>NW_027507718.1:454916268-455588143 GCF_037356315.1 Lithobates pipiens | reverse complement strand
CAGGGGTAAAATGGTTCTCTTGAGTGAGCTCTGTGCTTGTATGTTGGTGAAGAGGAGACACTAAAGGCACTGCTGGTGTGAAACTACCTTGGTGTTTGTGGGTACTGTTTTGGAATATTTGGAAACAACACTGATACTATCACATTATTTCATTGGACTTTCATGAGTTTTTTATTTTTTTTTGTGCAAGTGAGAACATGGTTAATTTAACTTATGATCTAACATGTAAAGTAAGAATGCTTTAAAAATATATTTTAATTGTTTATTTTTATCAATTTACAAAATGCAAAGTGAGCGAGCAGAAAAAAAATCAAATACAAATCAATATTGGGTGTGACCACCCTTTGAGTTCAAAACAGCATCAATTCTTCTAGGCTGCCTCAAATCCTTCTGTCTCTCTGTGTAATCCCAGACAGACTCCATTATCTTTAGATCAAGGCTATGTAGGAGCCAAACCAATACTTCTTCCAAGACTCTTCTTTACGCTGAAGATAGTTCTTAAAGCGGAGGTCCACCCTAAAGTGGACCTTCCGCTCATCGGAACCCTCCCCCCCTCCGGCGCCACAATTGGCACCTTTCAGGGGGGGGGGGGCAGATACCTGTACTCTTCCACACTACACTTCCACTTCCGGGATAGCTCTCTGCGGAAAGGGGCGTAGATTACGCCCCTTTCCGCAAGTGCCCGCCCCTTTCCGCAAGTGCCCCGCTGCCTGCTGGGAAACACACAGATCCCAGAGGCAGCGGGGACCGTCCTTATTGCGCAGCGCGACTCGCGCATGCGCAGTAGGGAACCGGGAAATGAAGCCGAAAGGCTCCATTTCCTGATTCCCATACCCAAGATGGCGGCGGCAGCACCCGAGAGATGATCTAGAGATCGGCTTCGGGTGCCGACATCGCGGGCGCGCTGGACAGGTAAGTGTCACTATTTTAAAAGTCAGCAGCTGCAGTATTTGTAGCTGCTGGCTTTTAAAAAAAAAAAAAAACGCAGAGTCCCGGCGGACTCCCGCTTTAATGACATTGGCTGCATGTTTGGGGTCATTGCCCTGCTGCAGAATAACTTTGGGACTAATCATATGCCTCCCTGATGGTATGGTATGATGGATAAGTATCTGCCTGTATTTCTTCAATTTGAGGACACCATCAATCCTGACCTAATCTCCAACTCCATTTGCAGAAATAAAGATGGTAGAATAACCTACCTGTGAAGTTCCTTCAAAAACTGTCTGCAAGTGTATCTAGAAGAACTGAAGCTGTTCTGAAGGCAAAGGGTGGTCACACCAAATATTGATTTGGTTTCCTGCCTGAAACTTTTGCACAGTACTGTATATGTCCAGCAGCATGTTTATTTTTAGTTTTGGATAGTTTAAGAATGGTTAGAACTTCTGTAAGGTTTTTTACTACTATCAGGGACTCCAGTGTTTTTATTTCTGTTTTTGTTGCTATTGGATGCTTTGCTTCACTTCCTGCATGGTGAAAACTGTTGTCACTAGGACAGTAAATGAGGAAAAATTGCTCCAGCAGAGTCCTAGACAGCAGTAAAAAACAGTTATGCCACGTACACACGTCAGGACTTTTCGGATATTCCGTTCATGTGTGGGATAATCCAATCGTTTTTCTTTAAAAAATTCAGATGGACCTAGAAATAGAACATGTTTCAAATCTGCGAGACTGACTCAATTCCTATCGGGAAAACCATTCGTCTGTATGCTGGTCCGACGGACCAAATACGACGCAAGGGCAGCTATTGAACTTCCTTTTCTAGTCCCATAGTACGTTATCACGTTCGTTCGGAAGTCTGTCGTAACTCTGTCGAAAGTCCGTCGAACCTTTTCTGCCGGAAAGTCCGGTCTTGTCTACGCGGCATTAGAAGTTTTAATCCTTCTTTACTCCAACCAAAACTGATAAAAACTAAGTTTTAGCTGGATTTAAACTTTAAAGAAGCTAATTCCCTCTGCTGTGCTGGGAGCCATTAATCAGTACAAAAATAATATAACATGTTCTTGTTAAGCAAACTGTATAAAGTTCTTCTTTTAATTAAATGCTAGAAATTGATCTCAGGAATGAGATTGGTGACTGCGGGGTCTTCAGAAGAAGCTCCAACCATCATAAAGGAGGTCACAAAGACATTTATAGCTCATGAAAATTATAGCTGCCTGTGGATTTTCTCTCAAATTAAGAAGCAAAAAATCAAGATTTATCTTACTAGCACAGAGGAGAATGAAGGTGGCTGACAGCACTTGTTATACACTAATATGCTGATAGAATGATCCTCTTACCAGTTATTATGATGGAACATTATTGTGAAGGTGAAGCCATTTAATATGGTATAACACAATATATTCCTGGGTGCCCTATTTTATAACCAGCACTGAAACAATATAGAGACTTCTATTACGGGACTCTCCTTCTAAAAATGTTGTCTGGCTGTTATGCTTATTCACTGACCTCATTTTCTGAGGTTTAGACCTGGAACATGCATGCCAATCTGCTGTTCTGACTGCACTCTCTCTAACCTGCATGCTTATTCTGGGTAACTAAACTTAGTAAATACTGAGAGACAGTCAGTCAACTAGTATTCCTAAAAAGATGTCAGCCTTGACTGCCTCTATATATCCATAATACAGGTTTACTTTTAAAGTATTAATACAGGATCTCCAACCCTTGGGCCGCAGACTAGTGCCGGTCCATGGCCTGTCTGCTGCTGACCGAGCCACACGGCAGGGGATGAGCGGCAACCACAGTCTGCACAGGACTATTACAGACCACGGTTGCTGCTCATCTCCTGCTGTGCGGCCATGCAAGTGTGTCCTCTCCTGGCACCTCCGCCCCCCTGACAATGTCAACCTATCAGCAGAGCAGGGGGTGGTAGGAGCTGCAGATTGGAATGGAGAGCTCCTCCCGCCCCCTGCCCTGCTGATAGGATGACATTATCAGCCGTGCTGGCGGGCGGAGGAGCTGGGAGAGGACACACGGACTGTTAACAGCCTCTGCTCTGCAGGTAGGAGTCCTGAGCAGGGGAGTCAGAGACTGATGTTAGAGAGGAAGGGAGGGGATATATATGTAGCAAATCCACGAAGGAGCTGCTTTTGATTATTGGTTCAATCCATCGTTCTGCCTCTCAACCCCAGTGAACCGTCTCAGCTCCTCTGATACACCCACCTGGAATAACCTGATAATAATACACAACACAGTGCTGTATTTTATTTATTTTTTTATCAAGTAACTTTTTATTGTTTCCAACAATGCATTACACATCATGTCGCTTTACATCAGAATAGTTCCACAAGAAATAACATGAGCAAACTATGGGACCTTCCGCCCTTCGATCCACAGGGAGCCCTCTGGACCAGGCATAGACCTGGCCAAAGAGACTCCCCCCCGATCAACCGGGCCAACACTGGATACAAGAGTGTAGCGCCAACCGTCACATTAGCCAGCGAGAGATCCCAATATCTATATGCTTAGATCTACAAACATTTCAGATTGTTCCCTTTAGTTGCTGTTATCAAAGCATCTTCTTAAAGGAACCATGGAGCACAAGGAAATGAAAACAAAAGAGGCGAAAGAGGCAAGAAGGAAAGGAAAAGGAGATAGAAGTTAAGTGAAGAAAAGAACGTGGGGGAGATCAAAAGCAAAGGGGTAGGCGATAGAAGGGATAAGAAAAAAGGAGAAAGGACAGTTAGGAGATAGAAGGGGGACGAGAGATAGGGGGGGAGGGTGGGTGAGGGAAGGGGGGGTGTAAGCACCGTGTGCGGTCTCGGCAGCGAATCACAGCTGGTCCTCCCGAAATTTCCATGGACTCCAAACCACGTCATGAGCCTCTATTCGGTCCTGCATCCTGGCGGTCATCCTCTCCATCAATTCCACGTCTCTAATTCTAGTATGGAGCGCATCCAGGGTGGGAGGCTGTGCTTTTTTCCAATGCAGGGCAATGAGACACCTCGCCGCTGTCAGGATATGTCTCGACAGTTTCTTTCGGGACTTTGTCAATTTGGGAAAGGGGATGCCCAGCAGGAAAGTCTTAGGGTCCAGTGTCACTCGGTGATCTAGTACAGTAGTCAAGAGGCACTGGACCTCTTCTCAGAAGGGAACCACGAGGGGGCACCGCCAGTAAATGTGGAACAATGTTCCCCTGTGGGCCTGGCATCTCCAGCATCTGTCGGATGAGGCGGGATAGATGGCGTGTAAAACGTCCGGGGTCATATACCAAAAAAATTAAATTTTATATGCATTCTCCCGGTACAGTGTGCACATAGAGCTTTTCGAGGCCTGGGACCATATCAACTGCCATTGCTCCTCCGTAATCTCCTCACCCAACGCCTCCTCCCACTTATGCATATAGGTATGGCTGCCTTTCAAAGCTTTAGGGGGAGCGTTGATTATTTTATAGATGGTTGATATCAATCCCCGTTGGGCCAAGCCCGCTAGGATCACAGTCTCAAATGCGGAGGGTGGAGAAAAGCGCAGGTCAGAAGATATGGTCTGGGCGTAATGTCGTATCTGTAAATAACTATAGAAACTCTGTCGTGGGAGATCAAATTTAGATTGAAGGTCGGCATAAGACAACAGCCTCCGCGACCTAGGATCCACCAGGGTGCCCAGATGGAAAAGATTCCGGGACGACCACGGATGCGACATCGGATATGTCAGGCTATCTGGCACTTTAGGATGATATAGAAAGGACGTCAGGAGCGACCCAGCCGAGGATAGCTCGTGGACTTTAGAGAGCTTACGCCATAGGCCCTGCAGGTGTGACATAGTCCCCAATAGTTGGGCCCGGGGGATCGAAGCTGCCGCGCTCCAAAGCATGCTATTAGGATGAGCCGGGGCCAACCAGAGTTTCTCAATTTCCGTCCATCTATTGTACGACCGCTGGGTGAACCAGGAGGCCACTGCGCGGAGCTGGGCTGCTTGATAGTACTTAATGAGGTCCGGAAACGCCAGACCCCCGTCTGAGCGGGAGGCCGTCATGACAGAACGAGGGATTCTATGGCGTTTGTAGTTCCACACAAAATTGAGGAGGTCCGCCTGCAATTTTTTCAGATGATGGTAAGGTATGGGGATAGGAAGGGTCTGGAAGAGGTAAAGGAGTTTCGGAAGAATCGTCATTTTCACTGACGCTATCCTACCAAAAAGGGAAAGCTGATGTTTCCGCCACCGGGAAAGCAGTTGCCTGACGGTGCCATACAGGGGCGGGAAGTTTGCCTGGTATAGGGAAGGAAATGTCGGGGTAATATGTATCCCCAGATATTTCAAGGAGGAGGTTTTCCAATGGTATGGGAAAGCAGATCGCAAACGATCCACCTCCAGGGGTGGGATATTTACTGGGAGGGCTTCTGATTTTGAGGCATTGATTTTATAACCCGACAGGGCACTATAGCGATCGAGCTCTTTGTGTAAGTTGGGCAGGGAAACCAGAGGCTGGGTCAGGGTAAGGATCACATCGTCCGCGAACAGCGAAACCTTGAATTCCCTGTCTCTAACCGGGATGCCCCTGATGTCCTGGTTCCGCCTAATGGACGCCGCCACGGGTTCCACGCATAGAGCAAACAATAAGGGCGAGAGGGGGCATCCCTGGCGTGTGCCATTAGAAACAGAGAAGGTCGAGGAGGTAGCAAAGGGGGTCTTAACTTGCGAGGTCGGAGTAGAGTAAAGGTGCCGTATAGCCTGCAGGAATGGTCCCCTCATCCCCATATGTGTCAGCGTGGCGAACAGGAAGGGCCACCCCAGTCTATCAAAGGCTTTTTCCGCATCCAGACTCAGGAGTAGAGACGGGATGCCCCCCCTATTCGCCACGTCGACCAAATCTATAACCTTCCTGGTGTTATCACCTGCCTGACGAAGGGGGACAAACCCCACCTGATCTTTATGTACGAGGGAGGGGAGGACCTCATTGAGCCGCAGGGACAGAAGTTTTGTAAAAATTTTTAGATCCGCATTCAAGAGCGCAATAGGCCTGTAGTTGGCACATAGGATGGGGTCCTTATCCGGTTTAGGAATCAGAGTAAGAAAGGAACGCTGCATATCCGGAGGGACCGGGGTATGCTGCAGGAATGCATTAAACAGTCTGCTCATGTACGGGAGCAATAGGGGCAGGAACGATTTATAATATTCATAGGGCAGGCCATCCGGGCCCGGAGATTTATGAGCTGGTAATGACTTGATGGTTAATTCTATCTCCTCCTCTGAAATGGGTTTGTTCAAGGAGGCTAGGTCCTGGGTTCGAAGGCAGGGGATCCCGCTGTCTGACAGATAGCGGTGCATGCGTTGGGTGAGCTCAGCTGGCAAGGGATCACTAGGGATGTCGCGACTGTTGTACAGCTCCTCGTAGAAGCTTGCAAAAGTGTCAACTACCTCCTTAGGGTGGGAGACCACAACATTGGCCTTAGTCTTAATCTGATGTGGGGTGGACTGGAGGTGTTTATCTCTAAGTTTCCTCGCTAAAAGAGAGTGCGCTTTGTTGCCCCTGTCATAAAATGTCTGCCTAATCCTCAGGAGGGTCTTCTCCACCCGGCGGAGTGCCAGATCTCGGAGCACCATGCGGAGCTTCGTTATCTTGCGGAGGGTGCGCAATGAGGGGGAGGCTTGCATAGCCCGTTCCAATTGCCCGAGCTCCCCTTCCGTTCGCAGCTTAGTGGCCTCGACGTCTTTCTTCAGTGCAGAAGAAAGAGCCATACACTTACCGCGGATGACCGCTTTGTGAGCCTCCCACAACGTGGGGAGGGAAACATCAGGTGTTGCATTTTCAGCAAAATAATATTTCAAGGTCGAGACCAGTTCTGCTTGGGAAGGAGAATGTTGCAAGAGGAAAGTGTTCAGCTTCCAATTATAGGGCCTAGTCACCGGGGCACCGAGGTCCAGTGTTAGTAGTATCGGGGCATGATCCGACCAAGAAATTGGCAGGACCCGGGCACTCCGGACCTTCCTCAATGTAACGTTGTTAGTGAAGAAATAATCTATACGGGTATGCAGTTGGTGAGGGGCCGAATAATAGGTATATTGCCGGTCTACCGGATGGAGGGCACGCCAGGCGTCGAACAGAGCATATCGCCGGGTCAGTTGGCGAAAAAGTTTGGAGTCTCTAAGTGCTTTAGCCGAGGGCGGCCGGGGCACCGCCGCCAAGCGGTCCACTGTGGCTGAATGGGCCAAGTTAAAGTCACCCCCCCACCACTAGATAACCGTGGTCCGATTTAAATAATCGTAAGAAGAGTTTAGAGAGAAAGCTGTGTTGATGAGTATTCGGGGCGTAAAGGGAACACAGGGTGATCGGATGGGATCTCCATGTGCCTTTAAGTATCAAAAATCCACCCCCAGGGTCACTGTAGTGATCAAGGTAGGCAAATGGGGCCCCTTGACGGATCAGGATAGCCACGCCCGCTCTCTTATGAGACCCTAAAGATAGATAAGCTAGAGGGAAATATCTAGAGGCAAAAGCAAAAGAACCTCCCTTATCGAAATGTGTTTCCTGAACCAGGACTATGTCAGCACCTGACTGCCTAAATTCCCTCAGTGCCAGATGCCGCTCCTTGTTTGAGTTTAAGCCATGAACATTTAAAGACAAAATTTTAGCCATCGGTCATGTCGGAGGGGGGCGGGATGTGGAAGCTAGTTCTTACCCGGTCACCGTCGCTCTTGACGACCGCCAGGAGCCAGGAGCATACTCGTTCCAGTAGAAGGGTCCGACAGGATACCGCCTGACCGCCGCAGATTCCCACACGGTGAAAGGGTAGGGATGGGGAGGGGAGGAAGAGAGATAGAGAAGGAGAAAAGAAGAAAAAAAAAAGGTTAGAGCAGCAAACAATAGAACACATGTTAAGCAGGTAACTGTTATACAACCAAGCGGACAACCAATTAAGACCATGAACAGGCATGGCGCTCAGGTCTGGTCGGATTCCCAGGGGGCCACCGGAACCCGAACCCGAAGGCCGGGCCCGGCGGCCGCCCGGGAGTCCAGCTCCCCCCGTCTGACTCTGCAATTGAAGTGGACAGGTAAAAACTGGGGGGAGCAGGGGAGATGCAAACGCGATACCAATCGCCAGACATCTCCTAGAGTCCTGGATACATTGCCCACGCATCCGGGGGAGGGGGGGGGCGACTCAAAAGTACCAGGGAACCCACTAACTCGGGTCTCCAATTCGTACCAGCCTAATTGTGACACATCAATAAGAGGGCACCAAGAGGGACAAGAAATGAACTCAGGGGACAGTGCATACGGGCAGGATCGTACTGTCCAGAGAACGGTCCAAAGGCCAACCAACAAACAAGACGGGCCTTATTCCCTTTCGCCACACGGGCAAACGGAATAATAAAAAAAGGGGGAAAAAAAGTTATGAAAAAAGAGTTACTGCACCATCTTTCAGCCATGTCCTTGACGAGCAGAGTTTTTCGGTGCTTCCCGGTTTTCGAGGCCGTTGGCGGGAGGGGACCTTCTGCCACAATGTCGGGGGGGCAGTCTGAGTAGCCACTAGGTCCCAATCCGGCAGCTGGGGCGGGCGGACGCCCAGATCTTCACAGAAGGTGTGGAGGTCTTCAGGGAACCGCAAGGAGGCCGTCTTGCCTTGACGTTTAGCCGTGAGGGAGAATGGGAATCCCCAACGATAAGGGATAGCGGCTTCTTGGAGGGTGCGGAGGAGCGGCTGGAGAATTCTGCGTTTCTGTAGCGTGAGCCAAGAGAGGTCCGGAAAGAGTTGAACTGGTGTGTTCCGGAAGGTCACCTCCCGAGCCAGGCGTGCCTGTCTCATTATGTCCTCCTTGAGGTGGAACGAGGTGAGTCTGCAAATAACGTCCCTGGGACTAGATGTTGCGTTTTTGGGGCGCAAGGCCCGGTGTGCTCTGTCCATCTCAATAAACTTGGTAGGGGGTTCCCCAAGCAGTTCATTAAATATTTCCTGCAGAATAAATTGTAGATCTTCCGGGCCTTCCGCCTCCGGTATCCCCCTCACTCTTATGTTGTGCCTGCGCCCCCTGTTATCTAAGTCTTCCACATGGCGTTGCATATCTCTCAGGAGCACGCGGTGGTCGGCCCCCTGCGTTTGGGTCTTGTGAATCGCTATCTTGGTCTCTTGAATCTCCTCCTCAGCCATCTCCACCCGGTCGGCCAGGTGCCTGAGACCGGTGTGTAGCATTTGTATTTCCGCTCTACAGGTAGACTTGACATCTTCTATCAATTGCTTAAAGTCTTCTTTGGTAGGGATTGCTTGCAGGTAATGTTGCCAATGCGGATGTATGGGCGGCTGGGATGAGCCTCCCCCGTCTCCTACGGCTGGTTGCTGATGAGGTGGCGGTGCAGGCCCGAGACTCCCGGACCCGCTCGCCCGCGTAGAAGGGACAGGTTCGGCCTGTAGACCCCACACCCCCTCCCAGACAGGCAAGGGGGCCGGACGGCACCGGTCCTCCTCCCCACGCCCCGTGGCACAGTCAGTGGGGGTCAGGGAGCCCCTGCGGGGACGTTGCGGGCCGGGGGCCCATGACGAGGCCATCCTCTGAGTCTTGGGTGGAGGTGATCGTGTCTCCGGACTTAAGCGGGGCCCCCCCACTCCCCCACGCCCCTGATGTGAGTGGGACAGCGGTTCCCCTGGTGGAGGGAGGGCAGGAAAATCATTGTCATCCAGGGATGGGGGGGACCCCACTGAGCTTGTAGAGAGGAGGGGGTCTGACAGCGCCCTGAGCAGACGGGGTAGTGCCAGTGAGCATTGTGTGCCGGTCGGGGGGGAGGGGAGCTGCTGCCCGAGTGAGTCTGGGGCCTTCCAGGTTCCATGCAGCCTCCTGCGTCCCCCCATCCACCCCCATTGTCCAGGTCTCGGCTCACAGCAGAGTGTGTGGGGGGCTCCTGGCCCCATCGATGTGGTACCTGGTCCCTGGCGGCTGTACCTTGCCCCGAGGCCTGCGGTGGGCCGGACATGCGCTTGGGCTCCGATGGTGGCGTGGCAGGCTTCAGGCCTAGTCCGGCGGCACGGGACGGGGCCGGGGGCGAACGTGCACTCACCCCCCGATGGCCGGACAGTACCGCTGGAACCGGGTGGCGTCCTGGCTTCCTCGGGACCCGTAGGGCGGGTAATCTGCGTGCCTGGTGCCGGGGATGAGGCCCGGGATGTCTCCGCAGTTGCGGCCGGCGCCATCTTGAGAGGCCCGCCGGCCGGGAGATCCGTGGGGGAAAAAAACGCCCGAAGGCCTGCCACAGGACCCGGAGGGGCCGCGGAGGGTCCCCTGGAGGAGGCAGATCGGGTAGCCCTCGATCTACCCATCGGATGGCGGCGGATTGTCCCTCAAGGCGCCGTTGTAGCTAGGCTGGTTGGAGAGCGAACAGCCTAAGCGTCCATTCGTCTCAACTTCCGGACACGCCCCCCAGTGCTGTATTTTTATGTTTACTTTGGATAGAATAAAATTTAGTTAACATCAGTCAGCCAAGACCTGTATAAATATCCAGGTCTTGGTTGAGGAAAAAAACAGTCCGTAACACTATGCGACCATAAACAAGAAAATAAATTACAATATGCACAGATTCAATAGGCTCCTAAAACAAGCATTTCATATGTGTGAAATGCTATGAATAAAGGGGAACCCCAGGCCAGCCTATGATGTCTCTATTACACACAATGAAGTAATTTCAATACCCGCAGTGTGTCCCCTTTAAGAGCCAGAGCAACAATGTTCGATGAGCAAAGCTTTACAGTTATTATCTACACCGGCAATGTAGGAGCTCTGTGAACAAGAATCCCTCAATATAGTAGGGCGATGAGAGGAATGTGGAATAGCTGATGCAATGATGTAGTATTCCTCTGTGTGATCCAGACAACAGGTGCATGTGCACGTTATTTAGATGTGGTGTCTTATGAAAAGCAATAAAGGTTCCTGGGCCCAGCCCTCTCATCAAATCCTGTATGCAATCAGCGGTCCTCAGACATGAAATCAATCATCTCTTGGATGCAGGTGAGCCGCAGTGGCGTTCAGTCTCTGAACTGCTGCAGGGCATCCTTCTCCATCATGGCAATCTGTTCCTCTGGGCTGGAGTTGCAACTGGTGTGCCCCTTGGTCACACAGCAGCTGAGGAGGTCCTCTTCTCATGGAATCCAGGAACAAAGAGAGATTCCAAGTCTAGTTCCTGTGACCTTATCTCCTCTCCCACCAACTTCCTGCTACTCGCAATGCAGCCTGGGATTTGTAGTCCTGTTAAACACTTCAGTCAATCAGGCTGCATTGAGCTGGGCTTTCTATTCCACAGTGCTTTGCTGTTGCCTGATGATTGGCTCAGTCTCTCCTAATACGGAGGTTCCTACACAGCAGCCTTGAGCGTCTGTGTGAAGAGAAGAAGCGGGGTTGAAAAAGCCCATGCTGCTGCTAGCAGACAGTTCTCCCCTTACTGATTAGATCAGCTTGAGGAAATGCCTGCTACATATATATATATATATATATATATATATATCTCTGGTTCCCGACCAGCGCAGGCCGATGTACGTCGGCAGAATGGCACGGGCAGGCATATTGGCATACAGGTACGTCCAATCTTCAATGCCGCCCTGCCATCGCGAACGCGCCGCCGGCGGCGCGCTTGCGTGCCGGTCGGGACCCCCGTGAGTCCGGTCGCTGGTCCCGCGGACTCGATCGCCGCGGGCATACCTGCAATCGTCTCACGGGACGGCTGAATGGAGGAAATGCCATGTAAACAGCATTTCTCCATTCTGCCTAGCAACTAGTGACGCTGATTTCTGCTCCATGTGATTGGAGCAGAGATCAGTGTTCACTAAATGAAAGCCCAACCCCCCGACAGTTAGTAACACACCCCTAGGAACACTTAACCTCTACACTGCCACCCACTGGTTAACCCCTTCACTGCCAGTGTCATTTACACAGGAATCACTGCATTTATATAGCAGTGATTACTGTATAAATGACAATGGTCCCAAAAATGTGTCAAAAATGTCTGATGTGTCCGTCACAATGTCGCAGTCACAATAAAAATCGCTGATCGCCACCATTACTAGTAAAAAAAATAATAATAAAAAATTATATACTATAACTTTTGCGCAAACCAATCAATAATCGCTTATTTCTATTTTTTTTACCAAAAATATGTAGGTATCGGCCTAAACTGAGGGAAAAAAATGTTTTTTATGTATTTTTGGGGGATATTTATTATAACAAAAAGTAAAAAATGCGTTTTTTTTTCAAAATTGTCGCTCTATTTTTGTTTATAGCGCAAAAAATAAAAACCGCAGGGTTGATCAAATACCACCAAAAGAAAGCTCTATTTGTGGGAAAAAAAGGACGTCAATTTTGTTTGGGAGCCACGTCGCACGACCGCGCAATTGTCAGTTAAAGCGACACAGTGCCGAATCGCAGAAAATGGTCTGGTCTTTGACCAGCAAAATGGTCCGGTCTGTAAGTGTGTATATATATATATATATATATATATATATATATATATATATATATATATTATATTTAAAAAAGGATCAATTCTGATGTACTGATGGCCTATCTCATTTCTTGAGGCCCTAAAATTCCAGAACAATACAAATTCTTCCCAAATGACCCCTTTTTACATTCTGTCACCAATGCAGTGCAGCATCATCATATGACTGATGTGCTGGTGACAGCATCTTAAAAAAATAAAAAAAAACACTTTTTTTATTCAACTTTTTTCATTGTTTAACACTTTTTTTATTTTATTTATACTACTCTGTCATCAGAGTAGTTCAATCAGTGGCGGCCCGTCCATAGGGGGCGCCCGGGCGCCGCCCCCCCCTCCAGGCAGTCACAAAAAAAAAAAAAAAAAAATTGAAAAAAAAAAAAATTTTTTTTTTTGAAATGGCCCTTTAAAAAAAAAAAAATGAAAAAAAGTCCTTAAGTGCACTGTGTACGAGCGCCGGACACAGTGCAGCGCTGGACACAGTGCAATATGCGAAGTGCCACGTCAACGCAATCACAAGATTGCAGACGCGGCGCTTCATTTGCGGGGTTTTAACCCGCCTTGTGGCGCAAGTACAAATGCCGATCTGCATCCGCCCGGCGCCTGCTATGGACTTGAGTGACAGACTAGTTAGTCACTTCCGGTCTTCGTCAGATCAGTGCGCCGAGCGGAGGAGCAGAGGAGAGAACTGCGGTGCCAGTGCAGTGAGTGCACTATGAAACAAGGTAGACCGTAGCGTAGATGCATTGCTGGAATTCCACAGGAGGGGGGCAGAGCTACAGGATGGATGGAGGGGGAGGCTTCACGGGCTGTGTGTTTTGTCAAGTGCTGATCGTCAGTGCTTCTGACTTTATCTCCACTGATGTTGCTGTGTCTCGGTTTGGCAGCCTACTGTCAGAGACAGGATAGTAGCAGTCATTAGAGTCATTAGGCTGTCATTAGAAATCCCCAGATGCCTGCATGGCTGCTGTGTTGCCACAGTGAGCGTTTGCCCAGTGTATACTGTCACTAAGAAAGAAGCCCAGAAACCAATAAGTAGTCCTATTTATTTTGTATTAATATTTTTCCTCCACTAGACCATCAGGGATTACTTCTATGGATTGAGCAGGGTTTATCCACTGGACCACCATGGATTATTAATGGAAATGTTTTGTATTGGAGCTCTATGTTGCAATGTGAGCACCATCTCATATTCTGTTGTTTCATATTGGAGCACTATATTATATGTGAATACTGTGTGATATTATATTCTGGCCATGTTGCACATTGCATTATGTTATACTGTGGTTGTTATGGTGTACAGCATATTTCGGCACTGGGCTTCACTCAGTGTATCATCAGTGGGTGCAATGTGTGCTCTAACACACTGCACTCAGTGAGGATTCTGGTCAGCAGAGCATTCCTGCATGCTGCGCTTCTGCCCCCTCAATCTTCTTTGCAATCATTGGTTGCTAGGACCGCCAGCATCCTAGCAATAGATGACACGTTATATAGGTGCGCACAGCAGTAGGAAACAATCTCCGTACAGAGAGGCTAGTCATCTTAGCTCCCCCCGGCTGTTGCTCCCGCTTCCTGTCTCCAGGCGGCTTCTGCATTCAAAGGGTATGACGGACTCTTGATTGTCGGCAATAGTCTGGAACTGACAGTGTCAGTGTCAGGAGGAGAGACACAGTCTGCCGCTGGCTAAGGTTCAGAGGAGAGGAACATAGCACAACCGGGGCAGTCCTTCCCAGGCACCCTCCCCCATCTCAGTGACAGATGTCCTTAAATTCTCTCTCTCTCTTTCTCACTTACATTTACCAACTGACATCTTGTGCCCAATGAGGTCATCCTTTGTATCATAATTGACTATGAATTGATGATTTTCCTGTGGGCATTCTAAAACTTTACCAATTACTCTCTAGTCAGGAGTGTTCAGCCAGATTTGATAACATACACAGGATCCGGTGACGTCTGGTAGTACTCCCCTTCCTGCTCTATATGCATAAGGAGGGCAGTTTTAGAAAAAATCTCATTCTAGTTATACTCTAGAAGGGTTAAATGGACATTTACTCTGCAATGGAATAACCTAACTTTTTATTTGTCATCCAAGCTAATGTTTCCTGTTTGTTCTGGCAGATACAAAGCTGCATGTAAAACTCTTATTTTAGAATCTTGTCATTTCTAATATTTACTGGCATTGGCATTGAACAATGTTCTTGTTTAAATGAGCAATGCCAAAACTCTAAATTTATATGTAAAAACGTACGTTTTAAACAAATTATTTTGTCACATTTTACTTATAATTGCTTTTAGGAAACTAAAATGTATTTTCAGCGAGTACACATTTAAAGTTATTATAAAATTTACATCAAATCAGTTGTGATGTAGCTCAGGTTTTTACTTGATCCATGGTTTCAGGCAGTGGAGGCTCTTGTGAAACACACAGCCCATATGAAGCCTCCCCCCACCCACCCATCCCTCTGTCCCTGATTCATCCCAACCACCATCTCTCTGTCCCTGATCCCTGATCCATCCCACCCACCAGCTCTCTGTCCCTGATCCCTGATCCATCCCACCCACCCACCATCCTTCTGTCCCTGATCCATCCCACCTACCATCTCTCTGTCCCTGATCCCTGATCCATCCCACCCACCAGCTCTCTGTCCTTGATCCCTGATCCATCCCACCCACCCACCATCCTTCTGTCCCTGATCCATCCCACCTACCATCTCTCTGTCCCTGGTCCATCCCACCCACCATCTCTCTGTCCCTGGTCCATCCCACCCACCATCTCTCTGTCCCTGATCCATCCCACCGTCCTTCTGTCCCTGATCCATCCCACCTACCATCTGTCTGTCCCTGGTCCATCCCACCCACCGTCCTTCTGTCCCTGATCCATCCCACCAACCATATCTCTGTCCCTGATCTATCCCACCCACCATCTCTCTGTCCCTGATCTATCCCACCCACCATCTCTCTGTCCCTGATCCATCCCTCTGTCCCTGATCCCATCCCACCCACCACTGATCCAACTCCCCACCCCACCTCCATCCTTCTGTCTCTGATCATCACCATCCCTCTGATCCCACCACCAAAGGCAAACATGTAAGATATTGCATTATTGCAGTCACTAAATGTGATGACTGTATTTGTTTTATTTTATAAGGCTTTCTTGTACTTCATTGTCTGCGGTGACCTCTGCCTATTGCTGTTTCCCGAGCACCTTTTTTGTGTTTCCTGTTTTTTTTTCTCTGGTGAACGAGGAGTGTGGCTGGGCTGTCAGACATATTGATGTGTCATTAGAACCTGGTGTATAATGTAGAGCCTGGTATATGATGTACAGAGCCCTGTGTATAATGTAGAGCCTGGTATATGATGTACAGAGCCCTGTGTATAATGTAGAGCCTGGTATATGATGTACAGAGCCCTGTCTATAATGTAGAGCCTGGTATATGAAGTATAGAGCCCTGTGTATAATGTAGAGCCTTGTATATGATGTACTACAGGGGACGGAGTTGGTGGATTCTATAATGGGTGGGGCTTATGAGAAGTGGGATGGGTCAAAAGGGTGGGCGTGGTCTAGCGCCCCCCCATCTTAAAACTTCACCAGCCGCCACTGAGTTCAATGTCACTATAGAAGCACTGTATTATTCTGGAGGTGGGAGGGAGGGCGATCGGGACATTTTTTTTTACATTTTGTTTGTTGTTACAATGAATATCATTGTAATAGCAAAGTTTTCAACTGTCGTGAATTGGTTACCAATCATGACAGCTGTAATCCCTGATTGGCTACAGCTAATCACATTATACAGGGTGCTGTGATTGGCCCAAGTACCATGTGATAGCTGTGTTCCAATCACAGTTTAGGCAAGGGCAGCTGTTATGAATGAATTCATTCATAACAGCTTTGTTGACATTGTGATATTGTGATTGTCCATGCCCATGCTGACCTGCTGCAGTATTTGTATTGTGGTGGGTCAGTGAGTGGTTTAAACAAGCCCTAATTAATTTCTGTATATATAAGCACTATGGGAAAAATGTAATTTTCAAAGCTTAGAACACAGGCACTAAAAGCTATTTTTTTTCTAGGAAAGCAGAACTTGACAGCCTGCCAGCTCTCTAACTTAAACAACCAGCTGGTGTTTCTATGCTGTTAGAAACCAATGTGCAGCTAGATAGGTGAGTAAAGGCTTGTTTAAGGCCCTTTAACTGTTTGTTAAGAATATGTGAATAGTTTAAAGAGGAAGTAAACTCTCCCACTCTGATGCGTCTTTTCATTTAGTCCATTATAATAAGTCATTATCAGACTATAGCCACTGTAATCCAGCCCACATCGCATATTACTTACTGTTTAAAGAAACTTTAAAAAACTTGTTTCCAGGGCTTAGGCAACACCATCTTAAGTATTGTTTTCTGAGTCCACAGTGGAGTGTATTTCCGCTCTTACATTGAGCCCTTCCTGTACTGTTAACCAAGCCTCCTTCTCAATCCAACGTTTCTATGGCAACCCTGCTTCCCATTTCATAGCTTACTTGTTTATTTCATAGTATTTACTTGTACCGATGTCTAATGTTTCCCTTTGTCAGACTTATCAGCTTCAGCTGATAAGACTGCAGTAATGGCCAAGTAGACTGTATGTGAGGACACATGGTCACATGGTGTGTAGGAGGAAGTTCTGAGTGATTAGCAGAGTTCAGTGTTGTGCCGTAGGAAGTCCTGATAACAGATAGATAAGACATAGAGAGTGTGCCTTAAATCAGGGGAGATCTGGGCATGCTCAGTAACTTCATTCTACAGAACAACAAGGATTACAACAATACTAAGCAAGTAAGGAGATATCTACAAGCAGTGTTCATTAGGGTTTTTTATGCTTACATAGGACAAAGTTGTGGGGGAGGGTTTACAACCACTTTAATGTCTGTAGTCTGGGCACAGGTATACCAAGGGATGGGATTGTCCCTTTTTGAGGATGGTTGTTCCAGTGTAATGTAGATCTTCTTTTATGCATTGTGTAAACCAACTATCCTTTGCCCAAAATATGCACCTCGCTTTCCTATAAAGTGTAGAACTTGTTCTCCCATGTTGGGTCATTCGTTTGTTGAGAAATTGTTTTGTCTCCCTCTAATGTACAGGTCTTTGGTATTCTGTGCCTCTTCTTAAAGAGGAAGTAAAGGCAAAAAAATGAAAAAATAAAAAACACACCCTGTAAGGCAAAGGCATAATGAGCTAGTATGCATAGCATACTAGCTCATTATGAATAACTTACCTGAGAACGAAGCCCCCGAAGCGCTCCTCCTTCTTCCTCTTCGCTGCTACCATGTATCTCGGAGCGACTTCCGGGTCTCGCTGCTCCAGCGCTGTGATTCGCCAGAGCCGCGATGACGTCACTCCCACGCAAGCGCATGGGAGCCGACACTCGCGTATCGCAGCGATCTGCGGCCTGCCCAGTGCACCTGCGCGCCGTTGTCTATGGCGCATGCGCCGTAGACAGCTGTGGCTGTCTTCGGGTAAATATCTCCTAAACCGTATAGGTTTAGGAGATATTTCTTGGACCTACAGGTAAGCCTTAATCTAGGCTTACCTGTAGGTCAAAGTGGTTTGTAAGGGTTTACAACCACTTTAAGTAAACTTGATGTGTAAGTCCACTTATTTACATGTTCACTAAAAACTTGTATTTCTGATGTTCTAATCCTGACACATGTATCATCGAAATACTTGCTCAACTGACTTGGTGTTATTCCCTTTAAAGAGTTCAATGCTCTCTTCTTCACCTCCTCTGTATAGAAGTTATCCTTGAAATAGGCGGTGTTGGGGTAAAGGTCAAGCAAGAACCATACTTTGTCTTGATGGAGTTCTGTGTGACTGTCAAGAGTCATCTCACTTCTAATGTTTCCTTACAATCTAAATTACTTCTGTAGTTGGTATACAAGTGAAAGGTATGTGACATCATAGGTCATCATTGTCTCTACTGCTTCTAAGTTCAATCCATGTATCTTGGTGACAAGTATTAGCAGGGTACTTTTTTGTGTTTCTGTGGGAGTGGTGCATGTTTCTGTGGGAGTGGTGCGGCTTCCCCAGGATAGAAACCCTTGAACAAAGTCTGATCAATGGTATTTACCTTTTTTAGTTGTTATAAACAGTCTATTGCCTTTTTCTTGCTTTCTCTGCTAGTGGGTTCACCCTATAGTGACTCATATGTAATGGCATCACTGAGGAGAATGGTCAACTTAGAATGGTAATTGAAAGTTCTCATGACCATGGTGTATTTTCCCTTGTCTGCTGGCAGGATGGAAATGCTGCTATACTTACTAAGTTATATTGGAGCCCTTCTATCTAGTGGAGTCAGGTTGGAAGGAGGTGCATTGCCACTGGACAGGACTGCACACTTCAAATTGAATGTGACAGGATACTACAAGTTATACCATGGCCTGGATTAATAAAAAACTTCACAAACATTGTTCCAGACTGAATACCTCTGAGCTCTGAGATATAAGCATATTGCCCTTTTGGAAGCTTGCATTAGATCAGAAGGAGCAAAATGCAATGAATTGACAACCCTAAGGTCAATAGGGTAATTGTGAAGAGTTAGTCATGATGATCTGGTACAGAGTTAGTGGCAGCGCTAATTGCTACTACTCTTCTTAATTAATGAAATGCCATCCCTCTAGTAGGAGTCGGGTGTGTAATGGAGAAAGGCATAAACAAATGGTGGTAAAAGGAATGTTATTATCGGGCAGTTTAATGGAATCATTTGTCATCAAAATTATCTCAACTAAAGGGTGGTGCTATGAATACTGCTGGAGGATGGGAATAATCCAGCTGTCCTGGTCCATATACTGAGGTTCCCACATAAATGTTGCCACAGAAAATAATGATTATATTTGGTGCATGACCAAGGATAGTCAATGTTCCTTACAGTATGGCAGCCTTCAGTGTGTATGTGAGTATGAATGTATAGGCCACAGAATACACATTGTAGGATACACCTGGCCAGAGACCTGGATTAAAATCAATGGTCATGGACAGACTGGGCCATGTGCTTCAATTTTGTATGTTTGTGTCTAAGAATTGTGTTTGTAACTTACTGTGTGTTTAGTTTGAAATATCAGCTTTTATTGAGAAAGAACAGAAACTATAATTTGAGAAGACTATGACCATGTGCCTTGATGTGGTGAACATACTGTATGTCACTTTAAAAACTGAATAATAAATATCAGTTAGGGCTGATTACTTCTGATGAGAACTATGAAAATATAAATACGGTATATATAGTGTTTACATTTTTTTTTCAGTTCCCACTGGAGATAGCACAGCACACAGCAGGAAACCAGGTAACAGATACACATCATAGCTTGGCAAGAGAGCGAAGATTGGAGTTGCCATCCCCTGGACAGAAAAATATTCTATTGTGATAGATGAAACTAAGGTAATACAGGGTCAGCAATAAGTCTATACATACAGAAGTGGTAAAGTGTTGTTTCTTATGCAAACAATCAGCCATAGCATAGTACTTCCCTGTATTTAGTAGTTCATGACATATGATTTACCCTGATTAAGGGAAAAAGAAGTCCAACTGCAAAGTTGCTGAGCCAGTTGACTGTGCCAGCGATCATAAAGGCTGCTGGACGTTGAGATTGCTGAAAAAACTCACCAACCAGGACAAAGGGAATTCCACCTAGAATAGAAGAAATATACATTTTGAATTACAGTATATTCTAGAATAATGCCCAAAGAAGAAAAATCTCCAAACATAACCTCTCCTGATACAAACATGTACAGGATATGGCCAAAAGCCTGTAAACATCCAATTATCACACCTCTATGAGCTTGTTGGGCATCTGATTCAGAAATCATTTCCATTAATATGTAGTCCCCCAACCCTATAATGACTTTCACTCTTCTGGGAAGTATTTCTTTTAAGATTATGGAGCGTGCCTGTGGGATCTTGTATCCACTAAGCCTAAAGATCATTTATGAGATCAGGTTCTGATGTTGGACTGGAAGAACAGGCTTTCAATTGGCATTCCAATTAATTTCTAAGGATTTTAATAGGGTTGGAGTAAGGGGTCTATTGAGAACCCTTGTGTTCTTCTACGCCAAATTCTTCAAAACATGTCTTAATGGACTTGACTTTATGCAAAGGGATGAAGTCATGCTAAAACAGAAAAGTTTTTTTCAAAAAATGTTGTCACATAGTCGTAAGTGTACAATTGCTGAAAATGCCTTTGTATGCTGTACCCTTCAGTGGAAACTGAGGATCATTGGGGGGGTGTCTATATACTTTTGGCCATATACAGCACATATATGTTACCTCTAAGTTCATCTGTATTTTAAAAACACGAGTTTCAAAAAATCTATTAAAATAAGAACAGTTCAGGTTTCTGCTACATTTAAAGCGGTCTCACTAATAATAGATACCTAGTTAATGGATTCTCCACTAGGAAGTAGCATTATGTTATAATCATTAGGAAAGAAAGCGAAGCAAGGTTATTAAGTTGAAAATGTAATTCCTGGATGTATAAGGAAATTTGAAAAATTAGGCTGGTTTTTATTTTTAAAAATGTGCCTGCAGAATCCTGATAATGGCACATTAACTTCCAATAGACTGTTTTAGGTAATAATGTTCAGGTAAGTGCAGATGCACAGGGCCATGAAAAAACAATTCAATCCAGGCTTGAGGTCAAGGCTTTTATTGAACTATACTATAGTTACCTATTTTATGAGGACTGACCCTACTAACCTTGCCCTGAACACGTCGCTGACAAGTTGTTTCTGACCTTTCAATGTAAGAGTGCACTGTGCTATTACATTGTTGGAAGGGCAATTATGTCACATCTACTAAGAGAAGGGTTAGAGCAGTGGTGACCTGGATAGATAAAATGTTGGTATACTTTCTATAATAAGGAATGATGAATGACAGGAACCTTGGTCTACACTTTTGTTTTACTGAGCTAAGTTTTAAATCTTGAAAAATAAACCTGCTAACAATTTTGTGTCAAATTCTTTAACTGCGTGGTGTGTGCTAATTCTAAATCAGAAAGGTCATGTTGTTGTATCTGACTGATTTTAAGATCATTGGGAATCAGCCGGAGTTATAGGGTGACTGCACCTTTTTTTTTTATATATTAATCTTTATTAAATTTTCACAATATACAGACCACATCTTGAAATAACATTACCACAATTTCAATACATATTCCTTCCTTTCAGAGGCCTGAGTTTTAGAGTTCTAGGAAGGAGGGGAGATGAAAAAACATCCATACATCACATCTACTTAACAAAATTAAAACAATATCTAGTCAATACCATAATCCCCTTTATCCTTCCTAGAGTATTTTTGCAGTTCCTACATTTTTCCTGATAATATACCCCGCCCCCCTCCCTCCCACCCTTTCTATCAATACAACCCCCCCCCCCTCCCCTCCAGTATATATATTTGTGCTTTTATCCTACCATGTGTCGTAAATATGTTATAATGCTTCCCATACCTTTAATGTCCTTCTACCCATCTCCCTCCCACTACCCCTCCCCCCTCCCCCTCTCTTCTATATATATTTGTGCTTTTATCCTACCATGTGTCGTAAATATGTTATAATGCTTTTCCTATCATGATTTAAACTGGGGTGTGCATCTCTTCTATCCAATCTCTCCAATTTCTATTGAACTCTTTTAAGTTATTTCGTTTTGCGTATACTGCTCTCTCCTTACATAGATATTCATTTACAGCACTCATCCAATCCTCTACTGTGGGGGCTAGATTTGATTGCCATCTCCTAGCAATCATTCTTCTGGCTTGGAATAGACATCTTAGAATTACCGTTGTTACTCCCTTTCTCTCTACTTCCTCATTTCTATATCCTAAAATACACACTATGGGGGTTTAATTCTATCACAGTCCCAAAGGCCCTACTTATTGTCTCTACCACTCCTTCCCAGTATCTGAATAATTTAGGACATTTCCAGAGCATATGTATTAAATTCCCTGACCCCCCACACCTGGGGCAACAGTCATCTGTTCTCTTACCAAATCTAAATAATTTCTGGGGGGTATAATATGCTCTGTTAATTACCATCAGATGGGAAATCCTATGGGGAGGAGAGACCGAGACCTTTGGGCATGCTGATAGAATATTTTTCCACTGTGCCCGTGTTATATTGCCTAGATCATGCTCCCATTTCCCCTTCTCAACCCTCCCTTTCCTCTCGCTGTTAGTCTGTTCACTCAGCTGGGCATAGAATTTAGATATTAATCCTTTAGTGGGTCTTACTTGTGCTACTGGATATAGCAAGGGCAGTTCTTCCCATGTTAATGATACTTTTCCAAACTGAGTCTTTAAGGCATGCCTCACTTGTATATAAGCATAGAATGAGTTTTGTGATATCTTAAATTCTTTTTGCAGTTGATCAAAAGATTTGATACCCCTGCCGCTATATAAATGGCTAAGCCTTACAATACCGCATTTTTCCCATTCTAAAATTTTTCCAACCCGCCATATTTCCTGTAGCTTCTTATTGTTCCAAAGAGGTGTATACTTTGTTATTTTACTATATCCCATTTTTTTTTAACTATATCCCATAGCTTTAACATCATTTTTACTGTAGGACATCTACACTGGAATGAGTCCGCTTCCAGGGTCTCAATCAGCTTGCTATGTGGGGAGCCTGTTAATACTAATCTCCCATTTGGGGTTCCTCCGTTCATCTCATCAATCCCCCCTAGCTGTTGTAATTGGGACGCCCAGAAGTAGCACTCCGGATAGGGGACTGCGAATCCTCCTTCCTCTCCCGGTAACTGGAGCATCCGCAATCTCAATCTAGCCTGTCCTCCCTTCCATATTAACTCCCTAAACAACATCTCGATTTTATTAAACCAACTTCTATTAATCCATGTTGGGGTATTATGCAATATATATAAAAGTTGGGGCATCCATATCATTTTTATCAGATTACATCTACCAGCCACCGAGAGGCATTCGCTTCCATATAGCAATTTTTTGTTTAAACTTAACCAATAATGGGGCTAAATTATAACTTATAAATTGCTTAGGATCCCTTGTCAAGGTTACTCCCAGATATTTCAACTTGTCCACTGTTGGTATTTGGGGGGTTCCCAGGGCCGTTTGCTGATCAATTGGGTCCAGAGGGAGACATTCCGACTTTTCCCAATTAATCTCCAGCCCTGAGAAGCCTCCAAACCCTTGCACTAATCCCATTGCCCTTGGTAATGAATACCTCATATCCCCCAGAAACAATAGGATATCATCTGCATAAAGTGAGATTTTTTCCTCTCCAGTTTTTCTTACAAAACCGACTATCTCCCGGTTTGCTCTAATTGCGCATGCCAAGGGCTCTATAGCCAACGCAAAGAGCAGGGGCGATAATGGACACCCCTGCCTAGTCCCTCTCCCCAACTCTATTTTCCCGGATAACTCATTGTTAATTTTTAGTCTCGCACTAGGTTTATCATATAACATCCTAATCCAACCTATGAAGGAAGGACCCAGGCCAAATTTCTCCAAGACTTTCCATATATATCCCCATTCTACGCTATCAAATGCTTTCCTTACATCCAATGCCACTACTGCACCCGGAGTATCATTATCCATTGGAATCTGCAAATTCAAAAAAGCTCTTCTAATATTTATACTCGTTGACCTGTTAGCTATGAACCCTGTTTGGTCCATATGGACTAATCTTGCTATAACTCGATTAAGCCTATTCGCTAATACCTTAGCCAGTATCTTTGTATCGGTACACAGGAGAGAGATTGGTCTATACGCTGCAACATCTAGGGCATCCTTTCCTTCTTTATACAACAGGATTATAACCGCCTCCATCATTGATGGTGGCAATTTACCCTCCCCACATGCTCCTCTTAACATCTCAAGGAGTTCAGGAAGCAGTATCTCGCCAAAGTTTTTATAAACTTCAATCGGTAGCCCATCCGGCCCTGGCGACTTCTGATTTGGCATACTCGCAACTGCTTCCTGAAGTTCTTTCAAAGTTATTGGAGCTTCCAGTTCTTCTCTTTCTTCTTGTTTCAAACATGGTACCTCTAATTGACCTAGAAATGTTTCCATTTGCTCCTCCATCCCCACTTTCTGTGCAGTATATAATTTTTTATAATATCCTTCAAATACTTGGCATATACTCCCAGTTTCCGTTGTAACCTCACCCTCAGGAGTCCTAATCGCCGATATTGAGGAGGGACCCGTGTTATTCTTCACCAGTTGTGCTAGCATTTTCCCCACGCTTTCCCCTTCAGCAGAGGAGGCTTGCCGTTGGAACATATGTTGTATCTCTGCTTTCTTCAGGGTTATTAGCCTAAGTTCTTCTTGTTTATCTACCCAGATTTTTTCTTTGCCCTGGATGGGGTCACTAATAAAATCTCTTTCAGCCTCTAACACTTCTCTCCCTTTTTGTACCTCCTGCTCCCTAGACTTTCTATTTATTTTTGCTATTGATTGGATCAGGAGACCCCTCACAAAAGCTTTCAGAGTGTCCCATAGGATCCCTGATGTTACTGTGCCCCGGTTATATTTTAGAAATTCTTTTAGTTCCCACTGAATTCTCTCAGGGCGTTCTTCTGTCTCTTTTTTTATCAGTTCCAACCAGAGCGGGTTCACTTTCCACATCCTTTGAACCTTTCGTTCTCTCATTTTTAATACTGCTGTTACTGGGGAATGGTCTGAGATCCCCCTGGGCTGGTATTCAATCTTTTCCACCATTTGTAAGGCCAGGTCATTCCCCAGTATCATATCAATCCTGGATAGTGTAGCATGCGTGACCGAGTGACAACTATACTGCCGGGCTCCCGGGTTCCCAGTTCTCCATAAATCCAGTAGTCCTGCTTCTTCCAGGTACTGACCCATCCTCCCCTGCCCAGCTGGTTCTGCCAGTATTTTTTCTGGGAATCTATCAATTTTAATATCCAAGACCGTGTTGAAGTCCCCTACTATTATTATAGGAACCCCATCTATCCCCACTAAGAATTCCTGTAATTTAAAGAGCACTTCCATTTTAAATGGTGGAGGGATGTAGATATTTGCCAACATACATTCTCTATTTTCTATTAAGCAATGTAAGAAAATATATCTGCCCTTTTCATCCAGGCTGACCCGTTTACATACAAAATTCACCCCCGTTTTTACCAAGACACTCACCCCTCTACTATATGTCGAATAAACAGAGTGGTATTGAAATTGATATTTTCTACACTGCAACCGGTATATTGTATCTCTATTTAAGTGGGTCTCCTGCAGGCAGAACAACTCTACTCCATATCCCTCCAACATAGATAACACAGCTTTTTGTTTCACCTGCGTCCCCAGGCCCCTCACGTTCCAGGAGCCTATCTTAATTTTTCCATCCTGCATAACCATAAGCAAATAAAGACAAACAATAGAGCAGGTAAAAAAGAGAGCAGGATAACCAATCTGCTAAGGATACTATTGAGATCCACTTGTCTCCTAGTGCCCCCCAACTCCCCCTTAACTTCTTTTATTAACTTCTCGTATATTATGTGTCTCTTAGTGTAGATTATACTATATAACTGTTTATTACCATTTACCCCCTTGTGCCTAATACATTTTCCTTGTTTTTTACCACCCCAAGTTTTACCACCCCATATTTTGTGTCCTTTCTTTATTTGAGTTATTTCCTGCACCCCATTTATTAGTGCAAACATATTTTTTTTCCCCTTCAACCTCCCCCATATTTTCCCCCCCTCCCCCCCCCGTTCTACCTCCCTCCCACCCCTCCCCCACCTTCCTAGGTGTTACCCTAGGGGCTATTAGTGACCTTATACCACTCTCTTCACGACCTATTCGCCACCCACACCTGTTACACTCGCCGTGTATTACCTCCCTCCCGCCCCCCTCCCATACTACACACAAAACAAAAAAAACAAAAAAAAAAAAAAAAAAAAGAAACACACATACTTCATCCCCCCAACTCATTCTAACCTCCTGTCCCTCTTACTACCGAGAACCCCGACGTCTAAAATTTTTCTTTATTTTCTTCTATCCATTTTTCCACTTCCATTGGGGAACTGAAAACCTGGGTATGCCCTAATGCATTTATCCGTAGCTTTGCAGGATAAAGAAGAGCATACGGCACCCTGAGCTTCTGTAACCTGCGTTTCACCTGGAGGAACTCTACCCTTTTTCTCTGGAGTTCTGGGGAGAAGTCAGAATATAGTGAAATTCTAACACCCTTATACAGTACATTCCCCATTTCCCTTGCTTTCCGTAATAACACCACTTTATCTTTATAATTAAGTAATTTCATCAATAATGGCCTGGGACGGCTCCCCTCCAATGGTGCTCTAAAGGGTACCCTATGCGCCCTCTCTATTGAGAACGTTGTTGAAAAGACCTCCCTTCCAAACAGTTCTACCAAAAGATGCTCCATAAATTCCGTAGGGTTTACACCCTCGCTTTTTTCGGGAAGGCCCACTACTCGCACATTGTCCCTCCGGAGCCTATTTTCCATTTCGTCCATTCTTGTTCTATATCCACTGAACTGCTCCTTCAGGCTTTCTACTTCTTTAATTAGGAAGGTTGTATCGTCTTCTAATCGACTGGTCCTTATCTCAAGTTCTGTCGTCCTTTCCACCACTTTCTGTAAATCTTGCCTTACCACGATTAGATCTTCCTTCACTCCCTTCATTTGATTACAGAGTTCTTTAAGTGAAATGTTGCATGCATTTACGGCCAATAATACATCCTTTATAGTTGGCTCCTTTTCTATCGGGGGGGAGTCACCTACTGTAGCTTCAGTATTCTGTTCCCCTGCTTCCGCATTTTTATTTACTGAGAGTTTTACCACTGCTCCGACTTGTGTGTTGATATTAATATTTGACTGCCCCACACTTTTCCTTTCAGTCATTACGCCTTGCTGCCCTTTTGACTGTCCTTTTTTTTGGAGGGGTCTGGGATGACTGAACCGGATTGTGGGCATATTGTTCTAACTTAGCTGCTGTAACGGACTGTTGCAAGCTTTTTTCCCCCCTTTCTTTTGCAGAACGCAAATGTTGCATCTTACTTTCCTTTTTCTCGTCCCTACTTCGGGACAATCCTGGATATATCGTGTTATATCGTGTTTTAAAGGGATACTGATCCAGCCGCCCACCACACAATATTCACTTAATGCAGTAATGACCGTATTCCAATGCTCATTTCAGGTAACACAAAAACCTCCTATTTCCTGGTTCTGCAACTCCACATGCATTTATTTACTCACATTGGCTCATGAACTGTTTAGCCTGTCAGCTTTTTTTTTTTTTTTAAAACAGAGACCGTCCCACTGTTAATAGGTCAATACAGTACTGTACTAATTGTATAAACAACTTTATAGTCAATCCACCCGTTCTCATAAACAGATATTTCTCAAGCGCTGCTTACTGCATATTCAGATTCTTTTTTGCCAGGAAGTATTCCTTTACCCAGGCTAACAATTTAGCAGTCTCTTGCCTTAAGGCACACACAGGAGGCAGTGGAATCCAAACATCCAGACATCGAAAGAGAGAGACAAAAATGAAAAGATGACCGGGGAGTACAGGTCTTTCTTACCCCATCCGGCTCGTAGGCATCGCTATACCGCAGCCTTCCTTATCAGTCCTCTGCCTGTAGTGCCCCTCTGACTGCCGGCTTCCTCCTCCCCGCGCTCCTGCCGCTTACCTCCTTCCTCCTGTCGCAGCTTACTGGGGATCGGAGGAGCCTTCGGTAACGCTTGTACACGATATCTCTCAGTATCTCACGATTGGAGAGGTTCGGCGTTGATCGGGGGTACTCGTGGGCTCGCGCCTTACTTCGGACGTCGGATACGACGGCTGCAGACTCGGAGGTCAGCGGAGATCCCCGGCGGCGCAGCGTGATAGCGTAGCGCTGTCACTCCTCCTCCCGTCCAGCGTCAAGCGTCCAGCTATGTTATTCAGCTCCGGTCCTCCTCACGCTGTGCTTGGCCGTGGCATTTGGATACATTTGGATACTATATGCTCCACGCTTCCATCATGGGGGCCCTGGAGGGAGTTACACACGGCGTCCTCTCATCATGCTCACTCCACCCTACACATCCGGCCACACCCCTACTGTGGGTGGCTGCACCTTACATATGATTGCTGTGATATGTGGAGAAGGAAGAGGGTCCATACACCTGCTGTTTCTTTCAAGGGGCCATTTACCCAAGACATGTTGCCACATTTTTTTTCAATGCATGCCAACACAGGGAAAAAAGAAGGTGTGTAAATGAGAGCAGTTCACACTGGTATGTTGATCTGATGTGTACTGGTTTGCAGTGGAAAAAATTTGGAGCAAACCATAATGTTTCAGCACGTCAGTGGTAAATTACGTCAGTGTAGCTCAACAATATACATATTTGCCAGCACCCCATTGCCCCATTGAACTTTAATTGCAGTCCAACGCTTTTATTGTAGAAAGATCTCATCACAAAGGAATGTTTTGTGGCAACATTTCAAAGCCACGCAGGCCCCCTTCGTGAGGCATGTGACACAGATGCCTGATGAAGGGGTCCTGCGTGGCTTGCAAATGTTGCACTTGTTGCTTTGGAATGTGATGTCTCTACAATAAAAGCTTTGGACTGAATTTGAAGATCCATGGTGTGCTGGCAAATATGTATATTGTTCTGTGATACCCAGTGTCCAGGTAGTCGCTACAACACCCACTACAGATGAGCCTGTGATCCAGGAATGTATGCAGTGGGAATATAGACAAGAGTGTAGCCCAACACACATGAACACACAAGAAACATAGTACTTCAGCATTAGTTTGGCTGTGCATGTTAAAACATAACTTACAGAGTAACTCTTTTGTTGAGAGAAAAAAACATTCCCCGTGGGGGGATCTGCACATTTCAGGGATTTTACCAAACTTTGTTGCAGATTCCTACCTTTTAATATTCAGAAGAAATAGCTGTTTGTCTTTTTCCATGTGTATGAATCAGCATTGAAGTGGTTTTATAATTATCAATCAGCTGCTGCATTTGCAGGGCTCTGCTGAGGAAATTGTCAAGGTCTGCATCCTAGATGTAATTTCCCTTTGGGAGTATTTCACCAAAAATTACATTTTGTTGCAGGGGATGCTCAAAATCTGACTTGTATCTTAAGCACACTTCAGGGAAAACCAGTAAGCCAATCACACAAGCAGGAAATTACATTCTGGGAGGTGTTTTGTACAACATTTGTGTACAGAACACCTACAGATAACCATATTGCATTGCATTTTACAGAAAATTATAATGCTAAAGATTGAAACGGAAAGGTCATTTTTAACCAGTTGAGGTCCGGGCCATAGCCAAATGATGGCTACAGCGTGGACCTCAATTTCCGGGAGGCCGTCATAGGATGTCCTCCCCAGTGCAGGGCGCGCGGGGAGCGCGCTGTGATCACCAAGTCAGTCACTCAGCTGACCACCGATTCCGGCCCCTTACTATATGATCAGCTGTCAGCCAATGACATCTGATCACATCATGTAAACAAAAGCTTGTGATCGTTTTTTTCTCCTCGCGCTGACAACGATCCCGAAGAGGAAGGCGGTAAAGATACCTCATCTGTGCCATTTAGTACCCCCTGCCAGTGCCACCTATTATTGTCCCCTGCCAGTGCCCACAGTGCCCACCAGTGCCACCTATCAATGCCCATGAGTGCCACCTATCAATGCCCACATGTGCCACCTATTAATGCCCATCAGTGGTGCCAATCAGTGCCACTTAGCAGTGCTGCCTGTCAGTGTAGGCAATCAGTGCCCATCCCTGCCACCCATCAGTGCCCATCACTGCCACCTCATCAGCGTACATCAATGAAGGAGAAAATTACCCGTTTACACAATTTTATAACAGAATATAAAAAATATATAAAAACGACACGACACTGCAACCTCTCCCATATACTCTAGTTGTAGTGCAGGAATGAGCCCTGCTGCAAAGCATTGCATCAAAAATTTTAATTACATGCTAAACAGGGGCTGAAAAATTGGGCCTTAGGCACTGGTGCTGGTGCCACGACACTGCAACCTCTCCCATATACTCTAGTTGTAGTGCATGAATGAGCCCTGCTGCAAAGCATTGCATCAAAAATTGTAATTACACACCCCTGTTAAACAGGGGCTGAAAAATTGGGCTGGTGGCATTACCCAGAGCCAAAAATGTTCTTCCAAGATATCAGCGGAGGAGGAAGAGGATAGACAGTCAACATAACAGGACAGTCACTCAGCATCAGCATAGGCAGTCTTGAAGGGATGTGATATTTAAAAAAAAATTATTCGGTTACATCAGCTTCAGGTGCTTGGTAGCTGTGGGTGATCCAAGACTGATGAAGGTCAGTCGATCAACTGAGTCGGTGGACAGGGGCACGCTGTGATCGGTAACAAAGCCACCAGCAGCACTGAAGGTGCGTTCCGAAAGAACGCTGGATGCAGGACAGGCCAGTAGCTCAATTGCATACTGTGCAAGCTCTGGCAAGTGATCCATCCTCAAGACCCAGTAAGCCAGAGGATTTTTGTTGGGAAAGGTGTCCAAGTCTGACCTTGCCCCTAGGTATTCCTGCACCATGTAAATCAGACGCTGGCGATGGTTGCTGGAACCGATCATACCTTGGGGCTGCGGACTAAAAAATTGTCTGAACACATCGGTCAGACGGCCACCTTCTCCACCGTTCCTTCTGACCGATGCCTCAGCCACACATTGTCCAGGACCAGGAGTTTGTATCCTCCCAGTCTTTGGGAACGCGTTGCACAGACCTTTCTGCAAGGCCTCCCGGAGACGTCTCATCCTCTGCTCCCTCTGCGATGGCAAGTTAAGGTCGGCAACCTTACCCTTGTACCATGGATCAAGGAGAGTGGGCAGCCAGTAATGGTCCCTCTCCTTGATCTGAAGAATACGAGGATCCTTCCGCAGGCTTTGCAGGATCAGGGAGGCCATGCAGCATAGGTTAGCTGAGGCATTCGGTCCGGAGTCCTCTGGATCACTAAGGACAACATGATCTGCAGCTACCTCCTCCCAGCCACGTACAAGTCCACGGGTTTCTTGGCACTGTAAATCATCCCTACAAGACTGCTGCTGCTGATGCTGAGTGCCAGCCTCCACCTCCATGCTGACACAATCATCCTCTTCCTCCTCCTCATCCTCTTCCTGTGTGATGGGTGGGACAGCAGGAACACTGTCTGGATAAAGGGGGCCTTGAGAGGCAAGGAAGTCCTCCTCTTCCTGCCTCTGTTCAGCCTCAAGTGCCCTGTCCATTATTCCACGCAGCGTATGCTCCAAAAGGTGGACAAGAGGTACAGTGTCACTGATGCATGCACTGTCACTGCTCACCATCCTTGTGGCCTCCTCAAACGGTGACAGGACAGTGAATGCATCCCTGATCATGCCCCACTGGCGTGGTGAGAAAAAACTGAGCTCCCCTGACTCTGTCCTGGTGCCGTAGTTGCACAGGTACTAATTGATGGCCCTCTGCTGCGTGTGCAGCCGCTGCAGCATGGCCAACATTGAGTTCCACCTGGTGGGCATGTCACATATAAGGCGGTTCTTGGGCAGGTTCAACTCCTTTTGGAGCTCAGCCAGCCGAGCACAGGCATTAAATGATCGGCGGAAATGCACACAGACTATCCTGGCCTGCTTCAGGACATCCTGTAAGCCAGGGTACCTGCCCAAGAACCGCTGCACCACCAGGTTAAGGACGTGAGCCACACAGGGCACATGGGTCAGTTGTCTCTGTCGGAGGGCAGAGAGGAGGTTGGTGCCATTGTCGCAAACCACCAATCCTGGCTTAAACTGGCATGGCCTCAACCACCTCTTGGCCTGCCCCTGCAGAGCTGACAAAATATCTGCCCCAGTGTGGCTCCTGTCCCCCAAACAAACCAGCGCAAGCACGGCATGGCATAGTTTTGCCTGCATAACTGCGTAGCCCCTTAAACGCCTACAGAGCACCGCTGGTTCCGAGGACAGAGCACTGGAAGAGGCCATGGAAGCACTGGAAGAGGGGGTGGAGGAGAGAGGTGTGTCACAACCAGTAGTAGCATTTTGGAGGCATGGTGGCGGAACAACCTCCAACACTACTGCACCTTGTCCTGCATCCTTCCCAGCTGCCAGAAGAGTGACCCAATGGGCAGTGAAAGACAGGTAACATCCCTGTCCATGCCTGCTGGACCATGAGTCAGTGGTAATATGCACCTTACCACTGACCGCCCTGTCCAGCGAGGCAAGGACATTGCCTTCCACATGTCGGTAGAGAGCCGGAATCGTCTTCCGTGAGAAAAAGTGGCGTTTGGGGACCTGCCACTGAGGAACCGCACATTGCACAAACTCACGGAAGGGGGCCGAGTCTACCAAATGAAAAGGTAGCAGTTGAAGTGCTAGCAATTTAGCCAAGCTAGCATTCAACCGCTGGGCATGTGGATGGCTGGGAGTGAACTTCTTTCTACGGTCCAGCAGCTGGGGCAGGGAAATTTGCCTGCTACAATCGGACGTGGGTGTACTGCTAGCAGAGTGCCCGCAAGCACTTGGCTGTGACACACCTAATTCTACACCTTCATTCCTCTCAGCGCAGGTTTCAGAGAGGACTGAAGGTCTAGTGGGGTTGGAGATCCCAGCTGATAAGGAGCAAGGAGAGGTCCGCTTTGTTCTTTGGAGTGGGTCTTTGAGGTACACTTGCCAATGAGCTGCATGGCAGGTCAACATATGTCTGGTCAAGCATGTGGTGCCCAAGTGCCTGATGTTTTGGCCACGCGAGATACGCTTGAGACATATATCGCAAATAGCAGCGGAGCGATCTGATGCACTCGTCTCAAAAAAGGCCCACACCAAAGAACTTTTAGAATAATGCGCAGAGGCAGTGCCCTGCACAGGCGGAGCTCTGCAGTGTGATTCAGTCGGTGTGCTGCCCCTAAGCTGGCCCCCGGAGGGCATCCTGCCTCATTGAAGAAGTGCTTCCTCCTCCTCTCTCCTACCAGGCATCCACGTGGAGTCAGTGCCCTCATCATCCCCTACCTCTTCATCGCTGGAGCAAACCTGGCAGTATGCTGCAGCTTGTGGAACATGACTGCTAGATTGCTGTCCTTCTTGAACATCCCCTCTCTCTGCGTTCACGCTACTGCCTTCCTCTAGCTGAGTATCATTATCAGAGCCTACAAAACACTGGGCATCCTCCTGGAGCATGTACCCAACACTGTGCTCAAAGAGTTCAGGGGACTCCTCAGGAGGACGTGGTGGGTCTAGGGATGGAGTCACTGATGATGACATTGAGACGAGGGAAGAGGATGCGTTGGCAGCTGCTTTGCTAGTATCCTGAGCCTGGGTGATAGAGGATGAGGAGGATGAAGAAGGCTTGGTCATCCACTCTACCAAGTCTTCTGCATGATGCGGCTAAACACGTCCAGCTGCCGAAAATAAGGACAATCGTGTCCCATGGCCACATGCTGATGACGATGCACCGCGTCCACGACCAGCACTGTTGTCTTTAGACACAGAGCCTGCTTGCCCTCTTTTATCGGCTCGTACCTGTCTGCCTCTCCTTGTTGGCCTTCCAGACATGGTAATGGCCTGAAGGGAGATGGGAAAACCAGCAATTGGGTAGTGTACATTGTGCTGGAGGCACACAACACCCACTAACTCCTGCAGATGCCTTTATTATAGAACACCAGCAATAAAGGGTAGATACAGGTGTATATTGTGCTGTTCTGGAGGCACACAACACCCACTAACTCCTGCAGATGCCTATATTATAGAACAACAGGAATTAAAGGGTAGATAACGGTGTATACTGTGCTGTGCTGGAGGCACACAACACCGACTAACTCCTGCAGATGCCTTTATTATAGAACAACAGGAATTAAAGGGTAGATACTGGTGTATACTGTGCTGTGCTGGAGGCACACAACACCAACTAACTCCTGCTTGCAGATGGCTCAATTAGAGAAGAGCAAAATAGGTAGATACAGGTGTATTCTGCGCTCAGGCACACAGACAACACCAACAAACTCCTGCAGATGGCTGATAGCTCAATTACAGAAGAGCAAAAACGCTAAATAGGTAGATACAGGTGTATACTGCGCTGAAGGTACACAGACAACACCCCCTAACTCCTGCAGACGCCAACACACTACGCAAGGCCACCGCGCTGGCGGCCTTATATAGTGTGGGGCGTGTACTACACAGCCTGAGCTATGATTGCCCACAGGCATCTTGCCTATGGCCAATCATGGCTCTCCACGCTGCCGGCGCTGTGATTGGCCAAGCATGCGGGGTCACAGTGCATGCTTGGCCAATCATGAGCCAGCAATGCACTGCGATGGAGCAGTGCATTGTGGGCCATGAGCACCACACAAATTTGGCGCAAACGGCCCACAGAGTTCTGGCTTCGCCGAACGGGCGAACAGCCGGTATTTGAGACAAACATGCGTTCAACTCGAACACCAAGCTCATCCCTACCCACCGAAAAGAATCCGCTACTCCGAAGACTCTAGATCACATAAATACCACTAAAGCAGTCATTACTGAGCCTGTTTTCCTTCTCCTACAAGTCCTCCTCTGAGCTTATACTTAGCCACTTCACTGGACCCCATGATCGTATGCCTAATTATGACTTGTTGAAACCTGTTTTGTTTTGCCTTTTGCATACCTGAGCTATATTTTTTAACCTAACTGGAGAATTGGAAAATCTACCCATTGCAGCGGTCCTGAGGAATAGTCCTTGATTCCCCCACACTTGACCCTAAGTCTCCTATAAGATGCAACCCTTGGTCAACAAACACCTTCCCCCCTCTCCGGTTACTCTGTAATGCAGAACTAGTTCTATATATGGAAGAAAGCGAAGTCCAGGCTTCTTTTGCTATTAGTTTGTTTTGTATTTTATTTCTCTAGTCATTTCTTACCTCAGAGAGATCTATCTTCCCTTTCTGCTCCACCCCCCCCCCCCCCCCCCCCCCCCCCATCTTCCTTACCTCCTGCCCTTTCCGGGCTCAGTCCCAAATACTCTCTAACCTCCCCCTCCCATCTGCTGGGTACCATAAGTTGGAAGGCTGGCCGCAGGCTAGCCTGAATTTGTAGGAGGAGTCTGAGGGCTTTAAAATCCCTCCTCCTCCATCAGAGCCTTCGTCGGCTCTTTTCTGGGTTAGCTGACACGTCACTTCCGGTTAGCTGAGCAGCAGCATGGTTGTAGTGATGGGAAGTCCGGATCTTTAAAATGAATCGGTTCATTTCGAACTGCTCACTGAAATGAACCGATTCAATGAATCGATTCTTCGGTTCTTCGGTTCACTTGCTGAGTCTACTGACAAGCAAGTGAACCGAAGCTCTGATTCAACCTTCTTAAATGAGTAGAATCAGAAGACTGATTCACACAGAAGGTTGGCAGGTCCTGGTAATGTTTACTTTGATTTAGTTCATCGGCGCAGAGCACAATTGTTGTCAATTGACAATTATTCCATTGTCAGATTAGCGCAGTGTCATGCATTTTGGTGATACACAAACAGCTGTGTTAGGCTGGGTTCACACTTGTGCGATGCGGGAACCCTGCGATTCCACGACGGGTTCCTGCATCGCACCCAACTCGCACGACAGTTCACAACGACATATGCGAACTGCTGGGGAGTGTCATACAATGTTAATGGCACCCCCATTTCAGTTCGCATGTCGCACTGCGAAGTGTCAGTTTGGACATGAATCGGATCGCATGAGTGCTATGCGATCCGATTCTGGTGCGGACCAAAAAAAGGGTCCTGTGTGAGTTTAGTCCGAATGCGATACGATTTCAACCATACTATCTGTATGGCTGAAATCGCATTGCACGGACATCGCCTGTGATTTGCACTGCAGTGCAAATCGCATGCGATTTTGCACGATGCAGCAGTGTGAACCGGCCCTGAGCCGAGGTTTCCGCAAATTTGATGGATAGCAATGTTACCTGTGAAGTTGCCCCAGAATGCAGGTCACATGCACACAAACCCCGCTTTTCATTTAGGCTCTGTTTCCACTTGTGCAACTTGTCCTGCGACTTGGGACTGCAAAGTTGCATGACAAGAAGTACCCGATTTCCAATGAGTACCATTCATATCTGTGCGACTTCAAGTCACAGCGACTTCAAAGTAGTCCCTGCACTACTTTGGTCCCATTTTAATGTGACTTGAGGTCCATAAACCTCCAGAATACACAGGCATGGCTTCAAGTCGCGGCAAAATCGTGCAACTTTCTGGCTTTTCAGGCTAACGCAGCCTGAAAGTTGCACAATTCTGCTGCAATTTTGATGCGACTTTAAAGCAATGCCTGTGTATTCCGGAGGTCTATGGATCTCAAGTTGCATCAAAGTGGGACCAAAGTAGTGTAGGGACTACTTTGAAGTCGCACAGATACGAATAATACTCATTGGAAATCATAGAGTACAAAGTCGCAGGACAAGTTGCACAAGTGGAAATGGAGCCTAAATGAAAAGTGGGTTTTTGTGCATGTGAACTGCATTCTAACGGGCCAACTTCACAGGTAACATTGCCAGCCATCAGATTTTCCCATAGTCTTTACAGCGCATGCGCAGGAATGATGATCAGATTTTACTACCACTACCATGGGCGAAGTACCCCTGGTAGTAAAATCCAATCGTTAAGGCTATTTTCACACTTGTGCGACTTGAAAGTCAAGTGCTTTTGCCATGATTTTTGCCATGACTTGAAGCAATGTTTGTGTAAGCTGGAGGTCTCTGCCACAAGTCGCATCAAAGTCAGACAAAAGTAGTAAAAAAACTACTTTGAAGTCGCACAGATATGAACTGAACTCGTTGGAAATCATGGGGTGTGACTTGTCATGTGACTTTGCTGTCTCAAGTCGCAGGACAAGTCGCATGAGTGTGAAAGGGCCTTAGGCTGTCCGTACCACCTGATCACTGCTGCTACCTCATTGGTTTAGTGTATTGTTTTACTGGTGGTGACTCGTGGTTCTTTCAGTGTACTGTGTTCTAAAAACTGATACGATTCTTTAACTCGGTAACTTGTACGATTCTTTAACTCGGTGTACTGTGAACTCCTGGCTCTTGTTTTAAGTTTGTATCCAGTTCCTGAGTGTCATTGTGCTTTGAGTCAGCTGATTGGTTGCAGGGAGGGGCGGAGCTCTCTCACTCTAGGATCATATTACCACTGCCAGCTCTGCTGCTCTGCTATGTACTGAGTGCAGAGTGAACTGTTTCAAAAGAATCAGTTCACTGAAAAGAATCGATTCATCCAGTTCACTAAAAAGAACCGGTTCAAAAGAACGATTCGTTCATGAACTGGACATCACTACATGGTTGCCTGATGGAGTTATCATTGGTTCCTCTCCCAGTGATTGCAGTTCCGGTAGGTGCGGGCGGGTGGCATCAACGGGGGCCCATATCGGATGCCACCTGTCCCGCTCAGGTGCCGGCCTGAGTCAGCGCGGGGTGGTGGTCAGCCCAATCGCGGTAATACGTCCGCTTTGGGGGGGGGGGGGTTATTTCACGCCAGGTGCAGCCCCATTTTCTCCCCTCCTTGTGCTGCTGCTGATGTGGTGGGCATGCAGGTAGCAACTTTTACCTTTATGGGGCCACTCACTAGTACATTGACACTGCATGTATTGGCACACACTTCGCCCACTGCCTGCGGGAGGGGGGGAGTGTATGTTTGGCCATCAGCCTGTTCCTCTCCTCCCCAAGTACATGTACTGCGAGCTCCACGGGGAGGGGGCTGGGCGGCCGCCTGCTCCTCTCTCCCTGCATTGACTTGCCAGAGGCAGTAGTTCCCTTCCATGCTCACGCGGGGTGCCATCCATCCTCACCTTCAGAGCACCATCGAGGGGACCGCCCGCCCGTTTCTCTAGGTTCTTTCTGGCCTCAGGGGGGGGGGGCGCTGCCGCCTGCCTGCTCTTCCCGGTGGTCACGCTGTTCACACATGTCACACTGTAATGGTGGGGGTTGGGCGGGCGGTTTCCCACATGGTGCTGCGAGGCTTTTGGTGCACGGGTCAGTTCCGGACACGTTCGGGCAGCCGAGCCCCCCCTCCATTCATTCCAACCGGCATGTCACTTCAGTCTTAAGCTGCCCTGGCTCTGCTTCCTCCGCTGTCACCATAGAACCAGGATTTCAGTTCACTTTGTGTGGCCAGTCACGTCAGCATACATGAAAGTGACTGTTTTACATTGCTCTGATACAGGATATAGGACATATGGTTGTAATACTTTGGAAACACAATTGGGAACATATTTAAAGTGTCACTTTCCATTAGTACTAAGTGATCTCTCCTGCTCCTTGCTAGATACAATCAAGTTTAGCTTGTTACTGAATTACAATTGGGCAGGTAAATAATGTGGTTCAGACTCATCAGCTGTAAAGGTCTTTTGCACATAGAATTTCACATTGGAAGGGTCCAGCGGATATCACACCCTCTGCTACTGTTAGTAGTGCTGTGCCTGGTTCCTTCTGAGGGGGCGCCCTGTGTCCTTTGGCTTTCGGCTGGGGGGCGGAGCTCCGGCCCTGCAGCCGTCTGTACTCCAGCTCCTCCTAGTCTCCGTCCCTCCAGTTCTCCCTTGGCATCTTGTCAGTCTCCTGCACTAATCACTAATATACGTTATCATGTCAGGACTCAGGAGGACAGTATAATTACTCTAAGACCTTCAAATGTTTTTTCATGGCCCCTCGCATAATATAGATCAGGGTCTTTGATGCCACATTCTATTAAGTTCAAACAGGATTTGGGCAGTTTGTATGTCGGGGCCCTACCACAGGAGGCATGTTACAGACAGCATAATTTGTTGGCTTCATGTGGAACCCACAAGTTTTCATCCACCCATCTTCCCAGCTGCCGATTACAGGGAGGGGGGGGGTCCTTCAGCCCTTGTGCAGGGTAAGCTCTGCTGGGGGGGGGGTATCCGTACGGTCACAGGGGAGTCCATCTGCCCTTAGCATGCCCCCATTCATCTTATATGATAACTCAGTGTCCACAGGAGTTGCGGTATGTGCATAGCAGGGGTAGTTGGGCGGTAGCTACCATATTTGGATTGTTTCATGGCAATAATGTAATCTTTCCACTTGTCGCTTGCCGGCCGGTTCACCTCCCGGGAACTCTCGCCATGCGATATGGAAGGGATGCCCACACGCTTCCCGGTTTTCATGGGGGGGCACTCACCCACCTGTTCACCTCCCGGCACTCTCGCACCCCCCCCCCCCCCCTGCACGTCCAGGCAACCATTTCAGTCACGGGGGTTTATCACGGCACTCAGCCCCAGGTTTCTGTCTCTGCGTTCTTCTGTCATCACGTTCTGTCCAGAGGTTTCCGTCATATCGTTCGGTCCAGCTTTTTTCCGGCATAGTGTTTCCGTCCTGCGTTTCCGTCCTGCGTTTCCGTCCTGCGTTTCCGTCATAGCGTTTCTGTCCTGCATTTCCATCATAGCGTTTTCTTTCGATCGTAGCATTTCTGTCCTGCACTTCCGTCATAACGTTTCTGTCCAGCATTTCAGTCATAGCGTTTCTGTCCTGCATTTCCGTCATAGCGTTTCTGTCCTGCGTTTCCGTCATAACGTTTCTGTCCTGCAGTTCCGTCTTAGCGTTTTTCTTTCCATCGTAGCATTTCTGTCCAGCATTTCCGTCATAACGTTTCTGTCCAGCATTTCCGTCATAGCGTTTCTGTCCTGCATTTCCGTCATAGCGTTTTCTTTCCGTCGTAGCATTTCTGTCCAGCATTTCTGTCATTGTGTTTCTGTCCTGCATTTCTGTCAGATCCGTACGGGCTGAGGTTGTTTCTTTTTGGTTTGTCGTCCCTTTATTTTCTCTCCCGTATAACACACATCATACGGTGCACGCTCATTTCTTTGCACGTCTACCCACCACGGTTTGTGGGTATACTAGGCCGGAGGGTTGTTGCTACCTGTCTGCTTTCTGTCATGGCGTTTTGTACGTAGCTTTTCTGTTAGCCAGGGCTCATTTCCTGGTCTGTCACGCCTACGGACCATACGGGCTGAGGTTTAGTTTCAATTGATTGCCGTTCCGCAATCTTCTCGCCCGCATACCATACGTTATACGTTGCATGCTTTTCCATCTCACTTGTACATCTACTCACCACGGTCTGTGGGTACACTAGCCCTGAGGGTTGTTTGCTAGCTGTCGCTGTTGTGCTGTCATAGCTTTTCCATTCGTAGCATTGTCGTTCATAGTGTTTGTTAGCTGCGGCTCACATCCAGGGTCTGTCACGTCTACGGACTCATACGGGCTGAAGTTTCGTTATTAATTGATTGTCGTCCCACAATCTTCTCGCCCGTATACTGTACGTCATACGTTGCACGGTTATTTCTTCACTCTTGTATGTCTACCCACCACGGTCTGTGGGTACACAAGCTCGGAGGGTTTGTTTGCTATCTGTCTCTGTTGTTCTGTCATAGCATTTCGTTTGTAACTTTCATGTCATAGCTTGATGTTCGTAGTATGTCGGTTAGCTAGGGCTCACATCCAGGGTCCGTCACGTCTACGGACCCATACGGGCTGAGGTTTAGTTTTTAATTGATTGTCGTCCCACAATCTTCTCGCCCGTATACCATACGTCATACGTTGCACGCTTATTTCTTCACTCTTGTTCATCTACCCACCACGGTCTGTGGGTACACCAGCCCGGAGGGTTTGTTGGCTATCTGTCTCTGTTTTTCTGTCATAGCTTTTCGTTTGTAAACTTTCATGTCATAGCTTGATGTTCGTAGTATGTCTGTTAGCTAGGGCTCACATCCAGGGTCCGTCACGTCTACGGACCCATACGGGCTGAGGTTTCGTTTTTAATTGATTGTCGTCCCACAATCTTCTCACCCGTATACCATACGTCATACGTGCACGTTCACCATACCTTTACTACTACCCACCACGGTCTGTGGGTACCTCAGCCCTGAGTGTTCATTTTTTAATTACCTGTCTTGGCGCTGCAGGTTGCTCGGGCTCACTCACTACATACACTAGGGTTGTGTCAGCATTAGGTTCATATTCACGCGCTGTTGGTCTTGTCATTTCTGCACTTACATCCTCATATTTGTCAGGTACGTAGGGGTATTTGTTTCGTGTGTTGGTTGTCTGTTCTCTTTTCGCTTGTTGTGTTTTTCTTGTTTCAGGGTTTGGGGTGGGTTGCGGAGGAGGCCGGTGCACATTCATCCCTCCACCATGGCATGGGGGTTCAGTGCTTGGTAGCACCCCATTTTTAGGGGTGGGACCAACTCTCTTAGCTCAGTTATCGCCGGGGTACCCCTTTCCCGGCCTCAGCTGGGGGGGGCAGTATTCAGTGGGTTATTCCCCACTCTGTTCAAACCTCTTACATCCACCAGTGCAGTGCAGCGCATGTTTCGGGCTTGATTCTTCAACCCAGTTCGTGAAGTTTCTCTATGCGCTCTTATTTGTTAGTCAGGATGGTGGGGTTCATAGCCCATTAGGCTTGCACTGAGGTCTCATCTGCGGCTCCTGTTCTTTTCAGTGCGCCTTCAGGTGTGGTTGGAATTTCTCACAGTGGCTTGTAGAACTGGGGGCAGTGTGGTCTCGCATAATCAATCTGGCCATTGGTTCTTATCCAGAGTTTGCAGTGGGCTTCTCACAAGGGGGATGGTCTCATAGGTTCATGTTCATGGCTTTCGCTGGGTATTGCATCAGCAATTTGGCCTCATCTGCCAATTCCATGAAGTTTCTAGCAGGTGACCAGTTTTCAGGACCTACAAACTCCTGTCAAGCTGTCCATTTTTGCGGCTCACCCTCTCTAACCATCAAGGGAGGAGAGTCAGGGATGTTTCTCTTTGGCACGGCGACCAGTTAACGGACAGGTCTTCGTGGTGTTTCAGACTTCCTGTCTCCCTCCTTGGCAGTTCCCAGTTAGTGCTCTAGGCAGTTCTCTCTTACCACTTACCCATCTATACCAATGAAGGGGATGTTGTAAGCTAGGGGTTTGTGGTCATATTTCGGTACCTTAGCCTTGGTGTCGGGCAAGTAAGTTGGCCTTCTCTGCATCATTCCGTGGGTCTGCGCTTTCTCCATCCTCTCACTACCAACAGTTGTTCTCACGCCCAGGTTACTTGCCAAACCTGGCTGGAATCCTAAACCCCCTTTTCTGGTTATTCATCTGGTTCCTGGGCAATTTTGGTAGGTCTCGCAGGGGGTCCTTTCTTTACATCAGGTTCATGGGGCGCTGGAGATCCTCCATGTTAGCAGCTACATACGTAACCCCCTTTCCTGTAGTCAGCCGGGCATTCGCATTTTCCGGACTAAACGATTGTTGCGGGCCTTCTTTGTAGCTTTCACATCACACCTACTTTGTGTCTTTTTGCCCTCTTTTAGGCATACTGTCCAGCCAGGCCAAGGCACACCTCAGGCCTTGGCAGTTAGGGTCATCGTATTTCCGTATGAAGACTCTGACTACAAGTTGGAAGGCTGGCCGCAGGCTAGCCTGAATTTGTAGGAGGAGTCTGAGGGCTTTAATATCCCTCCTCCTCCATCAGAGCCTTCGTCGGCTCTTTTCTGGGTTCCCACCCACCCGTTCCCCCATATTTTCATCATTTAATTTACATTTCATACGTTCATTCAGGGTATGCCCTCTTTTAGGCATACTGTCCAGCCAGGCCAAGGCACACCTCAGGCCTTGGCAGTTAGGGTCATCGTATTTCCGTATGAAGACTCTGACTACAATTGCATTTTAATATCCCTAACCGAAACCAGTCACTCATCTATAAGCAGCAGCTCTCACACTCCCCATTTAGCCATCCTGAGACACTACTAGCACCATGTGGATCACATCCTGGAATATAAAGGGCCTACATTCCCCCCATAAACGGATGACGATCCTTCGCCACCTTAAGCGTCTTAAAACTGACACTGCCCTCCTCCAGGAGACTCACCTCCCCTCTGAGCATTTTGTACGGATGTATGGATCTGTGTCGGTAAAAAATAAAGCAGGTGTAATACTCATCCACAAAAATCTACCTTGTGAGACGATGAAGGTTGCCTCCTAATTACTCATATAAGCATCTCCAACAGAGAACTAGTCATTACTAATGCGTATGCCCCACTAAAACTTTCTTTCAAATGGTATCTTCTCACTTATCCCCTTACCTACACCCACCTTTATCAGTGGGAGGTGATTTTAATTCAGTCATGGACACCTCAGAAGATAAGTCATCCTACCCCCTTGGGTTCCACTCTTGCAACCTTTGCTGAAGCTCTCCAGTTAATAGACATCTGGAGACTGACCCATCCAGAAGGCAGGGGATACATCTTTTACTCCCCACCACGTGATACTTTTACTAGAATTGACTACGAATTTTGTAACTCTGCACTCCTTTCACTCACATCTGAAACTTACATTCACGACATTGTGATCTCTGACCACAACCCCATATCCTTCTGTCTTCAGTTTCATAACGGTCGCTTCTGCATTGACCTGGCATCCCCCCCCCCCTGCTCATAATCAAGATCTTTTCAGAGTACTACATGAGACCTGGGCAGAATACGCAGCTACTAACACGGCTCATGGTAATGACCCCAATCTTTTTTTGGGAAACGGCTGAACTACGAGGTAGGATTATTGGCTTTGCGGCCACTCACAAAAAAGAGCATCCTCAAAATTTACCATGAAGCGAGCGAGGGCTTACGCATGGCCATAGCATGCCAATTCTCCCATCAACCGAAACCTCTGGTGAGAAGCCAAGCAAAATTTTTACCTGTTTGCTCACACACAGGAACGAATACATAAATCTCACCTTGACTTGAAATACCACAAATTTGGTAACAAGCCTGGAAAATTACACACATATCACTCCTCAGGGATGCCCAAAGAACTACCACTTTGTCCTTTAAAGATATCATCATGATTTTAGAACAGTACTATGCCTCAATATACGGTGAAGATCCAATTGACATGGCCACTGCTCAGGCTTTTCTATACCAAATCTCCCTCTCCCAGATAGATACCCCTTTTCTGACCAAGCTTAATGCTCTAATCACAGACCAGGGGGTATCCAAAGCTATATCCTCCCTAACCAATGGGAAAGCTCCTGGCCCAGATGGATATACCCTGGCATTTTTTCAAAATGGCGGCAGACATAGTAGTCCCTCCATTCGTTTCCAGGGAATTCTAGCAGGGGGTAAATATCTCCCCTCGGGTTAACAGGCACATATTAAATTAATCACCAAAAAAGGCAAAAAACCCACAGAACCAAGCTCCTATAGGCCTATATCCCTCCTTAATCTAGACTCCAAAATACTCTAAAAAATTATAGCCAACAGACTAGCTAAACTAATGCCCTCTCTTATTCACCCCTTCCAGGCAGGTTTTACCAAAGGTCACTCTGCCTCTTCCATTATCATCGAGGTCATTACAGGCCTTGAACACGCTAAAGCCAACCCCAATGCGGATTTTGCCATAATCACACTCGACGAGGAAAAGGCTTTTGACAACGTTAGTATTCCCTGGCTGTCTCTAGTCCTTCAGCGGTGCAGATTCTCGGGTCCTTTTTTACATTTGGTCTCCACAATGTATTCAGCCCCCATTGCAAATATTGTTGCGGCTGGACACAAACCACTGCCTTGCTAAAGAAGCTGACATGTTTCAGACCTAAACCCTATTGAGCATCTGTGGGGCATCCTCATATGGAAGGTGGAGGAGCGCAAAGTCTCTAACATCCATCAGCTCCGCGACGTTGTCATGGAGGAGTGGAAGAGCACTCCAGTGGCAACCTGTGAAGCTCTGGTGAACTCCATGCCCAAGAGGGTTAAGGCTGTGATGGAAAATAATGGTGGCCACACAAAATATTGACACTTTGGGCCCAATTTGGAAATTTTCACTTTGGGGTGTACTCACTTTTGTTGCCAATGGTTTAGGCATTAATGGCTGTGTGTTGAGTTATTTAGAGGGGACAGCAAATGTATACTGTTATGCAAGCTGTACACTCACTACTTCACATTGTAGCAAAGTGTAATTTCTTCAGTGTTGTCACATGAAAAGATAAATAAAATATTTACAAAAATGTGAGCGATGTACTCACTTTTGTGAGATACTGTAACTCTTGGTTAATTTCTTAACATAACCTCTGTCAGGAAAGGGCTCACATGCTGGAGTCACTCACTGCAGCTCCCAGATCTCTAGGCTGCAGTTCCGGTGTTCACCAGCGGGTGTCTCTCAGCAGCCAGGAGCTCATATCATCTCATGTAATCAGTGATCACTTGATGCTCATTGCAGGAAGTGTATTTAAAGAGGAAGTAAAGGCAGTTGAAAAAATAAAATGAAAAAAGGAACCTACAAGGCAAAGGCATAATGAGCTAGTATGCATAGCATACTAGCTCATTATGAATAACTTACCTGAGAACGAAGCCCCCGAAGTGGTCCTCCGTCTTCATGACCGCTGCTGCCATGGATCCCGGAGTGACTTCCGGGTCTCGCTGCTCCAGCGCTGTGATTCGCCGGAGCAGCGATGACGTCACTCCCGCGCATGCGCACGGGAGCTGACACCCGCGGCATATCGCCGCGATCTGCGGCCTGTCCAGTGTGTCTGTGCACCGCTGTCTATGGTACATGCGCCGCAGACAGCGGTGGCTGTCTTTTTGTAAATATCTCCTAAACCGTATAGGTTTAGGAGATATTTCTTGGACCAACAGGTAAGCCTTAATCTAGGCTTACCTGTAGGTCAAAGTGGTTTGTAAGGGTTAACAACCACTTTAAGTCTTCCCTGTGCTTCTCCTCTTGCCTTGCTGTTTTATCTCCATGTACCCCTGACCTGCATTCCTGTATTGTAGGTGTGTTTACATTTATGTTATTCACCTATTTTTGAACAGATTATATTATTTTACACTTTACTTGTGCCTGGTATTCTCTGTGGCAGTCCACACATTTCTGGTCACACCTGTACCTGACAACCTCACTTCCTCATCAGCCAAACTGCAGGACCTAAACCTTCTTGACGATTACAGTATTCAACTGCACTAAATACATATCAAGAGGAAAAAACATTACTATCTTATCCTGCTTGCACATAGCCGATGGATATTTGTCTGTTGGTCTCTTCATCTACATGGGGCCCCTCCCACAAGGAAATATTAGGTCTTTGAAGACCTCCTTATGTAAAAAGACTGACTTCACCCCTTGAAATCCAGAAGAAAAAAAAATATGAGTGCAATCAGTGCTTGAATGTAGGAGCACAGCTTGCTTTTATTGGGAATTTACATGTAACCTTACTACTCTTCAGTACCAACATATACTGTATATACTTTCTGCTAAACATATCTGAACTCACAAAATGCAAACTTCTGATGGCACAATGTCTTCTGCAGCACTTTCATATTGCTCATAATTGGTCAACCTGAGACTTCTAGACCTTGTAACTAAAACTTGTCTAAAATATCTTAGCAAGACAAAGAATAGAACACTAAAGTAGCCAGCCCCTGGGGGGTCTACAGTAGGACAACAAATGCTATTTAAAACCTTTGGAAGTAAAGAGCCTATATACTAGACATGACTTTTATTCAAAGAGAAGAAATCTTTACAATCAATGTTGACATTTCAGAAAAGCTTTTTTACAGGGCTATTGTATAAACCACATGTGAATGAAGATTGTGTGATAACAGAAGAGGCTCGCTTTTCCAAAAACACATTATAATATTATGGATTGTGTCCTATCTGCTGTTGTTTTTTAATGAGTTTCTTACTTAAAATGTGTGTCTTTTGAAAAGTTATCTGTCTGGCTGGTTGTGTAGTTCATTACATCCTATGACATCAGAGTTTTCCTATAGTCAGTGGGTCAATGGCATACCTAGCATATTTAAAACACTTGGCTTATTATTTTTAAAGAAATCCCTTTCCCCCACACTACTCTGTACATCAAAATTATATTCAGTAATAATCATGAAAGTAAATAAATGCTAGTAGCAAGAAAAAAAATAATCATGGCAGTAAAAAATTTATAAATAAATTCAAGGGTTTAATATGGCCAAAACCTGGGGATAAGAGTCATATGCTTTTATAGTGACAGGTCTGCATGGGACTAAATTATAGTAAAGGGTCCACTAAGTTGGCAAAAAATGACAATACATTGGCAGAAAAAAGACAATCCTGACAACACATAAGCCACAAAAATGGATCCTCTACAATAGGTGGGCAACAAACAGTCAACTGTTAAAATACGCAGGCAACAAATGGGCAATCATTACACTATGCAGGCAAGAAACAACAGCCAATTGTGCTAATATCCGAACAACAAACAGGCAATTATGACATTATATTGGCAACAACCTCAGAACAAATTCATCCACCTGCAAACAAAAATTTCTTCCTCTTCCAACCAAAACCCTTTCATCTATCTGATATGTTAGAGCCAAAAGGGGCCTGGAAAAGATTCCCTGCACTATTTGCCTTCTCTGCATCTTAGGTTTGTACAAGGTAAAGGCACATAACCACTACAATTTTTTGCAGGGCTGTGTGCAACACAACCCGCTGTTTTGTGAGGATCCTGGCATAATAGCAATGTGTGGAGCAGGCAGTGGGTGCAGTTCTAAATTATCCCTGGTTCTCTGTACCTGGAGCAGAACACCCCATTCCCCCTCAGGTATGCCACTAGTATATATGACTGCTTTTCTACCATTATTTATTTTATATAGCACTGGCATACACTTCAACATGTTCTACAGTACGCCAACCCCAACATAGCGTACATTTTGATTGGAAGCTAGTTAACCTACTGCTATGCTTTTGGAATGTGATGTGTGGGAGGAGAACCATGTAAACGCATGAGAAAATACAGTATACGTTCCATTTACATAGTGCCCCCCGCTAAGAACAGAGCAAATGTTTAGTTCTGCAGGAAAACAGTGGCAATCTATAGGCTACCTTGCCTCCAGCCAATATCAATTATTGGTTTTGGCTTTTTAGACCCCCCTCCACCCCCCCACCCTATGAAAATTTGGAAAATGGTCAGTTGACTGCGACCCTTTCTCCGTTGCCAATAACATCTGGCTTCTCCCCTCTGATCGCCACACTATACGCAACCTGGTGACCCGTCACTCCTTCTCCCTTTGAGACCATCTTAAAACTAAACATTGCCTCCAATCTCCCCACAACCCCTTACTTTCTTTCCTGTGCAACCCTGCGTTCTATCCAGCCAGGATTCACCATCCCCCTTTCGTATATGGTCCGCTACGAATCTTATTCGAGTGCATAAATTTATGACTCCCAACGGTATAAAACCCTTTCCTGCCCTTAGAGAGTCTCACAATCTTCCCTCTTCCAAATTTTTTAGATACCTTCAAATTAAACACTGCCCCACACCCTAAATACCTAGGGATACCTCTACCCCTTTCATGTCCATTTTTGAACAGACATGCAAAAATTACCCACACAAGTGCAGCCTGATTTCAGCCCTTTACATCTAACTAATTTACACCGGCTCCCCATCCACCCCCTCCTTTACCTCCGAATGGGAAAATGAATTGGAACTAACACTAGAGGGTGCAGACTGGTCACATATCTGGCAAGCCACAAAATCCTCCTCACAGAATATTGTGGCACTTGAAACTAACTACAAAGTTCAGACCCATTGGTACTTGGTCCCTGCCAAAATCCCCAAATGTGTTCCTGAGTACCCCACTACTTGCTTTAGAGGTTGTACAGATCAAGGAACCCACCCACATATCTTCTGGTCATGTCCAATAGCGCAAACCTTTTGGAACACCATATTTAGCACGCTCTCTGCCCCGTTGCCAAATATGAAGCTCTCTGGTCTCCATGGAGTAGCACCCTAATGTTTAGGCAGGGTTGCTATTACATTTATTTGCCAAGTGATAGTTGCCTTGGCCGATTGTTAGGAAGTCAAGTGACTTCTCTCTTCTGTTACTAGAGGGCTGGGAATCTGGTGACATTAGATAAAACAAAGGCACTGCAAGGACAGATTAGAAATGAATGGGGTGTCTCAGCCAATGGGCAGGGATTTACTTGGGTCTCTTGGTCTGCTGGGAGAACCTATTTATTTGGGTGGAGTCAGGTGATCTGGGTTCTGTGCCACCTGGACAGCTGTCTGGGTGGATGTGTGTCATATTGCCCCGAGCTGCTAGGCCAGAAACCTAAGGCCTATCCCAGGGACATCTGGTTGCTAGGCTAGCTGAGAGCCTATCCAGAAGTAGTGCAGGGTTGGCACTGCAAGCTTGCAGTCCAACCAGAAGTAACAGTTCCTTTGGCCGGAGAACCCATCGTGGTTGGAGGTAGAGAGAAAGCTGTCACCACAAAGGGACCATCCACCTTACTACCGGAGACCACAGTGAGTGAACTGAGGAAAATACCAGAGCAGACTCGCCAACCGGGGACGGTGAAGAAGTGGGAAAGTATTAGCAAGTGTCAAGTCAGGGACACAGCAGGACAGCAGAGATGATGCTTGTGGAGTGCCAAGCAAGGGACCTAACGTTTCAGCAGGGGCAAAACTTTAGGAATATCTGTGAGTGCCAAGCCAGGGACCCAGCGGTAATATTTGAGGAAGATACCGAGTGCTACAGTCAAAGAGCTCAGGGATCCAGTGGCTAGTGGTTCTGAAGTCTAGTGAGAGAGACTGGGAGCTCGTTGAGTAAAGACCCACAGTGAGTGAGTGTGGGGTAAAGAGGACTGTTCGTGTTGCAGATAGCTGAATACTTTTACCGTTAGTACAGCTACAAGATTGTTGCCATAGGAGACAGAGGTCCTACTTATACAGAAGTGGCGTCCGGCTGGAGGCCTTCACCTGTATAGTTGTCTACCTATAGAAGTCTCGGAGTCTGCCAATTAACATTGCATCTACCCAAGGGTGACCTGGCCCTAACCCTCTCTCCCACAGTTCTGTTTAAGAGACAATAAATCTCTTTGCATTCAAAAAGCATCTGGCGCCTACCTTTTCATCTTGCATTACACCCACCATGCCTTCTTACCCACTCTACACTAAAGGATGTTGGCTGTCCCTAACTCTGGAGGTCACCATTAGACCTCAGGGACCCCAGGACTTTTCTACAATGGGTAGTACACTTTCTCCCACTCAATTTTGATGAATCTCATCTGCTTTCTCTCTCTCTCTCTCTCTCTCTCTCTCTCTGACCAGCTGATTCCCAAGTGTTTTGCTGGGTTAATTTTCCACATTTTATGTTAGACCTCACAGTGGGAATCAGACTACTAAGAATCTCTACTTCTACTCCTCCTGTCCCATTTCCCCCATCCCATGTGCATCTTCTCCTCATTTCCATGTCCTCTTTCTCCTCCAGTCCCATCCTCCATCCCATGTCTTCCTACTTCTTCTGTCCCATCCCCCCATCCCATGTCCTCATCCTCTATCACATATCCTCCTCCTCATCCAGTCCCATCCCATATCCTCCTCCTCTATCCCATGTCCTGCTCCTCCAGTTTCTTTTCATGTTCTCCTCCATACCATGTCCTCCTCCTCCAGTCCAATCCCATGCTTTCCTCCTCCTCCTCCTGTACCATCCCATGTTCTCATCCTCCTCCATTCCATGTCTTCCTCCTCATCAAGTCCCATCCCATGTCCTCCTCCTCCAGTCCCATCCCATGTTTTCCTTCTCCTCCATCCCATGTCCTCCTTCTCCAGTCCCATTCCATGTTCTCCTACTCCTCCATCCCATGTCCTCCTCCTCCAATCCCTTTCCATGTCCTCCTCCATCCCATGTCATCCTTCAGTCCTATTCAATGTTCTCCTCCTCCTCCAGTCCCATCCCATGTTCTCCTCCTCCAGTCCCATCCCATGTCCTCCTACAGTCCCACCCCATGTCCTCCTCCTCCTCCATCCCACGTTCTCCTCCTCCAGTCACACTCCCCCCATCCAATGTCCTCCTCCCCCATCCTTGGTGACCCCAAGACAGGAAGTGAGGGAAATCTCAGTGGGGACATAGCCAGCAATATACATGCAGCAGGCATCCTGGAGTGACCAGTATCGGCTCCTTCCCCTAAAATTTCAGAGCCCACACACTCCTGTTGCCTGCAGTTACTTTCCCATCTGGAGCTTCGCCGTTATCCTAGCGATGATAAGGTTGGTGGGAGGAACCACTGACTACAGTGGGGGGCACTGGGATTCGACATTCCTGGAAGTGTCGATTTCTCATCAGACATTAGCAGATGATTTCTCTGCAACACAGTTTGGCAGTGTGGGCAGCAGGAAAAAAATCACTATTTAGGCGTCTTTCACACGGGCGCCTGCATTTTCCGGGATACTTTGCTCAGCAGGGAACTGATTTGCTGATCCCCGCTGAGCAGGCAGTTGACAGGTCTGTGTCCACTTACTGAGCAGAGTGGAGGCAGACCCAGTCCAGCTCTCCCCTATGGGAAGATTTGATGTAAATGGACCGCCTGGCCATTTTCATCCGATCATATCCGATCTGATCTGCCAGACGGATGGAAAATAGGACAACCATCTTCTGGATTGCAAATAGGATCTGATCGGATCGGATAACGGCAGATGTCAGTGAACATGTGGGATGAATGGAGGGCCTGATCAGGTCCGCCTGAAAAACTGACAGAGCAATTTTCATTCATATTAATTTCCATGACAGGGTTTCTTTAAAAAACTTAGTCTGATTATAATATTTGTGTGGCCTGCTTTAGATGGGAATGCAATGGATAGTCCTGCAAAGCACTATAGGCAACTGCAGCTTACAACTCCTACACATCTTTAGATCAGGCATGGGGATGGTGTTATTTGGCTCATTAATTTTAAGGATTTTTTCAACAATACTGTATATAAATCTGCTGTTGTGTGAATAGGGCAAAATGAAATGTTTTTTCTCTTCTGGTCAAATGCTCTTAGGCTCTTAGGCTATTGTTTTTTTTTTTTGGTTGAATCTTGTTCAATCTTTTTACTTGTGGTCACTGGTCAGATGTTTGTAGGCTATTATTTTAGGCCATTTGTGTCCAACTTATAGTTTGATTTAGGGTAGTCCACCTAGAAATAATATTTGGGTGTTGCAGCCCACTATTGTGTGTTGCAGCTTCTCTTGTTAAATTCATCATTATATGAACAAAATGTAAAAATCCTACAAGGAGAAAGGAAAACTCAATGGCAGAAATTTTACAAACTGTAAAATTTCCCTAACCCTGACCCTATAAATACAAAGCGCACTTAAATACACAAACATGTTTTTTCCAATATTAGTTTAAATAATATTTTTTGTGAAACCTTCGACTTTTCCGCCTACATTATTATTTTCTGTAGCAGGGTCACATTGTTCAGCGTTACCGTCATGATTCACCTGCCTATAGCCTTCACTGAATATAATAACAATAATTATACTTTACTAGCATGAATCAAAGGGACGAAATCATGTTAACTAAAAGAATTGCAGAAATGGATTAATTCAGAGTGCAGGCATTAATAAAAAATTTCCCCATGTCCTGATTAAAAGTTGGAGTCATCGCTGAACTAATGGATTGCTGTAACTGCTCTCTTTTAGATGGACCTCTTCATAATAATGAGGACAGTCAGTGAATTCAACTTAAATTATGAGCTGGAATCATCAGGATCATTTTAATAGGCATAGCTATTAAGTGTGCATTAAGTACAGATTGGAACAGGCGAGTGTCTATTTTCCATGAAAGATCTTTCCTTGGTTTATTTCCCTTGGCATATTCCCTAACATGCCTCTCTGTACATATTATGGAGATGACTAAAGAGCACCTGTAGCCACAAATAGGCACAAATTAAGCCTGTCTTCTACAACATGGTGTGCTTTTTAACTTAATATATAGCTACTCACCCTGTGAAACTGCATGTACATTCATTTTGTTCGAATGCCAGCAAAATCGAATGTTACCAGGCTATTTTCTCTCCAGGTTTGATGTCCCTCATTCATAAGAAAAGTGTAGATTGGGAAAACACTGCATTATGAACACTAGATGAAGCTGGTGATCATAGGAAATAAATATCCATATATTTTAATTGTCCGCTCCATCTAGTGCCCATATTGCTGTATTTTCCTGACTCACAATTTTCTTATGAATGGGAAACATCCAATCTGGAGAGAAAAAAGCCTAATACAATACATTTTCCCCCATTTACACAGAGCAAATGTACATGCAGTTTCAAAGGATGAGTTACTCTGTGAATTAAAAAAAAAAAAAACAACCCTATAGATCTGATAACATTAGACAGAGTAGAATTGTTTACTCTCTTTAGCTAAGGAAGTGCTAAGTGTCTTTTAAACACATCAATAAAGTATATACGGACTTTGACCTGGTTCACACCTATGCAGGTTGCAGTTTGCATATTCTGTTTTTGATATACACATTTTTTTATCCATTGAAGTCTATGGAATCAAAAATCAAAAAATAAGTCAATGGCCCTTTACATAAAATACACAGAAGAGAACATGACCCATAGGAAACGGTGTTAAATCGACTGTAGGTGTTTCTGCAAAACTGAAAACGCACTAAAAAATGCATAGGTGTGAACCAGGCCTTACTCTTGAAACAACAAAGGGATGCTGCTCCAGGTCGGTCCTCTCTTTATCACACCTCACACACACTCCACTCAGGCATGGGCGTCCGCAGAACTTTTTCCAAGGGGGGGCATCATTTTAAGGCCACTCATGCTCCGCCCCTTTTCGACAATCTCATGAAAATCTTTCCACTGGTAATACATATGTGTTATATAAGAGATAATTCATCTTCACTTTGTATTGGAAGTTACTCTGGCGGCTGTATTCCATGCCCATATAGCCTAGAGAATGTACATCTTTTACATTGCAATACATCCGCCATATTTTGGTCTCATACTGTCACTGTATAGGCTGTTTTCATCAAGATAAAAATATGGCAACAACAGATGTATTGCAATGTAAAAAGATGTACATTCTCTAGGCTATATGGGCATGGTACGCAGCCACCTGAGTAACCTTGCGGATGCCCATGCTTTCAAAAACCAGCCCTGGAAAAAATTTCATACCAGCCTCACAGCATTATTATACCAGCCCAACAGCATAACGTCATTATTTTCTTGTTCATGAAAGGGAAAATCATACATTTTAAAACACATTTGATAAAGAGAGTATTAGATATAGATATGAAATCACATAGGGCTTGCTTTATATATATATTCAAATTCCAGTTAATAGTGGTAAGTGATCAATCATCAAGGGGGACCCCAGAAACTCAGAACGTGTGGGGGACCACCTTCTGCAGAAAGAATACTCTAAGGTAAGGGGGGTGGGTTACTAATATAAGGAGGAAACCCTTGCTATCAGTGCCCCTTACATTATCGTATTCACTCCCCCCTTACATCAGTGACCCCCGACTGGCCTGGCGGTGCTTTCACTGACCTCCTCTCAGGTGCACTGTACAGGGCTCAGTCAGTCGGCTCCAGCTTGGTGGCTCTGGTTTTACCCTATAGTCTCCCCACCACAGTCCACACAAGTCTGACTTCTCCCATGACCCCCATCCCGGCGGTGCTCCCACTCTTGACTCCTCTCTAGACTCCCTTAGAGACTGCAGACATGCTACAGGAGATGGTCAGAGACTGCAGACTTGATGCAAGAGCTCAATGCAGCCTCACCAGTGCCCATCAAATGCAGCCTCACTGTGCCCACCAATGCAGCCTCACTGTGCCCACAAATGCAGCCTCACTGTGCCCACCAATGCAGCCTCACTGTGCCCATCAAATGCAGCCTCACTGTGTCCATCAAATGCAGCCTCACTGTGCTCATCAAATACAGCCTCACTGTGCCCATCAAATGCAGCCTCACGGTGTCCATCAAATTTAGCCTCACTGTGTCCATCAAATGCAGCTTTACTGTGCCGTGAATGCAGCCTCACTGTGCCCATCAAATGCAGCCTCACCAGTGCCCATCAAATGCAGCCTCACCAGTGCCCATCAAATGCAGCCTCACTGTGCCCATCAAATGCAGCCTCACTGTGCCCACCAGTGCAGCCTCACTGTGCACATCAAATGCAGCCTCACTGTGTCCATCAAATGCAGCCTCACTGTGTCCATCAAATTCAGCCTCACTGTGTCCATCAAATACAGCTTTACTGTGCCGTGAATTCAGTCTCACTGTGCCCATCATTGCAGCCCCTCTTGTGCCCCATGTCCCAGTTTGCAGTCCCTGTCTGTGGAAAGGGGTGTTGTTGATGCTTGGTACGGTACTTTGCATGCCAGCAGGATATCCATGATGGCCAGCAGCAGGCAGGGTCTGTTCTCGTTTTGGAAATTCAGCCTCACTGTGTCCATCAAATGCAGCTTTACTGTGCCGTGAATGCAGCCTCACTGTGCCCATCAAATGCAGCCTCACCAGTGCCCATCAAATGCAGCCTCACCAGTGCCCATCAAATGCAGCCTCACTGTGCCCATCAAATGCAGCCTCACTGTGCCCACCAGTGCAGCCTCACTGTGCCCATCAAATGCAGCCTCACTGTGCCCATCAAATGCAGCCTCACTGTGTCCATCAAATGCAGCCTCACTGTGTCCATCAAATTCAGCCTCACTGTGTCCATCAAATGCAGCTTTACTGTGCCGTGAATTCAGTCTCACTGTGCCCATCATTACAGCCCCTATTGTGCCCCATGTCCCAGTCTGCAGTCCCTGTCTGTGGAAAGGGGTGTTGTTGATGCTTGGTACGGTACTTTGCATGCCAGCAGGATATCCATGACGGCCAGCAGCAGGCAGGGTCTGTTCTCGTTTTGGATGGGGACGGTACTCCTTCCAGAGGATCTGTCTGCTGTGAGATGGAGTGGTCCCTGGCCACCTGCACCTTCAGCCTTATTTTCTGGCCCCAGTCAGCCTGCCCTCTGGTCCTGGGGAAGTGGAGAGCACTGAGTGGGAGCTGGAGAGAAGGGGGTGCAAAGAGTACTGGCGGGGTTGGAGAACCCATGGGTGGGGGCAAAGAGCCAGGGAAGAGTGGAGATCACAGGGGTGGGGAGCAGAGAGCGCTGGGGGGGAACTTGAGAGCACTGGGGGGCCAATAAGAACAGGGGTAGAGAGCACGGTAGGCTGAGAGCTACTGGGGGAGGGGTACAAAGAGCAGGGGGGAGTGGAGAGCAATGGGGGGGAGCTTGAGAGCACCAGTGGGGGCCAGAAAGAACAGGGGTGGAAAGCACAGGGGACTGGAGAGCACTATGGGAGGTGGAGAGCACATGGGTGGGGGCAAAATGCAGGGGGAGTGGAGAGTACAGGGGTGGGGAGTGGAGAGTGCTGGGGGGGAGCCAAAAAGAACAGGGGTGGAGAGCACGGAGGGTAGAGAGCACTGGGGGGGCTGGAGAGCACCAGGGGGCCAGAAAGAGGTGGGGAGAATGGGGGGCTGGAGAGTACTGGGGTGGGGGCTGGAGAGTGATGGGGAGAGCTGAAGAGCACTGGGGGGAGAAAGAACAGGGGGGAGAGCACTGGGGGAGTGGAGAGCACTGGGGGGGAAAGAAGAGGGGGAGAGCACAGGGGGGGAGAGGAGAGCACTGGGGGGGAGGAGAGCACTGGGGAGGGGAGGAGAGCACTGGGGGGGGAGAACACTGGAGGGAGTGGAGAGCACTGGGGGGAGAACAGGGGGGAGAGCACTGGGGAGGAGAGCACTGGGGAGGAGAACGGGGGGAGAGGACTGGGGGGAGTGGAGAGCACTGTGGGGGGAAGAACAGGGGGGGAGCACTGGGCAGAGTGGAGAGCACTGGGGGGAACAGGGAGGAGAGCACTGGGGGGGGGGGGGCGGGGGGTGTACTGGGGGGGAACAGGGGGGGAGAGCACTGGGATGGTGGCTAGAGAAGGATGGGGAGAGCTGGAGAGCAGGGAGGGCAGCAAGAACAGGGGAAGAGAGAACTGTGGGGGGGGGGGCAGGAGAGTGTGGTGGTGGAGGAGAGCATGGGGGGGCAGGAGAGTATGGTGGTGGAGGAGAGCATGGGGGGGCAGGAGAGTGTGGTGGTGGAGGAGAGCACTGGGGGGGGGGCAGGAGAGTGTGGTGGTGGAGGAAAGCACTGGGAGGGGGGGCAGGAGAGTGTGGTGGTGGAGGAGAGCACTAGGGGGGGCAGGAGAGTGTGGTGGTGGTGGAGGAGAGCACTGGGGGGGGCAGGAGAGTGTGGTGGTGGTGGAGGAGAGCACTGGGGTGGGGGGCAGGAGAGTGTGGTGGTGGTGGTGGTGGAGTAGAGCACTGGGGGGGGGGCGGAGAGTGTGGTGGTGGTGGAGGAAAGCTCTGGGTGGGGGCAGAAGAGTGTGGTGGTGCAGGAGAGCACTGGGGGGGGGGCAGGAGAGTGTGGTGGTGGAGGAGAGCACTGGGGGGGGGGGGGCAGGAGAGTGTGGTGGTGGAGGAGAGCACTGGGGGGGCAGGAGAGGGTGGTGGTGAAGGAGAGCACTGGGGGGGCAGGAGAGTGTGGTGGTGGTGGAGGAGAGCACTGGGGGGGAGGAGAGTGTGGTGGTGGTGGAGGAGAGCACTGGGGGGGCAGGAGAGTGTGGTGGTGGTGGAGGAAAGCACTAGGGTGGGGGGCAGGAGAGTGTGGTGGTGGAGTAGAGCACTGGGGGGGGGCAGGAGAGTGTGGTGGTGGTGGAGGAGAGCACTGGGTGGGGGCAGAAGAGTGTGGTGGTGGAGGAGAGCACTGGGGGGAGGCAGGAGAGTGTGGGGATGGTGGAGGAGAGCACGGGGGGGGGGGGGGGGCAAGAGAGTGTGGTGGTGGAGGAGAGCACTGGGGGGGGGGGGCAGGAGAGTGTGGTGGTGGAGGAGAGCACAGGGGGGCAGGAGAGTGTGGTGGTGGAGGAGAGCACAGGGGGGCAGGAGAGTGTGGTGGTGGAGGAGAGCACTGCAGCCCCCCCCCCCTCGGTCCTCCTATCCAGGCACTGTGTGGCACACAGGGCGGGCTGTACAGATGGGCATCTACTCCTCTGGATCACAACGCTGGCTGGCTCTGTGTTCGGCGGCCACTCTATAACACAGGCCAATCACAGTGCGCTCTGCTCTGAGAGCCTGAGTCTACATCCCACACTATGTAAGGCTACTTACACAGCAGCCATACATAGTTTTATGAATAAGAGCAGCAAACTGACATTTGTAAAGTAAAAAATGTCATTTAACCACTTAAGCCCCAGACTAATTTGCAGCCAAAGACCAGGCCCCTTTTTGCGATTCGGCACTGCGTCGCTTTAACTGACAATTGCGTGGTCATGCAATGTGGCTCCCAAATAAAATTGGCATCCTTTTTTTCCCACAAATAGAGCTTTCTTTTGGTGGTATTTGATCACCTCTGCGGTTTTTATTTTTTGCACTATAAACAAAAATAGAGACACAATTTTGAAAAAAAATGCATTTTTGCTATAATAAATATCCCCAAAAATATATATATAAAAAAATATTCCTCAGTTTAGGTCAATACGTATATTAGCGATTATTGATTGGTTTGCGCAAAAGTTATAGCGTTTACAAAATAGGGGATAGTTTTATAGCATTTTTATACATTTTTTTTTACTAGTAATGTCGGCGATCAGCGATTTTTATTATATTTTATTATATTCTGATAAGCGCCCCACCCGCAGACCCCCACAACCACCAGGCAAGGATTGGGGGGGATGAGGCCCTGGTCCTCATCAACATGGGGACAAGGTGTTTTGGGGGGACCCCAAAACACCCTTCCTGTGTTGAGGGCATGTGGCCTGGTATGGTTCAGAAGGGGGGGCGCACTCTCACCCCCCCCCCATTTTCCTGAGACCTGTCAGGTTGTGTGTTTGGATAAGGGTCTGGTGTGGATTTTGGGAGGACCCCTACACCATTTTTTTTTATATTTTCTCAGGGTTCCCCTTAAAATTCATACCAGACCTGAGGGGCCTTCACAGGCATTCACGTCTTCTTTACTTAATCCAACACAGACATACAGGAACCATAGATGCCAAAAATACATGGCTATACCAGAACAATAATGTAGTGAAGATATTTACAATGCTTGCCCCCTACTGGATGGAGAGCAGTATAACACACTAATACATAACAGTGGTTTAGAAGGGCCCTTCATGTAATCACATTGCTCAATTGTGACTTGAATGCTGCACGCTGTTAGAAGAGTCCATCCACGGGATCCACACAGGGTCCTGAAGACTTCCAGAGGCAGCCTCAAAATGTCACATCTGTGAGGCAACAAGACCAGTTGGTGGGCCAGGACTTCAGTGGCAGATCGGTCTCTACTTTCAAAAGAAGTGGTTTGGAGGAAGTCTTGTTCTGACTGGAGATGAGCATTAAACTACAATTTTTGCCAAAAATTTTGCATTTTGCCAATGGCTGCATACAAATGCATGTAATAATAGTATTACCAATATGATTGTTTTGTTCTTTTCACATGCCTCAATTTTTCAAATTTTTCACATGCAGGCCAAGCTGTCCAACAAAAATAAAAAGGGTTGGGAAACACCATAGGCAATCAAGAATTGTGTTAAATGCTTTTGAATCGCATGTAGCATTGCAATGTGTTTTTGATATACTGTATTTTGATGAATTTAGGAGGGTTTTAAAAGAAAATGTTGTTAAACAGTTTTTTTAAATAAAATTTATTATTGCCAAAAATGTCCTAAAAGCCTTCTGAACATCTAAACTGTGTTTGAGGCATTCTGTTATTAACTTGAATTGAAGTGTTTGGACAAGCTTAACAAGTTGCCAATGCCTGCCAAATGTTGCCAGTGAGATAAATACTTCCTGTAGTGTAAGGTTGGCCCGAGGAACCACTGAGAACAAAGTTCCCCAACATGCCGGTTTCTGAAAAGTCCTCAGGCAGCAATTTCTCATATGCCCCGTACACACGATGGGATTGTCCATCAGACTTTCCAGCGGAGGTCCACCGGACTTTCCGAACTACCACACACGAACTGACTTTTCCGGCAGACTAGGCCCAGCGGACAATCCGCCGGACTTTCCAAATGAACAGACTTGCCCACACACGGACTTAAAGCGAGGTTCCACCCTAAAGTGGAACTTCCACTCATCGGAACCCTCCCCCCCTCCGGTGTCACAGTCGGCACCTTTCAGGGGGGTGCAGATACCTGTCTAAGACAGGTATTTGCACCCACTTCCGGGCATAGACTCCCACGGGAATCTATGCCGTTTCCTGTCCCGCCATGCTGTCTGCTGGGACACACACGGGTCCCAGAGACAGCGCGGACCATTCCTAGTGCGCTGCACGACTCGCGCATGCGCAGTAGGGAACCGGGAAGTGAAGCTTCACTTCCTGATTCCCTCACCCAGAATGGCGGCGGCAGCAGCCGAGACCCGAGCGAACGATCGGTCTCGGCTGCCGACATAGCTGGATCGTGGGACAGGTGAGTGTCTATTTATTAAAAGTCAGCAGCTGTAGTATTGATTGACACCTCGCAAGCCCTGTTGCCTGCTATGGGTTTTAAGAGTAACCCCTACACCAAAAAAAGCGTGGGGGTCCCTCCAAAGTCCATACCAGACCCTTATCTGAGCATGCAGCCTGGCCGGTCAGGAAAGGGGGTGGGGACAAGCGAGCGCCCCCCCCCCCCTCCTGAACTGTACCAGGCCGCGTGGCCTCAACATGGGGGGTGGATGCTTTGAGGAAGGGAGGCGCCCTGTGGGCCCCTCCACCCCAAAGCACCTTGTCCCCATATTGATGAGGAAAAGGGCCTCTTCCTGACAACCCTGGCCTTTGGTTGTCGGGTCTTCAGGCGGGGGGTTTATCAGAATCTGGGAGCCCCCTTTAATAAGGAGGCCCCCAGATCCTGGCCCCCCACCCAATGTGACATTGTACCCCTACCCATTTACCTGGGGGGAAAGTGGCAATAAAAAACACACTACACAGGTTTTTAAAGTAGTTTATTAGGCAGCTCCGGGGGTCTTCTTCCGACTTCAAGGGTCTTCTCGCCGGGCTCCTCCGTTATCTTCTGCTCTTTTGTCACTCTTTTGCTAGCAGAGGAGCCCACCTTTCTCCTTCATTGTCATCGCCATCCGGGGGTCTTCTTCCGACTTTGGGGTTCCTCTTCCAACTTCTCCGCGCTATTCGCCCTCTTCTCCAGTTCTTCTGATGGGCTCCTCTGCTATCTTCTTCCAGCTCTTTTACTAGTGTTGGCCCGGTCTTCTCGTTCACCGTCACCGTCGCTGCCGCTGCCCCTGTATTCTTCTTCTTCTTCTCTCCTTCCGATGTTGACATACTCATTCACATAGGGTGGGGGGCAGGATCTGGGGGCCCCCTTATTATAGGGGGCTCCCAGATTCCGATAAGCCCTCCGCCCGCAGACCCCAACAACCAATGGCCAGGGTTGTCGAGAAGAGGCCCTTGTCCTCATCAACATGGGGACAAGGTGTTTTGGGGTGCGGGCCCCCCTTCCCCAAAGCCCCCACCCCCCATGTTGAGGACTTGCGGCCTGGTACGGTTCAGGAGGAGGGCGCTCGCTCGTCCCCACCCCCTTTCCTGACTGGCCAGGCTGCATGCTCAGATAAGGGTCTGGTGTGGACTTTGGGGGGACCTCCACGCCATTTTTTCGGCATAGGGGTTACCCTTAAAACCCATACCAGGCGACAGGGCTTGCGAGGAGTCAATCTTGCCGAAGGAAGCTGCGACATTGACTTCCTTCGCTAGTCCTGTCGTACCAAATGCCACATTCAAAATGAATGGACTTTAGTCCGTGTGTGGGCAAGTCTGTTATTTTGGAAAGTCCGGCAAACTAGCACACAGACAAGCGGATTGCCCGCCGGAAAGCTGAGTACGGTGGACAATTTTGAGTCAAGTCTTCTTTCAAAGTCCGCAGGACTTTTGGGAAGAAAAAGTCCGCCGGAGTCCACACACGGTCGAATTGTCCGGTGGACTCTGTCCAATTGTGTGTACGCGACATTACCCTTCACTGAAGCAGCATTGCGTGGGAGAGGTATGTATTTACTATTTTCTTTGCAGGGAAGCCTTTTAATAACAGTTTGATTTTAAAGACAGAATTGCCTTAACCGCTTAAGGACCGCCTCCTAAACATTTACGTCAGCAGACGGTTGGGCACAATCACGTACCTGGACGTGGCTCTTTAAGTGCCCAGCCATGGGTCACGAGCGCTGCAGGCAGAGCGCTCGTGACCCGGTGCTGAGCTCAGTGACCGTGGCCGTGGGACTCACAGACCCGATAGCTGCTGGTGTCCTGCGATCGGGTCACAGAGCTGAAGAACGAGTAGAGGTATGTGTAAACAAACCTCTCCTCATGCTTCCTAGTGTGTCTGTCAGTGATCTCACATGCCAAGCCACGCCCCAACAGTAAAAAAACACATACACGTCACACTTAACCCCGTCCCGCCCCCTAGTGGTTAACTCCTTCACTGCCAGTGTCATTTACACAGGAATCAGTGCATTTAAATAGCATTGATTGCTGTATAAATGACAATGGTCCCAAAAATGTGTCAAAAAATAAAAACCGCAGAGGTGATCAAATACCACCAAAAGAAAGCTCTATTTGTGGGAAAAAAAGGATGCCAATTTTGTTTAGGAGCCACATCGCATGACAGTGCAATTGTCAGTTAAAGCGATGCAGTGCCGAATCGCAAAAAGGGGCTTGGTCCTTTGGCTGCAAATTGGTCCGGGGCTTAAGTGGTTAAATAAACCTCTGAAAAAAAATTGGTAACCTCCTTTATTCTATCATTAAGACAACGATTGGCTGAAATGCATAAGCACGTTTACCATTTTTATCTCACTATGTAATAAATAAACAGTGGTAATGTGAAATATTGTAGTGTGCTGGCCATTTGTCAGACATGGTATGGACCAGAGGAAAGGTGTAGCTTAGCATCACCACCTTCCAACCTGCTCTGTAATAGGTAGAGGTCATACGCTTGGGCGGTCATACACATGTGTATACAGTAATATACGTGTGTGTATATAACCCCAGAGAGCCCCCCTTACATCAGGGTCTCCAGAGAGCCTACCCTTACATCAGGGTCCCCAGAGAGCCTCCTCATTACATCAGAGTCCCCAGAGAGCCTCCCCCTTGTATCAGGGTCCGCAGAGAGCCCCCCACTTACATCAGGGTTCCCAGAGAGCCCCCCTTACATTAGGGTCTCCAGAGAGCCTCCCCCTTAAATCAGGGTCCCCAGAGAGCCTCCCCCTTAAAATGAGGGTCCCCAGAGAGCCTCCCCCTTGCTTCAGGGTTCCCAGAGAGCCTCCCAATTACATCAGGGTCCCCAGAGAGCCTCACTTCCACTTGGCGACCCCTGCAGAGACTTGGGGCTATGGGCCCCAGAATCGGGGCTATGGCCCCAAAAACCACCCCCTAGCGACACCACTGACAGTAGGCCCCTTTTAAAGATCTTTGTCAATTTGAAAATTGTACCATAGTTTACATGGTTACAAAAAAATGTCATAAGATGAAGAAAATCATGGTTTACTTCATATCATTAGAGGTGGGTGAAATTATTGATTCCAGATTTCCCATTTCCCACTGTATCTAGCGCTATTCACAGTCATGGATCCTTCTCAAGGCTTCTCTGTGCTGGATTTTCAGATATTTGAATAAAATCATATATACAGTATGTAAAGGAAACTATCTTTCTGTGCTCAAAATAGAAAATAATTGAAAAAACAGCTACCCAACCTCCATTTAGGAAAGATAATGTTGTCTAAATATCACACTTGGCAAATTTAACAAACAATCAGTCTAGTATTTGCCATAGTGGGAGTGAGAGAAAACTGTGCCTGGGAGAAGGAAAATGGGAATATTCTTTAATAAGGTATCAGCAAGATGTAAAGTACTGCCCAAGTGATGGGAAAATTTTGCACGTAATTGCCGTTGCTATATCTGTTCCCATAGCAATGAGTTTCAACTGTATCTTCTGTAAAAGTGGAGAACTGCATATGTACAGATTTATTTCAATACACGGGAACACTATGCAATGGATTTACTAAAGGCAAACAGACTGCGCACATTGCAACTGCAGTTGCACTCATATTCCATAGTAAATGTAAACATGGTTAAGCTCCACTTTATAACGTATATCCAGTCAGGCACAAGGAAAATAGCAAAAATGCATTTTTGCTTGCACATGACTGGATGATTGAAATCAGCAGAGTGTTACAAAATTTATTAAGCCCCCTCCCCCCACTCTAGTCCTTAAGTCGGGGAAGAAGAACAGATGGCATTCGCAGGATCGCACATCGGTGATGTGGATTAACCACTTAAGCCCCGGACCATTTGCCTGCCCAAAGACCAGGGCTTTTGCAATTCTGCACTGCGTCGCTTTAACTGACAACTTTGCGGTCGAGTGACATGGCTCCCAAACAAAATTGACGACTTTTTTTTCCCCACAAATAGAGCTTTTTTTTGGTGGTATTTGATCACCTCTGCGGTTTTTATTTTTTGCGCTATAAAAACAAAAATAGCGACAATTTTGAAAAAAAACATTATTTTTTACTTTTTGCTATAATAAATATCCCCAAAAAATAATACATATTCTTCTACATATTTTTGGTAAAAAAGATCGCAATAAGCGTTTATTATAGTTATAGCGTCTACAAAATAGGGGATAGTTTTATGGCATTTTTGTTATTCATTTTTTTTTTACTACTAATGGCGTCATCAGCGATTTTTAAAAGGACTGCGACTTTATGGCGCACACATCGGACACTTTTGGCATGATTTTGGGACCATTCACATTTATACAGCGATCAGTGCAATTAAAAATGCATTTATTACAGTGTAAATGTGACTGGCTGTGAAGGAGTTAACCACTTGGTAGCACTGTAGGGGTTAAGTGTGTCCTAGGGAGTTATTCTAACTGTGGGGGGGGGGAGGGTGTGTGTGTTTGACACGACACTGATCACCGCTCCTGATTACAGGGAGCTGGGATCAGTGTAATGCCACGTACACACGATCGGAATTCTCGTCGGAAAAAGCTCTGATGGTTTTCCCGACGGAATTCTGACAGAATTTGGCTCAAGCTGTCTTGCCTACACACGGTCACACCAAATTCCGATCGTTTATAACACGGTGATGTACAACACGTACAATGGGACTAGAAAAAGGAAGTTCAATAGCCAGTAGACAATAGCTTCTGTCTCGTAGTTGAATCTGAGCATGCGTGATTTTTGGCGTGTCGTAATTGTATACACATGATCAGAATTTCCGATAGAAAGTTTTTCCGTCGGGAAAATTGAGAACATGCTATTTTTGGCTGGCGGAAATTCAGACAGCTAAATTCTGATGGAGCACACACGTCGCATTTTCCGATGAAAAGCTCTCATCGGTCTTTTTATGGCCGTAATTCCGATCGTGTGTACGCGGCATCAGTGTCACTAGGCAGAATGGGGAGATGTTTGTTTACATTAGCATTTCCCTGTTCTTCCTGCACATGAGACGACCGCGGGTATCCCCGCGGGCATCGAGTCCGTGGGACCCGTGATCACTGTCATGGAGCCCCTGGCGGTGGCGCATGCGTGCCCGCAACCCGCCTTTTTAAAAGGGCAACGTACAGTTACATTACTCTGCCTGTACGTGCCCTTCTGCCGCAGTATATCTGAGGCAGTCGGGAAGCGGTTAAGGTATTTAGATTAGAGTTTTTTTTTTAAAACACATACACTGAGTTGTAATCCTGTTAAGTTGTTAAATTATAACAGAGGGGCTACCAGTAATTGAGAAAACTGATTTAACAAATACTTTAAATCCCTCCCTCAAAAAATGTTAAGACTGCCCTGCCCCCATGTACATACACATATGCATGTAAACGCTCATATTGGGGACACCTATATTAGAAAAAGTTATTTGCGCTGCATATTGCGGCACACGCTGGAGTAATATTAGTAGACATAGGCTTATTATTATTATTATTATAACTCCAAACTGATGACCTGTCCTGTAAGGGCTTTTAAAGTGTTGCCTATGGAAAATTTAGGGTACCAAAGTTTGTTGCCATTTTAAAGGGCACACACAGTTCTAAGGCTTGTGTTACTCATCATGTGCACACATAATTCTAGGGCTTGGAGCAGCTCACATTTTATATTTTGTGAATTTTTACTGAATATTTGCACTTGATTAACCACTGTGCTAATGTTGTGTGCCATGCAAAATTGGAATTACCGATTTGTTTAATTCTACACGGTCTCTGCTTTCAGAAAATATATAATGTGTTGGGGGTTTTAATTAATCTTCTGTCCTAAAATTATTTTTTAAACGTGTGTTACTTTGAGGAATGCTGGAATAATCACAATTTCTAGAGAACAGAATTATTCAGGGAGGAAATGCAAAGGCTTTACAGTGAACACAATTTCATTGTTTCGAGTCTTGTACAGTAATTGCTACTAATTTATTTATTTAATTTATTTTTCCTGGATTCTCTCTGGAGAAGACAACCTAATTATAATCTGTTATCTAATGAGCATTCTAGTAGGAATCCCACTCACTTCTATTCGTGCACGTTGTCACTGTAATGGTGTAACCTTTGGTACCCTGTGATTTTCTCATCTTACTCCCCTCTGTGTCACGGGAAATTAAGGTTTGCAGCACGTTTCTCATTCCCATTCATTAAGTCTATTCTTAAAGTGGTTGTAAACCCTAGGACAAAAAACAAAAACAAAAAAACCTGCAAGACAAAGGCATAATGAGCTAGTATGCTGCCGCCCTCGTACACTGCTCCGGAGGCTGAAATCGCTACCGGAGTTACTTCCGGGTATCGCAGGCTCTGGAGCTGTGATTGGCCAGAGTCGCAATGATGTCACATGCGCGTGGGAGCCGCCAGTAACGGCACACTCACTGAAGCAACGGCACGTACGTTCAATTTGCTTCAGTGCGCATGTGCCGATGATATTGGCACATGCAAATACAGGGTTTAGGATATATCCACGGTAGCTACAGGTAATCCTTATTATAGGCTTATCTGTAGCAAAAAGTGTGTTGTAAGGGATTACAACCACTTTAACAAATCCTTAAGTGTGACTTTTCACATATTATTAAACTATCGACACAAATTAAGCTCTGGACCTATACACCTATATTCTTTGGATTATGATTAAGCACGCTTTGGTGTGAAACAGGCCATCCATCTTTTGTTCGTGGTATTTGATGTTTATGGAATAAATCATTGCAACTATTGGTGTACGACCACTTTTTCCAGTTTACCCATATTCTTTAAAGCTGACCAATTTTCATTGAAATACACTATATTGCCAAAAGTTTTGCGACGCCTGCCTTTGCACACACATGAACTTTAATGTCATCCCTGACTTTGTACGGTTCAATATTGCGTTGGCCCACCCTTTTCAGCTTCAACGCTTCTGGGAAGGCTGTCCACAATGTCTAGGAGTGTCTATGGGAATGTTTGACCATTCTTCCAGAAGCGCATTTGTGTGGTCAGGCACTGATGTTGGAAGAGAAGGCCTGGCTCACAGTCTTCCAAAGGTGTTCTATCAGGTTGAGGTCAGGACTTTGTGCAGGCCAGTCAAGTTCCTCCATGCCAAATTCGCTTATCCATGTATTTATGGACCTTGCTTTATGCATTGGTGCGTAGTCATGTTGGAACAAGGAGAGGCCATCCCCAAACTGTTCCCGCAAAGTTGGGAGCATGAAATTGTCCAAGGGGCCAAGCTCAACCCCTGCAAAAAAAAATTTAAAAAAATGTAAAAAAATAATCCTCCTTCCACCAAACTTTATACTTGGCACAATGCAGTCAGGCAAGTACTGTTCTCATGGCAACCACCAAACTGAGACACGTCCATCAGATCGCCAGACAGAGAAGCATGGTTTGTCATTTTAAAGAACACATTCCCCCTGCTCTAGAGTTCAGTGATGGCGTGCTTTACACCACTGTGGCTGACGCATTGCATTGCACTTGATGTAAGGCTTGGGTGCAGCTGCTCAGCCATGGAAACCCATTCCATGAAGCTCTCTACACACTGCTGTGGTTCTGAAGGCCACACCAAGTATGGTGGTCTGGAACTATTGACTCTGCAGACAGTTTGGGACTTCTGCGCACTGAGCTTTAGCAAGCGCCGACCCTGCTCTGTCATTTTACGTTACCTACCACTTTATGGCTGAGTTGCTGTTGTTCCCAGTTGCTTCCACTTTGTTATAATACCACTAACATTTGACCATTAAATATTTAGTAGCAAGGAAATTTCACGGATAGACTTAGTGCACAGGTGGAAACCTATCACGGTACCACACTCAAATTCACTAAGCGCCTGACGGCAACCCATTCTTTCAAAAATGTCTGTAGAAGCAGTCTGCATGCCTAGGTGTTTGATTTTATACAGCTGTCGCCATGGAGGTGATTGGAACACCCAAATCCAATGATTTGGATTCTGTATTGGGAGGGATGCCCCAATACTTTTGGCAATATATTGTATATTCCTCACTAGCCACAAAGGATATAATTCCACTTTGTGCGCCCCAAATGCCTTTACAAACCCAAATATGACCTTATAGAAGTAGCAGTGATTTCCCTTTACAGGGAGCAGAGCTGTGGGAGGGAACCAGCGGGCTCCACCTACTGCAGACTGCATGTAGGAAGCTACAGGAGGGGGCGGGTACAAGACCAGTCACACTGCACAAGGATAGAGAGCAGCAGTGACTGGTCTTATTACAGGAAGTTTGTGCACAGTGGCAAAGTTTCATACTGGATTATTGCACAGATCTGGAAGAAGAAGGCACACCAAGATTCAAGTATGAATACACAAGACTTGTATTTAGACACTATTTGCTGTTTACCAAATTCAGCTTTAGCCCTCATTCACATTGACTGTGGCTTTGAAATTGGGAGACTTCATCTGAAATTGACCAATTTAAAAGCTGCATGTCAGTGCGACTTTTGGTGCGACTTAGAAGACATGTGTGTGGCTTCATGTACAGATGTCTATGCAAGTTTCACCCAAAATCGCCAAAAGTACTGCAGAAACTACTTTTAAAAATTGACGTGGCACTGCAAAGTCGACGTCGCACCGACTTAAACAGTGTGATTGCTGGCAATATTTGCGACTTGTCATGCGATTTGACCTGTCAAATCCCACAAGTTGCTCCAATTGGAACGAGGGCTTAACAGTGTAGCTGGAATACGGTTATGCTTTAAAATTTGTCTCCTGGATATAACATCATAAAGTACTTGTATGCAATTAAATTTCTCTTGCAGAGCGCCATGGGGCACCTTCTCTATTTTTAGAGATGCTCAGCATGCTGCAATAGTTTTGCATATAGTAGGGGAAACTTAAAGGGTAACTCCACTTTCACAGAAAATATAGAAAACCGAAAAGAATAAAAAATACAGCATAAAAAATTGCTTCACAAACCATGTTGTATTACTTTTATTAAAAAAGAAATAACAATATTGTGCAGCGCTAACAGATAGGGTACATGGAGCCTATCTATTAACACTACACAATATTGTTATTTAGATTAAAACACAATTGTCCTTTGTTGTGCTGGCTGCTTTCTAGATTTATTTGTTTTTGGGACATTGGCACACAGTTCAACTTTTTGATTTTTATATTTTTTTAAATGACCATTCCTTTTCAATCTGCAGCCATTGTAATTTTCTGTAACATTCAATGTAATATGGCATCCCAAAGGTGTTCTGTACACCTTACAAAATGCCCATAGAAATGTAATTGCTACTGTGATCATTTCACTGATTTTCTCAGAAGTCTGTACTGACATACAAGGCAAATTTTAGGCATCCGCTGCAATATGAATTTCAGTTTTGGTGAGATACTCTACAAGGGTTAAATACTTCTACAGGGATGCAGACCCAGCAGCTTGTTTTATTAGAACACTGCGCCAGGTGATTATATTGAACCAGACCCACCTATTCTAAATGATTATGTTATCAGTCTGGTGCAACAAACAGCTATTTCTTCAGAGCAACAAAAGTTAGGAATCTACTAAAAATTTTGGTAAAATCCTCATAATGTACATTGATCACCCAGAGGGTACTATTTTTTTCTCAACAAAAGTGGAGTTACTCCCCATCCATGCTAAACAGGCACCAGCGGCTATCTGAATATCTGAACAGAGATTGCACCTTTTCCACCCAGATGCCTAATTTTTTTAATTAACTATTGTTGAGCTGGATGGTGTGGACGTGGCACATAAAAAAAAAAATATTTTGCCCAATTCAGGCCAAGCATAGCAGGCTTTACAGTTGTTCCCAAACAAGTTGTCCTCATTGGAAGGTTTTCAATTACCTCTTGTCTTCGGAATAAAACTCAAAAATGTTGTTTATCCCCTGACTTTCTTTCGATCAAACTATCTGGCGGACTTGGTCCGGCAGACCAGAGTCCGCCGGACAACACGCCCGTGTGTGTGCTCCGGCGAACTTTTTTTTCCCAAAAGTCCGACGGACTTCGAAAGTAGTTTTGACTCAAAAATTGTCCATCGGACTCACAATCCGGCCATCTGTGTGCTAGTCCACCGGACTTTTGAAATGAAGTGACTTTCCCGCACATGGAGAAAAGTCTGTTCATTTTGAACGTGGCTCCAGGTAGGCGGGACTAGCAAAGGAAGTCAATGTCGCCACCTTTAACGGCAAGACTGACATGTTGCTAGCCCCGTCACCTGGTATGGACTTAAAGGGAAGCCCTACGCCGAAAAAACGGCGTGGGGGCCCCCCCAAGGTCCATATAAGACCCTTATCCAACCACACAACCCGGCCGGACAGGAAAGGGGATGAGGACGAGCCATACCAAGCTGTGTGCCCTCAACAGGGGGGGTGCTTTGGGGAAGGGGGGCCCCACCCCTAAGCACCTTGTCCCCATGTTGATGAGGACAACGGCCTCTTCCCGACAACCCTGGCCGTTGGCTGTCAGGGTCTGCGGGTGGGGGGCTTATCGGAATCTGAAAGCCCCCTTTAATAAGGGGGCCCCCAGATCCCGGCCCCCCACCCTATGTGAATGAGTATGGGGTACAATGTACCCCTACCCATTCACCTGTGAAAAAAATGTTAACAAAAACCCCCACACAAGGGTTTAAAATAATTTATTGCACAGCTCCGGGGGTCTTCTTCCGTCTTGGGGGATCTTCTCACCGGACTCCTCCGCTATCTTCTGATAGCTCTTTTACTAGCGGAGGAGCCCGGCTTTCTTCTCTGTCGCCGCCCGGGGGTCTTCTTCCGACTTCGGGGGTCTTGTCCCCCTCTTCGGGGTCTTGTCCCCCTCTTCGGTTCTTCTTGCCGGGCCTCCGCTCCTTCTTCCAGCTCTTTTACTGGCGGTGGCCCAGTCTTCTGTCGCCGCATTCTCTTGTTTTCTTCTTCTTCCTTTAGATGTTGACTCGATGCTGTCTCTGGCCATAATGACAGGGACGTGTTGCGCGGCGACTTATATAGGGACAATGGGCGGGGTCACCGGGTGATGTCCCCGCCTCTTATGATGTCACAGTCCCAGCATCCTCTGAGGTCATTGACCTCCTTCGCTAGTCCCGGCTACCTGGAGCCGCATTCAAAATGAACGGACTTTCCTCCGTTTGTGGGCAAATCCGTTCATTTTCAAAAGTACGGCGGACTCCCGACAAAAGTCTGGTTGTGTGTGGGCAGGTCTGCTCGTTCGGAAAGTCCGGCGGACCTCTGCTTCAAAGTCTGGCGGTTTGACCGCCGGGCTAAGTCCGCCGGACAGTCTGATCGTGTGTACGCGGCATTAGTGTCAACGGTCACTGTTGGAATTAAAAGGGTGATTCTTCTCAATGGGCACCCAGACAGCAATAAACACTCAACATACACTACCATACAAACATTTTAGACAGGTGTGAATGCTGTAAATTAGGAATGCTTTCAGAAATAGAAGTGTTAATAGTTTATTTTTATCAATTAACAAAATGGAAAGTAAATGTATAGAACAGAAATCCAAGTCAAATTAATATCTGGTGTGACCACCCTTTGCCTTCAAAACAGCAGGAATTCTTCTAGGTACACTTTCACACAGTTTTTGGAACTTGGCAGGTAGGTTGTTCCAAACATCTTGGAGAACTAACCACAGATCTGTGGATGTAGGCTGCCTCAAAGCCTTCTGTGTTTTCATGTAATTCCAGACAGACTCGATGATGTTAAGATCCGGGCTCTGTGAGGGCCAAATCATCCCTGGACTATTAGATCTTCTTTACACTAATGGAATTTCCTAATGACATTGGCTGTATATTTGGGATTGTTCTCCTGCTGCAGAATACATTTGGGGGCAATCCCATGCCTCCCTGATGGTATGGCTTGATGGATAGGTATCTGCCTGTATTTCCCAGCATTGAGGACATCATTGATCCTGACCACAAAGTCTAAAGCACACCAAGCTCTATGGAAGCAAACAAATGGCCAACTATTCAAAATATGACTAGCTCCATATGGGCTGTATGGACTGCCACAGTGGCAACCAAAGGATGTCCATATACAAAGATACCACAACTGTTAGTGTATGTGTCTTGGTGTGGTAGGTAATGTGGCCAAACCAACTGGCCATCAATATGTCAAAGAAAGTACATTTTAATGCAAGCTTAAAAGGGTGCACACCGCAGGAGAGGAGCGGAGAACACCGGAGAGGAGCACACAGTCCACAGATGTATATGCTACCTTTGACTGAGGACCGAGAGAGGGGGGCATCCATTGTTGTTTACATCTACCACCTGCTCAAAAGGATATATGCTGTTTCCTTACAGCAGTAAGGTAAGGTAGCCATTGCTACCAGTGTGTGGACACCTTGCACGCTATCACCTATGGAATAAAGAGTCACTCACGGGATTAGCAGATATTTGCACACAGAGTGGACTTTTTTTCAGTGCATGATCCGATACGGACTGTGGAATATACTTTATACAATATAGTTAATCTGTCTATAATTTTATTGTTATATATATTTTTTTCCTCACTCACGGGATTACCAGATATTTGCACATAGAGTGGATTAATATATTTTTTGCAGTGCATGATCTAATGCGGACTGTGAAATATACTTTATATAATTTATTTACTTTTTATGATTTTATTGTCATATATTTTTTCCTTGTTGCACCTTTGATATTAGATTATTGAGTGTTTTTTAATCACGTTGCAGATCCTACTATCACTGCAATCTGTGCACTTTGGATATATTTTGTACCTACCCGAGCACTTGTATGCACTTTATTGAATGCACCTTTGTATGCTAAATCATGTGTTTATAGTTTGTAGGAATATTCACTTTTAATTTTGTACATTGTGTACTTCACATATTTACTGCTATATTTATTTAAGGAGCGCAACACCACTTTCATACATTTGTTTTTGTACTGTATATACATTGGAAAATAGAGAAGGAAAGAGACACATCTCTTACCAAAATATGGGATTTTTATGGAGATAGTATGTCTGTAGTAAAGGTGAGCATCAAAAAGACAATAATTCATTAAAAAGGTATAAATGTATTAAATAGTATCAAAAAATAATCAGATAAAAACAGTCAAAATACATGATTTTAACCGCAAATTGTAGACATATGAAATCAATACAGGTATGTAGATGTGTAGAGGTAGCCAACATGTTTCGCAAAATGCTTCATCAGGGCACTATATACATCCATGATTTCATCTGTATTCCATAAGACATAAACATGTCATTAGTACATCATGAAACTTAGAATTCATAGAAAACTGTTCACAAAATCACAATACCACTGTAGTGGAATAAGCTCACCTGGTCATTGTTTCAATAGACAATACGGTGCAAACTGCAAGATGCACCCATCACAATACACACAATTGGGACTAAATACCGATGGAAGCCAGATCCACCCGGTATAGCCAGTGGGAAGACTGTGTCGTGATTATCATTGCCGAGATCGAATATAACAGACAATCTGGAAATTAGATTAAATTACAAAATAATAGTAAGGATATTAATAATGCATAGAGGGCAAAAAATCTGTTCATTATAATATCAGAAAGGTGCACCCACCAAAATATTTTATTTTAGTAGCACCACATACAGTAGATACATGGCTAAAACATCATTTTACTATGCGTGGGCAATATAATATATAAATAAATCCCTGATTGTTAGTCGTGTTTCTATATAATTGGCTCCCTGGTACGAAGTATACCTTTTAGTCAATATCTAAGGTTACGACGTAATTGTGCCAGGGAGGAGGATTTTTGGGAGGGATCTCCACATTTTACCCCTCTTGTACTCAATAGAGAAATATAAGCCAACTATATAGAAACATGACCAACAATCAGGGATTTGTTTATATATTATATTGGAAAAAAGGGAAAGGAAATCTGCGCTACAGTGTATAGCAAAAAGAATATTGTTGATGCAGCAATTCTAGTACATACCAAAAGTGATATACGTGTAGAAAAAGAGAAAAAGAGAACTGCGCAATCCCTAATATTTAAATTAGGATATGAGCCACCCCAAAAAGATGTGCTTCTTATGGCTTTAAAAATTCAAAAACCAAATCTAATAACTAAATGTGACATGAAATAATACCTACAACTTGTAAAGTAAACATATATAGTGACCCTCATTTACCATAAACCCTGAAATAAGTAATGCTGGGTCTGTGGTACCAAGAATTCAAAAAAGAAAACATGTGAAGTTGAGTCCAAAAAGACTATACATTGTGAAAAAGTGAAACAATATAAATGTGACAAATATTATAAAGTCCTTTTATGAATCCAACTGAAAACACCACGTGTTGAATGAAGATGATCCAATCCAAAAACCCTTAAGGATTAACGTGAACCGAAACCAGGTATACCTCCACCAAACAGATAGCCCTAGCCCCTTACCAGATGCCCCAGTAAGGAGCGCTTTCTCACAAATCAGGTCAGAAGATAGGTCAATCTTGAACCATCCCAATGGAACTTTCTATCGTAAACCAGGTTAAGGGATACGCCAGCCTTGAACCATCCAAACCAGGGGAAAACACTTTATGGAGCAGGACTCATATGTATTTCATTGGAGAATCAAAAAGGTCCGCCATAAAAAGGAAAAGATACTCCAAATAGTGTAAAAACGTTTAATAAAAATATAAAAATAAAAGGAAATACACTTACAAACGTAAGGAAACACAGGGCATATCATCAAAATGGGCAAGCGTCGGCCCATCGCGAACTCCAAACGATATCCCTTCCGGTACCAGTTCAATTGGGGCAAAAAAGCGTGTCACACCACCCAACGCGTTTCATGAAAGAGTCACGTCGTCTGGGGTATGAGCTACCCCAGACGACGTGACTCTTTCACGAAACGCGTTGGGTGGTGTGACACGCTTTTTTGCCCCAATTGAACTGGTACCGGAAGGGATATCGTTTGCAGTTCGCGATGGGCCGACGCTTGCCCATTTTGATGATATGCCCTGTGTTTCCTTACGTTTGTAAGTGTATTTCCTTTTATTTTTATATTTTTATTAAACGTTTTTACACTATTTGGAGTATCTTTTCCTTTTTATGGCGGACCTTTTTGATTCTCCAATGAAATACATATGAGTCCTGCTCCATAAAGTGTTTTCCCCTGGTTTGGATGGTTCAAGGCTGGCGTATCCCTTAACCTGGTTTACGATAGAAAGTTCCATTGGGATGGTTCAAGATTGACCTATCTTCTGACCTGATTTGTGAGAAAGCGCTCCTTACTGGGGCATCTGGTAAGGGGCTAGGGCTATCTGTTTGGTGGAGGTATACCTGGTTTCGGTTCACGTTAATCCTTAAGGGTTTTTGGATTGGATCATCTTCATTCAACACGTGGTGTTTTCAGTTGGATTCATAAAAGGACTTTATAATATTTGTCACATTTATATTGTTTCACTTTTTCACAATGTATAGTCTTTTTGGACTCAACTTCACATGTTTTCTTTTTTGAATTCTTGGTACCACAGACCCAGCATTACTTATTTCAGGGTTTATGGTAAACGAGGGTCACTATATATGTTTACTTTACAAGTTGTAGGTATTATTTCGTGTCACATTTAGTTATTAGATTTGGTTTTTGAATTTTTAAAGCCATAAGAAGCACATCTTTTTGGGGTGGCTCATATCCTAATTTAAATATTAGGGATTGCGCAGTTCTCTCTTTTTCTCTTTATATATTATATTGCCCACACATAGCAAAACAATGTTCTAGCCATGTATCTACTGTATGTGGAGCTACTAAAATAAAATATTTTGGTCGGTGCACCTTTCTGATATTATAATGAACAGGTTTTTTTTCCCTCTATGCATTATTAATACTGTTACTATTATTTTGTACTTTAATCTAATCTCCAGATTGTCTGTTATATTCGATCTTGGCAATGATAATCACGACACAGTCTTCCCACTGGCTATACTGGGTGGTTTTGGCTTCCATCGGAATTTAGTCCCAATTGTGTGTATTCTGATGGGTGCATCTTGCAGTTTGTGCCGTATTGTCTATTGAAACAATGACTAGGTGAGTTTATTCCACTACAGTAGTATTGTCATTTTGTGAACTGTTAAAAATCTTTTCTATAAATTCATATGTCTACAATTTGTGGTTAAAATGTATTTTGACTGTTTTTATCAGATAATTTTTTGATACTATTTAATAAATGTATACCTTTTTAATGAATTATTGTCTTTTCGTTGCTCACTTTTACTACAGACATACTATCTCCATAAAAACTCATATTTTGGCAAGAGCTGCGTCTCTTTCCTTTTCTATTTTCCAATTAATTCTAGGGATTGTGAGAACTGTGTCTGTTTCTGGAAACTTTCCAAATACTATAATTATATATTCTGTACTGTATATGCACTCAACCAATATAAAAACAATGCTCAAGATGTTACATGTGCCCTGATTCCTCCATGGTGTGTGGTCTGGAACTTGGTGGGATTTGATTTAGATTCTTCTTCTGTTTGCTCACTTCACATTTTGTAAATTGATAAAAATAAACAATGATATATATTTATAGTATATAGATAGATATAGATCTATATCTATATTTATAGTATATAGATAGATATAGATCTATATCTATATTTATAGTATATAGATAGATACTGTAGATATAGATCTATATCTATATGTATAGTAGATAGATAGATAGATCTATATCTATATTTATAATAGATAGATAGATAGATAGATAGATAGATAGATAGATAGATAGATAGATAGATAGATAGATAGATAGATAGATAGATAGATAGATAGATAGAGATATATGTATATATAAAAAAATCTTTATTTTACCATTAAACAAACCTTGCATTTTTTAAAGCATTTTTACATTAAAGCATCTTCTTCACACCTGATTAAATCTTTTGCGCAGTACTATAGGATCTAATTTCTCTCCACTCTGTCCAAAACTAATAAAACATTTTTGCCTAGAATTACACATTAACAGTTATTAGATGGTAGCCTTTGCACTTTTCTACTGCTTGAAACCAGTATGGTATGGAAAGAAAATCCCACTTGAAAAAGCAATTTCATTTATAATTGTAACAAGTAAATGTGATATTGTAAAGACAGAAAAAGAAAATTATAACCTTTTAAAGTTACTCTATTCAATCATGTGCTCCCAACTAGTTAAACCCTTTTCACACTGAAGGCATTCTTCAGGCATTTTAGCTTTAAAAATAGTGCCTGCAAAGTGCCTGAAAAACGCCTCCCATGCCACCCCAATGTGGATTGGAAGCCCAAGAACTTTCACACTGGGGCATTGTGCTTGTGGGACGTTCCAAAAAGTCCTGCAAGCCACATCTTTGGGGCAGTTTAGGAGCGTTGTATACATTGGAGTGCATGGGTAGCGTGATGTGATGTATATCATGATGTAATGTCAATGTTCACATGTCTCTGTTTAAATCATTTAAAATGTATTTATCTATGAATTGACTGCTCAGGTATATCTATACAAAGAAGATATAAGTACCAACATCCCATTTGTGACTCTCCCAAGTGCACTGTCCACTTATTGAAAATAATGAGTTTGGTATGTATGTTTTATCTATCATTTAATTAGGCCACTACTTGTCAACTGTTTGAGACTTTAATCTGATTATGATATATTACTCAGGGTTCTTTTTGAATTTGTCCCTGGCTCGCCCAGGGATGTCTCTGACCTTGAAGGGGTTGTAAAGCTTCGTTTTTTATTTTCTAAATAGGTTCCTTTAAGCTAGTGCATTGTTGGTTCACTTACATTTTCCTTTGATTTCCCTTCTAAATGTTTTTTTTCTTTGTCTGAATTTCTCACTTTCTGTTTCTCCTCCTCCACCACCAGGGATGGTGGCACACAAACCATTTTTATTAATCTGGATCTACTGTATAATGTAAAATTAAAGGCTTTTACCTGTGGGTAAAAATAACAAAGCAGGCTTTACTATCGCTTTAAAGAGGAAGTAAACCCTGATGAGTTTACTTCCTCTTTGATTCCCTGCAAAGGTAAAGCATAATGGACTACTATGCATCACATAGTATTCCATTATGTGTCACTTACCTGACACAGGAGCCAGCGAAGTCACCGCTGTCCCCTGTAGTTCCGAGCGTCCATCTTCTTGGTGGGTCTTCGTGGGTCTCGCTGCTCCGGTGCTGTGATTCGCCGGAGCAGCAATGATGTCCCTCCCGCGCATGCGCAAGGGAGCCGGCACTCGCGGCATATCGCCGCGATCTGCGGCTTGCCCAGTGCGCCTGCGCACCACTGTCTACGGCGCATGCGCCGTAGACAGCGGTGGCTGTCTTTAGGTAAATATCTCCTAAACCGTATAGGTTTAGGAGATATTTCTTGGACCTACAGGTAAGCCTTAATCTAGGCTTACCTGTAGGTCAAAGTGGTTTGTAAGGGTTTACAACCACTTTAAAAGAGAAGTATAGATTTTTTTTTCAAGAATCATACTTACCTAGGTGGATACAGAATTAGTCTGATGCTGCATAAGTCCCCCGCCGGCTCTAATACTGACAACCGAAGGATTAAACACTGATGATGACTCAGTTCTCAGTTCTTCCTGGTGACTGTCAGTCACTGCTGTCTGCTATACCCCCCCCCCCCCACATGCTCCCTGGAGCACTTGACTGTGGAGGCGGTGGCAGCAACTGGCTCAGGCTCTCAGCGGCTCACGGAGAGGCTGAGCCAGGTGCCGATCCAGGGTTCTGGGTGGATTCCAACCATATGGTCGCGATCTTTCCCCAGCCTGGACCGGTGCTGTGATGTCAGCTGATGGCAGGGTTTAGCCCCTTGCCTGCTGAAAACAGGTCAAAGAAGTGCAAAACAAACTGCACTTCTGTGATCCACAGAAGTACAGCTGAACAAGCGTTGGCTGTACTTCTCCTTTAATTTGATTGGGATCTGGAGAATTTGGAGCCCATGTCAACACCTCAGAACTCAAAACATGTACCATTCTTGCAGTGTGGCAGGGTGCATTATCATGCTGAAAGAGGCCATTGCCATTGGGGAATACTGTTTCCATGAAGGGGTGCACTTGGTCAGCAACAATGTTTAGGTAAGTAGTACGTATCAAAGTACCATCCACATAAATGGCAGGACTCAAAGTTTCCCAGCAGAACATTGCCCAAAGCATCATACTGCCTTCACTGGCTTGCCTTCTTCCCATGCTGCTTCCTGGTGCACCTCTTTGCCAGGTAAAATATGCATATGCACCCTGCCATCCACATGATGTAAAATAAAATGGGATTTATCAGATCAAGCCACCTTATTCCATTGCTCTTTGTTCCAGTTCTGATACCCACATTCCTATTTTAGGCACTTTTGTCTGTGGATACGGGTCAGTAGGGGCACCCTGACTGGTCTGCGACTATGCAGCCCCATACATAACAAACTGCGATGCGCTGTGTGTTCTGACACCTTTCTATCTGTACCAGCATTAACTTTTTCAGCAATTTGGCTACAGAAGCTCTTCTATTGGATCAGACTACACGAGAAAGCCTTTGCTCACCATGTGCATCAATGAGCCTTGGCCTCCCATGACCCTGTTGCTGGTTTTCCTTCCATGGACCACTTTTGGTTGGTCCTCCTGACCACTGCAGACCTGGAACATCCTACAAGAGCTGCAGTTTTGGTGACCCAGCCATCTAGCCATTACCATTTGGCTCTTGTCAAAGTTGCTCAAAACCTTAAGCTTGTCCATTTAATCGGCTTTCAACACATCAACTGTAGGGATAACATGTTCACTTGTTGCCTAATATATCCAACCCACTTTCAGGTGCCATTGTCATAAGATAATCAATGTCCATGTTGCTTGCCATTGGTCATATTGTTATGGCTGATCTGTGTATGCTTCTTGGTACTCCATGACTATTTTGGCTGGGAAATGTACTGATTGGCTATGAGCTCTGGATTGCTCAGGATTGTAAGGGCTCATTTACACTAGGGATTGGAGGGTGGTAAAAACCACATGGTTGAGCTGTGTTTTTACTGCCCTCCAAGTGCTCCCACTTTAGCTGCAAAGCCAGCATGTAGGGGCGTACTCAATAAAACTTTGCAGCAACGGCAAGATTTATACCGCCCTGTGTGTCAGTTGACACAAGCGTTGCTCTCTAAAGAGTAATCTGCATTAAGGAGTGAATGGGACATATTGCATCCTCCCTGAATATCAAACGCCTCTTGCTTTTCAGAGGAGAGGCAACACTTGCTGCTAGTGTACCAACTGCTAAGGGAATAACAGAGAGAGGCATATGGATATCAGAGAACACTCAGCGGGCCAGGAAATACAGAAAAGATAATGTGGTATGGTAGCAAAGGCGTGCATACAGGGTGTGCTGAGTGTTCCTGAGCACTCCCTAATCACCCCATGAGCTATAGCATTATTGCTCTGTGTACAAGCTTCTATTTCAGTGTACAAGCAAGGAGATCAATGTGCCAGGGTCATATATTTGTAGACACATATACAAACATGTGTTTAACCACCTCCCGCCCGCCGTATAGTAAAATGACGGCGGGCAAAATCCTCTCTTGTTGTGGGACAACGTCATATGACGTCACCCCAGTGTGCCTACGCAGACACGCAGCACAACAAATGTGAACGGATCATGTCCCTAGGACACGACACGACTCCAATCTCAGTAAAGAGCCAATGTCCAATCACAGCCGATCACATATAAATACGGAAGTGCCATTTATTGTCTCTCTTCGCCTCACCTGACAGAGCATGAGGTGAGGGGAGCGAATCAGCAGCATCTTCTCGCAGGGGGGACCTGTACAGATAATCAGGGCACTGATCATCAGTGCTCTTATTATCAGTGCAGCCTCAGCAGTGCCCATCAGTGACCCCAATCATTGCCCATCAGTGATGCCAGTCGGTGCTGCCCATCAGTGCCCATTAGTGCTGCTCATCAGTGCTACCTATCCCTGCAGCCTATCATTGCCCATCAGTGCCACCTCTCAGTGCATCCTATTAGTACCCATCAGTGCCACCTATTAGTGCCCATCAGTGCCACCTATCAGTGCTCTTCAGTGCTGCCTCTTCCAGTGCCTCTTCATCAGTGCCACCAAATCAGTGCCCTTCATTGTTTCCTCATCAGTGCCCATAAGATCTGCCTCATCAGTGCCGCCTCATCAGCTCAATTAGTTAAGAAGAAAAATTACTTATTTACAAAATTTACTGACAGAAACTAAGGAAAAAAATGTTTTCTAAATTTTCTAATTATTTTTATTTTTTTAGCAAAAATACCACCAAAAGAAAGATCTATTTGTGTGAAAATAATGATACAAATTTAATTTGGGTACCGTGCTGCGTTATCGCGCAATTGTCATTTAAAGTATCACAGTGCCGTAAGCTGAAAATTGTCCAGGGCAGGAAGTGGATGAAAGTGCCCTGCATTGGCGCGGTTAAGCTTTAGGATGCACAACGTAATGCAATAGGCTGCACACACCTATGTATGATAGCAGTGAAGTGGCTGGTACACATTTTAATCTATAATAATGCAGGTGGTACTCAGACAAAGGGGTTTCAAGGGCTACAAGACACACAGTTGGTACAGTTTGGGAAACACTGATTTGTAGTTGATTATTTTCTATCTCGCCTATGTATATTACATCGCAGCATCTGCTGTATATCTGTAGCATAATTCATCTCCAAGCCACATTATTACAGGGTTAGTTCTGGTTGGTTGGCTTCATTTCCACATCATTAATTACATTGCCTCGGGTTTTAAAAAGTATTGATAATTGTACACTGCCATCTCATTCTAGTCCCTAGTCTAAACACAGATTTGAACAAATACCCTGGAAGTTTAATCATGCTCTTACATAACTCTCCCATCTGTGGGGCAGTGTATCTTACTAGAAGACTCTGGCAGCTCAGACAAGCAGGCAGACAGTGTTGAAATCTATGACAGTGTTTAAACAAGACTATAAGGAAGCAGCTCTTCCCTGAAAACAAAAAAAATGAACTTTTTGTTAGCAACAGTATTTTCTAACACTGGTGCAGAATAAAGATGTATCCAACTCATAATGTTCAACTAATAATGTTTACTTTAACTTGACCCATGAAAGGTAAAGTAAAGAATCGCTCAGGGTCAAAATATTGCAGTAGTGTTTGATGTAGGGATGAGCCGAACAACCCCCCGGTTCGGTTCGCAGCAGAACATGCAAACAGGCAAAAATTAGTTTGAACACGTGAAAACTGTTAAAGTCTATGGGACACAAACGTGGAAAATCAAAAGTGCTAATTTTAAAGGCTTATATGCAAGTTATTGCCATAAAAAGTGTTTGGGGACCCGGGTTGTTTTTTTCGGGAGCAGTGATTTTAATAATGCAAATAATAAAGTGCAGCGCTAGGTTGTGCACAAAATGACCCTATACATAAACGACACGTGTCAAATAAAGTGCAAATGTGCAATTCAGTGCAATGAATGTGCAATACTATATACAGCCAAAAACTGGAACAATATCAAAATGTGCAATTCTATGCGATTAATGTGCAAATAAAGTAAACAAACAAATGCATACAAAGAAACGCCCAGACATGCTGAAATCCAATGAAAGTGACCTCAAGTGGTCAAGACCTGGCGGACAAGATGAGTGAACTAGAGATACTGTTGTACGAGGAGGATTTGAAATTTGTAGAAATTTCAGAGACCTGGTTCAACAGCTCTCACGATTGGCTGGTAAACATTCAAGGGTATACCCTTTATCGCAAGGATAGAGAAGGTAAAAAAGGGGGAGGGGTATGCCTATATATCAAGAATAATGTACAAGTGAGTGTGAGAGATGACATCTCTAAGGGAGCTAGGGAGGAGGTGGAATCCTTATGAGTAGAGCTGCAAAGGGATGAAGCTAAGGGTAAAATAAAAATGGGAGTATGCTATAGGCCCCCTTGCCTGAGGGAGGAAGGGGAGACAGATCTCCTATCACAATTTGGATCAGAAATTAGCAGCGAGGATGGGAAGTGTTATCATAATGGTGGATTTTAACTATCCAGACATAGACTGGGCGGAGGGAACCGCGCATTCAGCTCCTAAATGTCTTGCAGGACAATTTCATGGGTCGGATGGTAGACGCATCAACTAGAAATAAAGTGTTACTGGATCTACTGATTACCAACAATACAGACCTGATCACGGATGTGGAAATACAGGGCAATTTAGGTCACAGTGATCACAGGTCAATTGGCTTTAGTATAAATCACACAAATAGAAAACATAAGGGAAATACAAAGACACTGCATTTCAAAAGAGCCAACTTCCCTAAACTACGAACCTTGCTAGAAGGCATAAATTGCGATAAAATCTTAAGAATAAAGAACACGGAGGAGAGATGGTTTTGCTTTAAGAGCATATTAACCACTTAAGGACCGCCGCATGGCAATGTACGTCGGCGCAATGGCACCGACAGGCATCAGCACGTACATGTACGTGCTTGCCTTCCAGCGGGTGGGGGGTCCGATCGGACCCCCTCCCGCTGGATGCAGCGGTCCGTTTCGCTTCAGGGGCGATCCGGGATGAGGGGATGGCCGTTGGTTTCTGGCCATCCCCTCTCGATCGCTCCTGGCGAATGAGAAGCTTCCCCCGCCTGTGTATTGTAAACACAGGCAAGGAGGAAGTGATGTCATTCTCCTCGGGGCGGTCTTTTTGACCGGACTGCGAGGTGAACACAGAAAGTAAGTGCACCAAACACTACACTGACATGTAGGTACACATAGGCACACAAATCCCCCCCCCCCGATCACCCTCCGATCGCCCCCCGATCCCCCCCTGCCAGTGTCACTGAGCGATCGTTATCTAATCGTTTCTTAAAACTATTGATGCCCCCCCGCTGAGACCACTGCCTGTGGAAGAGAATTCCACATCTTTGTCACTCTTACAGAACCCTCTACGTAGTTTAAGGTTAAACCTTTTTTATTCTAATTCTAATGAGTGGCCACGCGTCTTGTTAAACTCCCTTCTGCAAAAAAGTTTTATCCCTATTGTGGGGTCACCAGTACGGTATTTGTATATTGAAATCATATCCCCTCTCAAGGGTCTCTTCTCCAGAGAGAATAAGTTCAGTGCTCACAACCTTTCCTCATAACTAATATCCTCCAGACCCTTTATTAGCTTTGTTGCCCTCCGTTGTACTCACTCCATTTCCAGTACATCCTTCCTGAGGACTGCTGCCCAGAACTGGACAACATATACCAGATGCGGCCGGACCAGAGTCTTGTAGAGCGGGAGAATTATCGCTTTATCTCTGGAATTAATCCCCTTTTTAATGCATGCCAATATTCTGTTTGCTTTGTTAGCAGCAGCTTGGCATTGCATGCCATTGCTGAGCCTATCATCTACTAGGAACCCCGAGGTCCCTTTTCATCCTAAAAAAGCAGGGCAACGACTCTAAACATACAGCCAGAGCTACAATAGAATGTTTTAGAAAAAAGCATATTTATGTGTTAGAATGGCCCAGTGAAAGTCCAGACCTAAATTCATTTGAGAATCTGTGGCAAGACTTGAAAATTGCTCTTCATCCAATCTGACAGAGCTTGAGCTACAGTATTTTGCAAAGAGGAATGGACAACAATTTCACTCTCTAGATGTGCAAAGCTGGTAGAGACAACCCCCAAAAGACTTGCAGCTGTAATTGCAGAGAAAAGTGGTTCTACAAAGCAGTGACTCAGGGGGGCAAAATTCAAATCTGCTCTGCTTTTGTTTCCCTGCCAACATAGTGGTTACAGAGCCTGTGCTAATGTGCAACTGCAAACCTTACACCTGTCTCTTTAAGAAAATGAAGCACAAACACATCCTATTCTAGTATTCAAATATTCAAAAGAATAAAGAAGGTTTTGATTTAACAAATTATTTAATCTCAAAGATGTCAAAGACAGAACTGTACAAAGGCAAATGAAGGTAACAATTTGTTGTATCTAGCGTGACATTAGGAATTTAATTGATTTAAGGGAACAAAAACTTTATAAGTGTTGAAATTAATGACTTGTGTGTGTTTCAACACGATTAATTATGAATCATCCTCTGGGAGAGTCATTTTAATGTATGAGTAAGCAATTAACCTTAATTCATCTGTTTTTAGCAATGTCTGAGAAGCATAGTAACTTCCAAAATGTTCTTGACTTAACTGTAGCGCCCTCCTAGCTAGGTGCTTGAGTGTATTATACAGTAGTTTCTTTGCCTAACAGAGGAACAGTAGGTACATTTATGTCCTGTCTGCTTAACAGAGGCTGTGCTTGTTTAGCAGGGTCTGATCAGTGTTCTCTGGTACTGCTTATGCTGTGTAGCAGATGACATTTGTCATAACCATTGTAAATTTAGTTTTTGGCCTCAGGACAATAAAGGTTCTGAGGGTTAATTATTGTAGGTAGGCCTAACACCAGTCTGGCCAGGCTATGTTTAAAAGTTTTGCCTGGTCATGTGAACGGTGAGGTGCACATGACAGGCCAGAACCAAGTCTGGTTGGATGTTTGTGTATTAGCCCTCTCTGAGCCAATCAGCGGGCGTGCCGGGCCCGCTGGGGAGTCTGGGAGGTGGTACTTAAACAGGTGTGGGTCACGTGTTCAGGGTTCCGGAGTTGTTCGTGAGACCCGTGTGGTCTTTTATGGTTCCAGGACCGGGCTAGCCCCGTGAGGGGTCCTGGTCACGGGGTGTTCGAAATCCCGCAACATGTTCCTGTTGGTGGCCCCTGATAGACCTGTTTTGTCTTGGGTAGGGATCTGTCTGTTCCCAAGTCTCTGAACCTGCTGGTCCGAGGCGTAGTAACTGAGGGAGGATTCAAAGTGTCTGGGTGTGCTCTCGGCTTGGAGGGACACTATAGCTTGTGGAAGTGACCGGGGGAGGACTCTTCAGAGGAGGGCCGGCAAGTGGCATTCTGAGAAGTGCCTGGTTACTGAGTTGGGAAGAACATTGACGAATTCACAATTTTCTTGTACCATAAAGGAAGCGGGAAACGTTCCAGGTACGGTTGGAAAAAGGTTCCTGTATACCCTCAGTTGATTGTTCAAGTTTTGAGTCAACAAGCTGACTGCCATGATCTCTGGCTAGAGATCTGTTCAGCCTTTAAGTACCCAGCTGCGAGTGGCTACTCTCTGGGTGGAAATAGAGACTTTGCTAAACACACAGTTAAGGGTGCCTGAGTTCTTCACCCGTGCCCTCTGTTCTCTAAGAGACTGTGTTTGTGAAAGTTCTACTGCAAAATAAACCTTTTTGAAAAGACTTCATCTGTGTCAGTGTACAAGTCATTGGGTATCAACCCTGGGAACCCCTAGATGCGGAGGAGCAGGCCAGGAGAAGGTAACCGGTAAGCCCATTAAGTCAAGGCCGCCCTGCAATGGGTTGTGGACGCTACAGCTGTCTTGAAGTTTCACACTGGTCTAGAAGCTATGGATTGTGCTAGACAAGGGTGGAAACCATACAGATGAGAGCATGAATATCCATACAGCCCTGGCCAATTAGAAGGGCAGGTGCCCCAATGCATGCTGGGTGTCTGTATTTCCAGTATCTCACAAAAGTGAGTACACCCCTCACATTTTTGGAAATATTTAATTATATCTTTTCATGTGACAACACTGAAGAAATGGCACTTTGCTACAATCTAAAGTAGTGAGTGTACAGTTTGTATAACAGAGTAAATTTGTTGTCCCCGGGGGGCATGGCAAAGACCGGCATGTGAGAGGATGCACTTCTCACAGCTCCTGCCTGATCTGTCCATCGATCCTTCCCCGGCAGCTAAAATCCTGCTTTTTTCAGCTCCCCAGCTGGCTACCGTGCACCAGCACCTCCCGGACCCACCATCGGCCCTCTGCACCCGAGGAAAGACCCGCCGAGGCCCACTGGAAATGGTGGGACCGGACTCCCAAGATGGTGCCGCAGTGTTGGCGGCCATGGCACAGTGCACTCTATGGAACACAGATAGATCCAGAGAGGGAGGCAGCAGGAGAGCTCCAAAGACTCAGGGTAAGGAGCAATACCGGGACATACTGTATTATGCCCAAAAATTATGTTAACGTTATGGGTCTGATTTACTAAAGGGTATTCGTGTAGGACATGCACAAGTGAGCAAATCATATCTTTACAGAATTTACTAATTGCCCTGAAATCTTGCAGATTTGCAGGCACATTCTAGAGCACTTGCTATGACATATTGTATAAAAACTATTTCTAATGAGTGATTTGTTATGCAACATATGTTTCAATGGGAACTCATGCTTGCCTCAACCAGAGGAGTATATCCAATCATTTTCAGCATTTTTAAATTCATACACCATGCAAAAATAATCTCACATCAAGTATGTGAACCTAACATTAAAGCTGATGATGATAATAAAAATCTATTTCCCTTTCCAGCTCCAACCTCTACCATCTCTACCTAATTTTTAGTGTCTATTTTTGTAAATGGAACTAAAAGCCACAACTACTTGCCTGAAACAGCATGTGACAGGCTCGTCCCAAGTCTTCTTTTATAAGGCTTGTAGTGTGGGAGAGGTCTTTCTCATGACTTGTATACTGCCCATTCGCATACTTCTCAACCGCCTCAGATTCCCCGGGACCATAGCGATATTTGAAGAAAGTGCCCAGGTCCCGTGGATCTGGGCTGGAGTTCCGGAGCCCAGGGCTCCACTCAGTAGTGGTATCCCCAATGGGTGTAATGTGTGCTCTCACACACAGCACCAATTGAGTATTCCTGGGAGAAGATTTGGCCAGCAATCTCTGCTCCCCCCCCCTCAATGCAGTCACCAGTTGTTAGGACCACCGCCGTCGTAGCAACCAATGACATCATTTGCAGGCCACCTCTCAGCTCCGCCCCATCTTCGGCTCCTGATCTGCCTCTCAGCAGCCCCGATGCTGGCTCTCAGCAGCCACAATCATGTCTGCCAGTGGCACCAATTTCATCTGCCAGCAGCCCCGATGCTGGCTCTCAATAACCCTGAGTGGCTCATGGAAGGTAAGAGGAACTCTTTCTCACACAGAAGCACTCCACCTGCTTATGTGTGTTTGCACCAGGCACCCAAGAGGGAACATGGCCCACATTTGCTGGTGGGTGCCCTGAGTCCTGGTACTACAACTGCCCATATTGCTGCCCTTAAACTGGGGATGCCGGAGGTGTCTTCTTTCTCCAAATGTCAGGACTGTAGCATGGAGCCAAGTGAAGTGTTGTAATACTCCTCCTCGGCTCCATGCTACAGTTCTGACATTCGGAGCTGTCAGCAGCACTGTGCTTAACAAAAGCACCTACCATTCTGCATTTGTGAGAGCGCTGGGGGGCACTAGTAATAGAGGAGGCGGGGTTGGTGAGAGAGCTGGGGGGAGCACTAGTAAGAGAGAAGGGGGAATGGTGAGAGAGCTGGGGGAGATTAGTAAGAGAGGAGGGGTGATTGTTGAGAGAGCTGGGGGGGCACTAGTAAAAGAGGAGGGGGATTAGTGAGAGAGCTGGGGGGGACTAGTAAGAGAGGAGGGGGGAATGGTGAGGGGGGCACTAGTAAGAGATGAGGAGGGATTGTGAGAGAGGGGGCACACTAGCAAGACCTACCATTAGGCATTTGTAAGAGAGCTGGGGGGGAGCATTAGTAAGGAAGGAGGGGGGATTGGTGAGCGAGCTGGGGGGGGGGAGCACTAGTAAGAGAGGAGGGGGAATTGGTGAGAGAGCTGGGGGAGATTAGTAAGAGAGGAGGGGGATTGGTGAGAGAGCTGGGGGGGCACTAGTAAAATAGGAGGGGAGATTGGTGAGAGAGTGGGGGGCACTAGTAAAAGAGGAGGGGAGATTGGTGACAGAGTGGGGAGCACTAGTAAAAGAGGAGGGAGGATTGATGAGGGAGCTGGGGAGGCACTAGTAAGAGGGAAGGGGGTATTGGTGAGAGAGGAGGGGGCATTGGTGAGAGAGGAGGAGGGAGTTGGTGAGAGAGCTGGGGGGACATTAGTAAGAGATGAGGGGGGAATTGATGAGAGAGCTGGGTAGGGCACTAATAAGAGAGGAGGGGGGATTGGTAAGAAAGTAGGGGAATTGGTGAGAGAGAGGGGGGTTGATATAAAAGAGCTTGGGGAGAATTAGTAAGAGGGGGGGTTGGTAAGAGAGGAGGGGGGACTTGGTGAGAGAGGAGGGGGAGCATTAGTAAGAGACGAAGGGGGAATTGTTGAGAGAGATAGGGGCATTAGTAAGAGCGGAGGGGGGAATTGGTGAGAGAAGAAAGGGGAGTTGGTGATAGAGGAGGGGGGAATTGGTAAGAAAGTTGGGGGGGGGCATTAGTAAGAGAGGAGGGGACATTGGTGAAAAAGCTGGGGGGCATTGGTGAGAGAGCTGGGGGGAATTAGTAAGAAAGGAGGGGGAGCAATAGTGAGAGAGCTAGGGGGGACATTGCTCAGAGAGTTAGTGGGGCATTGCTGAGAAAGCTAGGGTAGGGGCATTGGAGAGAGGTAAGAGAGCTGGGTTTCATCAATAGTCAAATTTCATGCTCATCCCTACCCACTAACCCTTTTTTAGAAAAAAAAAAGATTAATATTCATGATGTAATTTAAATATAATTGGTTTGCAAGAAAAGCTGCTGTAGCGTTTACCCCCAAAGGGCCCGTTGAGATTGTGCCCAGGTCCTCTTACAGTAGTACTGTAGGCTGCCAGCCACCCAAGCACAGTCCCATGTGCAACGACAATTAAAGTATAACTAAAGTCAAAACTTTTTCTTTAGGTTTGGATAGAGGGGAGAGGGATTAGAATACCTGTCAGTTTTTATTGCTGTCTGTGCTGTTGTTAGGCAGATTCTCCCTCTCTATTTGTCCTGTTTATCGTTAGCATTGAAAGTGAAAGTAAAAGAAAATCCCACATTTTGGGTTGTCACCAGAAAAGTAATGGAGGGGAAATCTTCAAACGGGGACACTAGTTTTGTTGGAATGGGAGTCTCCAAGGCATTCCCTTAATTTGCAGGGATTTCCTCTCACTTTCTGTTTGGCTATAAGACAGGAAGTGAAGGCAAATCTCCCCAATGGGGCAAAGATGGCAAGAAAATAAACCAACAGGGGTTATAACTCACCTATTCTATTCAATAAGAAATATTTTTTTTGCCTATAGCTCTACTTTAAGGCTCAATCAAGGGGGTGCCTTTTTAGTATTTATTGCAGAAAAACTTTAACAGGAGAGGGATTTAGGGCCACAGGATACTCCAAAATGATCTATAGCAATAATGGGAGGAATAACTTCTAACTCCTCTTCTAATTCTTCTAACTAATCTATAACCACCTCTGGCACTTTTCTCCCTTTTGGCACTTGCACAGCTATTAGTCCCTAATAAGGGCTTTACTCACAGTGCCCCAAGGGCAGTCTGCCAGCCAGCATTTGCAGGTAAATCCCCCATGTGGAAAATTAACTAGACCCTTTTCCAGACCCAGAACTTCAGTGCAGTGCCCTCCAGAAAATGTAATTCTCAGGCAATTTTTCCCAGGTCCACGACCCAGCAGTTGTTGAGGCCCAGACTGCAATCTCTTGTCCCACTGGCTTTCCCTTCATGAAGAGAAAAGAACGATCTGATCAGGCCTCCTGTACATTTTACCTCCCCAGCCACCTCAGGGATGCCTCCTTCTAGGGATTGACTGCGGTATGATAAATATTCAACTAATCATTTAAATTTCCCAGCCCTATGTTCTTGAAACTTCTTCCAGAGGCAAGGGGAAGTGATCAAACTCTCAGCTCAGGAAACCCCGAGTAGACCTACACAATCAATCATTACACTATTCACTACAATGGGGCCGAACAATGAAATATACCTAGTAGCTTAACTCAAGAAGGGTGCTAAACTACAATCTTTATATAGTTACACAACCTAATGGAAGACAGGCAATAAATCCACCTTTCAACTTTCAGTCTATACAGTATATTGAGATAATCTTTCATATCTCTCTTGAGTCCCATGGATGGCAAAACTGTAAAAGGATTTCCATTGCTTATTTCTCTTTTACTCTGACACATTTGATTGTGTTTTTTGTATTGTACATAATGTGCCACCTGGGAATGGCAAGCTTATGGAATGCTATGTCAATGTATGAACATTACTTAGATAACATGTGACATGTGAATGACATCTGGCTGAATGTAAACGCGTAAAAATTGATAAAATGTCTTCAGTTATTTTGTTTATAAATGTACAGGGTGGCTGTCACAACTGATTATCACATCCGGCATGGTGAATGAAAGTCTATTGATAGCTGTTTTTAAGGGACATGTAGTGAAAGCTGTGAGTATGTGCTGAACCCCTTTAGATCAGGTCAGGGTTGGAAAATGCCCCTTATTAGGAAAAACCTACAACATTAAAAATCAGCTCTGTGTGGATATGCCTGTCATGTCTAGATTTACTATATATAAGAATCCAAATACTTAAAGAGGAAGTAAACCCTTTCAAACCACTTTGACCTACAGGTAAGCCTAGATTAAGGCTTACCTGTAGGTCCAAGCAATATCTCCTAAACCTATATGGTTTAGGAGATATTTGCCCGAAAATGGGCACCGCTGTCTACGGCGCATGCGCCGTAGACAGCGGCGCGCAGGCGCACTAAATGCGGCAAGTCCAAGAATGGATTTGCCTAATTTGTCGACTCCCGTGCGCATGCGCGGGAGTGACGTCATCGCGGCTTCGCCGAATGGCAGCGGCGGAGCTGTGAGACGCGACTCCCGTGCGCATGCGCGGGAGTGACGTCATCGCGGCTTCGCCGCTGTGATTCGTCAGAGCTGCGAGACGCCACCAGCAAGATGGATGCGGCGGACTACAGGGGACAGCGGCGACTTCGCTGGCTCCTGTGTCAGGTAAGTGACACATAATGAGCTACTATGCGATGCATAGTAGTCCATTATGCTTTACCTTTGCAGGGAAAAAAAGAGGAAGTAAACCCATCAGGGTTTACTTCCTCTTTAATGCCCTTTTGTATAGATGGAGAAATGAAAAGCAGTAGATTATTTGTTTTTTAGGTTCTCAGATAATAAAATATAACCAACAGGAGACATGCAATGTCTTCTCTGCAATTAACCACTTCAATACCGGACACTTTTAACCCTTTTCTGCATGGGCCAATTTTCAGATTTCATCGCTGTCACGCTTTGATTGACAATTACTAAGTAATGCAATATTGTAACAAAATTTAATTTGAATCCTTTTTTTAGACAAATAGAGTTTTCTTTTGATGATATTTAATCACCACAGTTTTTTTTATTTTTTGCTAAATAAATGAAAAAATACCAAAAAGTTTGAGAAAAAAACAAAAAAAAAAATGGTTTTCATTGTATCTGTTATAAAAGTTTTCAAATAAATAATTTTTCTTCATAAATTTAGGCCAAAATGTATTCTGCTACATTTATTTGGTAAAATTACCCCAAGTCAGTGTATAATATTTAGTCTGAAGGAAAGCTATAGAGTCTACAATCTATATTATATCAAATATATATATATATTTGAAAATCGATTAGTCCTGATATATAAATGGCTAAAGGATATCACTGATCCAAGCACTCAAATGGACCAAAGTTTAAATGCACAACAGCAGCTATTATAAATAAATAAAATCAATCAATAAAATATGCTAAAAAAAACAAAAACAGTAATTTCAGCATTAACAGCGCTAAAAATGCAATAAGAAAGTCCTTTTAAAATTTTACTCCACTGTGGCATATAGAAAGAACGTCCACATGAAAAACAATTGAAGATGTGCTCCGTGACCCTTAGTAACCACAATTTAGCATATCTGGCTACCATCACCAAACACCTTGTGCATGAAAGAGTCCCCGTTGGTAATGTACTCACCAGACATCGGTATACACAGGGCCTTATATCACCATACACTATGAGATCTGGTCAGATCTTCCCAACAACGATATCAGTGGACTAGACACTGAAGCCTGTCATCTCCTTCGCTTTGGACCAGGCTCCTCTCCCCGAATCAGTTAATTTCTCAAGCAATAGTTCATATAAGCAGAGACAAAAGGGGAGCTTGGTGCTGAATGGTCCTGGATACAATAGTTGTGTCGTGGTTCCACTCCAACCGAAAATCCTGCACAAGGAACTCCAAACTCAATTTATGCAAATGACCATGCATAGCCTGAACCCGCAAGGTGTTCTTAATCCCCCTTCACTCCACCAACCTCAGCAACGAAAATTCAGGCTATCAAGCAATCTTACCTATTTTTCTCATTACTTGAGGCCCTAAAATGTTAGGACAGTATGAATATTCCCCAAATGACCCCCTTTTTGGAAGTATACAGTCCAATGTATTTAGTAAGAGGCATTGTTCGTTTTTTGAAGTTGTAATGTTTTGTCACAATTTTTTTGGAATGTCAAAATAAAAAAATCCCCCGTGTTCCCTGTTTGGAATGGCATGAAACAGGGGTGTCCACTTTCAACCCTGTTATTTGCTTTGGTCTTAGAACCACTGCTTCGGAAAATAGGAGCTAATCCGAACATCAGGGGATTCAGGTTGGCCACTCGGAACATAAGCTGTCGGCGTATGCCGACAATGTTTTATATCACGTTGTGGATCCCACTGTCTCGTTGTCAAACCTGATGGAGGAATTATCAGCTTATAGCCAGGTGTCTAATTTTCATAATAATTACACTAAATCATACATTCTACCAATCACAGTTCCTCCAGCACTAGCCTCAGCCTTGAAAGAGAACAATTACAAGCTACTTACATGATGGTATCAGCGACTCTGGTTAAAATGTATCCCTCTGCATCAGAGCTTCATTAGAGGGGGTGTGGATAGAAGGGCACAATCCTTCACGTATGGTGGGATTGTCCGCTGCTGCAACCTTTTTGGTCATCAGTAAGTAAACATGTCTCTGACAGTCTCGGTGTGGACCTCCCTAATTCGCCGATACACTTTCTTCTCCACATCCCCCCATGCCTGTATCTCATGCTCTACCCTACCTTCTCAATGGGGCTAAATGCTTTACTGGAAAAGCTTGTGCATTTCGACTGATTTGAAGTGGATTGCGAAGGTGGGGAAGATCATGGCGGTGGAGGAGTGGCTTGCCACCTGTAGGGGTACTTGGAAAAGGTTTGACACCATTTGAGCATCCTTGTGCACAGCCTAAGCCACTTCTAGCTTGGATATTGCCTTACTAGCCCTGGCTGATCCCCAATTTCAACAAATGGCCTGGGCAAACCAAAATTCTGCTGATGGCAACCCTTTGGTTGCTGTTAATAATTAAGTGTTGAGTCAGGTGTGAATGGCAAGTTCCCGTTGAGTGAACTACAGTTTATATATTTTTTTCTAACATTTCTGGTCATCTTTATTTTGCTTGCCTTTGAGAACTTATATCAGTAAAGATGGTATTTGAATAAGCGGATATCCCCTACTCTCTCCCTGCAGGAAGAGTGGTTATGTCCACAGGGACCAATTGTCCAGGACTTAGGGGAACCCTTATGGATTCTACAACACTGACATTGTCAGGGACCAATGTGACCAGAAATGTGTGGACTGGCACCGAGAGTACCAAGCACAGGTAAAGTGTAAAATAATATAAAATATTAGTAGATAAGTGACTTACACAAAGTAAATGCACCTTCAATATAGTAAACAGTGTAAGCCCTTGTACACACGGTCGGAGAATCCGTCGGAATGTGTCCTATCGGACCGTGTTGTCGGATAATCCAACTGTGTGTGGTATGCATCGGACTGATTCCATCGGAATATCCGTCGGACCCAATTTTCCAACTTGTTGAAAATATTTTCCGACAAACTGGTCCGATCGGACATACTCCGATCATGTGTAGAGAATTCCGATCGGACAAAGTGCCACGCATGCTCAGATCAAATTCCTACACCAAAGCTATTGGCTAATAGCCTGAACGTAGTCCCGTCGTAACGAAATAACGTCATCACGTTCTGAATGATCGGATTTTCCGACAACTTGGTCCGACCGTGTGTATGCAACAGTTTCGGACACAATCCGTCGGACAAAATCCGTCGGACAAAATCCAATGGATTTGGTTGGCAGAATGTCCGACCGTGTGTACAGGGGCTAACACAAACCAGCGAACCAAACAAACAGTGACCACACAATAAACGACTGCCTAAATCAAATATATACAGAAAATGGGATAAACAGATCGTAATCATAACAGAGCCAAGGCCATACACTGGAGATCAAGCAGAGGGAGCTGGGAACTAATGATGGACGAACTTCCAACGGGACGTTTCGTGAACGCGAACCGCGGATGTGGCCAAAAGTTCACGAACCGCAAAGTTCGCGGCGGACCCCATTGACTTTAATGGCAGGCGAATCTTAAAAACCTCCAGGTCATATTTTCAGCCACAAAATACTTACTAGCTGTGCACACATAGCTCCACAACATGGACACTGACATAACAAAAGTATTAAGTGAATCTGGGATCGACAACGACAAGCATTCTTTTTTTATCTGTGAAATTTTGACAATTCAGGAGCACATGAAGGCCATGAAGGAGAGGCAAAGTCAGGGCAGGCTATGAAGGGGGTGCAGGAGATGATCAGTGCCACAGTCAGGGCAGCGCAGTCCTGTGCCAGTGTCCCAGTGTGCCAACCTGAGCCCCTCCCTCTGCCCAGCCCTTACCCCCACCTATGCAGGGCTCCACTGTGGTGGTCCGGAGGTGCCAGTCCAGTGCTGATCCTCAGCCATAGTGCTGGCACTGCCTGCTGATTGGCTTCTCCGATGCTATCTCCCTCACTGTCTGAAACCAGCACCGTGATAGAGACTGAGCACTGACACCAGCACCGTGATAGAGACTGAGCACTGACACCAGCACCGAGATAGATAGCACTGACACCAGCACCATGATAGAGAGCACTGACACCAGCACCGTGATAGAGAGCACTGACACCAGCACCATGATAGAGAGCACTGACACCAGCATCGAGATAGAGAGCACTGACACCACACCAGCACAGAGATAGAGAGAGAGCACTGACACCAGCAGCGAGATAGAGAGCACTGACACCACACCAGCACCGTGATAGAGAGCACTGACACCTCACCAGCACCGAGATAGAGAGCACTTAGACCACACCAGCACCGTGATAGAGAGCACTGAGACCACACCAGCACCGAGATAGAGCACTGAGACCACACCAGCACCGAGATAGAGAGCACTGAGACCACACCAGCACCGAGATAGAGAGCACTGAGACCACACCAGCACCAAGATAGAAAGAGAGCACTGACACCAGCACCAAGATAGAGAGCACTAACAGCAGCACTGATACCAGCAACTACACTGATAAAAGACAGCTGCAGAATCAGGCAGCAATCAGCTCAGCAGCACAGCAGTCAAGTATAATAGGCTTTCTATATTTGAAAGAAAGTATATTATACGTGTACAACCCTATATACTGTACACCTATACCAGTCCTTAAAAGGACCTTTGTGGACCTAATAGTAATAGCTAGTGATTAAACTGACTGTCCCTGCTCCACACAGCATCCTGTCCCTACACTGACAAAAGACAGCTGCAGAATCGGTCAGTAGTGCACTCAGCAATCAGCAGGACAGCAGTCAGCAGTAGTGCACCAGAACCCTATATACTGTACACCTATACCAGTCCTTAAAAGGACTTTTGTGGACCTAATAGCTAGCGATTTGTGTCACTACAATCTGTCCCTGCTCCACACAGCAACCTCTCCCTACACTGACAAAAGACAGAATGTAAAATGGCCGCCAGATCAGGTCTATTTATAAGGTATGGGGAATGTCCAATTGTCCATGTGCTGAAATGTCTCAATTGGCTGTCCTGTACCCCATGGTGGATGTGTCATTATGGGTCAAAGTTCTTTCACAATGTAAACGCATATGTCCTCCGTGCGAACAGCGGCAGAAGTCTGCCGGTTTGGCGAATCACGAACACGCCGCGAACCAACCGCCGGGCGAACCGACCGCCGGGCGAACCGCAAGGCCATCCCTACTGGGAACAAGATGGGACAGGGAGAGGGAACCAGGAGATGCAGTAAGCAGGTAGGAAGGGATCAGGCTCCAGTGTGGGAATCAGGGACCAGCAACAGGAAACAAGATGCAGGATTCAGGAACACTGGAACACAGGTCAGGGGCACGTGGAGACAATATAAAAACACAAATCTGTTGCGCTGGGAACATATGATAAGAAAAAATGAAAAAATGAGCAGCTTCCACAATATGCTTAGATAAACACAGACAGATATATGGGGAAAGGTGCAGTGCTAACTACATAAATAAAACAGATCCTAGTCATAGTTCATGTTAATACAATGAATGATTGCTGGAGATGAAATCAGATGCCACAGGTATGAAGAGACCGCCACCATCACCCAAACACACTGCCTGTTACCCTCTGAAAAACTGTTATAGGTATCATCCAGATGACAGCTCCAGAATCAAGGGGATATAATCAGCAACTCCACCTCAGCATCCAAAATCTCAGGGAAAAGATAAAAACTCCTCATAGTGCAGACATCCAAATGAGAAGTTTATTAGATAAAGATCCAAATTATTACACTCAAAACCACAGAGATAAATAAATTCACGAATAAGAAACATCGCGTCACACGTCTCTGACTCCTCCCTACGTGTTTTGTCATCAATGGCGTTGCTTCAATCTTCCTCTGCTTCAATGCCTCCAAAACTGCCAGAATCCTACTCCTCCTCCACTCTTTCCCTTTGTGTGTTTTGTGACATAGGAACAATGGTGTCTGCATAAAGTGGGCCTTGAGAGAAAAAGAAGTCCTCTTTGTCCCGCTGCTCTGCTTCGAGTGCCTTGTCCATAATGCCACTGTCACGTACGTACCTGACGGTAGAGCCTGATATGCAGCAGACAGCCTCTCTTACACCTCTGACTCAAGGCCCCCCTGTAGAGCAGACAGGGAGCACAGGAGTGCAGAGTCACACGAGTGCCTGATGGGTCACAGATCGTGGAATCCAAAGTAGCTGCAGGAGATATGGTAGCTCAGCAGGACACTCCAGACAGAAGACAGGGATGGTATAGGTAGGCAGGGTAATACACCGGCGGACATGTCAGGAGCAAATGCGGAGGCAGAAGAGTAGTCTGGATACTAGAGACTACTGGAGACATGGCACATGTGTCAACTTTCCCTGCCTAAGGGCAGACAGGAGGTATGTGCCATTATCACATCACCATTCCTGGCTCCACCATTGTGGCATGAACCCCCTCTGGGCCTGTCCCTACAGAGCTGCAAGAATCTCTGCTCCGGTGTGGTTCCTGTCCCCTAGACACACCAGCTGAAGCAATGCATGCCACCTTTTAGCCTGACTCATTAAATAGACCTTTGGACGCTTAGGGAGTACTTCAGGTTCATAGAACAATTGTCTGCGATCTGGAGGTAAGTAGGCTTTAGTTTTTTCCTGGGCATTCCCCAGACATTGTTGTTACCTGTTGTTTAGCCTTCCAAAGCTGCTTACTGCGATAGCCAGCTATAGATGAGGGCAGTGGCAAGTTTTTGTTAACATGGTAGTGTTTGTATTGGTCCAGCAGCGCACCAACACCTTTGCTGCCATTGTGCTCTCGCTGGGTGTTTGGTGTGCTCCTGTACCTTTAAGGAGGGGTGGCTCCCCTTCAGTCCGCCTGTTCTCATCTAACCATCAGAATGCATGTGCCTCCACTGCGGGGACACTTATATGTTAGTGTTAGGACCACAGATACCAGGGTGCCTTGACGTGGCTCTGTGGCTCACGCATGCGTTTGCAAATCCGTGCGGACTAAACCCCTGTTTTTAACGCATACTGTTAGACAGGTTAATTTGGTTGTCTGTGAGCTGGTGGTAAGTAGGCTTTGGTTTTTTCCTGGGCATTCCCCAGACATTGTTGTTACTCATAGAACAATTCAGCAGAGGAGGGCATGAAGGAGGAGGAGGAGGGTTAGAGCTGACAAATCTCGCATCATCACCAGCTGTATGGAGATGTGGGGGAACAACAAGCTGCAGCACTGAGACCTGTCCTGTATCCTTCTGAGTTGCAAGCAGAGGTACCCGGTGTGCTGTGAACTAAATATATCACCCCTGCCCATGCTTGCTGGACCACATGTCAGCAGTAATGTGGACTTTGTGGCTGACTGCCTTGCCCTTCATGTGATGGTAGAGAGCTGGAATGGCCTTAAGTGAAAAGAAATAGCAACTGGGAACCTGCCATTGTGGTACAGATGGGGCAGAGAAATTTGCGGGCTATAGTCTACAGCTGGTGGTGAGCTGTTTGCAGAAGTGCTGCAAGGACCTGGGATACCGTGCGCTATACCATTGTCCCTGTCAGTGGGGGCTGCTGAGAGGTCATAAGGTGTAGCAGGGACAGACTGAGGTAAGTAAGGAGGAGGGGCAGATTTGTGCCCCTTTTTGAGTGGCTGTTAGGTGCTCTTGTCAATGGGCTGAGCGGTGGGAGATTAAATGCCTTGTCAAGCATGTGGTACCCAAATGGTTGGTGTTTTTGCCTTGATTGATGTGCTTGAGAAAAATTTAGTAAATAGCAACAGTGTGATCGGCTGCACATGTACTAAAAAAGGCCCAGACAGCTGAGCTCTGGAAAGTGGGCCGGAAGATAATAGCTCTCACAATGTGATGGAAAAGGGTGGCTGCGCTCTACTCTTCCATGATGGGAGCCACGTTGGGGTTGTGCCTCACCCTCACTTTCCTCCTCTGCTCTATCTGGCACCCAAGTCGAGTCAGTGACCTCACCATCCTCATCTCCTCCATCCTCATTACCACCAGAGACAACTTGGCAATACACTGCGGCTGGGGGGACATGACTGACAATTTGTGTACAAGTGTTCTCCCCTCTCTGTAGGCTCATGTTCCTGCCTTCCTCAACCTCAGAACTAACATCAGAATTGGCTGATGCTGTGTTCAAATAACTCCACTGACTCCTCCATGACTAATGCTGGGGCTATGGCAGGAATAGCTGAGGACAAGGAGGCAGGTTTTGCCACTCTGGCAGCTACAAGGGACTGTGCACTAGTCTCTGAGGAGGATGAGGAGGATGGGGGTGGTTTAGTAAGCCAGTCCACCACCTCCTCTGCATGCTGTGGCTGGATAGCACGGGCAACATCACTTAACAGAGGAAATGTTGCCCTGCCTGAGGACTGACCACGGCCACCTTTGCCTGTGGACACATACACTGCTGGCCCCTTTACAGTGCCATGGGAACGTCTGCCTCTCCTTGCTGTCCTCCCAGACATGATGGAGGGAGTGGGGGGTTCTGATTAACAAAATTTAATAAAGATGTGCAAATGTGTACGTGCATGCACTTTAATGAATGGAAAGTGGTGTTTTGTGCAGTTTAATTTGAGTATTCACTACACAGACATACTCCACGGATACACTATAATATACTGCGTTAAATGTGCAGTAACGCACAGAACTATATGTCACACATGCGCAGTGGGCAGCCAGCTGTGACGCCACAAGGAGTCACAGCCTGGTGCCAACCATTAAAATGCTGGTGTTGGGGACCTGAATATCGGTGAAAAATCAGCCTGTGTAAGGACGGCACTAGATCCTTTTACAGGTGAGTGTCTGTTTATTAAAAGTCAACAGCTACAGTTTTGTAGCTGCCGACTTTAAATTTTGAAAGAACTGACACTTCTTTAACACAAGGGTATATATATTTGCTTCCATAGAAAATTTGCACATTTATAATAACATATGACAGAAAAATAAGATTCTGACACTGTCGTAACTGTTTTAATTTAAATGAATAAACAGAAAATGAATAAATGTTGCCTAGTTTCTGGCTATTTTCACAGTGTATGAACTACTCCACTTAAGCAGGTCACTTTGAAAAACAGTGATGATATATAAGATGCAATCGCTGTAAAAAGCCTTCCAACACAGCGGCAATGAGCAAGTGACACAAGGAAAACGCCTAATCCTGCAGGGTGCTCTCATCTTAAAAGCAAATGTTCCAGATCTCATTGCATGGTGCCCACTTTGAAGTGTTCCCTTAAAAAATATTTTCTTTTATACCTCCCAGGCATTTGCTCTTTGAACAAGTTCTTGGAAATAATTTATTTTGTTATGTTACACAGTCACACACTCACAGTTTCAATTTTATAGCTTCTTTGAACTCCAGTTGTAGCCATTCAAAATGATATTGTAGAAAAATAATTACAAGCAATAAGGGATGTATGAGTGCAGATTTTGGCACTTCATTATTAGTACTTCAAGTGGAACATGGTGGGTCTTGAGCTCTTTTAAGCACGGAGCAATTAATTCCTTATATAGCAACTGTTGCTTTGCAGCACAGTTTGTGCCGTGACAATCACATATTGTAATTATTTTCTCAGTGCAAATACTTCTCTTTTGGAAATGAGGAGCTGTTTTCGCATGTAGTTGTTGGTTTTCAACAATTTCCAAATGAGAGATTTCAGTGGTGATAAATAAATGTCTTATACTTTGTATTTAATAAAATCCAAAGGATTTGAGTCTATTTTTTTAAGGAGAAAGTAGCTGTCTTAAAATTTCTAGGGAAAATAAAAAGTGCATCTGTAGTTCTGGGGCACACTGATGGCACTATGGCCATAGTAGATCACACAGCTGCGATGGGGACTTAGGCAGAAGGTGGCGTTGTCAGGACCAGGATGGGCAAGCCTGTGGCTCCTGTTCTCCCAGTGTTTGTGCAGCTCAGGGACAGCACACATCACATACAGTATTGTCATCCCCTGTATGTCAGCCAAGAACTTGTGGAGAACCAGGGGTGGCATCAGGGAAGTACTTGCTAGTATTGAGCACCAGCAAACCTTGTACCAACTCCTCTCTAGAAAACTTGTAAGGGTGGGGGACATTTGCACTCTTACCAGTGGTCCTGGAATCTCAAGAACAATTCCAACATTTACAATCTAGTCTCAACACTCCCTTATCCCAAGCAATGTCCTGAGATACCCGGCAGCAGCTATGGCTTAGGCTCGGTTCACACAGGGGCGACTTGTCCAGGCGACTTCGCCGCCTGACAAGTCGCGCTCCGTTCTGTACTATGGAACCGTTCTAATAGGTGCGACTCAAGTCGCTCCGACTTAGAAAAAAGGTTCCTGTACTACTTTGGGGCGACTTCAGACGACTTGCATTGACTTCTATACAGAAGTTGTTTTGCAAGTCGCTGCTGATCGTGTGCAGGTCACGACGCTGCAATTCGTGCCACCCCTGTGTGAACCGAGCCTTAGCCGCAAATGCCAGGATTGTCCTGGAGATTTGAAAATAGCTATTATTTAAACGGAAGTAAAACCCAATCAACTTCTCCACATTCGCTGCAACTTGTGCTCATTAAATGGCTTATCATTCACAGAACAGTTTGGAAAACTAATAATACTTTTTGCATTTTTTGTAGTACAAGGACACTGGAATTTTCCTGTAATTTCAAAAAATGTAATGAGCCGGTAACTTCACTTATTTGAAGAACTCTGAGTGACGGCCCTATTCGTGCATCCCTCTCTATGTCTTACAAAATTTTGCTGGACCTACAAGCTACCACAGTCCCTCCTTCTTTGGCAAAAGGGGAAAGAGACTTACAAACCATTTACTGATCCCCAAAAAGAATGCATACCTTCTTTGTGCAAAAGTCATCACTTTGTAGTAAATATCAGGAAATTTCCTATAAATTAACAGCACACTGGTACTGCACTCCATCAAATTTGGCTAAATTATTTCCTAATCGGTCAAAATGTTGCTGGCGCTGTGACAAACACCCGGGCACTATTCTCCACATTTTTTGGGAATGCCCCAAACTGCAAACCTTTTGGCAACCAGTCCTTCCACTCAGTCATAAATTCATAGACATTTCCTTATACAACAAACCTGCTGCAGTTCTACTAAACATTACTCCCATGTCAAGAAAGCATTATCACAAATCCCTTCTTAAGCACCTTCTCAGTGCTGCTCGGGCTAGCATACCAAGCCAATGGAAGCAACAATCTGCCCCCACAGTGCCCAATGGTTCCCAAGGGTTAATGATATTGAATGGATGGAAGATTTGACTGCTAGTGATAGACGAACTTCCGACGGGACGTTTCGCGAACGCGGACCGCGAACGCGGACCGCGAACGCGGACCGCGAACGCAGCCGATAGTTTGCGAACCGGAACGTTCACGGCGGGCCCCATTGACTTCAATGGGAGGCGAACTTCGCAAACCTACAGGTCAAATTTGCAGCCACAAAATAATTAATAGCTGTGCAAACATAGTCCCACCACATGGCCAATGACATAACACATGTATGAGGTGAATCTGGGATCGACAACTACAAGCATTCTTTTTTTATATGGGAAATTGTTGTGTTAATTCAGGACTGTGGAGCGCATGAAGGCAATGGAGGAGAGGGAAGGTCAGGGTAGGCAAAGAGGGTGCAGGAGATGATCACCAGCAGCGTGACATACAGCAATGACACCTGCACCGTGACAGAGTCATCTGACAACAGCACCGTGATAGAGAGCACTGACATCAGCAGCGTGACATAAAGCACTAACACCAGTACAGTGATATACAGTACTGACAGCAGCACCGTGATAGAGAGCACTGACATCAGCAGCGTGACATAAAGCACTCACACCAGCACCGTGATATACAGCACTGACAGCAGCACCGTGACAGAGAGCACTGACATCAGCAGCGTGACATACAGCAATGACACCTGCACCATGATAGAGTCATCTGACAACAGTACCGTGATAGAGAGCACTGACATCAGCAGCATGACATAAAGCACTAACACCAGTACCGTGATATACAGCACTGACAGCAGCACCGTGATAGAGAGTACTGACATCAGCACCGCGATATACAGCACTGACACCTGCACCGTAAGCAGCCCCAGGAGGAAGTCAGCATAGCACAGGGATGGTGGGAGCCCCTCATAATGAGCATAGCACAGGGATGGTGGGAGCCCCTCATAATAAGCAGCCCCAGGAGGATGTCAGCATAGCACAGCGATGGTGGGAGCCCCTCATAATAAGCAGCCCCAGGAGGAAGTCAGCACAGCACAGGGATGGTGGGAGCCCCTCATAATAAGCAGCCCCAGGAGGATGTCAGCATAGCACAGGGATAGTGGGAGCCCCTCATAATAAGCAGCCCCAGGAGGAAGTCAGCACAGCACAGGGATGGTGGGAGCCCCTCATAATAAGCAGCCCCAGGAGGATGTCAGCATAGCACAGGTATAGTGGGAGCCCCTCATAATAAGCAGCCCCAGGAGGAAGTCAGCACAGCACAGGGATGGTGGGAGCCCCTCATAATAAGCAGCCCCAGGAGGAAGTCAGCACAGCACAGGGATGGTGGGAGCCCCTCATAATGAGCATAGCACAGGGATGGAGGGGGCACCTCAAAATATGCACAGCAGAGGTACAGCCCCAGGAGGATGTCAGCACAGCACAGGGATGGTGGGAGCCCCTCATAATAAGCAGCCCCAGTAGAAATATGACACCGCTTAACCTCTTCAATGAGGAGGGTACGGGCATATAGTACGGTGTGCTTTTTTTGGACAAGGAAGTGAGCCAAATGAAGAAAGAAGGTCTCTGTGCTCGATTAAAAAAATTGTTTATAGACATATACATGGTCTGCTGGTCACATGTGTTGAATTCCTCCGAGATCCATGCCTCATTCATTTTTAGAAAGGTGAGGTAGTTAACACTGTCGTGAGCTAGGCGAGTACGCTTATCGGTCACGATCCCCCCTGCTGCGCTGAACGTCCTTTCGGACAGGACACTGGATGAGGGGCAAGCCAACAGTTCGATTGCAAATTGGGCAAGCTCTGGCCAGAGGTCAAGCCTGCCCACCCAGTAGTCCAGGGGTTCATCACTCTTCAGAGTGTCCACATCGGCCGTTAACCCCATGTAGTCGGACACCTGACGGTCTAGGCGTTCCCTGGTGCTGGATCCGGATGACACCTGTCGATGGGTCGGCTGAAAGAATGACCTCATATCCGAAGTCACCAACACATCTTCAAGCCGGCCTCTTCTTGCAGGCGCTGTTGGATTGGTACCCGCAACTCCTTCTCTGGGAGTGGGAATTGCTCCTCTGCCAGCGCATGCAAAAGCAGAATGCAGCATTTCTCGAAAAAAGGCCTGGAAGTGCTGCATTCTGACAGCCCTCTGTGACGGCGGTAACATTTCCGCCATTTTGTGTTTGTACCGGGGGTCAAAGTACGTTGCCACCCAGTACTGGTCCTTGACCCTTATGCTTTTTATACGGGGGTCCCTATTAAAACACTGGAGCATGAAGGCCCCCATTTGCACTAAAGTGGAAGCGGTGTGGTGGCCTGGCTCCTGCTCATCATCCAGGATAATGTCGTCCTCTTCATTCTCCTCTCCCCATCCACGCACAACAGGGATCCCAGAAAGGTTTAAAGCATGCTCTTCTTGCTCCTCCTCAACCGCCCCGGCACCATCCTCCTCTGACTCCTCTTCAGACTCCTGTTGTTCACTTGTCTCAGATAGAGTAGCCCCCCCTGGGAATTCATCCAGCATTGCGACTTCCTCATCTTCCCGCTCCTGCTCCTCCACAGCTTGATCAATGACACGATGCAATGCACGCTCCATAAAGAAGGCATAAGGTACCATGTCACTGATGGCGCCATGGCTGCCCAGTTTGGTGATCTCCTCAAATGGGCGCAGAAGTCTGCATGCGTCGCAAAAAAAAACCCAGCTCCTCAAAACCGGTTCTGCCGCAGAGTTCATAGAGGTAGACGTTAACTGCACATTTCTGCTGGAGCAGCCTATCAAGCATATAGAAGGTTGAGTTCCAGCGTGTCGGGCAATCGCAAATAAGACGTCTGACCGGCAGATTGTGTCGCCGCTGAATGTCAGCAAGGCGAGCCATGGCCGTCTAAGATCTTCTGAAATGGGCCGAGATTTTCCTTGCCTGCCGCAAGATGTCCTGGACCCCAGGGTATTTGACAAGGAATCGCTGCACGACCAAGTTTAAGACGTGTGCCATGCATGGCACGTGCGTGATTTTGCCCTGTTTCAATGCGCTAAGCAGATTGGCACTGTTGTCACACACCACTTTACCAACTGTCAAATTGAGCGGTGTTAGCCACTGATCTGCCTGTGAACGCAAAGCTGAAAGGAGTGCCGGGCCAGTGTGGCTCTTGGCTTCCAGGCACAACAGATGCAGCACGGCATGGCAACGTCTCACCTGGCATGTCGAATAGGTTCTGGGGAGCTTGGGCGGCGCAGCGGAAAAGGAGGAGTCAGCTGAGGAGGAGAGGGAGGAGGATGGAGTAGGAGGAGAAGAAGAGTCAGCCCTGCATGCAATCCGTGGCGGTAAAACCAAATCTACACGGGTGCCACAGGTTACATGCTTGACGGCCGTCAGAAGGTTCACCCAGTGGGCAGTAAAAGTGATATACCTTCCCTGCCCGTGTTTGCTAGACCACGTGTCTGTGGTCAGATGTATCTTGGCACCGACACTGTGTGCCAGAGATACATTCACTTGCCGCTGAACATGGCCATATAGCTCTGGGATGCCCTTCTCTGAGAAATACTTCCTTCCTGGGACCTTCCATTGTGGTGTTCCAATGGCCACAAATTTGTGAAAGGCCTCCGAGTCCACCAGTTTATATGGCAGTAGTTGGCGGGCTATGAGTTCTGACAAGCCAGCCGTCAACCGTTGGGCAAGAGGGTTATCCGGCGTCATCATTTTTTTACGCTCGAACATTAGGCCCACGGAAGCCTGCCTTTTTGCAGAAAAACGTGAGCTTGGTGTGATGGTGGAGTGGAGGACAATTGTGAGGAGAGAGGAGAAGGAGAAGTAGAAGACGAGGCTGGACGGTGAGAGCCTGCAGTGTGGCTTTGTGTGTTCCGTTGCTCCCACTCGGCTCGGTGATGGCTGCTCATGTGCCTTCTTAAGGCGGTCGTCCCTAGGTGAGTGTTGGGCTTACCGCGACTAATGCGTTGACTGCAAAGATTGCAGATGGCAACGCTATTGTCAGCAGCGGACACGTTAAAAAAAGCCCACACTGCGGAGCCATGTGCCGGTGTCCTAGGAGCACCAGATGTGACCGTACATGGTCGATGACTCGCTCCTGATACATTTGCAGTCTTCTTTGTCCCTCCTGTGCAATGTAAGTTATTCCTGCTTCTCCTCCCTATCTGCTGGTCCATATCTCCCTCTGAACTCCCCTCCTCTTCCTCTCTTGTGGGCACCCACGTGACATCACTAGACACGTCATCATCAACGTCACCTTCCCCACCGCTATAAGTAGAGATCTCGGAGTAGGCAGCAACACCGGGGACCAACCTCCTCCTTGGGCTGATCTGGGTACTGTCGTCAGACTGCTGAGCAGCGGTTGTTGCTGCCTCCTCTTCCTGATCCAATACCAAGAGTGGCTGCGCATAAGAAATGTCTTGATATGGATCGGAAAATAATTCCTGTGACTCAAGCAGAAGGTATGTGGTGGTGGTGTTGTTGGTGGTAGTGTCTTTGGTGGTGCACATAGCAGAGAGTGAAGAAGAGGGTGCAGATCGAGAGGATGAGGAGGGTGCAGAAGAGTAAGGCTGAGCGAGCCACTCAACCAAGTCTGGTGCGTCCTTTAAAGTAATTGAACGCACCTTCTGCAACTTCCCACTTTGGCTCAAGCCTGTTGCTCCTGCCCTACCACCCCTGCGGAAGGGCCTGCCTCTTCCTCTGCCTGTCATTTTTTAAATGACCCTGTGACAAAACTCTCAGTCCCTATACCGATGAAGGACTGCTGCAGTATAGGTCAGCGGTCAGCAGTAGTGCACCTCAACCCTATGTATTGTGGACCGATACCAGTCCTTATAGAATGGCAGACTGTACCTCACTCAACCCTATGTACTGTAGTACCCTATACCTTACCAGTCCTTATAAGGACCTTTGTGGACCAAGTAGGTTGTGTGTGAGTGATTAGCAGACTGTACGTCAGTCCCTATACCGATAAAGGACTGCTGCAGTATAGGGCAGCGGTCAGCAGTAGTGCACCTCAACCCTATGTATTGTGGACCGATACCAGTCCTTATAGAATGGCAGACTGTACCTCACTCAACCCTATGTACTGTAGTACCCTATACCTTACCAGTCCTTATAAGGACCTTTGTGGACCAAGTAGGTTGTGTGTGAGTGATTAGCAGACTGTACGTCAGTCCCTATACCGATGAAGGACTGCTGCAGTATAGGGCAGCGGTCAGCAGTAGTGCACCTCAACCCTATGTACTGTGGACCTATACCAGTCCTTATGGAAGGGCAGACTGTACCTCACTCAACCCTATGTACTGTAGCACCCTAGACAGACCAAGTTACCAGTCCTTATAAGGAGCTTTGTGGAACAAGTGTGTTGTGAATGATTAGCAGACTGCAGCAGAAGGGCAGCAGTCAAGTATAATATTCTTTCTATATTTGGAAGAAAGAATATTATACGTGTACAAGCCTATTACCATACCACTGATACCAGTCCTGAAAAGAACCTTTGTGGAACTAATAGTAACAGCTACTGATTAAACTGACCCTCACTGCCTCACACACTGCTTCCTGCCTGTCCCTATATAAACTGACAAAACAGAGGCTACTGGAACAATAATTGAAATAGCACTTTTGTGGACCTGATAGTAACAGCTAATGACTAAACTGGCTGTCCCTACAGCAGACACACCGTCCTGTCCCTTTCTCTAAACTGACAAAAGACACTCAGGCTGCTGCAACAATCACTAGCACAGCACTGCCTATCTTGAACTACACCTAACACCTATACCAGTCCTGAAAAGAACTTTTGTGTACCAAATAGCTAGCGATTTTGGTCACTGTAATCTCTCCCTGCTCCACACAGCAACCTCTCCCTATAGTGACAGAAGAAAGAATGCAAAATGGCCGCCGGATCGGGTGTATTTATAAGTTAGGGGGAATGTCCAAGTGTCCATGTGCTGTAATGTCTCAATTGGCTGTCCTGTACCCCATGATGGATGTATCATCATAGGTCAAAGTTCTTTTACACAGTAAACACGGAAGTCCGCCGGGCGAACAGCGCCAATAGTCCGCCGAACGGGCGGACCGCGAACAGCTGAAATTCACTGCGAAGCGTCCGCCGGGCGAACCGTTCGGCCATCACTATTGACTGCTACTATTTGGGATAAATCTGAAGAACATAAGATCAGGTGGGTTTACTGGGACCTTTTTCGCTTCTCAGATGAATACCTCCTTTGTACATAGCTTGGCCTTAATGAGTGTCAGAGGCTTCAACTTTCAACCTGGCATTCGCATTGCTCAATGAGCATTGGACACCCCTCACCCCCTGGGTGAGACTTCTCCCCCCCCCGCCTTTTTTTCCTTCTCTTCCTTTCTTTGTCCTCCCCTTTTATTTATTTTCTCCTTTTTTAATAAAAAAATTGGTATGTTTTCGACCCCAGTGAGAAACTCTGCATATCACTTGCCCCACATACTAATAACAGTTTTCAAGGATAACAGGACTTACCTCTATTAAAGTGCGAATTATTACGCAATCCACCTACTCAGATCCCTAGTCTTACAAATCCTAGGTACCTGGGTACCACGTACACCTGCTTTATTCTCAGGTAATTACCCTGAGTGGTTTAGAAATACTAAGCAGCTAGGTGGGACTTTATATGAAGCGCAAGGTGTGTAGAGCCAAGCACGACCATCCCCGATAATTTAGACAAAAAAAGGATTACCTGTAAGTAGTTTTGGAAAATTAGGTTCTATTCCTTCCCCCCTTTTTTTCCTCCCCCTCCTCTCTCCCTTCATAGATCTATGACATATATATTTTTTTTCCAACATATTGTTTTTATATATTTATAGACACCCGCTTCATACCTGCTCCTGAAGAGTGGCAGTCGCCACGAAACGCGTCGAGCCAATAGATGCTCTCCCTTCTACATTATAGTATCATCTTCTGTTACCCTACACACCAACTGAACTGTACCAACCAATTATGATTATAACTATTTACCATGGAGACACGTTGTGGTGAATTTAGTTATTTACAAATGTTTACAGTACGAACCAACTTTGTTGCTTTACTATGGGATTGTGAGCCAAATAGTCGCTTCCCTGTGTTTACAATTACAGTATTATATTAACTTATATATCAATTGGTTTTTATTTATTAATTTAGGATATAATTATTTATCATAGAGATCTGCCCTGGATGAATTTGTTTTCTACAGTATCTACAGTATGAACTAATCATGTTAGTAATTACATTTCTGTTACAATATTAGAGACTAGTTTCTAATTAATTCGTTTTTTTTATAGTATTTATAGTATGAACTATGATATTATTCCTTTGTTAATTTTAATATACAATTAAGTTATTTAGTGCCAATTGATGTCATGTGATGTTTTTTATGCAGCGTCTTTGGTTCTTTCATACTACTATTGGGTACCTGCTATATTCACTATCACTGTGTTATCTCCTGGGTGCATGCCTCATATAAAGTCCTACCTTTTTTGTCTTTTTTTGTCTAAATTATTGGGGATGGTCGTGCTTGTCTCTACACACCTTGCGCTTCATATAAAGTCCCACCTAGCTGCTTAGTCTTTCTAAACCTTATTCACTTAAAAGGGATGGAAGCATGCACCCCTACCTATTTATACTATTTGAATGTTGGTACTCTCCATTGATTCTATAAATGTAGGTGTCCAGTTTATATTTATAAACATCAATTATTATTCATATTGTCAATTCAAAGTATTATGCTAGTTTAGGTATTGAGGGGGTTTACTATATCTTGCTACTGTCCCAGACTTTTTACACATAAGGAGTGTGCTTGACTACTTTGTCTATTTATACTAGATTGGGATACAACATGAGCTGTACTGGCCATTCTCGGCCGTCTTGCTCAGTCCCGGGAGCTGAGATGCACTCCTGGTGTCCTCCCCTTCCCCCTCCTCTCTAGTGACGCGGAGGATTGGGCATGCTTCCAGTTGCGCATCGACAACACGCTTCCGGCGCCCGCTCGTGCTTGCGTCAGTCCCTGTGACGTCCCCACACCGACGCTGTTGATTCAATCTGGCGTCCTTCACGAGATGACCGTTGTCGGGTGGTGGCTGTTGCTGTTCAGTTTTCTGACGCCTTCGCCTCCCAGTGGCTGCTAGCGTGGCGTTGGTGGACACCCATGACCACATTTGAGTATATATACTCCCTCTTGCTCATTCCTGGCCCCCATATGGTCATCACCTTCACAGCCCCTATGCACTCTTGGACTCACTTTGTTCACATTTCTCTCCCAGGTAACCTTTTGTGGTTTCCCTCACATATTTTCCTTTTTTGATTTTTTTGCCATATTTATATTTTGTTATTACTCTGCACTTATTTTACATTCTGGTTTATTCATTACCACTGATTCGTATCTGCACTATTATAAGCTCCCCATTAGTCATAATTTTTTACACATTCTACCACTTACAATATATTTTATTATATATCTCCTCCTCTCACAGATGATCACTACCTGGATCACATTAGCTTTGATACTAATAAGGGCACACCTTTGGGGACCAGTGTCTGCCATTGTTGTGTGTCTGGGCAGTCCACCTCAGCTCCCGGGGCTGATGTCCCCTCGGTCGGTTTCCAGTCCACCAGGTTTATGCCCCAACTCATAGGATTACCTGTAAGTAGTTTTGGAAAATTAGGTTCTATTCCTTCCCCCCTTCCCCCCCTCCTCTCTCCCTGCATAGATCTATGACATATATATATATATTTTTCCAACATATTATTTTTAAATATTTATAGACACCCACTTCATACCTGCTCCTGAAGAGTGGCAGTCGCCACGAAACGCGTCAAGCCAATAGATGCTCTCCCTTCTACATTATAGTATCATCTTCTGTTACCCTACACACCAACTGTACTGTACCAACCAATTATGATTATAACTATTTACCATGGAGACACGTTGTGGTGAATTTGGTTATTTACAAATGTTTACAGTATGAACCAACTTTGTTGCCTAACTATGGGATTGTGAGCCAAATAGTCGCTTCCCTATGTTTACAATTACAGTATTATATTACCTTATATATCAATTGGTTTTTATTAATTACTTTAGTATAAAATTATTTATCATAGAGATCTGTCCTGAATGAATTAGTTTTCTACAGTATCTACAGTATGCAGCACCTTTGGTTCTTTCATACTACTTTTAGGTACCTGCCATATTCACTATCACCGTGTTATCTCCTGGGTGCATGCCTCAGATATAATTACCCTGAGTGACCCTATATTAGGTAGGATGCATTTAGATACTGATCATTTATATGCTATATTGTTTGGACCATCTATTCTATGAATTTATCTTTTCATTGTTTGTCTCATACCACTAAGTAAAAAATGTATAATAAATAAAAAAATGTAATGAGCCTAAAAAATTGAAATTTGACTGCACTGTGGGTGCAGTGCAGTGTACCCACAGGTTTGTTGTGGGTTATCTGTGCTTTCCCTTTGACTTCTATTATCTCCTGCAGTTTTAATGCACCAAAACTGCAGGCCATAATAAAACTTTATGAGAAAACACAACTAACCCGCTCCAAACCTGGGGGTACGCTGTGCTACACACATGGTGCGGTCAAACTGCACCACATTAGTGTGAAAGGGGCCTTACTTTAAAGATGAATTACAGATATGGATTTTTTTTTATCTAGTTACATTAATACATCTTGGACCAATGTAACTATGTATATACTTTACCTGGCTGATACACCTGGAGGCTGGAAATCACTGTAGTGGGAGCTGCTAGCAGCTGGTCTGCTGCATTCTGAACAAAGGGGTGCTATTCAACAAATGCTTTGCTTTTTCTGAATGAATTAAAAGTGTTCTCTGATTGGGCAAGATCTGAAACTGTAGCTAAACACATATAAAGACACTTAATTCTTAACCTGTACCTAATTAACAACATATCTCTTAATATCTAACCTGACCCTGCAGAGCACTGTACCACTGATTAGTCTGTTGGGGCTCTTGCAGTCTTTACCTCCAGCCCTAGTACAGACCTCTTTTTATGGTGCTGGAGGTGGTGTGGTTGGACTCCAAATGCGGTGACATCACTGCCCTGCCGCTGGCAAAATCTGCTGAGTCCCTCTGCCACAGCATCAGATGAGACTTGTAGTATCTTTCATTCAACGTTCCTAGACTTTGATGACAAAAAAACTGACCAGTTTTACTAGAAAAATGCAACCGTGTTTCAGTTAAGGTGTAAGGTTTTGGGGATAGAATATGCAGTCGTGTTTCATGTTGCACCCTAAATATGGATGTAGCCTGGTACACAGTTTAAGAGGAAGACTTAGCCTTTAAAGAAAGTAAAAAAATATATATATATGTAAAAAAAAAATGTATTCTCATTTAACCCCTCATTAACTCTTAGTTAGCTGGAATCAGCCAAAATTGAATACCTATTTCCTTTTGTTCTCTTAGCTATTACTTCCTACTAAGTTTTTTATATTTTATATTTCATTCAATTTTTTATTGTTTTTATTAGTTTTGTTTGTTTTTTAAAAAGCCAAACTTAGAGATGCATATGAGCATGGTGTTACAGGGGGCATTTCAGACCTCTACAGAAGGACCACTGCTTCCACACAGAAAGCAAGCAGTATGCTGGTAGGCCTCTCCTATCCAGGCTGTTTTCTAAAGAAAACAAACTAAGATCTTGAACACCTTTTTATGTGTATGGATTATATTTAGATGATTTGACATGGAAGTTAAATTGTGCTTTAAATAAAGAAAAAAAACACGCAAAAACACAATATTTTGCCTATAAGGGCTTAGTGGTGCTGACCCTGCCATCGTTACGTGGCTGGGCAATTGAAATTTGAGAATTCTCCCTACCTTCATCATAATATAAAACATATTACATTTCTGCATCTGCATTTCTGCATCGTTATCACCGTGAAAAAACATATTTCCCACAATGTATACAAAAATGATTGATATTACAAACTTACATGAAAATAAAAAGCAATGGTAAGAAACAAATGTATATAGTCCAAAATTAAATGAGAAACCGATGGTTAAATATAGAGGCAGGAGGATAGGAAAATAAAACTTCAGTCCACTTAGGTGACACCGCACACAGCACCCTCAGGATATGAAACAAGTGCACCAAGGAAAGAATCCTCCACCACTAGATCCAGTGAGGCTTACCAGCTAGCCAGATCTCTTTTTAGGGAGATCAAAGGTGCCTGCAAATTTAACCTTCAGTCTGGACCTTTGTATCAAAATACACCGCTGGTGACTCCGATCTGTATGTCTTCTCCTTAGAGCGTCTCTCATCCCAGCCACATTTATTTAATGGGATAAAACAAACAGAAGAGGTCCCATAGCGTAACTCCACAAAATACTTTTATTAAAACATATAAAAATCAAGATTTCAAACTCACAATTTAGCCGTATACAAGCGTGTGTGAATTGAAAACACCTTTAAAAAAATACTATCTCCATTTGTCTTGTAAGGATTTAAGAATTTTGGCTTTTCTACCCAAAGGATAGGAACGTTTTCTACTAAATATGAATGATTATTCATTGCACATTCAAGGCTATGGAAAAAGTATATTGCTAAAGGTTTGGAATTACTTTCTGTGTGTGCAAATAAATCTGTTGCGTTGTCTGACTTTAGAAACCTGTGATGTTCTCAGACGTGACACAACCTAATGATAAAATACGTTCTGTGTAATCACAGTGCTCCAACTCTAAAATTTGACACAGAGTGAAAAATAATATCCTTTAAACCAAAGCCAGCTGCAGTTTTTTTCCTAACTTTAAATGTAGTGCTTTTTTTGTCTTAAATCGCACCATATTTATTAATATGAAAATAGAATGTGTCCATATGATATCAAATACTCTATAGCAAGTTTTTCTCAATCAAGGTTCCAGAGATTGCTAGGGGCTCCTTGAGCACTGAAGTTCAAACTCCCAGAAACCACTGATATCAATTATCTTTTTTGCTGTTTGTAAAGCGGCATAGGTCTGCACAGCCTATTGCATTAGGGTGTGCAACCAAAATCTCAAAAACACCTGTGGGTGTGACTGTGTATACACACACACAAGAATAAAGGAGTGTGCTATGTAAAGGGTGCAAAAGTAAAGTGCCTATAAAGCCTAAAACATTTCTTAATGCTTTCCTTGTATTAAGGTAAAAAAATTTAAGGCATCAGCATGCCTCCTCAAACTCCCCCCCCCCTTTTACTTACCTGAACCCATCTACAGGTCCCCCCCCTCACTTTATTTACTGAGGCAGCAGGAGCCATTGGCTGTATATCAAAGCCAGTGACAAGATTGTGGGGGGCTGTCTGTGTTCATTGATGCTCAGGAGTGTGCTTTGTACAGGATGCAGGGTTTATGAGTGTGCTATGTACAGGACGCATGGCTCATGAGTATGCCATGTAGAGAATGCATGGCTCTGGAGTGCGCTATGTGCAGAGCATACCACCCAACATTTTGAGATGGGAATGAGGGACACCTATTAGCAAAGGTATGCAGGCATAGGACACACCCCATTGCCACGCTTCTTCTTAAAGGAGAATTGTACAAAAAAACAGGATTGGTTAAACCCACATATGGGCATTTTTTTTTACCACTACTATTCCTTTATATTGGCTTTTGGAATTTACAAATGCAGCAATTTAGAAATCAGATGAAAGGTTTAGCACTGTAAAACATGTTTTGATAGATAAAAAGTGCATTTTATATACAGCTATATAGATTAGACCAAAATGAGGGACAGAGGGACATTGTTCCAAATCAAGGACTGTCCCTCAAAATCAGGGACAGTTGGGAACTATGTACAGAGTGCAGAGTTAAGGATTGCATTATATACAGGGTGCAGATTCAATGAGTGTGCTATGTACAGGGTACACTGCTCAGAAATATGCTATGTACAGGATGGAGAGTTAAGAAATGCATATCTCACAGCCTCACACTCCCGCCAGTACAGAGTATCCCCTAACAACCTACTCTTTGTTTCCAGTACACAGTTATACTTTCTACCCTAAATCCTCCCTACCCCACCTAAAGAATACCAGAGATAGGAGAGAGAGGCTGCTGCTGAAATGCATCTAAAACATACTGCAGTGTACAGGTTTTAGGAGGAGCTTCATCCCCACTCCCTCCCGTCTCTGCTCTTATAGGGATAGTGCAAAGCCTGAACCACTGGGAGAGATGCCTGTCACTTTTACATGTAGAAGCCGGGCCACACTTGTGTGTGCAGGTGACAGTAGCAAATGGCAGGCAAGGAGCAAGCGCCAGAGGTAGTGGAACTCAGTTATGCCTGAAAAAAGCCCTGTACTCACAAAGTGACTAGTGTGTGCCCAGGCCCCAGGCACATCAGAACACACTGTGTGTCATGAAAATCGCATGAAAAAACTGACCCCCAGGTCTTCTGGTTTGCGACTGCGGGCGTCCCGTGTCCGTGTTGGCGCCAAACTGACTATTTAAACCTGTCTTTTGTTAATGGTCTCTGCTGTCTGCTCTACAGCATTATACCTGTGAACCTGATCCGTAGCATTCGTTTCCGATTGACCCGGCCTGCCTGTGACCCATCTGCTATCTGCCTGCACCCGACCCTGGCTTGTTGTGACGATTCTCCTGCCTGTTCCCTTGTACTTCGCTTCCAATCTGACATCTGACCCGGCTTGCTTTGACTATCCATCTGCTAAGGTGAACCTGCTTATATTGAACTGTTTCATCTGCTGCAAGTAATCTGCCTATATTGAACTGTTTCATCTGCTGCAAGTAAACCTGCTTATATTGAACTGTTTCATCTGCTGCAACTAACCTGCCTATATTGAACTGTTTCATCTGCTGCAAGTAAACCTGCTTATATTGAACTGTTTCATCTGCTGCAAGTTACCTGCTTATATAGACTTTTTCATCTGCTGCCAGTTCCCTGCTATATTGAACTGTTTCATCTGCTGCAAGTAACCTGCTTATATTGAACTGATTCATCTGCTACAAGTTGCCTGCTTCACTGCACTGTTTCATCTGCTGCAAGTTACCTGCTTATATAGAACTGTCTTCATCTGCTGCCAGTTCCCTGCTATATTGGACTATTTCACCTGCTGCAAGTTACCTGCTTCATTTGAACTGTGTCACCTGCTATAAGTTCCCTGCTTTACACACACATATATATATATTTATATATATATATATATATAAAAAAAAATATATATATTAGGGCTGTTACTGATTAAAATTGTTGTGGTCGATTAATCGATTTTATTTTTAATCGATTAATCGACTAATTTCGATGAATTATAATGCACATACAGATCCAACTACTTTTAGCTGATCTCCTTGCTTTGCAACTCTACATAAGTCAGTGGTAAATGTGGTAAACACTATATACAATCACCTGACACTAGTTAGTTTACACAATCCATGACTTAACTTCACAGTTCACACAAACGTTTTAAATTCAAACTGTAGCACTGACGTAAGTAATATTTTTTTTTCCACAGTAGCGTGACAATCCCTCCCCCTCCGGTCTAACTAATCACTCTCACCTTATGGCATGGACCCCTGTGCAAACAGGTGGTCATGCATGCGGGTATCAAAAGGGTTAACACCGACCATAAACTTCTCTCACAATCTCAGGTCATGGGTAGAAAGAAAAGATCTAAGTGCTCACCGCTTAAGTATAAGATTAAATTTTTGTGTTCAAACACAAACTACTCACATAAAAATGATAAAAACACAGCATGTAAAGCCGACAATCATGTTAGTTCCGTAGGGCAGCAGCAGGTGGTGTCATGTGTAGCTCCTCCCCCGCACACATTACGTTCAATCAGAAACGTCAACGTCACAGGACTCCTCCCCCTTTCCTTCGTTAGCAGATGGAGGCACTTGGGGAAGGGGGGAGGAGTCCGGTGATGTCACCGGATCCAAGGTGGAACTCCCTGAAAACCCGGGAAGTCGGCGGAGAGGTGAGTACCGGTAAAAAGAATTTTGATCGATCAAAAAAATGAACGATTAATCAAGGAATTAATCTTTAATTTTCACAGCCCTAATATATATATATATATATATATATATAAATGTATGTGTAGTAGACAGTAGATGTAGTAAACCTTCTTTATTTCCTCTCTTGCTAAAACAATGTACTATTATAGCTCCCTGCTTCTTATTTTGCCCAAACATTAGTGCATTTTCCTCTTAATCTCAATAATTGTCCCCTAGGAATATTTTTTTTACCTAGAGATATTAGTGAGATCTTTATTTAGTATTTTTTTTCCCGTATGTCTATGTTAGAAAAGCTTGTTATTCTAATTGAACTTTTCTTCCCCATTTGTCTCACAAGAACATCTTTTTTTTCCTCCTTTAAATTCTATTTCTTTTTGTATATTTTGCATCCCTGCTGTCTTATTTCACTTGCGTTTTTTTTTTTTTTATCTTTTTCTCCTACTTTCTTAATTTGTTGGGTTTTTATGTTTTTGGAACATTGTAATGTATTCATTTGATTTTTATCATTACTTTTTTATATTCTGGGTAGACCCAAAGATTTATAACACATTTGATATTAACGCAAATATTTTATTTGTAAATAATAACCATTGCATAGTTTAAGACACAAAAACTCTGCATAATAATGAAATATCCTGAATCTTCTGTTGAGAGACTTAAAGCTGAATCTGATGCTCTTTCAATTGCTTTCAATCAAATGATCATCTTTCATACCATTTCTTCAGGCATTAGAATAGCTAGCTTAGATATTTTAATGGGTGCCTTTACAAGGGCACTTAGCATGTCCTTGCTTGTGGAGCTGTATATTCGTGAACTAGATTTCTCCTTCCAATGAAGATCTAATTTTGCCTGTGAAACAGCATTAAGCCTAAAGATGTAAACGGCCTCATGTATATTATATGCCTACCAATTACAGTTTAAAATTATATTGTTGAATTTCTTTGTAAATTTCTTTTTAAAGAAACAAGATCTGAATGCCACAGCGATTGTCATTTGAGATTGAAGCCATCACAAGATAGATCCTATGTGTACTAAACTGTATTTAAAATGTTTCTTTGGCCTTTTTTTGTCCTTTTTGTGCTATATTAAGTGGACAGTTTAGATGCAAATAGAGCATAATGAATGCTTCTTAAACAATTTTGACAAGGAAATTGACCTATTGCTAAACCAATTGTGTGAAATTTGCAGGCTCGTTACAAATACTGTCCTTTCTACACTGCAGAGTCTTGCAATTATTCAATTTATATTTCCTAGTGTTGAAATGCTGTGTGCTCATAAAATGTTCATACACAGATATTAATGTGCTGCTTACTATAAGAATTGTCCTAGCAAGTGACACGGTAAGTCCTTGTGCACACAGGGCATTTTTGCTTCTTCTATGAGTGTCAGACATTTTTTTTACAGCTTAATAATGCCTCTCCATGTTATTCTACAACCCCTGGCAAAAAGTATGAAAGTTTGGAAAATGTTCATTCAATTGTTTACTTGTGTAGAACAAAAAAAAAGAATTACAGACATACAACACTATTTTCATTTAACATTCCAACCGTCTGGCTTTAAGAAACACTTAAAAAAGAAAGAAAACTGTAGTCAATTGCAACTGTTTTTCCAGATTAATCACTTGCCGACTGGCTCACGCCGATCGGCAAAGTGACATGGGTGAGCAAAATCCCATATGGGTACGTCAGGCCTTTAAGGGCCACCAGAGGGGGCGCCTGTGCACCCGCTGCACGGTGGGAAACCCGATGCACGTGGCCGGAGGGCGCGTTCACCTCCAGCAATGTATGATCGTGTGCATGAGTGCCCGCACGGGGATCTGTGTGAGTAAACACAAAAATCCCTGTGCTGTCAGGGGAGAGGAGACATGTCATTTGTTCCTAGTAAATAGCAACGACGATATTCCTCCTCTCTTACTCAGTTCTATCCTCATACAGTTAGAACACACTGAGGAAACACACATTTAACCCCTTGATCACCCCCTAGTGTTAACCCCTTCCCTACCAGTGACAGTTACACAGTAATCAGTGCATTTTTATAGCACTGATTGCTGTATAAGTGTCACTGGTCCCAAAAATGTGTAAAAAGTGTCTGAGCTGTCCGCTGCAATGTCACAATCCTGATAAAAATTGCAGATTGCCACCATTACTAGTAAAAAATAAATAAATAATAAAATGCCATAAAAATGCCATAAATCTTTCCCATAATTTGTAGATGCTATAACTTTTGCGCCAAAAAATCAATATGCGCTTAATACGATTTTTTTACCAAGAATATGTAGAAGAATATTGTTTTCTCCAGGCAGTCATCTTCATACATTTCATTGGAACGGCACCGAACAAGGTTTAGGTGTTAATGATGGTTTTTCACAAATTAAATCAGAAGGTGGTTAAAGGGAAGCATACTGGTAGACTAAGGAAGACATCAAAGCGTCAATAAAACTTAAAGCAATATACCTTGAAAACATATTGAGGATCAAATGGTCAGAAACTGGAGTCAATGTCTGGGACCGAACTGTAAGCCCTTGTACACACGGTCGGACATTCCGACAACAAAATCCGTCGGATTTTGTCTGACGGATTTTGTCCGAAACTTGTGTTGCATACACACGGTCGGACAAAGTTGTCGAAAAATCCGATCGTACGTAACGTGACGACGTTATTTCGCTACGACGGGACTACGTTCAGGCTAGTAGCCAATAGCTTCGGTCTAGGAATTTTATCTGAGCATGCGTGGCACTTTGTCCGATCAGAATTCTCTACACACAATCAGACAAAGTCCAATCGGATCATGTTGTCGGAAAGTTTTATAGCCCAGCTCTAAAACTTTGTCCGTCAGAATATCCGATGGAGCCCACACACTGTCGGATTATCCGACAACGCGGTCCGATCTGACATTTTCCATCGGAATGTCCGACCGTGTGTACAAGGGCTAAAACATTGGCTAAGAGAAATGGGATTTACATACAGGAAAGCCAAATGAAACAACATCATTAACACCTAAACAGAAAAAAACAAGGTTACGGTGGGCTAAATAAAAGCAATCATGGCCTGTGGATGAAAGTGGCATTCAGTGATGAATCACGAATCTGCATTGGGCAGTCTGTCTGAAGATGACCGGCTGAAGAAAACATGCACATTTCCACAGTCATTGATGATATGGGGTTGCTTGTCAAGTAAAGGTACAGGGGAGATAACAGTCATTAAATCTTCAATAAATAGGAGTATCCCTCCAGCTGTCTAATGTGCAAGGTGGCCCCGGGCACATTCTTCCACCTTATATGGTCATGTCCTAGGTTACAAGGGTTTTGGGAGCGGGTGGTGAACTTCTTACACAACAACATGGGTGCGCCCGTGGGATTGGACCCTAAGCAATGTCTCTTGGGTATCTTTCCGGCAGACACACTAAAACATTTCTACAGGAAACTTTGTTTTCAGCAAGAAAACTTATCGCCAGGAAATGGATGAGGCCTGTGCCCCCAACACTAGCGGAGTGGAAGGTGGACATTAATATGACCCTGCCATATAAAAAGTGCATTTACACCAACAGAGACCAAATACAATAAGGTATGGGACCGCTGGCTAAATGAATCTGATATCTGCACATAAATTCAGGGAAAACCCCCAACCACAGGCTGGATAAGAATGCTGACAGAGTACCTTTTGGGGATCTGCCTGACAAATAGGTTGTAATACTACTTATAACTACTGACAATAAATGCTGGTCACACTGTATGATGCAATATGCCTATTACCCACTGTAAACTTCTTTAGTTTGTAATTATATGTTATACACTGTGTTCTAAATGTATGCACCGCAGTTCAATAAAAACCGTTGTTAAAAAAATAAAACCTTCAATAAATGCACAAGTTTATGTTGAGATTTTGGACACTTTTCTTATTCCATTAATTAAAAGGATGTTTGGTGATGGTGACATCATTTTTTCAAGATGTAATCTGATGCAGATGTTTGTTTTAGAACAGAAAAGTACATGGTGATTCCATAATATTACCTCACAATTGAGTGATACCATATATTTTTCCTCGGTTTTAACGGCAAAACAGTTGCAATTGACTACAGTTTTCTTTCTTTGTTTTTAAGTGTTTCTTAAAGCCAGAAGGTTGGAATGTTAAATGAAAATAGTTTTGAGTCATGTCTGCGATTAGTTTTTTTACTACACAATTAAACAGTTGAATGAAGAGTTTCCAAGAGTGGAGATTCCATACTTGAGGTTGTATGTGTCCATGCAGGGCCAGTGTGTTCTGGAGCAGCAGCGTTACGGCTGTAAAAATGCCTGCTGCGGCTAAGTACAGTTATATGCTTGTCAGCGCTGTATAGAGCGTTAAGCTGCATCAACAGTTTTTCAGCTGTAGTAATTCGATTTGAGAGTGGAAAATAGAAGAGGGTAGAGAAACGCTGCTAAACGTGCATTAACCCCAATGCAAAACACTTCTAAAAGTGCATTAATACAGCCGCTTTTTCCTGGCATTGGTACTGGCTTTGCACCTGTGTGCATAAGGCCTTAAACTCACCTAGCACCTGTCAATTTTTATGAGTTGTCTTGTAATTCACTGAATGTAACTATTGAGAGAAACTTGCCATGTGTTTCATAAAACGGTAATCACTAAACACTGCAGTCACAAATGGCTGGATCTTCCAAAAAATATTATATGCCTAAACGTTCTCCCTGACTTGTTTATTGCTACCAAACTACATGGAACATGATAAACTATACAAGTCGGTGAGCGTCAGGAGGAGAGTCCAAACAGCAAAATCATTTTATGTCAAAGTTCTCCTATGCAGCTACAGAATGGTTGTGTGAAAATGAGGTTGTAGGTCTGGGCAAATAAAATAAAAAAAATTCAATACATGCATATTTTCTGTCTCTTTCAATGATTCTGTACTTACCTCTGCTGCACTGAAATCCTAGGCAGCCTTGGCAGCTTTGAATGCCCCCCCTCCCACTAGACTACATAACAGACTTTCTTTATATTGTAGAGACAAAGAGAGGTGAAAGTGTTCTGTAGTCCAGCAGCGGAGAACTCACAGGGCTGACAAAACTACCTGGACTGTCTGTGCAGCCAAAGCAGAAAGCAACAGAAAGTTAAAGCGGGAGTCCACCGGGACTCCGCGTTTTTTTTTTTTTTTTAAAAGCCAGCAGCTACAAATACTGCAGCTGCTGACTTTTAAAATAGTGACACTTACCTGTCCAGCGCGCCCACGATGTCGGCACCCGAAGCCGATCTCGAGATCGTCTGTAAGGTGCTGCCGCCGCCATCTTGGGTATGGGAATCAGGAAATGGAGCCTTTCGGCTTCATTTCCCGGTTCCCTACTGCGCATGCGCGAATCGCGCTGCGCAATAAGGACGGTCCCCGCTGCCTCTGGGATCTGTGTGTTTCCCAGCAGGCAGCGGGGCACTTGCGGAAAGGGGCGGGCACTTGCGGAAAGGGGCGTAATCTACGCCCCTTTCCCCAGAGAGCTATCCCGGAAGTGGGTGCAGAATACCTGTACTGTACAGGTATCTGCACCCCCCTCCCCCCTGAAAGGTGCCAATTGTGGCGCCGGAGGGGGGGAGGGTTCCGATGAGCGGAGGTCCACTTTAGGGTGGACCTCCGCTTTAAGAGCTCACTGGATTTCTGGCAGATTATAAAATATAATTCTATACTTGCAGCGTTTAACCCTTTCAGGTGGCAGGGTTGTTCTGCCTCCAACAGGATAATAAAGGTTTACTAAACCCAGGACCATGCATTCACTAAATCCGGTCTCCCACAATACATGGAAATGCAAATATGTAACTAAATATATAAACTGCTAAATACCTTTTCTCATCAGCAGTATTGTGACTTCTATCAGTTCCTGGTAAAGCTTGTAGGAGGAGTTTTCATACTGCACTGAGCTGTCTTATCAGGATCCAGGACCCCTGACCCTCTGTCTGGACAGTGCTGATTGGCCTTATGCTGATCACATGCATTCACCCAAGACAATCTCTCTAGCAATACACACCAAATTGAGCATGTGCAGCCTGACTCCAAAGGCTCTGTCTTATCCGGACCTGTTCTGGAGTCAGTTGAAGAGGGGGGATCAGAGAAGACAGGATCAAACAGCCTTTTTACACAATGAGGAGGATTAACCCCTTAGGTTCCACAACGAGTATAACAAGCATGATTTACTGCATATACAGACTGATTTTACTGTTGTTGGTTTAGTAACACTTTCATTAAGTTGTTTGCCTGCAAAATCAGATTTGACCACGAGATGGAGCCAGTGGTAAATGTACTGTTTTTGCAGAAACTTCACCTTTAACAAAAGTTCCCATCATTTTTCAGTCTGAGGACGAAAAACAGGTGCATTCTGGGATCTCAGACTCCATCTTAGAGACCGAAAGAAGGAACCATCTGTCAGAGCACATGTTGGACTAAATATTGCATCCCCTAAACGCAGCATCGCTGGTGAGAATTGCTTATTGCTTATTCATTGTATTTCGGTATACTTTATATACTGATTATATGTATCTGAATAGTTTCACCCACTCTGTTTTATTAATAAAGCTTCAAGATTACACTCAGTTTGGCTTATTGCCGGAATAGGTGTGTCTAGCTGCATGTCGAGTTACACACAGGGAAATGTGTAGTAGGGACAGAACAGTTATCAAAACGTTTGTGACCAGACCGAATTTCAAAGTTTGGTACCAATTTACTCAATATTAACTTTTTACCCGTCGATTTGGCATGCGATTTCACATGTCAAATTGCATGCTAAATCGCTGCAATGTGAACCAGGGCTTAAGGTGGTTTTGGTGAAGAAATGTACTGGTCTTTCACTGATGTTTTTCATTCTTTTACGTGGATGTTGTGATTTACTAAATGAAAGAATACACTTGGGGACTATGTATAGATCCACTACAAATCTTTATATGAAAGGTTTTTGGTGCACTAGTCGTGGGGTGTTAAAAAGGTGCACATTTGATATTTGTGTTTTGTTTTATTTTATTTACCAGTGTATTGATTATTGATTTTAGGTCTAGCACCTTTGTTTCATTTGAATTTTACATTAAGTGCTGCATCAATGGCTGATGGAGAGTCAGACGTCTACTTTCACAGACACTCCATTGCCAGGGTTTGGCACAGTTCTACCTTCCACCAGAAACATTGCTCCCATACTAACCAAAAGTTACTCCTCGCAGGCAGCGTGTTATCTAAGCAAACTCAATATTCCATAACCCCTGCGTTTTTATACTATAGATACCATACCTCCCAACTTTTTGAGATGGGAATGAGGGACTCCTATCAGCAAAAGTATGCAGGCATAGGACACAACCCTTAACATGCCCCCTTAAAGGAGAATTGTACAAAAAAAATTGTACAAAAAAAAAAACAAGATTGGTGGAGCCATGGTGTTAGCACTACCGACAAACAATCCACCAAATCAGCCAACTGCCAGACTTCATGAATCCTTTCCAGAGACAATGATCAGTCTTTTGCAAGCTTTTGTTTTTTTTTGTTTTATTGGGGGTACAACTTGGCTAGGGATAGGGATATGAAACGCCCATAGAATTCATCATTGCCATCATATTTAAATATTCCAATACACTTTCAATAAAGTTAGAGCCTGAAGATTGAATGTGCATAATAAACTAGATATAAATCTTCCCCTGCATCTCCATGCAGACTGTTACTCCTCCTGCATCTCCATGCAGACCGTTACTTCTCCTGCATCTCCATGCAGACTACTGTTTCTAAGCCCTTGTCAACACGGTCGGAGATTCCGACAGAATGTTTCCTATCAGACCGTTTTGTCGGATATTCCGACTGTGTGTGGTCTCAATCGGACTGTTTCCGTCGGAATATCCGACGGACCAACTTTTCCATCTTGTCGGTAAAATTTTCTGACAAAATGCTCCGATTGAACATACACCGATCATGTGTAGCCTACTCCAACGGACAAAGTGCCACGCATGCTCAGATCAAATTCCTAGACCAAAGCTATTGGCTACTAGCCTGAACGTAGTCCCATCGTAATGAAATAACGTCATCACGTTATGTACAATCGGATTTTCCGTCAACTTTGTCTGACCGTGTGTATGCAACAGTTTCGGACAAAATCCAACGGATTTGGTTGTCAGAATGTCCGACCGTGTGTACAAGGGCTTAGAGTTTTCCATCCATCACCGTGTGAGGGACAGAAACATCACGTTTGACAGTGTAAAAGCAATGGTCTTAGATCTCTTCACTTCCTGCCCAAAATTGCTTCTTTCTATACATACTTGATTCCTTCTGCACAAACTTGTAGTTGCTACTTGAACTATGTCACATCCTCTTCTATTGGGTAGTATGAAATCACTATGAATAAGCACCTCTACTGGCTCTGGTGGCTCACTGCTACTAGGCCTGAGGCCTGCAGAACCTCTCCCCAGAGGCCTATTAGGTTAAAAGCCTGTCTTCTAGGAAATGGACTACTGCCCCCAGCCAGCTCAACTTGCAAACCATGTGCCCTACAGCCACGCTGATTTGACACAGATCTCCACAGTCTCTTCTCTGATCCAGGACTCTTCACCATCCACAGTGTGCATGATAAAGACTCTGCTAGTGACCGTTTAGAAGCATAATTCTCTCACTGATTCCCTAGCACCTCCAGCCATCCACTGTGGTAACACTCACCAACCTTCCAGCCCTGAGTCCTTGATGAGGAACTTGTCAGGATCATGCTTTCCGAAAGCACCTCCTGCCTCTCTACTCCAGGAGTTCCACACCACCGACCGCGTGGTGACAGAGACATTGCCATGACCCGGGCCTCCTCCTGCAATCGGTACAACCCCCCAGATGGGGGTGTTGTGCTGCGGCTGTCTAGAACTCCATTCCTCACTTCACCCAGTCGACTTCTCCCCCCCCCCCCCCCGGTAACATGTGACCTAAGCTTATATATAAAGCCTGCCCCCTGCCAATACCGATGGGGATTAGTCAGAGCTCACACACAAGCTGCCTGCCACTCCAGTTCCAGACCCAGCCCCTTTTCTAGAACATTCTCCTCAGAACCAGGGGAGGCGCCTCAGAACTGAAGCACAGGTGGTCATACCTACTGCTACTCTGACCACTCCCAGCCCCCAGATCAAAACAGACAGGCCTAGCTTGCAGCATAAGCCTGCCTAAATTTGCATGTGCTGAACAAACCCTAGTAATATAACCCTTACTAGCACCTACCTACTGGTAGAGGGTGCTACATTGGTTAAACCCACAAGTGCCTTTTTAGCACTACTACTATTCCTTTATATTGGCTTTTGTCATTTATAACTGCAGCAAGTTATAAATCAGATGAAAGGTTTAGCATTGGGAAACACTTTTTGATAGATAAAAAGCACATTTTATATACATCTATATAGGACAGACCAAAATGAGGGACAAATGAGGAAGAATGAGGGACAGAGGGACATTGCCCCAAATCAGGGACAGTCCCTCAAAATCAGGGACAGTTGGGAGCTATGTAGATAGCACAATGACTATATATATTTTTTTAAAGTAAGACTTCTGCACTATAGTACACCACTGACTCGATATTATATATTCATTCAGCTCTTTTGATGTAGGCAAAGATTTATCTTATGCCACCTAGAGCACAGTAATGCATATCTAGGTGGGTTTTGCTGCCACTAAGTTCAAGAGCTTTCCTCCTTATTTGTATTGGAATGAAAAAGCGTGGTTGGAAGCTATCAAAATGTATGCCTAATTAACTGAAAATGGCTTAAAGTGTCCAATTCCGTGCTACAGATATGCGATAACTATTCTATAAGCTGCATAGGATGACCTCCTAGAGTGGAAATAAACACACCTTTCTCACCTTTCTCTCTGATTAGCATCCTGCCATGCTGCTGGTTGCCATGGTAATAGCAGTTGCTTCAGTCTATAGATTTTGTGATGCCCTTGAGAATTCTTCCTGCTTAATAGATTTTTTTCACCTTTAACCTGTTGGTTTGTACATACCTTTCTCACCTTTTTATATGGCATAGCTTTGTTAATGGGGGGGTTAAAGGGTACCGCTGTCAAAGCAACAAAATAAAGAATTAATAGCTATGACTAATGTGCATATTATAAAAAAACTAAAAAACTAAAAACATCTTTCACAATCTATAGTTCTGCAAACAAAAAAAATGGTGATTGCATCAGCTAAACTCATGATTTTGAGCTCAGGACAGAATTTTGAAGCAATACACAAGCAATCTGAAAACTGTTTTCTTAGCATATATTTGCTTGGATTTGCGCTTAAACTGTGTTCTATTACTTTTTTATACTCATTCATATGCTTATCCTGATTGCCCTGGGATATGACTCAGCTCTGCGCACAGAAATGTATTGCATGCAGATAGCAGTTTTGTGTCATAACCCAGCGCCGCAAAGAAAACCCTCCAGCTTAACATGGTCAGTAAGCAGGGAAAGAAGCTAAAAAAGGAAAATAGTTCATTTAGCTAAAGTTCCATACGTCATGCCAGCAAAATAGCGAGAGGGCGAGTTCAAGATTTGCTTAGTCCTACTTATCAAAAGCATGTACAAAGTCAGCCATTACTAATCAAGAGAGATGTGAGATAAGCATAACAACAGCATACAGCACATGCCAGCTAAATCTAAGAGGGGGTTAAGAATTTGATCATGGCTCCTCCTAACCCGAGGTTCCCCTGTAAGCCCTAGGTTTTGCTGGAGAGGTCGTTTCCACTACTGATTGGGTCCAAATCACTTAATTATGATTAATTAATAATGATTAATTATTTTGTGATCTAACACACCAAATAATCCAAAGGGGAGAATGTATACTATAATGGCAGGGACAGGAGCTGGCAGGACTTTATTTAGCATTCCTGCTGATCTAGGTACACAAGAAAAATGATATCCTTGGTGATTGAGTTAAAACAATTGATGAAAGCATGGGCAGCCTACACCAAATACATAAAGCCTAGTACACACTACTATTTTTTTCCGGTCAGATGCTGTGTACTAACAATCTGATGTTAGTACATCGTTCACCCTTGCTGTTGCCACTTGCACTACAACTTGTTTACCACTTCAATGCAAGGCACTTTTGCCCCTTGGTATTTGATCACCTCTGCGGTTTTTATTTTTTGATAAACAAATTAAAAAAGACTGTAATTTTTGAAAAAAACAAAAAGTTTTTATTTTTTTCTGTTATAAAATGTTGTTTTCTCCTTCACTGACCTGCACTGATGAGGTGGCATCAATGGGCACTGATAAGGTGGCACTGATGGGCATCGATATGTGGCACTGATATGCAGCAGTGATGGGCACTGACAGGCGGCACTGATGGGCACTGACAGGCAGCACTGATGGGCACTGACAGGTGGGATTGATGGACACTAATAGATGGTACTGATGGGCAGCACTGATTGGGCAGGTACTGACAGGTGTTAATGCTGGGCACTGTGATGGACACTGATTGGCACTATGGTGGGCACTGATTTGCACTGTGGTGGGCACTGATTGTCACTTTATTGGTCACTGGCAGGGGGTTATGATGGGGTACTGAGTGGGCACCCATTGGCTGCTTATTGGTACATCTGATAGGAGCTGTGCTGATAATCAATGTACTGATTATCAGCACAGGCCCACCCCCCCAACAGGGAGAGCTGCCTATCGGCTCTCCCCATCAGCGCAAACCGAGGAATGACATTTACCGGCACTTCCTGGTTCACGCAATGATCAGCTGTGATTGGTCACAGCTGATCACGTGGTAAGAAGCCTCTGTCAGAGGCTTCTTATCACGATTGGAGATGTGGTGTGTCAGAGTGACCTTCGGTCAGTGATTGGACCTAGAAAAAGCCACTGAGGTTGATTTAGTACAATTAGAGAGTAAGGATGAGCTCAGGCGTGTTCGCATGCTCCAGGTGCAGAGCCCGCCAGGAAGTCGGTGCAGCACTGCGCTAATCACAGGCAATGAGACATTGCCCCAATGTGCGGCTGCAGAGATCGGGCAATGTCTCACTGCCTGTGATTAGCGCAGCACTGCGCCGACTTCCTGGCGGGCTCTGCACGTGGAGCATGCGAACACGCCTGAGCTCATCCCTATTAGAGAGTGCAAGATTAAGGGTCCTTTCACACGGGGCGGATCAGTTCTGATCCGCCCCGTGGATGTCCGTTTGCTCAGCGGGGATCACTCCGCCGATCCCCGCTGAGCAGGGAGATGACAGCTCCGTCTCTGCACACTGCGCAGGGACGGACCTGTCACAGCGCCGCTCTCCCCTATGGGAGATCGGATGACGACGGACCGCAGTGCCCGTCGTCATCCGATCCGATCCGCAGACGGATGGAAAAATAGCTTTTTCCTCCGTCACACTTTTTCGGATCGGAGCGGGTCGGATGTCAGCGGACATGTCACCGCTGACATCCGACGCTCCATAGAGCTCTATGGAGCACCCGTTCAGGTCCGCCTGAAAAACTGACAGGCGGGCCTGAACGGGACGTTAGTGTGAAAGAGGCCTTACTGCAGCTCTGCAAAAAACAGCTTCCAGTTTGTTTGTTTTTTTGTCAGCGCTCAATTGAACAATCTGAAGTTAGAAGCTGATTGGCTACCGTGCACAGCTGTACCAGATTTTGCACTCTCCAGTTTTAATAAATCAACCCCAGGAATGTCTTTATTTGTTTATACATTAGTTTCATTATTTTTAATATTATTCTGTCTGCTATATTTATTTTATTTATAATAATTGACCCCTCTTTTAGGATCAGCTTGAACATTATCATTAGATCCCACTGATCCCACTCATCTTTTATATATCTAGTACAGCGCACCACTACCCTTTTAACCAATAAATCAACCCCGTTGTCTCCTTCAAAAGCATGGAAAGACATCCTTTGTACTGCAATTAGCTGAAGTAAAATTGTATTGCATTCAGCTTCTGTGTCTTACAGAAGAGTTAAGCTGCCTGTGAACCAAGTCAGCAGGTGATCATACTGTCTGGACAGATGAGGTTTAAGGAGGTATGTCAATAAATAAAGTGGCATTTAAAACAGAGCAGACTGGATTAGAAAACCTTTCACTATTTCTTTCCCTGAGATATAGGTGCACTAGAGCGACCAGCAGGATGCTAAGCCAAGCAATCCTGTTAACAGTGCCCAACTATTTAGCCTGAAGCTGGATTGTTCCTGCTTTTCTGACCAAGTCTATTGGTGGCTTTTGGTCTTCCATATCAAAAGCTCATCCTCTGCCTAAAATCTGTTTATATAGGACCATGAAATAAATATGTGTGATTCCGCGCAAAAGAAAAAAGTACCAGCAGAAAAAAAAGTATATTAAAAATGGAATGTGAAAAGAGAGAGAATCAGGAGAACTGCTGCCTCTACTAATTACTGCCACCTGAGTGGGGTAAATGATTTGGAAAAAGTGAAGTCAGTATGGCGCTGTTCATTTGATTAATAAAGTGCTAACCTAAGTGAAAATGAAATATTATAATCTAATTACTAACTGCAGTGACTCAATTGGATAAAAAATGGTGAACTCTTGTACCATGCATGTTCTCAGAAATCTGTGATTAAATATAAACAACTAATATGTGATAATATAAATGTAAATCATAAACTGATCCAAAACAGACTTAATATATAATCATATGCAAATGAATATATAACACTGAAATATAGAAATAGTGAACATAAATCCCAAATGAATATAAAATAGATATAAAATAGAAATCAAATAGAAAACGTTAGTCCCATTGATTCAAATAATTAGTGTTCAATAAAGTGCTTAATGCTGGTGAAAAAACAGTGCTGATCTAAATTCCTCTTCAAAAGGTGATCACAGCATGCGTGACTTATACGTGTTCCTATTGTGGCTGCACTCACCGGAATTTTCTTCCCCGTCTGGGGTATAAGGTAGTCACAGTATTTGCCACTGTGTGGCGTATGCTCCAGATGACATCAGAGTGACGAAACATGCAGGGCGGAGTCAACATATGTTCTTGGATCACTTCCCGGCGTCTGCATTAATGTCAGCATTATATGCTTTATTGTTTTATGCTAAATATGAGTACATTTCCACACTTTTTAATTTAAATAAAGAGTTTTAATAGTATTACACTATTGGGGTCCTTCTCTTCTTTACGTGGTATATGAGTGGAGCACCAAAACATCTTGGACTGGCCAGCCTTTAGGGTGCTACACAGTGGAAAATACTGTGAATAACTTATACCCCAGGCGGGGAAGAAAATTCTGGTGAGTGCAGCCACAATAGGAGCACGGATAAGTCACGCATGCTGTGATCACCTTTTGAAGAGAAATTTAGATCAGCGCTATTTTTTCAGCAGCACTAGGCACTTTATTGAACACTAATTATTTGAATCAATGGGACAATTTTTTTTTATTTGATTTCTATTTTATATCTATGTTATATTCATTTGGCACTTATGTTTACCATTTCTATATTTCAGTGTTATATATTTATTTGCATGATTATATATTAAGTCTGTTTTGGATCAGTTTATGAGTTACATTTATATGATCACATATTAGTTGTTTATATTTAATCACAGATTTATGAGAACACACATGGTACAAGAGATCACCGTTTTTTATTCAATTGAGTCACTGCAGTTAGTAATTCGATTATAATATTTAATTTTCAGTTAGGTCAGCACTGTATATAGGACTATAGCAGACTTTGCATATGTCAAAATAAAAATAAAAGAAATGCCCCCTAGACAAATATATGATTATCACAGGAGTTAAAAAAATTTTTTTTTAAAAACCTCACAAATAAAGCCAGAGACAATGCGCAATGTAGTATATTGTGGACAAATAACTAGAAAACAATCCATGCCAGCACAAAGGTATAAATGAAAATTTGGTATGAGACAGTCTCTAGTCCTTGTAGCCAATTTGTATCAGAGGTGAGCCCCATAAACTGAATGTATATTTGTATGCTCCAGGTTTTAGCTGCATGCAAGTGTAATAACATAATTGTTTATAATAAATTGTTGTTTTAGGTTTTACATCAGGGATATGCAATTAGCGGACCTCCAGCATTTGCAGAACTACAAGTCTCATCATGCCTCTGCATCTGGGTGTCATGCTTATGGCTGTCAGAGCCTTGCTATGCCTCATGGGACTTGTAGTTCTGCAACAGCTGGAGGTCCGCTGATTGCATATCCCTGTTTTACATTATTATGGTGCAGTGTCTGCTCCCTGTATGCATTGAGAATGCGTTAGTTCTGGTGCTGAATGTTCGATGCACCATGAATGCAAGGCACGACAGACATCACTAGAAATTCTGAAAAGTGATGAAATTCTAAATCTGGGACTCTTGAGGCATAAAATAAAATAGGGTTGCTTTAGACATTAAATTACCATTTGAACAACATGGAAGTGTTTTATTTGGAGGAAGGTGCTATGTAAATAAATGATTCATCTTGAGATTCTAATGTTTTCAACATACTTTCTAATCTCTGCAGATGCAAGAATTATTATTATTTTTATTTCTTTTTACATTGAATTGCTTTTACTCAGTAGTTGACATTTACTAGGAACTATATTTACTGAAAAGTTCCATCAAAGCACTGGAATCTGTTTCTCCTCGGCGCATATATAGCATATAATGGAATTTCTTCAACCTTCTGACTCCCCAAGTAGAAACATTTATCAGTATATATTTAATGCAACAAGCTTTTTTATCTATTACTTTTATTTAGCTGCAGCAAACAAAATGGGAACACAAGTGGAATCTGACAAGTGGTTATGGTGTGGTATTTTTGTTTCTGTTCACTATTTCTTCATCATAAACTCCCCTAAAAGAATGCAGTGTAAATCCCCATTCACACTTGCGTTTTTCTGTTCCTTCCCTACATTCGTGCATTCACCCTACACAGGGCTGGTCAAAGACATTCTGCTGCCTGGTTAAAGAATGAAATGCTACCCCCCACCCACACAAAAAAAAAATCACGCCCACCCAAATGCCCCCACATCCATGATTTTATATCATGATAATTAAAACTAAAACGTAATTTATCCAGAACTCAGATATACATGCAACATCTCCTTGTTTATAAGCAAAATTATATGACATACCGTTATGTTCAATTCCAAGGGGTGGGCTAGGGCAGTATAGGGGTGGGCTAGGACAGTATAAGGCAGGCTAGGGTAGTATATGGGCAGGCTAGGGTAGCATATAGATAGGCTAGGGTAGTATATGGTCAGGCTAGGGTTGTATATGGACAGGCTAGGGTAGTATATGGACAGGCTAGGGTAGTATATAGACAGTCTAGGGTAGTATATAGACAGTCTAGGGTAGTATATGGAAAGGCTAGGGCAGTATAGGGGCAGGCTAGAGTAGTATATAGACAGGGTAGATAGTATATAGAAAGGCTAGGGCAGTATAAGGGCGGGCTAGGGTAGTATAGGGGAAGTCTAGGGAAGTATAATGGCAAGCTAGAGCTGTATAGTGATTTTGCAGGTTATGAAAAATTTGGCCATCAGGCAGATCAGCAGCCACTACTAGAAAAAATGATGGACACCCTTTGTGTCCTGCCGCACAGAACAAACTTATATTACCTCTCTGTTGCTCTCTTACAGTACTCCCACAGTCTTCAGTGCCTAGCCTCACGCATGCACTAGAGCAGAAGAAATGGGGCTGATTGTGAAGCCGGCCGCACCCCCCTTCTCCAGTTCCACCCATTAGAAATACAAGTCTCGCAAGCTGTGCCCGAAACATCGGCTACTGAGGAATGGATCTTTCATTGCTTTCTGTCTTCTGTGGGTACCCCGCCCCCGGAAGCACACACACCTGAGTTCTTCATGTGTGCTCGGGTGTTTAACAGCCGGTGTTAGACTGTGTGCGAGCACCTTCGTGCATTATTTTGCATTTTTGCGCACCTTCTTTGCCTGAAGAACTCTTGCCCTTATACAGAACTGCTCTCATCACCTTGCCTAGCCCAGGCAGAAGACAATCGTTTGACTGACTTCTGTTGAGTGCACTTTGAAAAAAAAATTTAATTTTTTTTTTAAATCAGCTGGCTGAAGCCTATTGGCTGACCAGAGTATTCTGATAGCAGAGGAGTCCTGTTGGCAGAATACAAAAGAACAGTGGGGAGGGCTGGATCACCAGATGAAAATAGAAGAAAGAAAGCCTAGATAAGAAAATGACTGCAGCCATCACATCTATGAATTGGTAAGCTGCAGTATAATAAATGTCTGCTTTTTGGGGTTTTTACTGCTGTAATATGAGCAACGAGATAATACAGAGCAACAATCTGAAAACAACAATGAAAAATTATTTTATGTTGGTCATACTTAAAAGAATAACTAAGAAAAGAATAACTAAGAAAAGAATAGCTATATTTTTAATACAGGTATGCTAATAAAAAAAATAAAAAATCACAACACCACATCCAGCAACCCCCCAAATTTAGGATTATCTGTTCACGTTCACAAACATTTTAAAACACGTGGCCACTGGGCGCAAACCAATCAATCTATTCACAGAAATTAGCCCAGCTCAGCTCTGCTGTTTCCACATTCATTCTTTTAGAAAAGCCATTCAACATTCGCTCCATGATGGACAGCCTTTCCATAGACATGAACTGAGCTCAGGTGTGAATGCAAGGTACAGCTGATCATATACTGATCCAAATTTGGCTAGTTCAGGAGGGATTGGATGAATTTGGGTCCATGTATGGGCCTTTCCTGCTCGACAGAAGTTGATCATTTCACTGACTTCTGTTGAATGCACTTGTTGGAAATTTCTTCTCAATCAGTCAGCTGCAGCCTATTGGCCAGTGTATTCTGACAGCAGAGGAGTCCTGTTGGCAGAATATAATAGCACAGCAGGGGGGGGGGGGGGGGGATACATACCTATACCAATTAGTGACTTGGATGCTCGCCTCTTAGGACACACTTGGAGGTATGTCATCTTAAAGATGTCCCTTTCTCTATCAGATTATATATCATTTTGTTTAGTTCATAGACCATATCTCCAATTCTTGACTCTGTCTCCATGCTAGGTGGTCTCAATGTGAGCCTCTTAGGCCTTACAAAGTGACTGAAGACCTCCTATTCCCTCATTAAGCCCCCGTCCTTTCAATCCATCCTCCCCTTTTCCTCTGGGAGTGTTTACACCTGCTAACAGTGATGGCATCAGACAATGGCTTTGTTTTCTACTTATTTTTATGAATATGAATTTGGTTTTCACTCTATGAATGAGGAGCACTCTGTAAGTACATGTTTTGCAATGTTGCCTATTGATAAGTCATTGTTGAATGTTCTAAGATGTTATGATTTTTTACCATAGATCATACTACATTACTTGCAGAGTTTACCCTGAAGAAGGACCTATTTTGACTCTGAAACGGGTTGGATATTTACTCTGCATCTACAAACTACAAATAAATACACAGACCATTGTATCTTTTCATTTTTTTTTTTTTGCTCACTTCATCACGTTTAATGTTATATGTACAACCTTCTCTTTTAATGTCAGTGAAAGGTAGGTCAGAATAACAAAGTGAATCTGGGACAGGAAAGGGCACACAGGAGGCTTTTCTGGCTAAAGGTAATAGATTTCATGTTGTGATATCAGCACTTTTGCTATTACTGTTTACAATGGAGCCCAGACTCACTTAGGACAGTACTATGTTTGTATTTTGACAGACACCAACTGTCTTAGGCCGCGTACACACGGGCGGACTGTTCGCCCAACTTTGTCCGCTGAACAGTGTTTGGGCGGACAGTCCGCTCGTGTGTGGGCTTTCAGCGGACAGTTTCAGCGGACAGTTTGACGAACAAGGTTTTTCGGAAATTCCGTAAAACTGTCCGCTGAAACCTTGTTTCAGCGAACAGTCCGCTCGTGTGTAGGCTTGTTCGTCAAACAAAGTTGCGCGCATGCTCAGAAAGGATTTTCACGCCGAAAGTTATAATGCAGTGTATAGGACGTCGTATTTTTCGTCCCGTCGTACGTGCCGTTCACGTCATCGCGCACGGTTTCAGCAAACTGTTCGTCCGTCGTGTGTGGCCATGTCCGTCCATGCTAATTTTGAGCGGACTGTTTGCCGAAACTGTTGGACGGACAAAGTTGGGCGAACAGTCCGCGCGTGTGTACGCGGCCTTACTGCCAAGCCTCTCAGTGGACAATACAAAGAACTTACCCCTGCTGGTTTCTCTATAAAAGTGAGTATATTCCAAGGAGCTGGAATAGCTGTCCAACCCTATATGAGAGTAGCAGGAGATTTCACAGGTGGAGCGCAGTACAAATATAATTGCCAGGGTCCCTTTAACCTACAGGTATCCATCAAGTATAGCAATTTCAGATTTGGATGCAATGCAGTCTTTAATCCTTTATTTTTTTTAACAGAGATTTGAGGGTAGGGAAATACGACATAAAAAAACTGTTAAATCCATCATTCTCCAAAGGGAAAACATACAAATCCACCAGATAATAATTCTGATGTCAAAGTAGGTCAATGTGTTGCTTTTAGCTAAACCCTTTATCCTGCAGAGATGCCGCCTCAGATCTAGCGCTGTGACACACATACACAATTCAGCTTACGCAACTTATCTAAGCAGAGAAATAAAATAATCAATTATGCATTTTAAACGATTGTTAGCTGAAGAGGGTCACATAATTTGTTATTTGAGAGAATAAAAATAGGATGATTCATTTTAAGTAGCAGCCATAACAAATCAACGCATGAAGAATATTTTAGGGACAAATTCTGCACATATAATACTAAACAAAATGTAAAGGATCTTTACACCCACCTTGGAATTTCCATTGTACATTGCTTGTCTTTTGTGAAAGTCAATTACTTCCATCGCACAATTGTCAGAATGCCCCTGTTTAGTCTTTCTTGATTGGCTGGATTAGTTGACAACCAAGTAGGCTAGTAGCTAGACAAAGCAACCAAGCTCTGAAGGACACTCTGGGGTTGATTTACTAAAGCCAAATAGACTGTGCACTTTGCAAACTACAGTTGCTCCAAAGCTTAGTAAATGAGGTGAAGTTTCACTCAAGAATACCCAATCACATGTAAGGAAAATGAAAAAACAGCAGTTTTGTTTACATGCGATTGGATGATGGAAGTCAGCAAAGCTTCTGCTCATTTACTAAGCTCTGGGGCAACTGCTCTTGGAGAGTGCAACTGCACTTTGCAAAGTAGACAGACTATTTGCTTTTATTAAATCAACCCCTCTGTCCCACGAATGGCATTTAGTCAATGAACTTTAGACTTTAAAGTCCATTCTCTGATCCACTTAGCCCTTGTACACACGGTTGGAGATTCCGACAACCAAATCCGTCGGATTTTATCCGTTGGATTTTGTCCGACGGATTTTGTCTGAAACTGTTGTATACAAACGGCCGGACAAAGTTGTCGGAAAATCCGACGTGATGACGTTATTTCGTTATGTTCACGCTAGTAGCCAATAGCTTTGGTCTAGGAATTTGATCTGAGCATGCGTGGCACTTTGTCCGTTCGGAATTCTCGACACATGATCGAAGTATGTCCGATCGGAGCATTTTGTCGGAAAATATTCCGACGGAAACAGTCCGATGCAGACCACACACAGTCGGAATATCCGACAAAACACTCCGATCGAACACATTCTGACGGAATCTCTGACCGTGTGTACAAGGGCTTATACTCACCTTACCTGCACTTAGCCCCGTGTTCTACAGTCCTAACTCTGTATAAACCTTCCATGTTGAATGCTGGTGGAGCTTACACATCTTGATGATGTCACCCCCCTCCCTCATGTGATAGTGATAGGACCTGGTGATTGGCCACTATCTCTGAACATTTCATCATGAAAGAAGATCACATGCTCCCCCATACTGTAGGCACTATGGGGGTTATTTACAAAAGGCAAATCCACTTTGCACTACCAGTGCACTTGGAAGTGCAGTCGCTGTAGATCTGAGGGGAAGATCTGAAATGAGGGGAAGCTCTGCTGATTTTATCATCCAATCATGTACAAGTGAAAATGCTGTTTTTTATTTTCCTTGCATGTCCCGCTCAGATCTACAGCAACTAAACTTCCAAGTGCACTTTCAATGCACTTCCAAGTAAATAACCCCCTATGTATCTTGCAGCAGCTCCAAAAGCTTGAAACTTGTGAACGTGTGTGGGATAGGAGAGCATAAGGGTTCATTCACACTTCTCATAGCGCTTGCCACCCTTTAAAAATAAATCCTGGCTTTTTGAAAAGCAGAAATTACCACAAACAGTAACTGAAACAAACTCACTGCAGGTGTAGATGTCAGATTTAGACCCCTTTCACACTGTGCTGCCACCATCTTCAGCGGTAAAGCGGCACTATTTTTAGTGCCTCCTTACAGCCATTTTAGCGGCGCTATTCGGCCGCTAGCGGGACGGTTTTAACCCCCCCGCTAGCGGTCGAAATCCTCTCGAAAAACTCCACCGCAGCGCCATTTTGCCAGCGCTGCCCCATTGATTTCAATAGGGAGGAGCAGTGAGTTCACCGCTCCAAAGAAGCTGCTGGCAGGACTTTTTCTGATGTCCTGCCAGCGCACCGCTCCAGTGTGAAAGTGGAGCAGCTGTTTTAGGGCGGTTTGCATGCGCTATTTTTAATGCTATAGTGCCTGTAAAGCGCCCCAGTGTGAAAGGGGTCTTAGGTTGGGTTCCTACCATCGCCGCATGTGACTCCTGGCAGGGATCCAGTGCGTCCGCATTTACCGTTTTAGGTCCGATTTCAGCGTGAATTTTTGGCTCAGTTCAGAGCTGAAATGGACCAAAAGATGCACATGGCTCCTGTGCAAATTCGCGCCAGAGCAGCAGCAGAGATATGTGAACCGACTCCATAGAGAAATTCTCCTGCTATGGTGAATTGAATTTGCAACGGTGTGAACTCAGCCTAAAGCATGGCTTTAAGATTTAAGGCTTAACGATTTTGCTTTTCCTTGAAAGAACTGATTTTTACTTTTTAAAATGTACTTTTTTAATCATAATGAAATTATGTTATTTAGCCTAGAAAATTGTTTTTAACTGAAATCCCTTCATCCTAGAACATTCTTATAGTTTTGGTTTCTAGATCATGAGGATTAGCACACATCACCCAGTAAAGCAGAATTTAATGTAATAACACAGAACACAAGATGAAAAGACATGTTAATTAGGATACAGTGATAAACTTTCCAGTCCCAGAACCCTCTTTGGCAATCATATCTTTATAACATACACACACAAAAAAATTCCCTATCCAGGCATCTACATTTATATTCATGTAATAATCTGATTTAGATAACAAAAAGAAGTTTAGATTTAATTATGGCAGTGGAGAATCAAAAGGTCATTTGGTGGTACTCAATTCTGGCATGGTATGTGAGCGATTTGCAGAGAAACCTAATACAAACCAAATATAATGAGAACGGCATTATCCTGCTGATTATATGTCTCAATTTTTACTTCTTTTTCTGTTAACATTTATGTAAAAAAATTCAAATACTGACAAGCACCTGGAGATAAAAATCTGTGAGTCTCTTAGATGTCTTGTAGAAGAAAACCCTAGCTAGATTTTTTATTACATTTATTTGGGCTGAATGTAAAAAAACCTATTGCTGGAAATAGAAAATTATGAAAAAAAATGGTGTGGGGGTCCCCCCAATCCATGCCAGGCCCTTTCTGGTCTGGTACAGATTTTAAGGGGAATGCTACGCCAAAATTAAAATATAATACCCTTAGATATGGTATGGATTTTTAGGGGAATCCCCATGCCAATTTTATTTTTTTAAATGCCGTGGGGTCCCCCCCAGAATATATACCAGGCCCTTATCTGAGCAGGAAACCTGGCAGGCCAGGAAAGTTGGGACATGCAAGTGGTGGTTGTGAGAGGTCTGCAGGCAGGAGGCTTATCAGAATCTGGAAGCCCCCTTTGAAACAGGACCCCAAGATCACGGCCCCTCTCATGTGAATGAGTATGTTGTACATTGTACCCCTACTCATTCACTAAAAAAAGTGGCAAAAGGAAATAACAATTCCTTTATTAACAAAGCAAATACCACAGTGTAGATCCATCGTCAATCATGACGCCCACCGCCACCACCAACCTGAAAAAATAAAGGCTCCCACTGTCTGCCAGCTCTGCCCTCTGACAGTTCTTAAATAGCTAAGTGATGAGGCCACCCAGCGACGTCACTGAATGACCCCACCCCCTGTGACATCACCGACCCAACATGCACCTGTTGATGACATCACAAGGGGGCGGTGCCACCCGGCGACGTAGCCAGGTGACTCCGCCCTTTAGCTATTTAAGAACTGGCAGATGGTGAGACTGACAGACATCGGAAGCCTTCTGTGCGAGTTGAGCTTTTTTTCTTCTTTTTTTTGGGTCGGCGGTCGTGGTGAAAGTCGTGATTGATCAAAGATTGACGATGGATCCCCCCTTTCCTGGTTTGCTGGGCTGCATGCTCAGATAAGAGTCTGGTATGGATTTGGGGGGACTCCACTGTATTTTTTTTTTGTACATTTTGGCGTGAGGTTCTGCGAAATTGCCTTTTTTTAAATTTGTGTTCAAAACGGATGAGATGTGCGATTCAGAGGCATTCCCATAGAAGGCAGTCAGCCTGGAATTTGCATCTGAATCACACCACAGTGCTCAGAAAACGTGCTGAATTCTTTCAAAATTTGCAGCAAATTTACGTTGCTCCTGCACCACATATATGTGAACTGGTTCCATAGAAAGTCAGTTTGGTTCAAATGTCATGCAAATCAGATGCAATTAAAAATGCATCCAATCTGCATATATATAAATGGTGTTAATTAGTTAATTACCCTAATTACAGAGTTGCCTCTGCTCCTAAACAGTCAAGACAGCTCAGTCCTCTGCCAGTGTCCTCCCAAGAATGGTATACCTTAGCTGGGGTGGGATAAATTTAGATTGGGGGGGCACCCAATTTTAGTCTTGCCTAGGGCAGCACAAAACCATAATACATAAATGCGTAGGTGGCAGGGTGAAGATGCAGGAGCAAAACTGGGAGACAATTGTTACTCCATAACAGCAAATGCTTGAGTAAGGCCCTTCGTGGTAGGATCACTAGGCATCATTAAATGAAAGCTGCAGATTTAAAAAGACTTTTAATAACTTTTGAAAGTAGATTAACATGGTAAAGTGTTTATGAGAGTTTAGTTTTTGGGTTTAGCTCTACTTTATAGAGTTATTCCAGACATATAGTCAGTGATTACAGTCCAGAAAACACAGCAAGAAAATTCAATTCACTTTTAATGTGACTTTATAAAAATGCAATGGGACAGATTTTGTATGTCTTTCACAAGGCTTATGGGGGGGGGGGGGGAGTTGCTGTTTCATGTGACATCATTTTTTGCTATGTAGCTTATGCTGTGTTCTAATGCTGAAGAGGGTGCAGTTGATTCTGAGAAAAAGGGATTTTCAGATGCACATTTTGTTTGGCCTGTGCATTTGTAGGTCCAATGTCATCGGAAGTTAAGAATAGTAGCAAGGTAAGATGCTAGACAACCTTTCATTAATGTAATCATAAAACTATGAAGGTAAGTCAGGATTTCATTAAAGAGAATAACTTGCATTTTCCAATCGGAAGCTATAGTTTGTATTTCTGCTTTTGATCGTAAAGTATAGGATTCAATGAGTTACGCTGTATCCAAATGTAAAAAAGGTGTGCAAAAGCCAAAAAACCTTGCAACAAAAAGAAATAAAGGTAATAAAGGAACATGTCTACCAAATTGCAACTGAGCTACAATGAGGGAAAAAAGTATTTGATCCCCTGCTGATTTTGTACATTTGTCCACTGACACTCCTGTCTTGCCTTGGCTGTGTGTTTTGGGTTATTGTCATGCTTGAATACCTATACACAACCCATTTTCAATGCCCTGGCTAAGGGAAGGAGGTTCTCAGCCAAAATTTGACAGTACATGGCCCCGTTCATCGTCCCTTTGATGCAGTGAAGTTGTCCTGTCCCCTTATCAGAAAAACACACCCAAAGTATAATGTTTCCACCTTCATGTTTGACAGTCCTGATGGTGTTCTTGGGGTCATAGGCAGCATTCCTCCTCCTCCAAACACGGCGACTTGAGTCAATGCCAAAGAGTTTGATTTTGATCTCATGTCAGACAGGCTTGTACATATGTTTTTTGAGCAAGGTTACCTTGCAGGTGGTGCAGGTTTTCAGTCCTTCACGACTTAGTGTGTTACCAATTGTTTTTTTGGTAGCTATGGTCCCAGCTGCCTTGAGAACATTGACAAAATTTCCCCATGTGGTTCTGGGCTGATTCCTCACCATTCGCATGGCCATTGAAACTCTACGAGGTGAGATCTTGCATGGAGCCCAAGACCAAGGACGATTGACAGTTATTTTGTGCTTCTTCAAATTGCACCAACTGTTGTCACCCTCTCGCTAAACTGCTTGACAATGGTAGTCCATTCCAGCCTTGTGTAGGTTTACAATCTTGTCCCTGACATCCTTGGACAGCTCTTTGGTCTTGGCCATGGTGGAGAGATTGGAATCTGATTGATTAATTGATTGATTACTTCTATGGACAGGTGTCTTTTCTATAGGTAACAAACTGAGATTAGGAGCACTCCTAATCTCAGCTTGTTACCTTTATAGAAGACAGCTGGGAGCAAGAAATCTTGCTGATTGATAGGGGTTCAAATACTTATTTCACTCATAAAAATGCAAATCAATTCATAACTTATTTGAAATGTGTTTTTCTGGATATTTTTATTGTTATTCTGTCTTTCACTGTTAAAATAAATCTACCATTAAAATTATAGACTGATCATTTTTTTTGCCAGTAGACAAACATAAAAAATCAGCAGGGGATCAAACACTTTTTTTCTCTCACTGTATATTTAGGACCAGTCCACATATAAAAAGATGATATTTGGCATGGAATATTATTATTATTATTATTATTTACGATTTATATAGCGACAACAGTTTACGCAGTGCTTTACAGTGTATAGGGGGGACAACACATACAGCATACATAAACAGCATTGATGTTTTCTGGAGACCTTTCCATGCTGAATATAGTCTGTTTATAAGTGAGATTACTTTTTAATAAAAATTATTTTATACAAATACTACACTATGAGGATTATTTTCATTGTATATTGTTACTGCTGACCGGAGTAGAGGAGGGTATATAATGATCCACTGCGAGGAGTTACTTTCTTCCAAATGCTGTTAGATCTGTATGGTCTTTGTGTGAGGTGAGCCGCTAGAGCACACAGTGTAGATTTCAGATGGTGTATGGGAGTGTGACCACATCACACAAGGAGTTTACTTTATATTCACTTTTATCATCACTGGACTTTGTTTCACTTTTTAATGGTCATATGATTTTGGAAATTCAAGCTCTGAAAGGACTATATATCGCTACTTAATTGATGAACTGTATTTATTTATTTACAGAATACTTTTATTTATCTATTTGCTTTTTGCACAATTTTTGAATTTTTTGCAGCACTAGTGATTTGGATTCACTGCCCAGTAGGGTTATCTTATAATTACATCCGTTAAATTGATGCCGCATACATTTTCTATTTGCACATTTTTGAACTTTTTGCAGAACTGGTGATTTGGGATCCATTACCGAGTAGAGTTATTTGTAAAAAATATTTATTTTATTCCGGAGTTTTTTATTTTACAATATTTTTTATACATCTACCCATTTGTGATTCAGAGGTAAAACCACATTTATTCACTGTATTCCTTTGAATTAAATTGATGATATAGTGCCAAATTTGGACATAGTCACAATTGTATCATTAGCTTATGTTTGTTGAGCACAATTCATAATATGTATATCTGTATATCACACAAGTAAAGCACCACATTAAAATTATACAATCATTGTTGATATTTTTAAATATATTTAAAGGAAAGTTGGTGGAACTTTTATATCATCCAGTATATATAGGAATAATTAACCACAATTGAATACAATCATAAGTCTATTAATTCTCATTTAGCACTATTTATATTAAAGAAAAGTGCCACATTATAACCATAACACATCTATCTAGTAGAGTGATATTGGCATCTATGCAAGATTTGTGTTCTTAATACAGTTCAGGGAAGAAAAAGGTGACATTTGAAGCTGTGGGTTTTGTGTATCTTTAGGCAAGATGATTGCTAAGGAGTTTGACTATATTGGAAGGATTTGCTGTCTATGTACCATCATACTGACAAAGGGAGATGGGATTGAAGGATTAGGAAGCAGGTAAAATTTCCGGGCAAGCAGAGAGCAAGGCTTTTTGGCTTGAGCAAAAAATAATTATTTGTTCCAACAGAGTAATATCTTGCTTTTAAACTGAGCAGTAAATCGAGTTCCATTTGATCAGATTCCACCTATTTACAAAGGGCACTGGAGGGGGTCTGTTTTCAGACCTTCTGTAGGCCAAAAAACATTGAGTTGACAACACTGCAGTTTTAGCATCCTGTTGCATTTCACAAGCAATGACCAGGTTGATGAGGTGACCCCTTAATGTGGTTTTACGGACCTCCCATAGAGAGAAGGGTGAAGATACTGAGTGTGTGTACCAAACATTTTTTAATACTTTTATGGATTTTTAGTTGAGTATCATGGGTAGAGAGGGAGGCAGAGCAAGAGAAGAACATTCAAGGCTGATCAGACCATGGAGAAGAGAGGATTAAGACCTGAAAAGGAAAGGAGTTGGTAATACGTGAGAAAGTGGTTGATACAAGAAAAAGCACTGTGTGGATTAGAGAGATGGGTGAAATCAAGTTGGAGTGATTAAATTAACACCATATGACCATTGTTTTGATTGCTGTCATGTATCAAAGTGATCATGACTTTGGGCTGGAATTTTTTTTTTTTTAAGGTGTGTGGTGGTGGGGGGGGGGGGGGGGGTTAAAAGTGCCACTGACCACCAAAGATTGTGAGTTTTTTTGTAAAAGATGAGAGGTGGTTTAAGGTGCCACTGACCAGAAATGATTGTGGAATAAAATGAAAGATGAAAGTAAGCAAGCTACATTTTGTGGTCTGTGTGTGTATGTATATTTTCTTTTATAGTAAAAACACCAGTGGTTATTAAATACCACCAAAATAAAGTTCTATTCGTCTCAATAAATGATATAAAATACATTTGGGTACAACGTTTTACGACCAAGTAATTGTCAAACTATCACAACACTGAAAACGGAAAAATGACCTGGTAATGAAGGGATATATCCAGACTAATACTCAAATGGTTAATGTAGATCCTAAATCCTCATTGTAGCAGAAGCATAGCGTGGTCAAGAACACAACCACTGCCTGCTTATTGGACAATAAAAGATCTTGAGGATCCAGAATATTCAGAATATCTCAACTCTGCTCACTCCGCCCCCCCCCCCCCCCTGTTCACTCTTAGCACATATGCACTGGAGCAGATCATGATTGGCCACAAGTAATACTGATGCGTAAAGGATTACAGTAGAATAACACCATTAACAAAATAAACTTTTTTTTTTACTTTTGCAATCTCAAAAAAACTTTCCAAGATTATACATGCACATAACTTTTTTAATGTATCTGTAAATCCATAAAAATATAAAAAAAAAACTGATGTTAGGATGGTGTACTCTTCTTTCCAAGCAGGAAATCATATAGAAGAGCACTGAAGAGGAAATAAAAAGAAAATACAAAAATCAATCCAGCAAGGGAGTCTGGGGATACTTATTGACTCAAGGCAGCAACACGAGAGTTCCATTACTTGAATAAAAATGAACATCTCAGAGATAACCAAACTCTTGTTCCAAACATCCAGTCAAACTACATTTCAGTGCATGATATAATAGTTGTATTTATCTGGACAGCTTCTTTCAAGGATAAAGGTTTTGCACATTTTATTTAACATATTTTTAAAACATAGGCCTCCTAGTGCACGCCAACCCCAACAATGAGCATCTCTTATTTGGTTCTTTACAGTCTGTTAAATATGCAGTTAAAAGTGATTTGTTATCTGTTTTAAAATACCTATTGATCTTGTCTGAAGTCTTGTGAACAGACTCTTATCAATTTCATTGCTCTCTGCGGAAGTCTACAGAACCTTGCCTTTCTATGTTATGGACAAGTGGAGAGTGGTGGGGTTCTGTGGGCCTATTTTTTTTTTGTTGTCCTGATACCAGGTGACCAAGTAAAAATAAAGAGGATAAAAAGAAATCTAATGCAGCCACCACAACTAAGGAAGGGTAATCAGCAAAATATAAAAAAAAAATGTAAAAAAATATTTTTTAAAAAGTTTTAAAAGGAGAACTTAACTTTTGTAAAGAAAAAAAAGCAAAAAGCAAAATAAAAAGCAATACAGCAAATATAATAATAGCATGTCCTTAAAGAGGAAGTAAACCCTGATGAGTTTACTTCCTCTTTCATTCCCTGCAAAGGTAAAGCATAATGGACTACTATGGATCGCATAGTAGCCCATTATGTGTCACTTACCTGACACAGGAGCCAGTGAAGTCACCACTGTCCCCTGTAGTCCGCCGCATCCATCTTCTCGGTGGGTCTCGCTGCTCCGCTGCTGTCATTCGGCCAAGCTGCAATGACATCACTCCCGCGCATGCGCATTGGAGCTGCCACTCGTGGCATATCGGCGTTGACCGCAGCACGCTCAGTGTGCCTGCGCACCGCTGTCTACGGCGCATGTTTTATTAGCTAGAAATCTGCAAAAACATTTGTTAAAATCCTTGCAATGTATATAGATCACCGAGAGGGGGATTTTTTTTTTTCACATTGCACATTAAACTAAATTCACTTTTTTACTTTTTGCTTCAGAAATCTTACATAATTGGGGACCTTAGGCATGGCTGGTGCAAGGATTTTTGACACCTCAGGCAAAACCTAATTTTTATCGCCCTCCACCCCCTTTGCCCGAGCATCAGTGTGACAGGAGCCAGTGCTAGAGGAAGCATGCGGCTGCAGTAGAGAGCACTGATCATAGAGGCGTGCAGGGCATGTTTGCTTCCGTTCCATCAGGACATGTCCTCCAGTGCTGCACCTCTATAATGACAGTACAGAGTGGCTGCCTGAATAATATGCAGCAGAGGCATTCCCTGCATCCCCCTAGGTGTGTACGCTTTATCCCAGAAGCGCCCACTAGAGGTTATAACATTTATTACAGAGGTATTTATAGTACAGCACCGAAAACTTATATAGCACGGAGACGGAGAGTAGGGAAACCAGCAGCCGGGCGCCCTAGGCAGCAGTGCACCCTAGGTGGCCACTAGGCATGGGCCACTTCATAAAATTTGTTTTGTTTCGTTCCGTACGAAAAAAAAAAATCTATTTCGTAATTTGTCTATGAAATTCAATTCGGATTAGTACGAAATACGAATTTTCGTTACATTCGTAAACTTTTCGTTAAAGTAACGAAAGTTCGTTATGATGAATTTATCATTATGAGGGGCTCCCACCATCCCTATGCTGTGCTGACTTCCTGGGTTTTTAACTTTTAGGTTTGTTAACTTTTCGTAACGATTATGAATGTTCGCTATGATGCATTTATCATTATGAGGTTTTCACCATCCCTGTGCTGTGCTGACTTCCTCTGATTGGTGAAAAAAACACCAGTCATGTTTCTGTTAATTTGGATCTGAAATTCGTTAAGAAAATTTCATATTCCGTATGAAATTCGTAAGCATAGAAATTCCCCATAGGATTCTCACCATCCCTGTGCTGACTTCCTGGGGTTTTAACTTTTAGGGTCATTAACTTTTCGTAACAATTACGAATTTTTGTTATGATGAATTTATCATTATGAGGGGTTCCCGCCATCCCTGTGCTGTGCTGACTTCCTGGGTTTTTAACTTTTAGGTTTGTTAACTTTTTGTTAATTACGAATTTTCATTTGGATCCGAAATTCGGAAACAAAATGTTGTATTTCGAACGGAATTCGTATGCATAAAAATTTGTATTGTATGTACGAATTTTCGGAAATTCATACGAATTTTTGTTTCGTACGAAACTAATGGCACATGTCTAGTGGCCACCTAGTTTGCCTCGTGGTAGCACTGGCCCTGACCTTAGGAATAGTAATTCAGAGACTCCCTGTGCTCCTCTTGCTCTAACAGTATCTGTGGTTTATCACTTTAAAGGATTTTGTAAATACATAATTATACCCTCCCCCCTTTCCAAGGAAGCTGAAGAGCTCAATGCACTGGCATCTGATGCTAGATTGCATCAGATACCAGTGCTTTAAAAGGGATACTCCTTTTTTGTGGCAGCCCTCTTAAAGTTGTTCTGAAATCAAAAGTTTTTTTTACACTAATGCACACACTTACCTCCTTCCTCTCCCCCTAGTGGTTAACCCTTTCACTGCCATTGTCATTTACACAGTAATCAGTGCATTTTTATAGCACTGATGGCTGTATAAATGACACTGGTCCCAAAATAGTGTCAAAAGTATCCGAGGTGTCCACCATGATACCGCAATGTCAGTTAAAGTGACACAGTGCCAAATCGCAAAAAGTGCTCTCGTCAGGATGGGGGCAAATCCTTACGGGACTGAAGTGGTTAATGCACTCCCCTATGCTGAAGGGCATGCGCATCGATACCCCTCTCCACTGTTGTAAGAATACAAGCCTGCATGCGTCTTAGAGAAAAAAGGAAGGCCGCATTGTTTTTTTGTGTTTTTTGTATACATTTGTGGACATTTAAAGTGTTACTAAACCCAGGACTAGGGATGAGCCGAACACCCCCCGGTTCGGTTCGCACCAGAACTTTCGAACTGGCCCCGCGTTCGTAACGAACGTTAGAACCCCATTGAAGTCTATGGGACTCGAACGTTCGAAATGGAAAGTGCTAATTTTAACGGCTGATATGCAAGATACTGTCCTAAAAAGGGTTTGGGGACCTGACTCCTGCCTCAGGGGACATGGGTCAATGCAATAAAAAGTTTTAAAAGCGGCCGTTTTGGCGGGAACACTGATTTTAATGACGATTAAAGTGAAAAAAAAAAAGAAATATTCCTTTAAATATGGTGCCTGGGGGGTGTCTGTAGTATGCCTGTGAAGTGCCACGTGTTTCCCGTGTTTAGAACAGTCCCTGCACAAAATGACATTAAACGGAAATAACACCATTTAAAACTGCTTGCGGTTTTAATGTTATATCTGGTTCCTGCAATATGGTTGAAAATCATTCAGAAAAATGGCATGGGTAGCCCTCCCTGCCCATTACCAGCCTATTTGGGTCTTGTACGCATATTAAGGGGAACCCCGTACCCATATTAAAAAAAGGAAATGTGTGTGGCCCCCAGGCCCTATATACTCAGAACAGCAGTATACAGGTGGTGCAAACAAGACAGGGACTGTGTAGGTTTGTTGTGTTAAGTTGAATCTGTTTGTAATTTTCAACTGGTACATTTTTAAAGTGTAGCTCCAGTCAAAAAAACTATTTTTAAGCTTTTTGGAAAACATAGGGAAGGGTTATCACCCCTGTATAATTTGTTTTGTCGTCCATCTTTTTTCATCTCACTTGCTGTTGTCTCCTTCCATTTGCAAGTAGGAGATGTTTGTAAATTGGATGTTTGAAAGTAGGGGCCTGCCCTATATGCTCTGCAGAAATGGCGGAACAAGGTGTTGGTTTTGCCACAACATTGTAAGCCCTCAAAGTGACTCTTGGTGGGCGCTGGAGCGCCCTGCTGTCAACGATTATATCAAGAATTGTAATTACATGCCATTGTTGAACAGTGGTAGAAAAATTGACCTTTGGTGGTTGTGGTGCTGGTGCCACAAAGTCCTCACCGTTACTCTGGGTGGGCACAGGAAGGGGCCCTCCTGTGAAATATTATATCAAGAATTGTAATTACATGTCCCTGTTAAACAGGGGCAGAAAAATTGGGCCTTAGGCACTGGTGCCATCACACTGCAACCTCTGCCATATACTCTAGTTTTATTGCAGGAATTAGCCCTGCTGCAAAGCATTGCATCAAAAATTGTACTTAAACGCCCCTGTTAAACAGGGGCAGAAAAATTGGGCCTTAGGCACTGGTGCCATCACACTGCAACCTCTGCCATATACTGTAGTTTTATTGCAGGAATTAGCCCTGCTGCAAAGCATTGCATCAAAAATTGTACTTAAACGCCCCTGTTAAACAGGGGCAGAAAATTGGGCCTTAGGCACTGGTGCCATCACACTACAACCTCTGCCATATACTGTAGTTTTATTGCAGGAATTAGCCCTGCTGCAAAGCATTGCATCAAAAATTGTACTTAAACGCCCCTGTTAAACAGGGGCAAAAAAATTGGGCCTTAGGCACTGGTGCCATCACACTGCAACCTCTGCCATATACTCTAGTTTTATTGCAGGAATTAGCCCTGCTGCAAAGCATTGCATCAAAAATTGTACTTAAACGCCCCTGTTAAACAGGGGCAGAAAAATTGGGCCTTAGGCACTGGTGCCATCACACTGCAACCTCTGCCATATACTGTAGTTTTATTGCAGGAATTAGCCCTGCTGCAAAGCATTGCATCAAAAATTGTACTTAAACGCCCCTGTTAAACAGGGGCAGAAAAATTGGGCCTTAGGCACTGGTGCCATCACACTGCAACCTCTGCCATATACTGTAGTTTTATTGCAGGAATTAGCCCTGCTGCAAAGCATTGCATCAAAAATTGTACTTAAATGCCCCTGTTAAACAGGGGCAGAAAAATTGGGCTGCTGGCATCACCCAGAACCAAAAATGTTCTTCCAACATATCAGCGGAGGAGGAAGAGGATAGACAATCAACATAACAGGACAGTCACTCAGCATCAGCATAGGCAGTCTTGAAGGGATGTGGTATTTCAAAAAAAATTATTCGGTTACATCAGCTTCAGGTGCTTGGTAGCTGTGGGTGATCCAAGACTGATTCATCTTGATGAAGGTCAGTCGATCAACTGATTCGGTGGACAGGCGCACCCTGTGATCGGTAACGAAGCCACCAGCAGCACTGAAGGTGCGTTCCGAAAGAACGCTGGATGCAGGACAGGCCAGTAGCTCAATTGCATACTGTGCAAGCTCTGGCCAGTGATCCATCCTCAAGACCCAGTAAGCCAGAGGATTTTCAGTGGGAAAGGTGTCCAAGTCTGACCTTGCCCCTAGGTATTCCTGCACCATGTAAATTAGACGCTGGCGATGGGTGCTGGAACCAATCATACCTTGGGGCTGCGGACTAAAAAATTGTCTGAAAGCATCAGTCAGACGGCCACCTTCTCCACCACTCCTTCTGACTGATGCCTCAGCAACACGTTGTCCAGGACCAGGAGTTTGTGACCTCCCAGTCTGTGGGAACGCGTTGCACAGAGCTTTCTGCAAGGCCTCCCGGAGATGTCTCATCCTCTGCTCCCTCTGCGATGGCAAGATAAGGTCGGCAACCTTACCCTTGTACCGTGGATCAAGGAGAGTGGCCAGCCAGTAATGGTCCCTCTCCTTGATCCGAAGAATACGAGGATCCTTCCGCAGGCTTTGCAGGATCAGGGAGGCCATGCAGCGTAGGTTAGCTGAGGCATTCGGTCCGGAGTCCTCTGGGTCACTAAGGACAACATGATCCGCAGCTACCTCCTCCCAGCCACGTACAAGTCCACGTGTTTCTTGGGACTGTAAATCATCCCTATAAGACTGCTGCTGCTGCTGCTGATGCTGAGTGCCAGCCTCCACCTCCATGCTGACACAATCATCCTCCTCCTCCTCTTCCTCCTCCTCACCCTCTTCCTGTGTGATGGGTGGCACAGCAGGAACACTGTCTGGATAAAGGGGGCCTTGAGAGGCAAGGAAGTCCTCCTCTTCCTGCCTCTGTTCTGCCTCAAGTGCCCTGTCCATTATTCCACGCAGCGTATGCTCCAAGAGGTGGACAAGAGGTACAGTGTCACTGATGCATGCACTGTCACTGCTCACCATCCTTGTGGCCTCCTCAAACGGTGACAGGACAGTGCATGCATCCCTGATCATGCCCCACTGGCGTGGTGAGAAAAAACCAAGCTCCCCTGACCCTGTCCTGGTGCCGTAGTCGCACAGGTACTCATTGATGGCCCTCTGCTGCGTGTGCAGCCGCTGCAGCATGGCCAATGTTGAGTTCCATCTGGTGGGCATGTCACATATAAGGCGGTTCTTGGGCAGGTTCAACTCCTTTTGGAGCTCAGCCAGCCGAGCACAGGCATTAAATGATCGGCGGAAATGCACACAGACTCTCCTGGCCTGTTTCAGGACATCCTGTAAGCCGGGGTACCTGCCCAAGAACCGCTGCACCACCAGGTTAAGGACGTGAGCTACACAGGGCACATGGGTCAGTTGTCCCTGTCGGAGGGCGGAGAGGAGGTTGGTGCCATTGTCGCAAACCACCATTCCTGGCTTAAGCTGGCGTGGCGTCAACCACCTCTCGGCCTGCCCCTGCAGAGCTGACATAACATCCGCCCCAGTGTGGCTCCTGTCCCCCAAACAAACCAGCGCAAGCACGGCATGGCATCGTTTTGCCTGCGTACTTGCGTAGCCCCTGCAACGCCTACGGAGCATGGCATCGTTTTGCCTGCGTACTTGCGTAGCCCCTGCAACGCCTACGGAGCACCGCTGGTTCTGAGGACAGAGCACTGGAAGAGGCCATGGAGGAAGAAGAAGAGGAGGGGGTGGAGGAGAGAGGTGTGTCACAACCAATAGTAGCATTTTGGAGGCGTGGTGGCGGAACAACCTCCAACACTACTGCACCTTGTCCTGCATCCTTCCCAGCAGCCAGAAGAGTGACCCAATGGGCCGTGAAAGACAGGTAACGTCCCTGTCCATGCCTGCTGGACCATGAGTCAGCGGTAATATGCTGACCGCCCTGTCCAGCGAGGCAAGGACATTGCCTTCCACATGCCGGTAGAGAGCCGGAATCGCCTTCCGTGAGAAAAAGTGGCGTTTGGGGACCTGCCACTGAGGAACCGCACATTGTACAAACTCACGGAAGGGGGCCGAGTCTACCAACTGAAAAGGCAGCAGTTGAAGTGCTAGCAATTTAGCCAAGCTAGCATTCAACCGCTGGGCATGTGGATGGCTGGGAGTAAATTTCTTCCGCCGGTCCAGCAGCTGGGGCAGGGACATTTGCCTGCTATAATCGGACGTGGATGTACCACTAGCAGAGTTCCCGAAAGCACTTGGCTGTGACACACCTAATTCTACACCTTCATTCCTCTCAGAGCAGGTTTCAGAGAGGACTGAAGGTCTAGTGGGGTTGGAGATGCCAGCTGATGAGGAGCAAGGAGAGGTCCGCTTTGTTCTTTGGTGTGGGTCTTTGAGGTATGCTTGCCAACGAGCTGCATGGCAGGTCAACATATGTCTGGTCAAGCATGTGGTGCCCAAGCGGCTGATGTTTTGGCCACGTGAGATACGCTTGAGACATATGTTGCAAATAGCAGCGGTGCGATCTGATGCACTCGTCTCAAAAAAGGCCCACACCAAAGAACTTTTAGAATAACGCGCAGAGGAAGCGCTCTGCGCAGGCGGAGCTCAGCGGTGTGATTCAGTCGGTGTGCTGCCCCTAAGCTGGCCCCCGGAGGGCATCCTGAATCGTTGGACATGTGCCTCCTCCTCCTCCTCCCTCCTTCCAGGCACCCACGTGGAGTCAGTGCCCTCATCATCCCCTCCCTCTTCATCGCTGTAGCAAACCTGGCAGTATGCTGCAGCTTGTGGAACATGACTGCCAGATTGCTGTGCTTCTTGAGCATCCTCTCTCTCTGCGCTCACGCTACTGCCTTCCTCTAGCTGAGTGTCATCATCAGAGCCCACCAAACACTGGGCATCCTCCTGGAGCATGTACCCAACACTGTGCTCAAAGAGTTCAGGAGACTCCTCAGGAGGACGTGGTGGGTCTAGGGAAGGAGTCACTGATGATGACATTGAGAGGAGGGACGACGATGTGTTGGCAGCTGCTTTTCTACTACCCTGAGACTGGGTGAGAGAGGATGAGGAGGATGAAGAGGGCTTGGTCATCCACTCTACCAAGTCGTTGGCATGTTGCGGTTCAACATGTCCAGCTGCAGAAAAGAAGGACAAGCATGTCCCATGGCCACGTGCTGATGACAATGCACCGCGTCCACGACCAGCACTGTTGTCTCTAGACACAGAGCCTGCTTGCCCTCTTTTATCGGCTCGCGCCTGTCTGCCTCTCCTTGCTGGCCTTCCAGACATGGTAATGGCCTGAAGGGAGTTGGGTAAAACAGTAGTTGGGTAGTTTATATTGTGCTGGAGGCACACAACACCCACTAACTCCTGCAGATGCCTTTTTTATAGAACAGCAGAGTTAAAGGGGTATATACAGATGTATACTGTGCTGTGCTGGAAGCACACACAACTTCCAATAACTCCTGCAGATGACAATCGGGCCCAAATAGAGAACAGCTATGTAGGTGGATTATAGCGGTATGTACTGGGTACAGAGCACGCACACAGCACGCACTATCTCCTGATTGACACTACTGACTGCAAGCTCTATTGTTAAAGATGGACCACTCGCTATATAGGTGAGGTGAATATCACGGTGTATACTGCGGTCAGGGCACGCAGACAATAACCAGAAAAAAGCAGAGTTAAAGGGGTATATACAGATGTATACTGTGCTGTGCTGGAAGCACACACAACTTCCAATAACTCCTGCAGATGACAATCGGGCCCAAATAGAGAACAGCTATGTAGGTGGATTATAGCGGTATGTACTGGGTACAGAGCACGCACACAGCACGCACTATCTCCTGAGTGACACTACTGACTGCAAGCTCTATTGTTAAAGATGGACCACTAGCTATATAGGTGAGGTGAATATCACGGTGTATACTGCGGTCAGGGCACGCAGACAATAACCAGAAAACAGCAGAGTTAAAGGGGTATATACAGATGTATACTGTGCTGTGCTGGAAGCACACACAACTTCCAATAACTCCTGCAGATGACAATCGGGCTCAAATAGAGAACATCTATGTAAGTGTATATAGTGGTATGTACTGGGTACAGAGCACGCAGACAGCACGCACTAACACTACTGACTGCAAGCTCTAATATTAAAGCTAGATCACTAGCTATATAGGTGAGGTGAATAGAGTGGTGTATACTGCGGTCAGGGCACAGACAGTAACCACTACACAAGAGCAAGATAGTAAATCAGCCAAAAACGATTGGTGTGTAACTGTGTTGAAGGTACACAGAACACCCACTGCTTCAGACGCCAACACACTGCACGAGGCCGCCTTAATGGCGGCCTTATATAGTGTGGGGCGTGCACTACACAGCCTGAGCTGTGATTGGCCACAGGCATCCTGCCATGGCTCTCCTCGCTGCTGACGCTGCGATTGGCCAAGCATGCGGGGTCACAGTGCATGCTTGGCCAATCGTGAGACAGCAATGCATTGCGCCATCGCAGTGCATTGTGGGCCACACGAATTTTGCCGCGAACGGCCCAAGCGTTCGGAATTCGGCGAACGCACGAACGACCGATGTTCGAGTCGAACATGCGTTCGACTCGAACACGAAGCTCATCCCTACCCAGGACCTTGCATTCACTATATCTGGTCTCCCACTGTACACAGAACATGGAAATGCAATTATTTTAGTATATATAAATGGCTAAATACCTTTTCTCATCAGCAGTATATAGCAGTCTTGTGACTTCTGTCAATGTCTGGTTAAAACTTGTAGGAGGATTTTTTTTTATTGCTCCAGCAATACACTTCAAACTGAGCATGTGCAGCTTGTCCCCTAGCCTCTGTACTATCAGGAGATGGGGACAGTGGAAGAAGGGGAGGATCAGAGAAGACAGGATCAAACAGCCTTTTTACACAATGCAGAGAATGAACCCCTTAGGTATGATTTACTGCATATACAGACTGATTTTACTGGTGTGGGTTTAGTAACACTTTAATGATACACATTCACTGCTGCTTTACTTTAAAATATAATATTTATTGAAATTTGGAGGGTTAAACACTCCCAGGTACTAGAAATACATGGTAAATGCACCTGGATTCTTTAGGACCATTAAAATATAAGCCCCACAATAGAAATGAAGCAGTATGTTTTACATTATTATTTACATATTTGTAGGTGCTAAGTTTCATAAACCTGTGAAAAGCATTATATCTGTATTATATCTGTAATTGGAGCACACAATGTTCCAACAAAATTGTCAGTATTTTATTGCGGTAAAATGAATAGTTTGGGTTGTTTTTGATATTTTAGCTATAAATTCCCGACATCAAAGACAGAGCTGTTTATTGTCAGCCCCCTCACTTGTAGGAATTAATTTATTCCGGACTCGCAGTGTACCTGAGAATCAGGAGACATTCCAGGCTTTGTATACAGCATCATTTCATCGAAAAGGTTGCAGAGAATTTGTATTGCTATTTACAGGGACAGCTGGTGTCTAACGTTCTAACAGCAATATCTAATTCCATTATGAGAAAACTGAAGCATATGCAGGTGTTGCTATTTTAATCATTTAATCAGTTGCCTGCCAGATCTCCATATGTATGGAAAGACAAGAGAAGTCAAATATTTATATGTATTTTGGTATGTCGAGGCATGGACGTGTTCAGATCCTACAGTGTCCTTCACTTTCATTAAATCCTCATCTAAAGACTGACAGAATCCACTCTAAAGCCTCGTACACACGGTCGGATTGTTGGCCAACAAAACCATGGTCTTGTGTCCGAAGGGCATTGGCTCAAACTTGTCTTGCATACACACGGCACACAATTGTTGGCCAACAGTTACGAACGTAGTGACGTACTACATGTTTTTTCAGCTCATTAGCGCCACCCTTTGGGCTCCTTCTGCTAAATTTGTGTTAGTAGAAGTTTGGTGAGTGTTGATTTGCACTTTTCATTTAGTTTCTGAACGGCCGTTCATCAACCATGTTGGGAATCGGAGGAGATAGCCTGTTATTTATTATTGGTCTTGGAGTTATTGCTTCAACATTATTTTTTTGGTTGAATAATGATTTGATTTGGTATATTTTCTATATTTTTGGATGCATGGAATGCACTTTGGTTAAGTTCTATTGGCAGATAGCTTGTCTAATTTTATTTGTTTTCTTTTTTTTAATGCACAATACAAATATTGTGTAGAATAATACTTGGCTATGTGTTTTACAGTACGTCAAATGACAGTTTGGGAGTAGGCAGTTATATTTAAAAAAATACAATGTAAAATTGACAATGGACACCAACATAGTTGTATCGTTGATATAAAAAAATTACGGGATAATGGTGCTGTGGTAACTTGACCAACAAAAATAAAAAAACATAATATTATTCTTGATATCACTAGAAAAAGAATCCCATTAAAGAAGAAGAGAATTGTGCACTGCATTTCGAGATTTCATAATTTGCCACGTCACGAATGTTAATTCTCCATTACGAACGCTAGTTTACAAGACCGACCACTTCTGGCTCTTCTTTGCTTCTGAGTATGCGTGTTTGTAATTTTGACTTTTGTCCGACAGACTTGTGTACACACGCTCGGAAAATCCGAGAACACACATTTGTTTGTGGAAAATTTTAAAACCTGCCATCCAACATTTGTCCTCTGAAAAACTGACAACAATTGTCCGATGGTGCATACACACAGTCGGATTTTCCGCCAACAAACAACCTGTCATCGAACATTTCCCATCAGAAAGTCCTATCGTGTGTACGTGGCTTAAAGCTCGGTTCACACTGGTGCAATGCGGGAACACGTGTGAATCCAGCACAGGTTCCCGCATCACACCGACTCACAGGCAGTTCACACTGCCCTATGCGAACCGCTGCTGGTGTCAACGTGACGTTAATGACACCCCCAGATCAGTTTGCAGACTGCAGTGCAAACTGTCAGTTCGGACTTGAATCAGATCACATGGATACACACATCTCATTCTGGTGCGGATCAAAAAAAGGGTCGTGCACAACTTTGGTCCGAATGCAATGCAAATTCAGCCATACAATCTGTATGGCTGAATTTGCATCACACGGAGATCGCATGCAGGGCCGGCCCAAGACACTGTGCTGTCTGGGCCCAAGAATAAAATGTTGCCCCCCCAAAAAAATAAAAATAAATCACGCCCACCAAAAGGCCCCCCACATTCATTATTTTATATAATGATAATTAAAATTAAATTTATCAGAAAATCAGATTAAGAATGCCATAAATCCTATTCCCTATTTTGTAGACGCCATAACTCTTCCTCAAACCAATCAATATACTCTTGTTGCGATTTTTTTAACCATAAATATGCAGCAGAGAATACATATTGGCCTAAACTGATGAAGTCCTTTTTTTATAGCCAATATCTATAGGAGGGGTTCCCACCATCCTTGCTAAGTTTCATTTTATACAGTATGTCTTAATTTCAGTCTGATGTGTATTAGAGGAGAAGTTGTGTATCAGAGACCGGTATTTGTAATATTGAAGCCTATTGAGATTTCCATACATTAGCGCAGTCTTTCTCAACTTTTTCAACACAGTGGAACCCTTGAAATAGTTCTCTGGTCTCAGGGAACCCCTGCTAAAACGTAGAAATCTACAACTCATGATACATTAGTGTGACGGTCAGTGGGGAGAATGGTCCTTACACTTGTGGTCCTTGGGAAGAATTACCTCCTTACAGATAGCTAAAAACATCAATGGTATCAGTGGGAACTTATATGAGAGGCAGAAATTGCCCAATGCTGAAGGAACCCCTAGCAACCTCTGGAGGAACCCTAGAGTTCTATGGAACCCTGGTTGAGAATTACTGCATTAGAGGATTCCACTATTAGCACTGCACTTTTTTATGGTTTAGGAATACATACCAGTGCTTAGTGGCAGGCCTTTTACTGACACTTTTTTTTATTTTACCGCCAGTAGTTTATTGTAAATAGTAGTGTGGTGATTACCTATTATACTAAATATCAGCATGTGAAATTAATAAACATCAACAGATTTCAGTTGTGCCCCACCAGGCCGGCCCCCCATGGCTGGCTGCTCATCCCCCCATTCCTGCAATCAGTGCACTGATTGGCACTGATAGGCAGCAATGATTGGCACTGATCACCAGATGAAAATAAAAGAAAGAAAGCCTAAAATAAGGAACCGAATACAGCAATCACATCAAAGAATTGGTAAACAACAATATCATAAATGTTTACTTTTGGCTTTAGAGTAGGGTGACCAGACATCCCCAGTTTCCGGGGACAGTCCCCGGATTGAGGACTCTGTCCCTGGACCAAGTCTGTCCCCAGTTTTGTCCCCGGATTGTATTTGAACAGGGGCTGGGGCAATTTCAAAGACAGTCAGTGCAGAATAAAAAAAAAAAATCTGAATTACACACCTCCACTCTGTCGCTCCTACTAGCTTAGGGGGCTGTATTTTTTCCATTATCCGTGCCCCTTTCTGATGATCACATGCTGGTCAGAGCGAAGGGAATATTTCATCAGTTTCAGGTGCATGCCCATCCAGCTCTGCTCACATGTTCTGCCTTGGCTCAAGACCCAGCCAGCCGCCTGCCTGCTTACCCTGGTGGAGTGATCTTCCTCCGCTCCCCACCCAGTAGTACCGGGGGCCCGAAGAGTAAGACTTGACAGGCTGTGAGGCGGGCGGCGAGTGGCGATGGGCAGAGAGTCGCTGATTGTCGCCATTGCTAGTAAAAAAAAAAAATATGTCCCCGGATTTCATTTTAAAAATCTGGTCACCTTAGTTTAGAGTGGAGCTCCGATCTCTGAAGTGAAAATTAAAAGTCAGCAGCTACAAAAAGTGCAGCTGCTGACTTTTAATAAACAGCCACTCACCTTCCTACGATCCAGCGATGTGCTCACTGCAGTCGTGTTTTCCCTTTGCCCTCCCTCGGTGGTGCTGACATCTTTACTAAGGGCACCCAGCTGTGACAGCTTGCAGCTTCACAGCTGGGTGCCCACTGTACATGCGTGAGCAGCGCTGGCCCTGAAGACTTCTGAGACCTATCATGTGTCCCAGAAGACTTCAGGAGGGAGTGGGGGGGGGGGGATTTCTGCTTCTGATCACCTAAGGCAATCGAAGTGGGAGTGGGTAACTGTCAAAATCAATTACCCCCCCAAAAGCTCCATTTCACAAACAGGAGCTGGAGAGGAGGCCTTAAAGTGGATCTTCCCCTTTTGGGTGGAGCTCCGCAGTAATACTGTTTAACCACTTTCAGACCGGACCATTTTGCTGGCTTAAGACCAGACCACTTTTTGCGATTCGGCACTGCGATGCTTTAACTGACAATTGCGCGGTCATGCGACATGGCTCCCAAACAAAATTGACGTCCTTTTTTCCCCACAAATAGAGCTTTCTTTTGGTGGTATTTGATCACCCCTGCGGTTTTTATTTTTTTGCGCTATAAACAAAAATAGAGCGACAATTTTGAAAAAAAAACACATTACTTTTTGTTATAATAAATATCCCCAAAAATATATAAAAAAAAACATTTTTCCCTCAGTTTAGGCCGATACGTATTCTTCTGCATATTTTTGGTAAAAGAAATCGCAATAAGCAATTGATTGGTTTGCGCAATAGTTATAGCATTTACAAAATAGGGGATAGTTTTGTGGCATTTTTATTCATACTTTTTTGCGACATTATGGCAGACACATCGGACATTTTTGACACATTTTTGGGACCATTTTCATTTATACAGCAATCGCTGCTATACAAATGCAGTGATTCCTGTGTAAATGACACTGGCAGTGAAGGGGTTAACCAGTGGGTGGCAGTGTAGGGGTTAAGTGTTCCTAGGGGTGTGTTACTAACTGTGGGGGCTGGGCTTTGTTTTAGTGAACACTGATCTTTGCTCCAATCACATGGAGCAGAGATCAGCGTCACTTGTTGCTAGGCAGAATGGGGAGATTCTGTTTACAACGGCATCTCCTCGTTCAGCCGCCCCGTGAGACGATCGTGGGTATGCCCGTGGCGATCGAGTCCGCGGGACCCACGACCGGACTCATGGGGGTCCTGACTCGCAATGGCAGGGCGGCATTTAAAACTGGATGTACCTGTACACCAGTATGCCTGCCCATGCCATTTTGCTCACGTACATCGGGAAGTGGTTAAACACGAGTTAGCAAAACTTGCTAAAACAGGGAATAAAGCTATATTGTGAATTCAGCCCTCAGGGGAAACTACAATATAAGCAAGATGCGCTCTCCTTGGACTCATTTAGCTGTGAGTGTAAGTTAATCTCTTGCTAATCAGATCTGTTAATAACCCTGGCTATTCACAGCATAGCAGTACATTTGACTTGCTCAAAATGTAAAGTGTAACCTAGAGCTTCTTGTGATTGTAAATTTATTTTTATTTTTTTAACATAACACACATTTTATACTCACCTGCTCTGTGCAATGCTTCTGCAGAGAGTGGCCTCAAACCTTCTCTTCTGGGGTCCCCCAAGGGCACTCCTGGTCCTGTTCTTTGCATGTACCCATAGGAAACTGCACCCATGTGTGCTCCATCTGATACACACAGTGTGACTCAGCCCTGCCCCCTCACTCCCTCCTCACAGGATTTGATTGACAGTAACAAAAGCCAATGGCTCTCACTAAGTCCAGTGAGGAAAGAGAGAGAGACTAGCGCTGCTGCTCTCAGGCACAGTGCTGGATCAAGATGAGGCTCAGGTAAGTATTTAGTGCAGGGGGAGCTGAACATAGAAGATTTTTTTACCTTAATGCAGATTCAGGTTAAAAAAAAAAACCTTTACAGACATTTTTGATTTATTTGTCTAAACATTTATTAACTGACATACTATTTGACTTGACATTTATTTTGATTAAAATTAAAAAAGAAATGAAATATATCTATGGATAGAGGTACAGTTTTATGAGTCAGCCATTTCATGCAGCACAGCTGAAGTACAGTGTATGTCAATTACCTTAGCCCAGTAATGATATCATCAGAGATATTAATGGATAGAACGATTGCTCATCCTGAATATCCCATTGGAATCGTTTTTTTTTAGCAGCACAGCTACCGACAAGCATGCCTCATAAAAAAACAATTCAACTGGGTTTTCATCATCTATAATTTAAAAGAGCCAAAAATATAATACAAGTAAGTTATTTTTGAAAGCATGAGATGCGTAACCCTGTGAAGGATGGATCACATGGGGCAGAGCCCATTTGGTACACAGTTTTAGATAAATACTGGGACTGCCACTGCTGACTTTTCTTCATACATGATAGCGGACTTACTATTAGGCTTAATATTTGGCTTCAATATTTTGAGACACAGACCTTGAACAAGTATTCAGATCAGGAAAGTCAAGGTAAAGTTGGAAAGTTTCCTTTAACCACTTCCGGACCATCCGCCGCCGTTTTACTGTGGCAGGTTGGCTCTAGGGTTACCTCCTGTCCAGGATTCACCTGGGCAGTCTGGGTTTTGAACCATGTGTCTGGGTTTCAGACTGCATGATACCCGGACACATTTATTCACCCCGAGCTGTGGTTCAGGCCCCATACACACGATCAGAAATTTTGCCAGCAAAAGTCGGGCGTGAGCTTTGGGTCAGAAATTCCGACCGTGTGTATGCTCCATCTGACTTTTCCAGCCAGCAAAAGATTGAGAGCAGGTTTTCTATTTTTCGGTCGGAAAAAGTTACAAATTCCGATGCGCAAAATTCCTACGCGTTGCTCAGAAACAATTTGACGCATGCTCGGAAGCATTGAACTTCACTTTTTTGGTTCGTCGTAGTGTTGTACATCACGTGTTCTTGACGGTTGAAAATTCAGAGAACTTTTATGTGAGCGTGTGTATGCAAGCCAAGCTTGAGCGGAATTCCATCGGAAAAACCATTCAAGTTTTTTCCAACAGAAAATCTGCTTGTATGTACGGAGCATAACTGTCTCGGGCAGAAGGAACATTCTACTACCCCCGCCCCCTCCAAAGAGTCAGGCAATCTGCTGCTTCGACACACAGAGCACTAATCAGAATTAGCCAGATCCTCTGGTCCCTTCCACCTAATTTGTGTGGATAGAGGAATCAGTTTTTTCATTCAGTCCACAAATCATATGTATTGAAACAGTTTTCTTTTTTTTAAATATTGTGCTGAGGTTTATACATGTCTGTGAGAGTCTTATTTGTGGGACAGCATTCTAAGCATATTTTATGAGTAGAAGAATGTTCGGGATTGGCTTGCAGAAAAGGAGGCAACCCTAGTTGGCTCGGGTAGGCAAATCCATGTTATCTTACATCGCTTTTCCTTTTGGCCTTTAGGGCACATGTCCGGAACAGATGTGAGTGCTCGGTAGGCGCGATGACTGCCAAGCACCCATGATTGCTCGTGACAGAGCGAGAACTGGGATCTGTATGTGTAAACACACAAATCCCAATTCTTTCGGGGGAGTAGAGACAGATCATGTGTTCATACTAAGTATGAACACCGATCTCTCTCCTTCCCTAGTCAGTCCCATCCCCCCTATAGTTAGAACAGCTGATCACTGTATAATTGTCAATGGTCCCAAAAATGTGTCAAAAGTGTCCAATTTGTCCGCCGCAATATCGCAGTCCCGATAAAAATTGCAGATTGCTGCCATTACTAGTAAAAAAACAATCATAATAAAAATGCCATAAATCTACCCCCTATTTTGTGGACACTATAACTTTTGCGCAAACCAATCAATATACGCTTATTAGGATTTTTTCTACCAACAATATGTAGAAGAATACATATCAGCCTAAACTGATGAAAAAAAAAAAAATGTGGGATATTATAGCAAAAAGTAAAAGATAGTGTTTTTTTTTCAAAATTATCGTTCTGCTTTTGTTTGATCAAATTCCACCAAAAGAAAGCTCTATTTGTGGGAAAAAAGGACATCAATTTTCTTTGGGTACAGCATCGCACGGCCGCGCAATTTTCGGTTAAAGTGTTGCAGTGATGTATCGCAAAAAATGGCCTGGTCATTGAGCAGCCAAATCTTCCGGAGCTGAAGTGGTTAAAGGACAGCTTCTTATTAAACCCCCCCCCCCCCCCCCCCCCCGTCCCCGTCCAAATCTGTGAGCCACAGACCTAAATACTATGTGATTAAAGGTGGTTGTAAACTTTACATTTTTAACATTTTTAAAATAACAAACATGCTTATACTTACCTGTTCTGTGCAATGGTTTTGCACAGAGCAGCCCGAACCTCCCCCGATGACCCCCACCAATGGCTCCTGCTGCTATCAATCTGTTTAATGAGGAGTCATAGCAGCTGGCAGGGGTTGCCCATTCATTAAGGGCGCACGGGAGCCGCCCCCAAGGGCGCATGGATTGCAATGCGTGGGGGCTGTTTTTTTGAAGCACTGATTCAATATAGGGTGGGCTCAGGTCGAGGAGAGTGCATTCTGATCCCACCCAGGTTTGTTACAACAGCAAATGAATATTCGCTGTTGTAACACTGACCCTTCTCCTGGCCAATCAGGAAGCGGGTTTTGATACTGGTCATCTAATTGGCTGAAAGGACAGGTGACCCTTTTGGATACTTAAGATTGGGAGGGGAGGAGCTGGAAGCCACCATGGAGGAGAGGACAGAGCTGCTGCATCATGCTGCCTGCTGCATGCCACCCGCTGTCAATGGGGTAAGTGCCAGACTGACTGGCAAACAGCGGATGGTGGGTGCCGATCGGGGAGTGGGTGCCGCTCGGGGGGGGTTGATGGGTGGTTGTTTGCTGCCCCCCCAAAAAAAAACACCAGCCGCCACTGTGGCACAGTGGAGCCCTGCATAGGTGGGGGTAAGTGCCGGGCAGAGGGAGGGGTCAGGGACTCAAGCACAGGTTGGCACAGTGGGACACTGGCACATGACTGTGCTGCCCTGACTGTGGCACTGATCATCTCCTGCACCCTCTTCATAGCCTACCCTGACCTTGCCTCTCCTCCATGGCCTTCATGCGCTCCTGAATTGACAAAATTTCACAGATAAAAAAAGAATGCTTGTCGTTGTCGATTCCAGATTCACTTAATACTTTTGTTATGTCAGTGTCCATGTGGTGGGACTATGTGTGCACAGCTAGTAAGTATTTTGTGGCTGAAAATATGACCTGGAGGTTTTTAAGGTTCGTCTGCCATTAAAGTGAATGGTTTCTGCCGCGAACCGCAAGGGCACGTTCGCGGCTCACGTTAGCGAAACGTCCCATCGAAAGTTCGTCCATCACTACTGAGCATGTGCAGAGCAGGGTGAGACCATGCATTACTGGATTTTACACAGTATAGGCACTTATTTTTATTTTTTTTATGTTTTACATAGCTATATCTGAAAAAAAAAGCCAGCCTGAAGGGATCCAGCAGGTCTTAATTTTCTGACTAAAGTTCCACGTTAACATGTCTGTGATGGAGTCAGATGATGACAATTTCCTATAGATGCTTTTCTGTTCAAAAAGTAATAAACTAAAGTAATAATGGTATTTATCTTTTTTACAGCCACTGTTCCACTTTTTTGTTGAATATATAAATAATGCTTTTATTAATATTCTTTACTGATTATTTACAGTTATTGCTGTTTTATTATTTTTAAAAAGCTGTACAATTGCAATATATATGATACTTCCCCTTTAAGTTCTCCCTGTCCATTTTCACTGGCTAAGCATTGCACTGAAAGTATGCCCCCAGCAAACATGTGTCAGTGCGGAGCGCGCCTTATTACAACCTATTAATAATATTACATTGCGCCTTACAAAATATGTTAATCTGTGTCTTAGTCTTCCGAGCTGACTGCTGAACCGTTCACATACAAATAACTCAGGCAGTATTTTAATCCGCAGTATAAAGCCACGGCAGAGTCAGTCTAATCCACCGTACTCGCTGTCACTGGAAAATCATGGAGCATGGTAACTCTTCATCCGCTGAAGATTAACTCGCCAAGCGGAGAGTTCCCTCTGGAATCAAAGCCAGTACAATATTCCTATAAGTACTTGCCGGTCCTCTATACTTCTTATTGCACAATGTATTCTAATATATGTATGGACTGATGAAGCAGCCAATCAACCAGATTTCCTCCTTTAAATTACACGTTGACTATGTTCACTGTTTTCTATGCATTCTTCATTGACATTTTCTCATTTATAATAATTCACCCCTCTACCCACTTTTTTTTAACCTGGTTTGTGGATTGCGCCCTACTCACCCTGCACGCGGGGGTTACCGTTCATTGGATACATGCTCACTAATGCCCGGGATCAGGCGGGGTCACGGTCACGTGAACTGCAAAGTTAAAGCAGAACCCCGACTTAGAAATGAGTCTTACACCTTGTGCAGCTGTGTAGCAACAGGCAGAGTCCTCTAGTGAAACACTCCATCCCTGATTGCTGCATGCCTTGTCTTCAGAATGTATAATTTAGAGGGGACACTGCTGAGCTTGTGTCCCGCTCCATCGGTCCAGCTTACCTCACTCCCAATGACAGAATGGGGTCCCTCCACTCACTAAGGCCCCTTTCACACTGGGGCGGGAGCGGCGGCGGTAAAACTGCGCTATTTTTAGTGCGGCTTTACCGTCATTTTAGCGGCGGTATTCGGCCACTAGTGTTGGCGGTTTTACCCCTCTTCTGGCAGCCGAGAAAGGGTTAATACCACCGCTAAGCGCTGCTGCAGCGCTTAGCGGGGAGAAAATCGCGGCACTGCCCCATTGAGTTCAATGGGAAGGAGCGGTTAAGGAGCTGTGTATACACTGCTCCTTCACCGCTCCAAAGATGCTGCTAGTAGGACTTTTTTTACCATCTTGCCAGCGCACCGCTCCAGTATGAAAGCCCTCGGGGCTATCACACTGGAGACATAGCAGTGGCTGTTTCAGGTTGGTTTGCAGGCGTTATTTTTAGCTCAATAGCGCCTGCAAAATGACCCAGTGTGAGAGGGGTCTAAGCGCAGACCTCATGCATGCACTTAATTAACTCCTTCGACTCACCTGTGCAATGGGGCTAGGTCCATGGGGTGTTCATACCGCAGGTTCACTCCCCATTGCTTTTTTGGTACTGACCTCTAGGGAGGGAGTCAGAGCACCGACCCCCTCACTGCCAGAGAACCTTACAGCCATGCCTGGTACCACTCTTAGCTGTCTGGCTGATATTACATTCCCACCAGTTCATTGTTACACATAGAAGAACTCGGAATAGATAACACTGCAATGAGATAACAAACATGAACTTCTTTATGAACAGATATAATCACAGGAATCCACGGATAAAGTGGTTAACACGTTTCACACAGCTTTGTGCTCAATCATAATGATTAAGCACAAAGCTGTGTGAAACCTGTTAACCACTTTATCCCTGGATTCCTGTGATTTTATCACGTTTGATTTCCCAGTGCAGTCCTGGGAAACCAAACGTGATAAAATCAGTCCCTCTGCGGCTTTCCTGGCTCCTCCTCTTCTCGAGTGCCCCATCGGAAAAACGCCCTCCATCGGGGCACCCGTGCAGCTGCTCTCCTGTATGCTGCTTATGCGATCATTGACACAGACAGCAGGACTCGGCCCCCACATCATTGGATTGGACTGACAGCAATGGGAGTCAATGGCTGCACTGCTATCAATTTATCCAATCAGGACACGAGACGTCAGCTGGAGCTGGTGTGCTTGTTCCCGGTGTGTGAAAGACGGGGTTCCAGTAAGTAAAACAGGAGTACTGGGGGGGTTGCTACACTAAAGGAGGTTTTTCACGTTAATGGATAGAATCCATTAAGGTGATAAACATTAAAGGGTTTACAACCCCTTTAATCCCCCTATCAAATCTAGAGCGGTGATCCCTCTTCCTGCATTCATGGTTACCTATAGCGACTACACACTTCCCACCAACTCCTCTGTGAGTTAACCCTTTGTGGTGGCCTTCTGTTCCTTACTCTTCACATTTGTGCTTTACAGGCCCTGTTCTATTAGATACACCATGTACCTCCATGCTCCCCTTTTGAAAAAATTCAGACCAGGCACAAATCAGTTGAACAGACTTTACTGGACAACTCGGTATTACAGTCCAACAATGCAATACAGTTCATTCCTGACTAACTAGACCCAGGCTATCCATAGCAAATTAAGCTAGCTACTTATTGTACTCTTCAAGGCGAATCTTTTAGGGGCTACATATAAAATGACACAATATACCGACTTCAAACATGTTTCGGCTAATAATAATATATCAATTGTATTGCCCGAAACACTCTGTATACTGTGTCATTTTATATTTAGACAAAAAGATTCACCTTGAAGAATGCACTGAGTGGCCAGCTTCATTTACTATGGATTGTCTGTACTGGAGACTGAATATCCCAGCCAGAGCACTGGTCTCCGGCCCTTGGACCTTGAATACAAAAGTCGAGCTGGGGTATGGTTTTGCTTTCATTAACTAGATCCAGGCTGCCCAGTGCCTACCTTCCCAAAGGTGAGAGTCAATAAGAGGTAGAGTCCTGGCTCAGGAAGTCAAGCCCCTGTACACACGGTCGGACATTCTGCCAACCAAATCCGTTGGATTTTGTCTGACGGATTTTGTCCGAAATTGTTACATACACACAGTCGGACCAAGTTGTCAGAAAATCCGATAATTCAGAACGAGATGAAGTTATTTCGTTACGACGGGACTACGTTCAGGCTGTAGCCAATAGCTTTGGTGCAGGAATTTGATCTGAGCATGCGTGGCACTTTGTCCAATCGGAATTCTCTACACATGATCGGAGTATGTCCGATCGGACCAGTTGGAAAATTGGGTCCGACGGATATTCCGACGGAATCAGTCCGATGCATACCACACACAGTCGGATTATCCGACAACACGGTCCGATAGGACACATCCTGACGGATTCTCCGACTGTGTGTACAAGGGCTTAGTCTAAAGTACATTCTAAATGTTTCTAGTGGCTATTTCATCAAGCTTGGCCTCCCGATTCTTCCCATGCAGGCCCCAGCAAAAAGCCCCCAAACAGAGCCATCCCCCAATTTATTTACTATGCAGGGTGGAAGGCAGAGCCTAGCAATAGCCAGCAAAATGTAGAGAAAGTTTTAACCCTTTCCTACCTAGGCAGCTTGGATAATGAACAATCATCCTGTCTACATACTTATGGTCAATACCGAAATCTCAGATATGAAATATGAACAAAGTAGAAAAGATGTAGCTGGATAGCCGCACTCCAAATGATTCAACTTTATTTCAAAAATGTAATTAAAATCATAGCATAGTTCACACTATAGAGGGATATGCTTTGTTCATATTTCATACAAAGAATTACCGCTCTAAGGTAATGACTTCTCCCAAAACAGCTGTCTCCACAATCCCACAGGGTGCTGGCTCTGTTTGCAACCGGAACTGAAGTAGAAAAGATGTAGCTGGATAGCCGCACTCCAAATTATTCAACTTTATTTCAAAAATGTAATTAAAATGTAATTAAAATCATAGCATCTAGGCTGGCAAACAGACTAACTGCACAGCCGCTGACATGTTTCACACCGAACACGGTGCTTAGTCATAGCTCAGAGCTATGACTAAGCACCGTGTTCGGTGTGAAACATGTCAGCGGCTGTGCAGTTAGTCTGTTTGCCAGCCTAGATGCTATGATTTTAATTACATTTTAATTACATTTTTGAAATAAAGTTGAATAATTTGGAGTGCGGCTATCCAGCTACATCTTTTCTACTTCAGTTCCGGTTGCAAACAGAGCCAGCACCCTGTGGGATTGTGGAGACAGCTGTTTTGGGAGAAGTCATTACCTTAGAGCGGTAATTCTTTGTATGAAATATGAACAAAGCATATCCCTCTATAGTGTGAACTTTTCTCAATTAAGAGCGCTTAGCAGTGGTAGAACTACCAGGGTCGCAAAGGTCGCACTTGCGATCAGGCCCTGGTACCAGCAACTGTATGGGGGCCAACGGGGTTGCTGGCTGCAAGACTCAGAGCTGAGAGAGTTTCTCTCCTACAGCCCAGAGCCTGCACTGACAGTTCTTCCTCCCTTCTCCATTGTATGGATGGGAGAGGAGAGACACAATTAGCTCCTCCCGTAACTCTACCGCTGTGTGCACCATGGGAAGTGTGAAGCCCAGTAACTGAATTATTAAATTCAGCTGCTTAGCTTCACACTTCACTGATGGGCACCGATAGGCAGCACTGATGGACACTGATAGGGGGCATTGATGAGCTGTGATTGGTTGCACTGTTAGGTGGCACTGATAGGCAGCATTGAGGAGCACTGTTAGGTGGCACTGATAGGCAGCACTGATAAGTGGCACTGATGGGCACTGATAGGTGGCATGGATGAGTGCACCATGGGAAGTGTGAAGCCCAGTAGCTGAATGATCAAATTCAGCTGCTTAGCTTAACACTTCACACTTCACCGATGGGCACTGATAGGAAGCACTGATAGACACTGATAGGGGGAATTGATGAGCACAGATAGGTTGCACTGATAAGCATCACTGATGGGCGGCATTAATGAGCACTGATAGGCGGCACTAATGGGCAGCATTAATGAACACTGATAGGTGGCACTGATAGGGAGCACTGAGAAGTGGCACTGATATGCAGCATTGATTAGCACTGATAGGGGGCATTGCTGAGCACTGATAGTCAGCATTGAGGAGCACTGATATGTGGCACTTATGGACATAACTGATGGGCACTGATAGGCGGCATTGATGAGCACTGATAGGTGGAACTAATAGGCCTCACTGATGGGCACTGATAGGCAGCATTAATGAGCATTGTTAGGCAGCACTGATAGACGGCATGGATGAGTACTGATAGGTGTCACCGATAGGCTGCACTGGTTAGCACTGATAGGGGGCACGGATGAGGACTGATAGGTGTCACTGATAGGCAGCACTGATAGGCACTGATCGGCAGCACTGAGGAGCACTGATATGTGGCACTGATGGGCATCACTGTCGGGCACTGATAGGCAGCATTGATGAACACTGATAGGTGGCACTAATATGCCTCACTGATAGGCGGCACTGATGGGCACCGATAGGCAGCATTAATAGGCAGCATTTTGCTTGTACATGATTGGATGATAAAATCAGCAGAGCTTCCCCTGATTTTAGATCTTCCCCTCAGATCTACAGCGACTGCTCTTCCAAGTGCACTTGTAGTGCAAAGTGGATTTGCCTAGTAAATCAACCCCATTGAGTGTTGTATAAAATGTTGCCATCTATTGAAAAATCGTTTAGTAGGGTTGAAGGCTTGAGTTATCATGTCTAATTTTTCTATATGCATCAAGGATTTCAGTTCCTTCTTCACCATAGTTACTTTGGGAGCAATAGGTAATGTCCACGTTTTTAGTATGGCTCTACGCGTCTTCAATAAACATATTGATATACAAGGTGGTATCGTCGTTGATCTTAATGATCCAGATTAGGTGGAAGGGTTGAGATACCCAAAAAGACATATCATAGGATCCTTGGTGATATGAATAGTTGATATAGTATGACTATAAATTTGGATTTGGTCCCAAAAGATGGATATCTCAGAACAGTTACACATTGTGGGGGTTATTTATGAAAGGTAACTCCACTTTGCACTGCAAGTGCACTTGAAAGTGCAGTCGCTGTAAATCTGAGGGGAAGATCTGAAATGAGGGGGAAGCTCTGCTGATTTTATCATCCAATCGTGTGCAAGCTAAAATGCTGATTTTTATTTTCCTTGCATGTCCCCCTCAGATCTACAGCGACTGCACTTACAGTGCTTTTGTAGTGCAAAGTGAATTTGCTTTTAGTAAATAACCTCCGTTGTCAAAAGCTGATGTCACCTTTACTATATACTGAATGGTACACAAAAGGACATTTGTCTACCTCCCTAGGCAAAATAAAATTCAATAACCTCGCTCCTAGTGCCTTACAGTCTATCCTTACTAGTGAAAGGTAAAAATTTCAACAACATTTAAAAAATATAATCCACTGGAATTTCAAGAATAACAAAGATCTTATCTTACTGTTATTGTTAATGGTTCATTTTACTTTATCTTTTTCTAACCTTTTTCCCTTCTTTTTATTTTTATATCTTTTCTTCTGGATGTCCATGTTAAGTACTCTATTTCCTTATGGATTAAAAGTTGTACTTGTACATGAAAGCTAACTACTCATCCACGCTTCCACTATAGGAGAAACATTTAAATCTTAGTCACTTATTTGAAACAATAATATTTATAACAGAATGGGCTATTTGAATAAACCGTGTTTCCCCGAAAATAAGACCTACCCCAAAAATAAGACCTAGCGTTGTTTTCCAGGAGGGCTGCAATATAAGCCCTACCCCGAAAATAAACCCTAATTTAAAATACTTGTAAAATCCTATTACCAACTCAAATTACAGTAGTATATAATGTACAATGTGTGTTTCTGTAATATAAATGTGGAGAAGAGAGCTCCGGCAGGTCACAGAAGTGTAGAGTGGTGCTATAACGAAGGTATTTGGCACAATTATATTACATAAACACACATATTGTACATTATATACTATTGTAATAAAGTGGATTATAGGATTTTACAAGCATTTTAACTCAGTTCACACTGGGGATTCCTGTCTAGCAGGGCGAGAGAAGACAGCACCTTACATGGTAAGACCTACCCCGAAAATAAGCCCTCCTATGTCTTTTGTTGCCAAAATGACTATAAGACCCGGGCTTATTTTCAGGGAAACATGATAATGGTGGTTTGCTACTTGAAGAATTGTGCTATCATTATGGTTAAAGTGGTTGTAAACCTTTACAACACACTTTGACCTACAGGTAAGCCTAGATTAAGGCTTAACTGTAGGTCCAAGAAATATCTCTTAAACCTACATGGTTTAGAAGATATTTACAAAAAGACAGGCACCGCTGTCTACGGTGCATGCGTCGTAGACAGCGGCGCGCAGGCGCACTATCGCCGTTAGCAGCATGCCGTTAGTGGCAGCTCCCGCGTGCATGCACAGGAGTGACGTCATCGCTGCTCCAGCGATGTGAGTGGCTGGAGCAGCGACACCCGGAAGAAGATGGACGCTCCGTGCTACAGGGGACAGCGGTGACATCGCTGGCTCCTGTGTCAGGTAAGTGACACATAATGGGCTACTATGCGATGCATAGTAGCCCATTATGCTTTACCTTTGCAGGGAGACAAAGAAGAAGTAAACCCATCAGGGTTTACTTCCTCTTTAATATTAGCAGTGGGATAAACATAAATCTGTAATTTTACTTTCCCTACAGTACTTATGTTGCTGGTTCTACCTTCTTTTTTTTTTTCCTTATTCTATTTTTGTGTGAATCTCTGAACTGTAAATCTCAATAAAACAAGTTTTTTTTTTAAATGTGCACGTTTAGAAGTAGAAGTAGAAGAGAGAAGACTGCAGATAAACAGGTACAACTTATGTAGAAGGATTTGTTTCATCTGTGTATCACCGGAGGCCAGTCACTTCACTGGGTATATGTAAGGGATTTCAACCACTTTAATTCTAGATTTAAATATTGCAGGAACCTCAGGAGGGAATCAATGCATGCAGGAAAAACTGAAGAATTATTTTTTACATTTTGTTTTACAGTTTTAAAGATTTGAATTTATTTATTCATGTAGAAGCCTATAAGGAATTAATATGAAAAAACCTTAAGGTGATTTTAAATTAAACTGATACACATGGGAATCATCTATAATTTTGTCTTTTCTGGCTGGCTTTCTTTGGCTCTACAAAAATACAGATTTAAAGCTAAATTCCAGGGAAACAGCTAAACCTGTTTTTGTTTTGGTTTGTTTTTTGCTGCAGTTAGGTAACACTTACGGGTCGTGTCCCTCTCTGAGCTTGTGATTGGGTGGTCAAAATTAAGCAGCACACTGATGAGTTATTCTACCTGTCACTCTGCTCTTTCCTCCTATCAGCCTTTTCCTCATTAACACATAAGTACTGCAGCACAACTGACTCGCACCTTCCAAACTCTGCTGTAATGCTTGCTTCAAAAAAAAAAGATGTACAGTGCATCCCTTAACCACTTAAGCCCCGGAAGGATTTACCCCCTTCCTGACCAAGCCCTTTTTTGCGATACGGCACTGCTTTTTTTTAACTGACAATTGCTCAGTCGTGCGAAGTTGTACCGTAACAAAAGGAACTTCTTTTTTTTCTCACAAACAGAGATTTCTTTTGGTGGTATTTGATCACCCCTGCAGTTTTTATTTTTTGCGCTATTAACAAAAAAAGAGCCAACATTTTGGAAAAAAAGCTATATTTTTTACTTTTTGCTATATTATTATTATTATTATTATAATACAGGTGTTATATAGCGCCAACAGTTTGCACAGTGCTTTACAACATGAGGGCAGACATTACAGCTACATTACAATTTGGTACAAGAGGAATCAGAGGGCCCTGCTCGTTAGAGCTTACACTCTAAAAAGGAAGGGGCAATTGATACAAAAGGTAATAGCTGTGGGGAGATGAGCTGATGGAGGAAGTAAAATAGTGTTAGTTAGAAGCAGGATAGGCTTCTTTGAAGAGAAGGGTTTTCAGGGATCGCCTAAAGATAGATAGATTAAGGGACAGTCTGACAGATTGGGGTAGGGAGTTCCAAAGGATGGGAGAAGCTCTGGAGAAATCCTGAAGGTGAGCATGGGAGGTGGTGACAAGGGAGCTAGAGAGCAGGAGGTCTTGGGATGACTGAAGAGAACGTCTTGGTTGGTATTTTGGGACTAGGCTAGTGATGTAGCAAGGGGCAGAGTTATGGATGGCTTTGACCAATGGACAATATAATAAATAATATTCTATAATAAATATCCGCCAAAAATATATAAAAAAACTAATTTCTTCCTCAGTTTAGGCCGATATGTATTCTCCTACATATTTTTGGTAAAAAAAATTGCAATAAGCGTATGTTGATTGGTTTGTGCAAAAGTTATCGCGTCTACAAAATAGGGGACAAAATAGGGGACATGACATTTTTATTATTATTTTTTTTTTTTATTAGTAATGACGCAGTGATGTAGGGGTACGTTGTTTTGTGCACCCATGCCACTTTGCCGACATATATCGGTGTGAGCCGGTCAGCAAGTGGTTAAAGTATTCACAGGGCTTCAATTTTTCCACATTTTATTATGTTACAGCCTTATTCCAAAATTAATTCAATAAATTATTTTTCTCAAAATTCTACAAACAATACCCCATTATGACAATGTGAAAGAAGTTTGTTTGAAATCTTTGCAAATTTATTTAAAAAAAAAAACAACAAAAAAATCACATGTACATAAGTATTTACAGCCTTTGCTCAATACTTTGTTGAAGCATCTTTGGCACCAATTACAGATCTAAGTCTTTTTGAGTATGATGCTACAAGCTTGGTAAACCTATTTTTGGGCAGTTTCTCCCATTCTTCTTTGCAGGACCTCTCAAGCTCCATCAGGTTGGATGGGGAGATTCTGTGCACAGCCATTTTCAGATCTCTTTAGAGATGTTCAGTCGGTGTCATGTCTGGGCTCTGGCCACCGGGCCACTCAAGGACATTCACAGAGTTGCCCCGTAGGCATGCCTTTGTTATCTTGGCTTTGTGCTTAGGGTTGTTGGTCTGTTGAAAGATGAGATTTCGCCCCAGTCTGAGGTCTAGAACACTCTGGAGCAGGTTTTCATCAAGGATGTCTCTGTACATTGCTGCATTCATCTTTCCCTCGATCCTGACTAGTCTCCCAGTTCATCCCCACAGCATGATGCTGCCACCACCATGCTTCACTGTAGGGATGGTATTGGCATGGTATTGTATTGTATTGGTATTGTTGATGATATTGTGATGGTATTGTTGATGAGCGGTGCCTGGCTTCCTCCAGACATGACGCTTACCATTTAGGCCAAAGAGTTCAATCTTTGTTTCATCAGACCAGGGAATTTTGGTTCTCATGGTCTGAGAGTCCTTCAGGTGCCTTTTGGCAAACTCCGGGTGGGCTGTCATGTGCCTTTTACTGAGGAGCGGCTTCCGTCTGGCCACTCTACCATACAGGTCTGATTGGTGGAGTACTACAGAAATGGTTGTTTTTCTGGAAGGTTTTCTTCTCTCACCACAGAGAAATACTGAAACTCTGTCAGAGTGACCATTGGGTTCTTCTATTTACAGATGATGCTCATTGGGACCTTCAATGCTGCAAAAAAAATTCTGTACCCTTCCCCATATTTGTGCCTCAATACAATCCTGTCTCAGGGGTCTACAAACAATTCCTTGTACTTTATGGCTTGGTTTGTGCTCTGACATGCACTGTGGGACCTTATACAGACAGCTGTCGGCCTTTTCAAGGCATGTCCAATCAAATGAATTTACCACAGGTGGACTCCAATCAAGTTGTAGAAATATATTGAGGATGATCAGTGGAAACAGGATGCACCTGAGCTCAATTTTACATGTCACGGCAAAAGCTGTGACTACTTATGTACATGAGATTTTTTTCATTTTTTATTTTTAATAAATTGACAAAGATTTCAAACAAACTTCTTTCACGCTGTCATTATGGGGTATTGTTTGTAGAATTTTGAAAATAATTAATGTAATCCATTTTGGAATAAGGCTGTAACCTAACAAAATGTGGAAAAAGTGAAGTCCTGTGAATACTTTCCGGATGTACTGTAAAAATGAACATACCGCTGCAATAGTTTGTATCTTTCCTATCTACCTGAAGTTTAGCTTTAAGCTGGTCCTTAATATATTCCCATGATTAATGAACAGGACAAAATACCAGCAGGGAACAATATTAGTTACAGCCAGTACCAATATGCATGCCAAATTAGTACCCTATGAGCACACATTACTCTCACAGGGTAATAACGAGCTATTGGCTGAATGTTTTCTTTTTCTGGCACTTCCCCCATTATATACACTATATTGCCAAAAGTATTGGGACGCCTGCCTTTACGCACACATGACCTTTAATAGCACCCAGTCTTAGTCTGTAGGGTTCAATATTGAGTTGGCCCACCCTTTGCAGCTACAACTGCTTAGCTGCAAAGGGTGGGCCAACTCAAAATTGAGCCCTACGGACTAAGACTGGGATGCCATTAAAGTTCATGTGCGTGTAAAGACAGACGGCCTCCCTTTAGTGCTGCAGAAACCAGCCTTATCAAGCTACATTTTCACTATAATAAAATAGATCAAATAGATTTAGCCTTTTTATGGATGGAGTAGAAAGCTCAAAAGCAGAAATCTTACAACCAAAGTCTCTGAAACATATTCCAAGCCAGAAAGTAACTACTGATATCAGTCCAAATTTACATGTCCAAATTATATCCAAGTTTGGATATAATACCTTAATAAAATTTTAAAACACATTATATTTTGGAACAATGTAATGATATGTTTTCTTATTGTATCCGGTTTATCTAACATTAAATTTATTTTCAGAAATTCAAATCATTTGAATAGAAACGTCTTGAGTTAATTTTCCTATACATGTACAATCCCTTTAAAAATGAATGGCATTAGCAAACTTCATATTTCTTTCAATGAATATAAACAGCCTGTATAGTAATGTAATTTAAATAAAACTGTTGCTTGTGTCAGCAGTTCCTCAATAATGCAGATGTATCTTACCTGGTCCAATGCAAAATGATGCGATTACACCAAGAATGCACACTATGCTAATGTATGGTACCCATGATGCACGATCCTGTAAATAAAATATCAGAGGTTTTAATATATTAGCATTTAAAGAACGCATGAAGGATAATTACTGAAGTTACCAAAGTACTGAAAGTGGACCTGAACTCAAAAGGTGAAGATGTTCTATGTTATAGAAAACATGAAATGTAGTAAAAAATGTAAGCAGCCTGCACAGAGTCCTCACTGCAACCTTTGGAACACCATTAACCGCTTCAGCCCCCAGAAGATTTTACCCCCTTCCTGACCAGAGCCCTTTTTGCGATTCGGCACTGCACCGCTTTAACTGACAATTGCGCGATCGTGCGACATTACACCCAAACAAAATTAATGTCCTTTTTTCCCCACAAATAGAGCTTTCTTTTGGTGGTATTTGATCACCTCTGCGGTTTTTATTTTTTGCGCTATAAACAAAAAAAGAGTGACAATTTTGAAAAAAACCCAATATTTTTTACTTTTTGCTATAATAAATATCCCCCAAAAATGTATAAGAAAAACATTTTTTTTCCTCAGTTTAGGCCAATACGTATTCTTCTACATATTTTTGGTAAAAAAAATTGCAATAGGTGTATATTGATTGGTTCGACTCGAACAGCGGGGGTTTGGCTGTTCACCAAATAGCGAAAAATTTGGGGTGTTCGCGGCAAATTTAAAGCCGTGGAACACCCTTTAAAAGTCTATGGGAGAAATCAAAAGTGCTAATTTTAAAGGCTTATATGCATGGTATTGTCATAAAAAGTTTTTGGGGACCTGGATCCTGCCCCAGGGGACATGTATCAATGCAAAAAAAAGTTTTAAAAGTTTTTTTTTTCGGGAGCAGTGATTTTAATAATGTTTAAAGTGAAACAATAAAAGTGAAATATTCCTTTAAATTTCATACCTGGGTGGTGTCTATAGTAAGCCTGTAAATTGAGGCATCTTTCCCGTGTTTAGAACAGTCTGAGAGCAAAATTACATTTCTAAAGGAAAAAAGTAATTTAAAAGTACTCCCGGCTATAATGAATTGTCAGTCCCAGCAATACACATAAAAGTCATTGAAAAAAATGACATGGGATTCCCCCACAGTCCATTACCAGACCCTTTGGGTCTAGTATGAATATTAAGGGGAACCCTGAACCAAAAAAAAATAAAAATTGTGTGGGGGTCCCCCCAAATTCCATACCAGGCCCTTCAGGTCCAGTATGGATATTAACCACTTCAGCCCCGGACCATTTTGCTGGTCAAAGACCAGACCACTTTTTGCGATTCCGCACTGCGTCGCTTTAACTGACAATTGCGCAGTCGTGCGACGTGGCTCCCAAACAAAATTGACGTCCTTTTTTTCCCACAAATAGAGCTTTCTTTTGGTGGTATTTGATCACCCCTGTGGTTTTTATTTTTTGTGCTATAAACAAAAATAGAGTGACAATTTTGAAAAAAACGCATTATTTTTTACTTTTTGTTATAATAAATATCCCCCAAAAATATATAAAAAATAAATTGTTTTCCCTCAGTTTAGGCCGATACGTATATTCTTAAAAAAATCACAATAAGCGATTATTGATTGGTTTGCGCAAAAGTTATAGCGTTTACAAAATAGGGGATAGTTTTATGCCATTTTTATTAATATTTTTTTTTTACTAGTAATGGCGGCGATCAGCGATTTTTATTTTGATTGCGACATTATGTCGGACACATCGGACATTTTTGACACATTTTTGGGACCATTGTCATTTATATAGCAATCACTGCTATATAAATGCAGTGATTCCTGTGTAAATGACACTGGCAGTGAAGGGGTTAACCAGTGGGTGGCAGTGTAGGGGTTAAGTGTTCCTAGGGGTGTGCTACTAACTGTTGGGGCTGGGCTTTAATTTAGTGAACACTGATCTCTGCTCCAATCACATGGAGCAGAGATCCGTGTCACTAGTTGCTAGGCAGAATGGGGAAATGCTGTTTACAACGGCATTTCCTTGTTCAGCCACACCGTGAGACGATCGCGGGTATGCCCGTGGCGATCGAGTCCGCGGGACCCATGACCGGACTCACGGGGGTCCCGACCAGCATGCCGGCGGTGTGCTCGCGATGGCAGGGCGGCATTAAAGATTGGGCGCACCTGTACGCCAATATGTCTGCCCGTGCCATTCTGCCGAAGTACATCGGCGTGCGCTGGTCGGGAACCGGTTAAGGGGAACCCTATGCCAAAATAAAAGAAATGCCGTGGGGGTCCCCCTCAAAATCCATACCAAAACCTTAAGGTCTAGTATGGATTTTAAGGGGAAACCTGTGCCAAAATATTTAAAAAATGGCGTGGGTCCCCCCAAAAATCCATACCAGACCCTTATCCGAGCACGCAACTTGGCAGGCTACTGGAAAAGAGTTGGGACAAGAGAGTTCCCCCCTCCTGAACTGTACCAGGCCACATGCCCTCAACATGGGGAGGGTGCTTTGGGGTAGCCCCCCAAAACACCTTGTGCCTATGTTGATCGGGACAAGGGCCTCATCCTCATCCCCACCCTCAGCCCCGCCCTCAGTTATAAAAGGACTGTCAAAGTGAAGATGTGTCATACGGCGGGGAGCCTCCCATGGAGGCGGGTCAGTAATGTTTTTTTTATGTACAGGGTCTGGCAATGGACTGTGGGGGTACAGCGAGTACTTTTAAATTACTTTTTTCCTTTAGAAATGTAATTTAGAAATGTCATTTTGCTCTTGGACTGTTGTAAACACAGGAAACATGCGCCACTTTAAAGGCATACTATAGACACCCCCCAGGTACAAAATTTAAAGGAATATTTCACTTTTATTGTTTCACTTTAAGCATTATTAAAATCAGTGCTCTCAAAAAACACAGTTTTTAAAACTTTTTTTTGCATTTGTACATGTCCCCTGGGGCAGGACCCAGGTCCCCAAACACTTTTTTTGAAAATAACTTGCATATACTGTAAGCCTTTAAAATTAGCACTTTTGATTTTTCATGTTCATGTCCCATAGACTTTAACGGTGTTCATGTGTTAGAACAAATGTTTTGCCTGTTTGCATGTTCTGCTGCAAACCAAACTAGGAGGTGTTTGGCTCATCCCTAGTGATCTACGAGAAAGGTAGACCTGAACTTTATTTACATCAAGCACTTTGGATTTCTCCTCAGACATGTGTAGGTATTTGTAGGCTGACCTAGTATTCGGTTCGCACCAGACCTTTCAAACGGACCCCAAATTCGTACGAACGTTAGAACCCCATTGAAGTCTATGGGACTCGAACGTTCGAAATGAAAAGTGCTAATTTTAACGGCTAATATGCAAGATACTGTCCTAAAAAGGGTTTGGGGACCTGGCTCCTACCCCAGGGGACATGGGTCAATGCCTAAAATGTTTTTAAAAATGGCCGTTTTGGCGGGAGCACTGATTTTAATGACGATTAAAGTGAAAAAAAAAGTGAAATATTCCTTTAAATATGGTGCCTGGGGGGTGTCTGTAGTATGCCTGTGAAGTGTCACGTGTTTCCCGTGTTTAGAACAGTCCCTGCACCAAATGACATTAAACGGAAATAACACCATTTAAAACTGCTTGCGGTTTTAATGTTATACCTGGTTCCTGCAATATGGTTGAAAATCATTGAGAAAAATGGCATGGGTAGCCCTCCCTGCCCATTACCAGCCCCTTTAGGTCTTGTACGCATATTAAGGGGAACCCCGTACCCATATTAAAAAAAGGAAATGCGTGTGGCCCCCAGGCCCTATATACTCAGAACAGCAGTATACAGGCGGTGCAAACAAGACAGGGACTGTGTAGGTTTGTTGTGTTAAGTTGAATCTGTTTGTAATTTTCAACTGGTACATTTTTAAAGTGTAGCTCCAGTCAAAAAAACTATTTTTAAGCTTTTTGGAAAACATAGGGAAGGGTTATCACCCCTGTATAATTTGTTTTGTCGTCCATCTTTTTTCATCTCACTTGCTGTTGTCTCCTTCTGTTTGCAAGTAGGAGATGTTTGTAAATTGGATGTTTGAAAGTAGGGGCCTGCCCTATATGCTCTGCAGAAATGGCGGAACAAGGTGTTGGTTTTGCCACAACATTGTAAGCCCTCAAAGTGCCTCTTGGTGGGTGCTGGAGCGCCCTGCTGTGAACGATTATATCAAGAATTGTAATTAAATGTCATTGTTGAACAGTGGTAGAAAAATTGACCTTTGGTGGTTGTGGTGCTGGTGACACAACACTATAAGTCCTCACCGTTACTCTGAGTGGGCACAGGAAGGGGCCCTCCTGTGAAATATTATATCAAGAATTGTAATTACATGTCCCTGTTAAACAGGGGCAGAAAAATTTGGCCTTAGGCACTGCTGCTGGTGCCACCACACTGCAACCTCTCCCATATACTCTAGTTTTATTGCAGGAATTAGCCCTGCTGCAAAGCATTGCATCAAAAATTGTACTTAAACGCCCCTGTTAAACAGGGGCAGAAAAATTGGGCCTTAGGCACTGGTGCTGGTGCCACCACACTGCAACCTCTGCCATATACTCTAGTTTTATTGCAGGAATTAGCCCTGCTGCAAAGCATTGCATCAAAAATTGTACTTAAACGCCCCTGTTAAACAGGGGCAGAAAAATTGGGCCTTAGGCACTGGTGCTGGTGCCACCACACTGCAACCTCTGCCATATACTCTAGTTTTATTGCAGGAATTAGCCCTGCTGCAAAGCATTGCATCAAAAATTGTAATTAAACGCCCCTGTTAAACAGGGGCAGAAAAATTGGGCCTTAGGCACTGCTGCTGGTGCCACCACACTGCAACCTCTGCCATATACTCTAGTTTTATTGCAGGAATTAGCCCTGCTGCAAAGCATTGCATCAAAAATTGTACTTAAACGCCCCTGTTAAACAGGGGCAGAAAAATTGGGCCTTAGGCACTGGTGCTGGTGCCACCACACTTCAACCTCTGCCATATACTCTAGTTTTAATGCAGGAATTAGCCCTGCTGCAAAGCATTGCATCAAAAATTGTAATTAAACGCCCCTGTTAAACAGGGGGAGAAAAATTGGGCCTTAGGCACTGGTGCTGGTGCCACCACACTGCAACCTCTGCCATATACTCTAGTTTTAATGCAGGAGTTAGCCCTTCTGCAAAGCATTGCATCAAAAATTGTAATTAAACGCCCCTGTTAAACAGGGGCAGAAAAATTGGGCCTTAGGCACTGGTGCTGGTGCCACCACACTGCAACCTCTCCCATATACTCTTGTTTGATTGCAGGAATTAGCCCTGCTGCAAAGCATTGCATCAAAAATTGTACTTAAACGCCCCTGTTAAACAGGGGCAGAAAAATTGGGCTGATGGCATCAACTAGAACCAGAAATGTTCTTCCAACATATCAGCGGAGGAGGAAAGGATAGACAATCAACATAACAGGACAGTCACTCAGCATCAGCATAGGCAGTCTTGAAGGGATGTGATATTTCAAAAAAAATTATTCTGTTACATCAGCTTCAGGTGCTTGGTAGCTGTGGGTGATCCAAGACTGATTCATCTTGATGAAGGTCAGTCGATCAACTGATTCGGTGGACAGGCGCACCCTGTGATCGGTAACAAAGCCACCAGCAGCACTGAAGGTGCGTTCCGAAAGAACGCTGGATGCAGGACAGGCCAGTAGCTCAATTGCATACTGTGCAAGCTCTGGCCAGTGATCCATCCTCAAGACCCAGTAAGCCAGAGGATTTTCGGTGGGAAAGGTGTCCAAGTCTGACCTTGCCCCTAGGTATTCCTGCACCATGTAAATCAGACGCTGGCGATGGGTGCTGGAACCGATCATACCTTGGGGCTGCAGACTAAAAAATTGTCTGAAAGCATCAGTCAGACGGCCACCTTCTCCACCGCTCCTTCTGACCGATGCCTCAGCAACACGTTGTCCAGGACCAGGAGTTTGTAACCTCCCAGTCTCTGGGAACGCGTTGCACAAACCTTTCTGCAAGGCCTCCCGGAGATGTCTCATTCTCTGCTCCCTCTGCGATGGCAAGATAAGGTCGGCAACCTTACCCTTGTACCGTGGATCAAGGAGAGTGGCCAGCCAGTAATGGTCCCTCTCCTTGATCCGAAGAATACGAGGATCCTTCCGCAGGCTTTGCAGGATCAGGGAGGCCATGCAGCATAGGTTAGCTGAGGCATTCGGTCCGGAGTCCTCTGGGTCACTAAGGACAACATGATCCGCAGCTACCTCCTCCCAGCCACGTACAAGTCCACGTGTTTCTTGGGACTGTAAATCATCCCTACAAGACTGCTGCTGCTGCTGCTGATGCTGAGTGCCAGCCTCCACCTCCATGCTGACACAATCATCCTCCTCCTCCTCTTCCTCCTCCTCATCCTCTTCCTGTGTGATGGGTGGCACAGCAGGAACACTGTCTGGATAAAGGGGGCCTTGAGAGGCAAGGAAGTCCTCCTCTTCCTGCCTCTGTTCTGCCTCAAGTGCCCTGTCCATTATTCCACGCAGCGTATGCTCCAAGAGGTGGACAAGAGGTACAGTGTCACTGATGCATGCACTGTCACTGCTCATCATCATTGTGGCCTCCTCAAACGGTGACAGGACAGTGCATGCATCCCTGATCATGCCCCACTGGCGTGGTGAGAAAAAACCGAGCTCCCCTGACCCTGTCCTGGTGCCGTAGTCACACAGGTACTCATTGATGGCCCTCTGCTGCGTGTGCAGCCGCTGCAGCATGGCCAATGTTGAGTTCCATCTGGTGGGCATGTCACATATAAGGCGGTTCTTGGGCAGGTTCAACTCCTTTTGGAGCTCAGCCAGCCGAGCACAGGCATTAAATGATCGGCGGAAATGCACACAGACTTTCCTGGCCTGCTTCAGGACATCCTGTAAGCCGGGGTACCTGCCCAAGAACCGCTGCACCACCAGGTTAAGGACGTGAGCTACACAGGGCACATGGGTCAGTTGCCCCTGTCGGAGGGCGGAGAGGAGGTTGGTGCCATTGTCGCAAACCACCATTCCTGGCTTAAGCTGGCGTGGCGTCAACCACCTCTCGGCCTGCCCCTGCAGAGCTGACAAAACATCCGCCCCAGTGTGGCTCCTGTCCCCCAAACAAACCAGCGCAAGCACGGCATGGCATAGTTTTGCCTGCGTACTTGCGTAGCCCCTTGAACGCCTACGGAGCACCGCTGGTTCTGAGGACAGAGCACTGGAAGAGGCCATGGAGGAAGAAGAAGAGGAGGGGGTGGAGGAGAGAGGTGTGTCACAACCAATAGTAGCATTTTGGAGGCGTGGTGGCAGAACAACCTCCAACACTACTGCACCTTGTCCTGCATCCTTCCCAGCTGCCAGAAGAGTGACCCAATGGGCCGTGAAAGACAGGTAACGTCCCTGTCCATGCCTGCTGGACCATGAGTCAGCGGTAATATGCACCTTACCGCTGACCGCCCTGTCCAGCGAGGCAAGGACATTGCCTTCCACATGCCGGTAGAGAGCCGGAATCGCCTTCCGTGAGAAAAAGTGGCGTTTGGGGACCTGCCACTGAGGAACCGCACATTGTACAAACTCACGGAAGGGGGCCGAGTCTACCAACTGAAAAGGCAGCAGTTGAAGTGCTAGCAATTTAGTCAAGCTAGCATTCAACCGCTGGGCATGTGGATGGCTGGGAGTGAACTTCTTCCGCCGGTCCAGCAGCTGGGGCAGGGACATTTGCCTGATATAATCGGACGTGGGTGTACCGCTAGCAGAGTTCCCGGAAGCACTTGGCTGTGACACACCTAATTCTACACCTTCATTCCTCTCAGAGCAGGTTTCAGAGAGGACTGAAGGTCTAGTGGGGTTGGAGATGCCAGCTGATGAGGAGCAAGGAGAGGTCCGCTTTGTTCTTTGGTGTGGGTCTTTGAGGTACACTTGCCAACGAGCTGCATGGCAGGTCAACATATGTCTGGTCAAGCATGTGGTGCCCAAGCGGCTGATGTTTTGGCCACGTGAGATACGCTTGAGACATATGTTGCAAATAGCAGCGGTGCGATCTGATGCACTCGTCTCAAAAAAGGCCCACACCAAAGAACTTTTAGAATAACGCGCAGAGGCAGCGCTCTGCACAGGCGGAGCTCTGCGGTGTGATTCAGTCGGTGTGCTGCCCCTAAGCTGGCCCCCGGAGGGCATCCTGCCTCGTTGGACATGTGCCTCCTCCTCCTCCTCCTCCCTCCTTCCAGGCACCCACGTGGAGTCAGTGCCCTCATCATCCCCTCCCTCTTCATCGCTGTAGCAAACCTGGCAGTATGCTGCAGCTTGTGGAACATGACTGCCAGATTGCTGTCCTTCTTGAGCATCCCCTCTCTCTGCGCTCACGCTACTGCCTTCCTCTAGCTGAGTGTCATCATCAGAGCCCACAAAACACTGGGCATCCTCCTGGAGCATGTACCCAACACTGTGCTCAAAGAGTTCAGGAGACTCCTCAGGAGGACGTGGTGGGTCTAGGGAAGGAGTCACTGATGATGACATTGAGAGGAGGGAAGACGATGCATTGGCAGCTGCTTTGCTAGTACCCTGAGAATGGGTGAGAGAGGATGAGGAGGATGAAGAGGGCTTGGTCATCCACTCTACCAAGTCGTTGGCATGTTGCGGTTCAACATGTCCAGCTGCCGAAAAGAAGGACAAGCGTGTCCCATGGCCACGTGCTGATGACAATGCACCGCGTCCACGACCAGCACTGTTGTCTCTAGACACAGAGCCTGCTTGCCCTCTTTTATCGGCTCGCGCCTGTCTGCCTCTCCTTGCTGGCCTTCCAGACATGGTAATGGCCTGAAGGGAGTTGGGTAAAAAAGCAGTTGGGTAGTGTATATTGTGCTAGAGGCACACAACACCCACTAACTCCTGCAGATGCCTTTATTATAGAACACCAGAGATAAAGGGGTATATACAGATGTATACTGTGCTGTGCTGGAGGCACACACAACTTCCAATAACTCCTGCAGATGGCAAGTGGGCTCAAATAGAGAACAGCTATGTAGGTGGATATAGCGGTATGTACTGGGTACAGAGCACGCAGACAGCACGCACTATCTCCTAACACTACTGACTGCAAGCTCTATTATAAAAGATAGATCACTAGCTATATAGGTGAGGTGAATATAGCGGTGTATACTGCGGTCAGGGCACGCAGACAATAACCAGAGAACACCAGAGATAAAGGGGTATATACAGATGTATACTGTGCTGTGCTGGAGGCACACACAACTTCCAATAACTCCTGCAGATTGCAAGTGGGCTCAAATAGAGAACAGCTATGTAGGTGGATATAGCGGTATGTACTGGGTACAGAGCACGCCGACAGCACGCACTATCTCCTAACACTACTGACTGCAAGCTCTATTATAAAAGATAGATCACTAGCTATATAGGTGAGGTATATATAGCGGTGTATACTGCGGTCAGGGCACGCAGACAATAACCACTGCACAACAGCAAGATCGCAAATCGGCCGAAAACGATCGGTGTGTACTGTGTTGAAATTTACACAGAACACCCACTGCTTCAGACGCCAACACACTACACGAGGCCGCCGCGCTGGCGGCCTTATATAGTGTGGGGCGTGCACTACACAGCCTGAGCTATGATTGGCCACAGGCATCCTGCCTGTGGCAAATCATGGCTCTCCTCGCTGCTGGCGCTGCGATTGGCCAAGCATTCGGGGTCACAGTGCATGCTTGGCCAATCATGAGCCAGCAATGCACTGCGCCATCGCAGTGCATTGTGGGCCGTGAGCGCCACACGAATTTGACGCGAACGGACCAAAATGTTCGGACTTCGCCGAACGGACGAACAGCCAATGTTCGAGTCGAACGTACGTTCGACTCGAACACGAAGCTCATCCCTACTCACAACAGTAAAATCTGTATGTACTGTATATGCAGCATAGCATGCTTGCTTTAGTCACTGTGGAACTTAAGGGGTTAATCCTCTGCATTGTTTAAAAAGGCTGTTTTATCCTGTATGCATAGATCCTCCCCCTCCTGCACTGTTTATCCAGAGAAGGCCAGCTAACACAGGCAAAGTAGCCGACCTGCACATGCTCAGTTGTGGCTTTTATGCTGGAGGGAACAGTTACTTGTTCTCAGAGATAGCCAGGTCACATGACATTGACATTGCACATGTGGGCGTGTATACAGGCTGTAGTGAAAATCTCCTCCTTCCTGAATTCTCAGCACTGGAGAAATTGCACAGTTTATCATGTAACGGTGGTATAGAGATTATCCAAAAAGATATATAGTGCCAGTATTTTAATGTTAAAAAAACATTTATAAGCTGTAATATACACTCCGGGGGACTGCCTATTTGTAAGTGTATATTACATTTTTCAATAAATGTTTTAAAGCGGGAGTTCCGCTGTTTTTTTTTTTTATTAAAAACTCAGCAGCTACAAATACTGCAGCTGCTGACTTTTAAAATATGAACACTTATCCGTCCAGCGCGCTCGCGATGTCGGCACCCGAAGCCGATTTGTCGCTCGGCTCTCGGGTGCTGCCGCCGCCATCTTGGATATGGGAATCTGGAAGTGAAGCTTCACTTCCCGGTTCCATACTGCGCATGCGCGAGTCGCTCTACGCAATAAGCATGGTCCCTGCTGTCTCTGGGATCCGTGTGTTTCCCAGCAGACAGCGGGGGTCCACAGGAAGTGGCGTAAATGCCCGCAGATTCTGCGGATATCTATGCCCGGAAGTGGGTGCAAATACCTGTATTATACAGGTATCTGTACCCCCCCTCCCCCCTGAAAGGTGACAATTGTGGCACTGGAGGGGGGGAGGGTTCCGATGAGCGGAAGTTCCCCTTTAGGGTGGAAGTCCGCTTTAAACATATTACACTACAAGGCTTACCTCTTCTCTCCGCACATATTGGGAGTACTGCTACAGGATTCCTAAGTATCGGTTGCTTGGAGTTTTTACTACCACCCCCCGTGAATCAGATCTCTCCTCCAGCCTGACCACTGAGTCCATTAAAATTGCATCTCTCCTCCAGCCTGACCGCTGAGTCCATTGGAATTTAAACAAGCGCATGTGATCTCTATTACCTGTGATCCACTATTTCTGGTAAGAAGCGAGTGTTTGTTGTGAAGGGATTTATCAGAGCATCATGTTTATTCGGATCGCATTAGGATTTCTAATAATTCATCACAGTTTTTTCCTATTACTGGATTGGATTTTGTTAATTTAACTCTTTCTATAAGAGTTTCTTTGGAGTTATGTATGGACACATTTTGTTTTACAGTTTTTTTTTCCTTTTTTTGCAGTAAATATTAATTTCTATTCACATATATGTTATAATGAGTACTAGTTAATTCATGTGTGGTTAAGATATTAATCATTGATTTTTGATTATCACCATTACCATTGGTTTGGTATCAGATTAACACACCTATTTTTAATGTGTAGGCATTTTCCACATAGAGTGTTATGCTCTCCAAAGGTAGTCCATGAACCTCCAAAGAGCTAAAAAGCATGTGCAGAATAACAGGGTAGAAATCTGGGACAAAGAATAGTCTGGGCTGTAAGATAAGAGCAAATTATATATATTATAAATGTGTTGAGAAGGAACGAGGAAGGGCCACCTGAGATGTTTCCTTTGATACTATATTCTTTAAAATAATAAAATCACATTTACACTGGAAATGACAGAATAATCTTTACCTGAAAAGTCAGAGATACAGTCAATATGCCAAAAAACAGAGTCATCAACCCAAATCCACCAATCAGAAGCACTCTTCTTCCCAGTTTTTCAATAGTTATGCCCTGTAAATAAAATACAAATACAGTAGCTGTTTTTAATCTTAATATCTCCTGCAAAAAATCACAATGAGATAAACAATGTAACTCTTTTTGTGCTGTTGATTTCAAACCTTTTTACTTCAGTTTTTCCTTGATAAATCAAAGATAAATTTATGGTATAGACGTGCCATCTCAAAGTGGCCTTACCTAGGACTAGAGGCGATTCAGTTCGCATTGTGCATTTCGCATTGTGTATTTCATTCATTCATTCACATCTCCCCCAAATTCCATGGATAGAACACAGCCACGTTTCTCTATCCTGTAAAACACACCCCCTCATAGGAACAACACTACTGGCCTTCCAATAACCCTGCAGTAAGTATAACTTGTCATCCTCCCCAGGCCCCATAACCCCACTTCGACAGAACCCGGCTTTCCAAAGGGCATGGCAGAGATTTTTCTCAAGGACAACTGGCCACATCTTACAGTCCGAGTAAAACATTTCTTTGATAAAGGTCGTCTTCTACCCTTACACTCTTTGACACTCCGAACTGCAAATCACTTATTCCCACCCAAATCAGACACTTTTTATGCAGATTCCAACCCCTTCCTGCATGGTCCCGACAACATACACCATTTGAAGCAATCTGCTTTAAAACTTCCCCTCAAAGGCATCTATTCTTGGACATTTACTCCATGTTGTTCACTGACCATGAACCCAAATCTAACTTAGCGAATCACGAATGGGAACTGTTTATAAATCTCTCAAACGATGAATGGGAAAAGATATACACCTATATATCTACAAAGTTTCTTTTTTTTTACGCAAAAAATGGCTACAAAATCTTCTCAAGACAGTATAGAATACCTCTAAGATTACATAAATATACCCCTACTGTTGCCCCCCCCCAATGTTGGCGGTGTAATGAGGAGTTGGGTTCACTACTACATATATGGTGGACATGACCAATTTCTGTTACACCACTCCACCATTCCAAAATCAGACACTTTAACTCCCTTGCCATGCATCTAGTCAATGCGGCCAAACTCTGCATCCTGTCGCATTGGCGGTCCTCAAATCCTCCAACCATACCAGAATAGTTCAAATGCATACAAAGAATCGCTGACATGGAGGAACTCATCCACCAATTGAGAGACACTTCTGACAAGTATAGGTCAACCTGGTCTTGCTGGCAATATTTTAGAATAATGGACGATTATTAAAAACACCTCACCTAAATTTGCAGACCCATACCCCGAAAAAGGAGGAGAAGGAGAAGGCAGAAACCCCTATCTCTGTCACTCCTCTTCATATCCCAGATTACGCAATCAAATGGTTCTGAGACCCATCTACCTTTAGCCTCTAGTTGCTTCCCCCTACTTGTCCCCTATCTTTATAGCCCCATCCCTTCCCCTACTCCCCCTCACAATCTCTAATACCAATACCTACTACATAAAAACTTACATGCGCATCCCTAACATATGTGTACACCCAAGATAAGGTCTGATCACACCTACTTTCAACCAAACCACACTGATAGCAATTAATGATATTCACACCCAAATTTCTACTTACTGAATTTTGAGGAATAAAAGTGGAACCCCCACTTATATAGTAGGATATGTCTCTACCTGCTATTAGGACCGAATGGTGGGTGCAGATTCTTAAAGATTCTTCTTTAAAAATAGAGGTCACAAATTCATGATCAGAAATATACCATATTAATTTGTCCGACTCTGCCTTGAGAATATGATGTAAAATGTGATGAGGAAAGTGCACTCAATGTTCACTGCTCAACATTAGGTAATTTGTAACTATGGTAAGACGTAGATCCCCCCTTCCCGATACAGTCTGCTTCCATAAGGGCTATCTGGGGGCAGAGAAACTCTCCACTCTATACCTAGTATTTAAAAATGTTAATACTGTTCTTTCACTTTTGTTATTCAAGCATGGCGTAAGATATAGTACAAGTGATTTTCTTCCTAATGCCCAAATGTACGACATATTTTGTTTATTTCTCTGTGTTGTTCTTTTTTCGCTATGTTGTTTGTGAAAACTTTAAAAAAACATTGGGAAAAAAAATGTGACTAAAACGAAAACAATTCAGGCGACTATAACTAAAACGGCATTTTAGTCTAAAGGCTAAAACTAAATCGAAATTTGACAGCAAAATTAACACTGCACTCTACTAGCTGTATCAGCAATAGGCAAAAAGCCCTTACAATAGTCCCCATGATGCTGGGGTGACCTCTTGCTGTCGAAGGGGAGCCTCAGTCTGTTCAAAGCCTCCAGTGACCAGCAGTTGAAAGCAGAGGGTGGGTGGACACTGCAGTCACCCTAATGCCGCGTACACACGAGCGGACTGTATGGCATACTTAGTTCGTCATACAATCCGACGGACAGTCCGTCGTACTTTCCACTGAACGGACTTGACCACACACGGATGCACAAACAGTCTGTCGAAAGCTTGCGCGATGACGTGTACAGCACGTACAATGGGACTAGAAATAGGAAGTCCAAGACACAGCAAAGCACCCTTCCGCCGTGTAAATCCTTTCTGGGCATGCGCCATTCTTAGTCCGTCAAACTAGCATACTGACGACCGTACTGTCCGCTGAAACCAAAGTACGACGGACAGAATTTCGAAAAAACCGAAATACTTAGTACACCGGACTGCACGCAGAAAAAGTCCGCTGAAGCCCACACACGAGCGGATTGTCCGCTGAAATGTGTTTCGACGGACTAAGTACGCCATACAGTCCGCTCGTGTGTACGCGGCATAAGGCAGTGGTGAAGGTTCTGTGATGTGGGCGGTCCTGCGTTGCCCCCAGATGTTCTTACTCCAAGCCTTGTGTTCAGATCTCTGCTGGCAGGCGAATATCCAGACTAGGGATGAGCCGAACACCCCCCGGTTCGGTTCGCACCAGAACTTTCGAACGGACCCCAAATTCGAAAGAACTTTAGAACCCCATTGAAGTCTATGGGACTCGAACGTTCGAAATGAAAAGTGCTAATTTTAACGGCTAATATGCAAGATACTGTCCTAAAAAGGGTTTGGGGACCTGGCTCCTGCCCCAGGGGACAGGGGTCAATGCCTAAAATGTTTTTAAAAATGGCCGTTTTGGCGGGAGCACTGATTTTAATGACGATTAAAGTGAAAAAAAAAAGTGAAATGTTCCTTTAAATATGGTGCCTGGGGGGTGTCTGTAGTATGCCTGTGAAGTGCCACGTGTTTCCCGTGTTTAGAACAGTCCCTGCACAAAATGACATTAAACGGAAATAACACCATTTAAAACTGCTTGCGGTTTTAATGTTATATCTGGTTCCTGCAATATGGTTGAAAATCATTGAGAAAAATGGCATGGGTAGCCCTCCCTGCCCATTACCAGCCCCTTTAGGTCTTGTATGCATATTAAGGGGAACCCCGTACCCATATTAAAAAAAGGAAATGCGTGTGGCCCCCAGGCCCTATATACTCAGAACAGCAGTATACAGGCAGTGCAAACAAGACAGGGACTGTGTAGGTTTGTTGTGTTAAGTTGAATCTGTTTGTAATTTTCAATTGGTACATTTTTAAAGTGTAGCTCCAGTCAAAAAAACTATTTTTAAGCTTTTTGGAAAACATAGGGAAGGGTTATCACCCCTGTATAATTTGTTTTGTCATCCATCTTTTTTCATCTCACTTGCTGTTGTCTCCTTCCGTTTGCAAGTAGGAGATGTTTGTAAATTGGATGTTTGAAAGTAGGGGCCTGCCCTATATGCTCTGCAGAAATGGCGGAACAAGGTGTTGGTTTTGCCACAACATTGTAAGCCCTCAAAGTGCCTCTTGGTGGGCGCTGGAGCGCCCTGCTGTGAACGATTATATCAAGAATTGTAATTACATGCCATTGTTTAACAGTGGTAGAAAAATTGACCTTTGGTGGTTGTGGTGCTGGTGCCACAACACTATAAGTCCTGACCGTTACTCTGGGTGGGCACAGGAAGGGGCCCTCCTGTGAAATATTATATCAAGAATTGTAATTACATGTCCCTGTTAAACAGGGGCAGAAAAATTTGGCCTTAGGCACTGCTGCTGGTGCCACCACACTGCAACCTCTCCCATATACTCTAGTTTTATTGCAGGAATTAGCCCTGCTGCAAAGCATTGCATCAAAAATTGTACTTAAACGCCCCTGTTAAACAGGGGCAGAAAAATTGGGCCATAGGCACTGGTGCTGGTGCCACCACACTGCAACCTCTGCCATATACTCTAGTTTTATTGCAGGAATTAGCCCTGCTGCAAAGCATTGCATCAAAAATTGTACTTATACGCCCCTGTTAAACAGGGGCAGAAAAATTGGGCCTTAGGCACTGGTGCTGGTGCCACCACACTGCAACCTCTGCCATATACTCTAGTTTTATTGCAGGAATTAGCCCTGCTGCAAAGCATTGCATCAAAAATTGTACTTAAACGCCCCTGTTAAACAGGGGCAGAAAAATTGGGCTGATGGCATCAACCAGAACCAGAAATGTTCTTCCAACATATCAGCGGAGGAGGAAGAGGATAGACAATCAACATAACAGGACAGTCACTCAGCATCAGCATAGGCAGTCTTGAAGGGATGTGATATTTCAAAAAAAATTATTCTGTTACATCAGCTTCAGGTGCTTGGTAGCTGTGGGTGATCCAAGACTGATTCATCTTGATGAAGGTCAGTCGATCAACTGATTCGGTGGACAGGCGCACCCTGTGATCGGTAACAAAGCCACCAACAGCACTGAAGGTGCGTTCCGAAAGAACGCTGGATGCAGGACAGGCCAGTAGCTCAATTGCATACTGTGCAAGCTCTGGCCAGTGATCCATCCTCAAGACCCAGTAAGCCAGAGGATTTTCGGTGGGAAAGGTGTCCAAGTCTGACCTTGCCCCTAGGTATTCCTGCACCATGTAAATCAGACGCTGGCGATGGGTGCTGGAACCGATCATACCTTGGGGCTGCGGACTAAAAAATTGTCTGAAAGCATCAGTCAGATGGCCACCTTCTCCACCGCTCCTTCTGACCGATGCCTCAGCAACACGTTGTCCAGGACCAGGAGTTTTTAACCTCCCAGTCTCTGGGAACACGTTGCACAGACCTTTCTGCAAGGCCTCCCGGAGATGTCTCATCCTCTGCTCCCTCTGCGATGGCAAGATAAGGTCGGCAACCTTACCCTTGTACCATGGATCAAGGAGAGTGGCCAGCCAGTAATGGTCCCTCTCCTTGATCCGAAGAATACGAGGATCCTTCCGCAGGCTTTGCAGGATCAGGGAGGCCATGCAGCGTAGGTTAGCTGAGGCATTCGGTCCGGAGTCCTCTGGGTCACTAAGGACAACATGATCCGCAGCTACCTCCTCCCAGCCACGTACAAGTCCACGTGTTTCTTGGGACTGTAAATCATCTCTACAAGACTGCTGCTGCTGCTGCTGATGCTGAGTGCCAGCCTCCACCTCCATGCTGACACAATCATCCTCCTCCTCCTCTTCCTCCTCCTCATCCTCTTCCTGTGTGATGGTTGGCACAGCAGGAACACTGTCTGGATAAAGGGGGCCTTGAGAGGCAAGGAAGTCCTCCTCTTCCTGCCTCTGTTCTGCCTCAAGTGCCCTGTCCATTATTCCACGCAGCGTATGCTCCAAGAGGTGGACAAGAGGTACAGTGTCACTGATGCATGCACTGTCACTGCTCACCATCCTTGTGGCCTCCTCAAACGGGGACAGGACAGTGCATGCATCCCTGATCATGCCCCACTGGCGTGGTGAGAAAAAGCCAAGCTCCCCTGACCCTGTCCTGGTGCCGTAGTCGCACAGGTACTCATTGATGGCCCTCTGCTGCGTGTGCAGCCGCTGCAGCATGGCCAATGTTGAGTTCTATCTGGTGGGCATGTCACATATAAGGCGGTTCTTGGGCAGGTTCAACTCCTTTTGGAGCTCAGCCAGCCGAGCACAGGCATTAAATGATCGGCGGAAATGCACACAGACTTTCCTGGCCTGCTTCAGGACATCCTGTAAGCCGGGGTACCGGCCCAAGAACCGCTGCACCACCAGGTTAAGGACGTGAGCTACACAGGGCACATGGGTCAGTTGTCCCTGTCGGAGGGCGGAGAGGAGGTTGGTGCCATTGTCGCAAACCACCATTCCTGGCTTAAGCTGGCGTGGCGTCAACCACCTCTCGGCCTGCCCCTGCAGAGCTGACAAAACATCCGCCCCAGTGTGGCTCCTGTCCCCCAAACAAACCAGCGCAAGCATGGCATGGCATCGTTTTGCCTGCGTACTTGCGTAGCCCCTGGAACGCCTACGGAGCACCGCTGGTTCTGAGGACAGAGCACTGGAAGAGGCCATGGAGGAAGAAGAAGAGGAGGGGGTGGAGGAGAGAGGTGTGTCACAACCAATAGTAGCATTTTGGAGGCGTGGTGGCGGAACAACCTCCAACACTACTGCACCTTGTCCTGCATCCTTCCCAGCTGCCAGAAGAGTGACCCAATGGGCCGTGAAAGACAGGTAACGTCCCTGTCCATGCCTGCTGGACCATGAGTCAGCGGTAATATGCACCTTACCGCTGACCGCCCTGTCCAGCGAGGCAAGGACATTGCCTTCCACATGCCGGTAGAGAGCCGGAATCGCCTTCCGTGAGAAAAAGTGGCGTTTGGGGACCTGCCACTGAGGAACCGCACATTGTACAAACTCATGGAAGGGGGCCGAGTCTACCAACTGAAAAGGCAGCAGTTGAAGCTAGCAATTTAGCCAAGCTAGCATTCAACCACTGGGCATGTGGATGGCTGGGAGTGAACTTCTTTCGCCGGTCCAGCAGCTGGGGCAGGGATATTTGCCTGCTATAATCGAACGTGGGTGTACCGCTAGCAGAGTTCCCGGAAGCACTTGGCTGTGACACACCTAATTCTACACCTTCATTCCTCTCAGAGCAGGTTTCAGAGAGGACTGAAGGTCTAGTGGGGTTGGAGATGCCAGCTGATGAGGAGCAAGGAGAGGTCCGCTTTGTTCTTTGGTGTGGGTCTTTGAGGTACGCTTGCCAACGAGCTGCATGGCAGGTCAACATATGTCTGGTCAAGCATGTGGTGCCCAAGCGGCTGATGTTTTGGCCACGTGAGATACGCTTGAGACATATGTTGCAAATAGCAGCGGTGCAATCTGATGCACTCGTCTCAAAAAAGGCCCACACCAAAGAACTTTTAGAATAACGCGCAGAGGCAGCGCTCTGCACAGGCGGAGCTCTGCGGTGTGATTCAGTCGGTGTGCTGCCCCTAAGCTGGCCCCCGGAGGGCATCCTGCCTCGTTGGACATGTGCCTCCTCCTACTCCTCCTCCTCCTCCTCCCTCCTTCCAGGCACCCACGTGGAGTCAGTGCCCTCATCATTCCCTCCCTCTTCATCGCTGTAGCAAACCTGGCAGTATGCTGCAGCTTGTGGAACATGACTGCCAGATTGCTGTCCTTCTTGAGCATCCCCTCTCTCTGCGCTCACGCTACTGCCTTCCTCTAGCTGAGTGTCATCATCAGAGCCCACAAAACACTGGGCATCCTCCTGGAGCATGTACCCAACACTGTGCTCAAAGAGTTCAGGAGACTCCTCAGGAGGACGTGGTGGGTCTAGGGAAGGAGTCACTGATGATGACATTGAGAGGAGGGAAGACGATGCGTTGGCAGCTGCTTTGCTAGTACCCTGAGCCTGGGTGAGAGAAGATGAGGAGGATGAAGAGGGCTTGGTCATCCACTCTACCAAGTCGTTGGCATGTTGCGGTTCAACATGTCCAGCTGCCGAAAAGAAGGACAAGCGTGTCCCATGGCCACGTGCTGATGACAATGCACGACCAGCACTGTTGTCTCTAGACACAGAGCCTGCTTGCCCTCTTTTATCGGCTCGTGCCTGTCTGCCTCTCCTTGCTGGCCTTTCAGACATGGTAATGGCCTGAAGGGAGTTGGGTAAAAAAGCAGTTGGGTAGTGTATATTGTGCTAGAGGCACACAACACCCACTAACTCCTGCAGATGCCTTTATTATAGAACACCAGAGATAAAGGGGTATATACAGATGTATACTGTGCTGTGCTGGAGGCACACACAACTTGGAATAACTCCTGCAGATGGCAAGTGGTCTCAAATAGAGAAGAGCTATGTAGGTGGATATAGCGGTACTGGGTACAGAGCACGCAGACAGCACGCACTAGCTCCTAACACTACTGACTGCAAGCTCTATTATAAAAGATAGATCACTAGCTATATAGGTGAGGTGAATATAGCGGTGTATACTGTGGTCAGGGCACGCAGACAACAACCACTACACAACAGCAAGATCGAAAATCGTCCGAAAACGATCGGTGTGTACTGTGTTGAAAGTACACAGAACACCCACTAACTCCTGCAGATGCCTTTATTATAGAACACCAGAGATAAAGGGGTATATACAGCTGTATACTGTGCTGTGCTGGAGGCACACACAACTTCCAATAACTCCTGCAGATGGCAAGTGGGCTCAAATAGAGAAGAGCTATGTAGGTGGATATAGCGGTATGTACTGGGTACAGAGCACGCAGACAGCACGCACTATCTCCTAACACTACTGACTGCAAGCTCTATTATAAAAGATAGATCACTAGCTATATAGGTGAGGTGAATATAGCGGTGTATACTGCGGTCAGGGCACGCAGACAATAACCACTACACAACAGCAAGATCGAAAATCGGCCGAAAACGATCGGTGTGTACTGTGTTGAAGGTACACAGAACACCCACTGCTTCAGACGCCAACACACTACACAAGGCCGCCGCGCTGGCGGCCTTATATAGTGTGGGGCGTGCACTACACAGCCTGAGTTATGATTGGCCACAGGCATCCTGCCTGTGGCCAATCATGGCTCTCCTCGCTGCTGGCGCTGCGATTGGCCAAGCATGCGGGGTCACAGTGCATGCTTGGCCAATCATGAGCCAGCAATGCACTGCGCCATCGCAGTGCATTGTGGGCCGTGAGCGCCACACGAATTTGGCGCGAACGGACCAAAATGTTCGGACTTCGCCGAACGGACGAACAGTGCTCTCTCTCCTTCAGTGGTGCCAAGAGGAAGAATTTTCCTTAGCAGTTTAATAAAAATCATCTCACCTCTCTTCCTAGTGCACCGTGCCTTTTCTGTAGTGTAAGGAGTCTATTAGTCTCATTATATGGCTTCCATCTCAAACTACAGTTCCCAGGATTCTCAGTGCTCAGTGTTAGAAATCTATGGGCTCGTTTGTTGCTTGGCTTTACCCCCCCCCTGTTGGCCCAAGGAGAATGTTGCAGCATAACATCAGTATCTCAATAGAGGAAAAGAAGAATAAAAGTAATGTATCTTTCTCTATTTTGCTGTAGCTCAGCACATGGCTACATGTGGCAATCATCATTTAAAAAAACTGTATGATATACAATTTACAATCAGCTATACAACCCATAAAATGCTGCCAGTTGATTCACTCACATCTCATTAAATTAAACTGTAATTATGGGGATTCTTCCTGAACAAAGCAATCCAAGCATAAAAAACTGAGGAATAAACCACGCAAAAAAGAATTTGTAGCAAAAAAACATGAATTCATTCAGTGACAGTTGACTACATTTCCTATAAGCCAGCAGAAAATGAAATTCTTGATAGACATTGATCATAATAATAAAAAAAAAAAAAACTAAGAGAAAGAAAGCACGCATTATACATTGGCATACTAAATACAGATTTAAAATTGGCTTAATTATTAAAGTGCCTGAATTTTTAATATGCTTTTATAAATAAGATGTAGTATGCTTGATTGATTTTAATATAGGGTATAATGTAAAATAAATTAATCTGTAACTGTCAGTCAGCTATGTAAGTATTTCACATACAGGTATCTTGGAAAAATCAGTTTTTCGAAATGTCAGAACTATGATGAAGAAATAAATATATTTCATAAGTTTAAGATGGAGGATTAAGATTGTATAGGCCTAAGAATAAGGTCAACTCCATGTTAGACAAATGAGATTTTTTTTAATGGAACAGCTTGAATTTTTATCACCTTGTTATCTACAAACAAGCTTACTTACAGAGCTGGGCATAGAAACAATGGTTTATGGTTTACTCACAGACCTGGGGTAATAAACAAACTGGCCTGATGTTTACATAAAGGTAGGATGTGAAGGCCCCAGGTAAATTCAGGTAAAACCTATGATTCCAATGGTCTGCAAAGTTAGCTATGAACCACCTCAATACTGGGCACTTTAACACCCTTCCTTCCCAGACCAATTTTCAGCTTTCAGTGCTCTCGCATTTTCAATGACAATTAGTCATGCTACCCAAATTAAATTTTTATTATTTTGTTCACACAAATAAAGCTTTCTTTTGGTGGTATTTATTCACCATTGGGTTTTTTATTTTTTGTGATATAAGTGAAAAAAGAGCGAGAATTTGGGAAAAAAACAATATTTTCTACTTTCTTTTTTTTTTTATCCAATAAAAACATACTATCTATGCATATATCTAGCAGTGTATGAATATAAAAGACTATACACTTGTATATTACATTCTATGTCATAGATACCATTATGATTTCAGTGTCTGCTGGCAAAATAGTAATTTTGTTATAAAAGAAATTTATATTATTTTAATGTAGAGAATCTTAGAGGAGGGAGGGTGGGGGAAATAGAAGGAAGGTAAAGTAATAATAGTTTTTGTACTATGAGATATTACATGATATTTTATGACGTTGTATGCTCTCTTTTTGATATTTGAAAAACAATAAAAATAAAATGGGAAAAAAAAAGCTAAGCAGGGCAATAACAAAACCTTGCAAAAAGATCTGAACAAATTAATGGGATGGGCAACTACATGGCAAATGAGGTTTAGCAAATAGAAAATAATGCATTTGGGTGGCAAAAATATGAATGCAATCTATACACTTGGGGGAGAACCTGGGGGTCCTAGTAGATGATGGGCTCAGCAATGGCATGCAATGTCAAGCTGCTGCTAACAAAGCAAACTGAATATTGGCATGCATTAAAAAGGGGATCAACTCCAGAGATAAAACAATAATTCTCCCGCTCTACAAGGCTCTGATTCGGCCGCACCTAGAGTATGCTGTCCATTTATGGGCACCAGTCCTCAGGAAGGATGTTTTGGAAATGGAGCACAAAGAAGGGCAACAAAGCTAATAAAGGGTCTGGAGGATATTAGTTATGAGGAAAGGTCGCAAGCACTGAACTTATTCTCTCTGGAGAAGAGACGCTTGAGAGGGGATATGATTTAAATTGATAAATACCATACTGGTGACCCCACAGTAGGGATAAAACTTTTTTTCAGAAGGGAGTTTCACAAGACACGTGGTCACTCGTTAAAATTAGAAGAAAATAAGTTTACCTTATACTATGTAGAGGGTTCTTTACCATAAGAGCGGCAAGGATGTGGAATTCCCTTCCACAGGCAGTAGTCTCAGCGGGGAGCATTGATTGTTTCAAAAAACTATCTATCTTCACCATGTCTACAGAAATATTTATCCATATAGCATGATTTTACCTAGATGCATAAGTAATGCATAAGTAATACATATATATGTTCATATCCAATTATTTTGTGTAATAGTAATGTGTAAAATTGTACCCTAACAATGTACTGGTTAACAGAGCTCCCAAATGGTATAGATATACTAGCAATACTATATAGTCAGATACACATTATGAAGATATGGGCATTTCTACAAAATGTTAAATATTTATGCTCTATGATGACCCTTGGTGGTTAAAAGAGGCAGTGACAATTCAAATAACAAGACTTCCAGGAAGGTAGATGATTATCTACCTCCACCAAAATGGTATAAGACCACTGGCCATTACCCAATGGACACTCATACACACACATTTCATACATTAACTTCATACATTCCATAAACTCAACATTCTCATAGCCCCACCCACACTCATGTACAAAGAGTATACTTCGTTTTGTCCCAAATTGACTGTTCTAAAATTCTACTGGGCAGCCCCTAAAATTCCCATCCCTATCCAAGTTCAAATCCCTCAATAAAAATAAAAAACAAATATATGGACTGTTCATTGACTCAAGGTGATTGGGAAGTGAATGATGGGCTGGGCTGGGCTGGGTGACAGGTGGAACACAACTTTCAGCAGCCCCTATGGGAGTACCGCTACAAGTATTTTTCATTTTAGTACATTTTTATATTACCATCTGTAAGGTTGGCATTATTACAGTGAAGAACCATATCATTTAATCCTTTCTCTGACTTAATGTTTAGAACATTTTAAGCTGAGCTTAAGCCATGGAAGTGGCATAATGACAGCAACCTGAATATCATCAGAAAGAACAACACTTGAAAGCCATGAACTATAAGAAAGATTGTTCCAATGGAATCTTCTGACATATGTTTCTTTCAGACAGATGATATTCTGTGTAATTCCCTTCCACAGCTCAGACAGTCCAAATGATATGTTAATTTTTGATGTCACAGAATGCCAAGTAGCTTTGAAATTCCTTGGTGATGACATGTGATGGGTTTAATAATGTAAGGTAGGGGACTGCTTTACACAGATGGCCTGATATACTAAAAATGGGTACAGGAAGCCTGTAATGAGGGAAACATTTTCTTCTGAAAAGCTTGTTATTTAGCTGTCTCTAACTTTATTTATTTTTTGTCATTAATTACATGTGAACAGCAGGGGAAATCAGAACACCTGGTTGTGACAGCCTGTCAAACAGCATTTTCAAGAGTCAGCAACAGCAAATTGCTCGCAACACTGGTTTCTTTTCATAAAATCCTAACTAATAATTAATTGCATCATTGCTCTAGGAATTATTCTGGCATTTGAACAGATGCAGATATGAGTAATAGTATATATTCACTCCAGGCAGTTGCTAAATTTAGCCTGCAGTTATGTCTCTTCTTGTACTTCATGGGTTAAATATTTGTTTAGCCAGTGGAGAAAGGAAAAAGTACACTTACCTTATTCTTCATTTTTGCAGGATTCCTTCTCTCTGTGCCACCGTTAGCCTGGAGCCCATTCACTTGACAACCTGGCTGGTCACAGCTTTCTGATGTCATCATGTATAACGCAGGACCAACAGTCCAACATTGTACGTGTAGCGCTTATCCCCAAAAGGTCCCAAGGTCCTCTCCCAAGCTAATGTATCTGCAGCCTGGCACTCCGTCTCATTTGCTTGTCTGGCTCAGTAAATAGATTAGGGGTATTCTTTTTTAAAATCTTTATTGAAACTTGAACTTGGATGCAATGTTGGGTAACTGTGGGATACTCCAGAAAAGTAAAATGGAAACTTGAAGACACTTTCCTCTTTCTCAAAGCTTCCTAGCTTGGTCCTAGCAGCAGTAAATAATGGACTGAGCCTCCCAGGGATACAATAAGAAATGTCCACCTTTAGCTCATGCTGACACTGATGCAAGAGGGATAGTAACAGAACACTTGGATTGAACATATCGGTCTGTACTCACAAATGTCCCTGGATATTTAGATATCTCCTTTCAATATCAACCAGATATGTGTCATGTGGACTCTTTAGATCAGATTCCTAGATAAATCCTTCATACTTTCCAGCATCGCTCATTAGAATAAGCCCCCCAGCTAACACAGCTTGAACTTCAATGAGCGGTTAAAAAAAACACAGCTGGACTGCCCAGAATGGCGGCAGCCCTTCAGATGGGGAACTTTTCCTCCTGGACAAGAATACCACTGTTCTGTCAGACTATTTATGCACCCCGCCACATACTGGGAACACTCCCACAGGAATTGGCTAGAACCACAAAAAAATTCAGGCTGCTTATTTGACTCTCCCAGCACACTACATTCCAAAAGGCAGGGGGAGACAGTCAACTCTCCAACCAGTGAAACTCAGAGCAGCCCAAAGCAATCACAAGCTGCTCCACTGATTACAGAGGAGCTAAAGGACTAAATTTACCTAAACCTAACTAGCACCTATCTAGGAGGGTGCTACATACAGGCAGATAGTGAGGGCCAGTCCATATTCCAGCGGGTCAGGCAGTGGAGCAGAGCTACATTTGGGAGTGAGAAATAGGGTAACTATGGACAAAATAATAATTACACTAATGCTGCAGTCTGCAGTCTACACACTGCTCCTTGCTCAATCATGCCACAAACGTAAAGTAAATAAAAAAATAAATTAGCAAAAACTTGCATTAGTAAATTCATGGCACCATGGCAAATTGGCATGATTTTTATAGCCCTGGCTAAGCATAGGTTCACATATGAGTGTGCATGATTGCGCAAGCATGTCGTGGGTATAGTAGTTCATTCATTTGAATGGGCTGCTGTACCCATGGGAGCATTTCACCCATGAGAAGCCCCTGACTCTTTTTTAAAATGATGTATAGTGCTGTTGCATGGGGTACTATTAAGAACTAACAGCACCTCTGTGTGTCTGCTAAAGAGCAGTGCAGTTTTGTGCAGGTCATAAACACAAATAATTCTACATGCTTTGCCAATTCGCACTTACTGTATGTGAATCTAACCTAAAGGAATATGCCACTCATACACACAGATCATTATTTATTCAAACTTTTATTCTTTTTGAATGTTAGAGAATATTACAGTGGTGTACTGCAACAGCAAAGATGTGAACAGTTCTAAAAACAAGGCTTGTCACCATAGCCATAGCCTTACATCATTTTGGGGTGAATGTCCCAATTTTGGGACCATATCCCTCTGGCACTCGTACAGCTTTATTTCTCCCTCTTTTTGTCTGATGTGTACATCTCTATACAAAATGTACTACTTTACTGGTAAAAATAGTATACCGTACTTACTTTATCATGAGGGTAAGGGTAGTATCATTTCTAACCAGAAGTGAATAAAGATCTGTTTTGCCCTACTTTCATGTATTTTTTATGTTATTCTAAGCACTATTATTTCTCCCTAGAGCAGGGGTCTCCAAACTATGGCCCTGCAGTTGTTCAGGAACTACAACCTCCACCATGCCTAGTCATGCCTGTGAATGTCAGAGTTTTACAATGCCTCATGGGACATGTAGTTCCGCAACAGCTGGAAGGCCGTAGTTTGGATATCCCTGCTCTAGAGGATTGCTGTATTGTGTTCATGCATGCTGATGAAGCTAAATATTGGCGAAACGCATTGACACATTGAGACCCTTTTATCATTGGAAATATCAGGCAAGATCATTACAATTACTTTATATGTACAGTTAATCCGATTAGCACCATGATATGTGTTTTTCTATGGAATGTTCTTGTTTTTAAATACTATATATAATAAAAATTGGTGATTTTATATAAGACTCTATGCCTGGCCTATATAGTCTGACTTTTTTCTAGTTTTTTTGTTTATCAATTTTTTTATGTCGTGTATTGAACTGCAAGAGGTTATAATTTTTCTGTAGTTTTGTGCCGCCACAACTTTTTTTTATAATGGGACTTTGGTAGCTTCCTCTGTCCCCCCCTCCTGTTTAGTGATAGATGGTTTAGTCCTAGCTACACCCTCCCCACTTCTTCTCTGTTCCCTCAATAAGTGTTCTTTTTCATAAAGACAGGGCTCAGGAAAGTTATTGTCTTCTTACATTTTAACAGACTATAAAAAACATTCATTGTACTGCAAATAGCTGAAATAAAATGATCGTATGTTGGATTCAACTTCTGTGTCTTATTGAATAGTTAAAAGGGATTGTAAACCCTCATGTTTTTTCACCTTAATGCACCCCCCAGGTTTTTCTCACCTGTATTTCCCCGCCAGGGACACGCTCTTCTTTTTTGCCTGGGGTTCTTTGCTCTTGATTGGATAGATTGATAGCAGCCATTGGCTCTCACTGCTGTCAATGAAATTCAGGGGGCGGGCTGTGTCCTGCATTTGGCGTCTATGGATGCCAAATTCTAGACTTGGGACTGCTCCTGCAAGATAACCCCCTGGGAGAGTGCTTCTCCTAAGGGTTATACGATGCAGGAAGGAGCCACCAGCACCTCCGGGGGACCCCAGAAGTCAGGGATCAGGGCCAACGAATGGCACAGTGGAGGTATGACATGTTTGTTATTTAACAAAAATAAAAAACAAAGCCTTACAATCACTACAAGGTGCCTGTGGAGGGTGCCAAGTCAGCAGGTGACAATACTTTACAGAGAGACTGAGCCTAAGGAGGTATGCCAATGCATAAAGTGTTATTTGAAATGGTCAAGATCATTGGCGATAGTTTGTTGCCAGTCTCAGATGCTTAAAGTGGAAGTAAACTCCCCTATCATTTTCAGCCAAGGAAGCTGCCATCTTTGCCTCTGTTTAATCTTCAACTGCTATGGTGCTGCACATGTCATTTGTTATGACACCAGCCATTGGATGGTTTGATAGTTTGGCTGAGAGCACAGCCAATGTGCAGTTAGCATTTCCGGCATGCCTTTTTTTTAACTGTTTAAATCGATGGCTTTACTTCCACTTTAATAAGGGCATGATCTATAGGACTAGATTTTTATATATTGCACAAAGCATGCATATATTATTTATGCTAGGCTTGTAGAAACTTTGCATAACAATTGTTCTTTATTGCAAAAAATTCATTTTTACACACTTATGCAAATATTTGGTTTCATTAAGACCTTTGGGATTTGCAGTGCCATAATACATGAATTAGAGATCTGATGGTGCTGCAGGTTTTCCAGCATTGGGAAGATTTCTTGATGGAAAATTTAGAAACTTTGAATCATGTGGAACCATCTGTGTAACCCCTTTTGTAGTGACTCCCAATAATTAGCACAGTGGATGGCTTTATATGTTACATTTATGTCTGATTTCCATTTTTGGTCATAATGTGTTGTGCCATTTTTATTATTATGGAGGTTTTAGAGAAATGTGTTTTGTTTCCTGCTCTGTTGTAAAAGAAGGCTATATTCTTGTTTTTTGGTGTGGAGGAGACATGAAATGTATAGATGTCTATGTCCATCTGATATGATGCTTGTATTTGATGGTGTTGAAAAAAGTGTGATATTTGTAAGAAACAAAAATTCTCATTGGGTGAATTCCTCCAATAGTACAGGCAGTCCCCAAGTTACGAACACCAGAGTTACGAAAGACTCCTACTTATGAATGGCCTCAATTCCGGCTGCTTGTGCTCCATGCTGGTCTTAGATAACTTTGAGCAGCTATCTTGTAGCACCGGACATACCCCACTACTGCAGTACTAAATGTACTGCATGGCCAGAAGAGCCCCAGATAACAAAACTGCATGCTGAGAAGCTCCCGACACATCCCACATCCCCGCACAGGCTTAAGTTACACTGACTTACACACAAATTCCACTTAAGAACAAACCTACAATCCCTATTCTGTTCATAACTCGGGAACTGCCTGTATAAGGAACAGTTTAGGTTGAGAGCTGAAGGTCAGATCTTTTGTTTTATTTATGTCTTTCTTAGTCTAAGAGCACAAATGTAAGTGAGGGATACAAAGTTCTAGATATGCTAGTAGTAACAGGATGGATTGAGAGGCTGTTGAATTGTCCATTAGTGTCCTTAGATGTCATAGAGCATTCATTGTGGTTTAATTGCAGGGTAGACTTGTGCACAATGGAAAATTTTGTTTTGTTTTGTTTCATTTTCATTCGTAAAATACATATTTTTGTTCTGTTAAATTTGTTATGTTATGTTAATTTGTTTTTGGATAATTCGTTATTTCTGTAGAGTGTCAATATATTTGTTATACTGAATCTCAAGTCATGTCGAATTCATTTGTTATATTCGCTATAGTTTCTTTCATATTAGTTGAAATTCAATATTTATATATGTATATTGTTTCGTGATGATGATTTGTGGTTTGGAAAGTCGTTTGCTTATTGATTCTATTAACACACACAATGACAATATCTCTTCTCCTCTGCTCAAATACAATACAACACCCTTCTCACTCAGTTCTCAGAAATGCACTTTGCCAGTAATCCAACCTCCAGCACAAAATTTATCAGGTGATTGGACTGTAAGATTTACTTTGAGTTGACCTTTGGTTTAATTAGATCTTTAATGAATTACCGAATCATGTCAAATTAATTTGTTATATCTGCTATAATTTCTTTCGTATTAGATGAAATTCGTTATTTTTTTGTTCGGACATTTGGATGCATCCAAATTTCAGAAAGATGATTATATTCATCCGAACTTCGATTCGTTACTAAATGAATTGCACATGTCTATCGCAGGGTATGTTGATGTGTATAATTAGTTAATCCTAGGAAAATTTTACTTTTCTTTCTGATAACAAATTTTGGCTGGGGTTTGCTTCCACCATGCTTGAGTGTGATCAAATAACTAAAGCTAAATTTCTAATGATGTAGATGGGGTAGGGAGAGCCTCCCTGACCTTTTGTGTTTAGCAGGAATTATGAGTGCCTAGCTTTTTGGCAGATCAAAAAAAATGCTTGTTATAGTTCAGATTTTCATAAAAAAGGTTGTTGGGGTGACCATAGGGATAGTCTTAAATTAGTATTTTAGGTGAGATCATCATCTTTGCCCAAAGTTGAGATTTACAATTTAGAGAGATAATTTAGTTCTTGGGGTCAGGGGTGTCCAGTAGTGTTTTGTAGTTAAGAGTAAAGAGTTTATTTGTTGTTTATGTACCTAAGTGTGCAGCTGCCAGAGTGAGAATCCTGTCAGCTCCTGCAGGGGATTTCCCCCTCTCCTTCTCACTGTATCACGTGAGCAGCATTTGCAGGGACATGGTCAGCCAGTTTGCTCCCTCCCCTATATCCCCATTGGCAGAGGGAGCAGGGCCCATCACTAGCCAGAGCTGCTTCAGAACAGGATAGTGGGACATGTAGTCCCTGACACAGACGGCCTCATAGCTTTCTATGGGGACAGAACTACAAAGCCAAGCATGCTCTGTGAATTACGGAAAGGAAAGGACACCATCTTGGATGCTGTCACGGTCTGGAGCCAGGCTCAGAGGCCAGTAGCTATAGCAGCAGAGCAGAAATTCACACAGGTCACCCTGGCTGATGACACAGGTTCACCTGAGGTGCGGGGTCTAAGCACTAACCGGTATTCACCAGAGCTCCTGAAGGTGGAGATGGGCTTTGCTGCGTGTTAGGGCCAGGTGGCGGTCCTCAGGATAGCCCCACCAGGAGGTGAGCAAGCCGGGGTCTGGTAGCGGATATAGCAGGTAGGGATCAAGCAGAAGCGTAGTTGAGAAACAAGCCAAAAGTTGGTAACAAATAGTTGCAGGTTGGGATTCAGCAGAAGCGTAGTCCAGGAACAAGCCAAATGTCGGTAACAAATGATAGCGAGGATAGACAGGAGCAAGATATTGGCTGGTGAATATTCTGGCAACCAGGAAGTGCAGAGACATGGCTTAAATCAGGAAGTTCATGGGAGGAGCAAAGGGTTCAAGGTTCAAGGCAAACAAGATTCAAGACAAGATCATTCAGTCACTGCCAGACACACCAGAGGTCCCAGGTTCCAGCCCAGGTCCTAACAGATGCCTGGAGTTCAGTCACTACCAATGGCATGTAGTGTTAGGTGACCAGTCGGGTTACCTGAAGAGCCTGCCTGTTCCAGGACATTTGCTTAGGCCTTGACCACAGGATTAGTGAGTGGGCACTTGCCCATTTGCAGGAAACAAAGACACTGCATGAAGACAATGTTACTTTTCCTTTGCCCACACATTCCAGAACCTTGGTACCATTGATGCCCTGCTAAACAGTCACAGTATCCGCCTTGCCATCCAGATACTGTCTGCATACTGCAGTTACACTTTTCCAAGCTGGAATTCTAAGTGCACCAGCCAAAGTGGCTAGTCAAAGATTCAAGGCCTCATTCTTCTTCCAAGAGACTGAAGTTACTGGTGTCCTATGGGCACGCACATGTGTTGTATGAATGGGATAGTCTGACTTGGGAGTTCTGCCTCTGATCACTGAGTTAGGTACAGTGTTTATAGTTGGGTCTGTCCCCTGAAAGCCTGACTACTGAGTTATTTTGCTCTTGAATGTCAGTTATTGCTCTCCAGTTAATTCATTAGAAAATATACTTCTACTGTCTGTTACTTTGCCACAGAAACTTTACAATGAAGACAATTTCTGTGTTTTATCATAATGTGTGTATGCTTCATTGGTGCTTGCACTTACACTATTGACAGGTATGCCAGAGGGTCTGAGTTCTTGGGGTTGAGGCAGAGTACAGAGCCGAATATACTTAACCAGCTCCTCCAGGGGTAGCATTACATACATATTTAAGAGAAGGGGCTGCCCATAGGTAACTATTTTTCTTTTAATGTGTACTGTACTGTTCCTTAAAAAAATAGGGTACACTGCCCTTTAAAATCCAACCAGACCCTTATCCAGACATGCAGCCTAGGTGGCCAGGAAATAGAGTGTAGCGAGCATGTGCACTCTTCCTTCCTGTACCATACCAGGCCACATGCCTTTAAACACTGGGCGGTAGCTTGTAAGGCACTTTGTCCCAATGTTGACGAACAAGGACCTCAACATTGTAGGGGTTTGCTGGGAGGACTTATAAGAATTTGGAAGCCCCCTCTATTGTAAGGGTCCCCCGGCCCAGATATCTGCCCCTCTCCAGGGGAATGAGTACAGTGGTACATTAGTGCCTATTACCACATTGCATCAAAGGATTCCCACAAAATCTTTTAATAAAATTACATTACAAAATTTATCCAACAACAATGTTGTCCATCCTGTTGTCCAGGATGTACCAATCCACCAACAATGTTTTCCTGGTGCTGTGGTAATGCAAAGACAGCGGTGGGGATCCTAGGTGATGTCATTGACCTTATTTGACCCAGAATCCCCAGTTGTCAGTTTAAATTCCAGCTGCCAGGATCTGTAATTTATTGGGTGGCGAGTCATCATTATTGTCAATGGATTGATAATTGATGTTGGATTTACATCAGGGGATATTTTTTATTTTACATATTTTATGTGATTCTATTAAAATACATTTTATAATTTTATTAAACCTGACATGCAGCTTTAAGGCATCCCCAAAGCATCTTATGTAAAAGATTTGTGCTTTTTCAATTATGCCTTTTAAATCACATGAAAGACCTTCTCCCCGCTGAATGGTATTTTTAAAAATACTACTTTACTTTGGTATATGTTCCCCATGGCAGTGTACAGCTACTAAAACCAATTTTAACAAAAACCTGCAAATTAGCCTTGAAAAGGGCCACAAAAAAAATACAAGATTCACCTCCCACAGACTTTAATAGAAAGCTTAGCTTTTATAGGAAATTCCTTTCTACTGCTCAGTATCTGCTGATCAATTTGACACATAGTTTTTATGGAGTCTAACCTTTGATTATGTTTCATCAAATGCTCAGTTTGAAAACACAAGAGCAAAATACCATAGATTGTACCTTGTCAGTCCTTAGATGCTCTGGTTGTATTCATTTTCCCTTTTGGGGTGTTTTTTTTCCTTCCTTTGATTTCACCTGGTGATGCTGTCAGTAATATCCTGTACTAGGGTGACAGTGCTCGCTTTGTATATGTTCTGGTAAAGCTGTAGTAAACACTGCTTGGGCACTTGTTCCTACAGGTAAGGTTATAATAAAGCTTACCTGTAGGTACAAGGAATATCTCCTAAACGTGCACCGTTTAGGAGTCCAATCGTGTGTACAGGCCTTTGGAGTTCCTTTCCCTGAAACTAAGGGAAGCCCAACCCCTGAAAAACAACCCCAAACCATAATCCCCCCTCCACCAAATGAGTTGGAGCAGTGCACAAAGCAAGGTCCAAGAAGACATGGATGAGTGAGTTTGGGGTTGAGGAACTTGACTGGCCTGCACAGAGTCCTGACCTCAACCTGATAGAACACCTTTGGAATGAATTAGAGTGGAGACTGTGAGCCAGGCCTTCTCGTCAAACATCAGTGCCTGACCTCACAAGTGCGCTTCTAGAAGAATGGGCAAACATTCCCATAGACACCAACCTAATCTTGTGGACAGCCTTCCCAGAAGAGTTGAAGCTGTTATAGCTGCAAAGGGTGGGCCAACTCAAGTCAACATTCATTAAACGCAAAGCTGCATGCAAATATGTTTTTTAGATTTGGGGGAGGGGGATTGGTTAAAAGCTGTAATCAGCATATGCTATTTGGTAGTAATTGTGTATCTGAAAAATATATTGTAATTTTTCTGTTTGCTAAATCAAAATTCATGGTTCTACCACTTCCCTCCATCACTAAAGTCCTTTGTATTTTCAATAATATTATATAAATTCTATTTATAGTCTCTGAGAGATGTAGGAAAAGTTCAGATGGTTACACTCTCCAGCATGGTAGCTGTATTGCTAGGCCAAGGTGCTGCAGGTGGGAGATTCAGTGCCCCACAGCTGCAGTTACACAAAATGAGAAGGAATGCTTGTTCCCTAATATGGGAAGATGGCATAATAGGAAAATGACATTGTCCTAACATAGCCATGTGGCCAAATTAGGTTAATGACATCACAGGAATCCTTTATTATGTTCTTCTTTGGGGTGGGAAATTTCCCACTCACAGCTTTTTCAGAAAGCTTCCTGCGAGTTTGGGCAAATTGGGAATGAACCCAACCCAGCTCCTCCCTACTTTCCAGTATCAGCCAAAAACGTAACCACTTAAAGACCAGACCTCTTTTTCAGACTCAGTGTTTACAAGTTAAAAACAAGTTTTTTTGATAGAAAATTAGTTAGAACCCCCAAACATATACCGTATATACTCGAGTATAGGCCGACCCGAATATAAGCCGAGGCCCCCAATTTACCCCCAAAAAAACTGGCAAACTTATTGACTCGTGTATAAGCCGAGGGTGAGACATGCCTGTCCATCCCTGTGTGTGTGTCCGTCCATCCCTGTGTGTCCGTCCATCCCTGTGTGTCCGTCCATCCCTGTGTGTCCGTCCATCCATCCCTGTGTGTGTGTGTGTCCATCCATCCATCCATCCCTGTGTGTGTGTGTCTCCATCCATCCATCCATCCATCCCTGTGTGTGTGTGTCTCCATCCATCCATCCATCCATCCATCCCTGTGTGTGTGTGTCTCCATCCATCCATCCATCCATCCCTGTGTGTGTCTCCATCCATGTGTGTGTGTGTGTGTGTGTGTGTGTGTGTGTGTGTGTGTGTGTGTGTGTCCAGCCTACCTTTGTCCCGAGCCTCCGTCCCGTGCCTTGCCTCCTTGCCTCCGTCCCGTGCCGTGCCTTGCCTCCTTGCATCCGTCCCGTGTCGTGCCTTGCCTTGCCCCCGTCCCGTCCCGTCCCGTGCCGTGCCGTGCCGTCCCGTGCCCTCTTCGTCGGCGGCCATTGTAAAGTTCAAAAGCTGCGCCGCCGCCTTCGCCTGTGATAGGCGGAACACTGAATTTCCCAGCAGCCTGTGTTCCGCCTATCACAGACGTCGTATCATCCTCGTCCGTAGTACGAGGATGATACGACGTCCGTGATAGGCGGAACACAGGCTGCTGGGAAATTCAGTGTTCCGCCTATCACAGGCGAAGGCGGAGCCGGAGGCGCGGCTTTTGAATAGAATGGCCGCTGTCTGTCTGCTCGACACGCTGATCGAGCGGGCAGACAGCGATGACTCGAGTATAAGCCGAGGGGGGCACTTTCAGCCTCAAAAAAGAGGCTGAAAATCTCGGCTTATACTCGAGTATATACGGTACATTTTTTTTCTAAAACCCTAGAGAATAAAATGGCGGTCATTGCAATACTTTTTGTCACACCGTATTTGCGCAGCGGTCTTACAAGCGCACTGTTTTTGGGAAAAAATCACTTTTTTTAATTAAAAAATAAGACAACAGTAAAAATGGCCCAATTTGTTTTATATTGTGAAAGATAATGTTACGCCGAGTAAATTGATACCCAACGTGTCATGCTTCAAAATTGCGTGGAATGGCGTCAAACTTTTACCCTTAAAAAACTCCATAGGCAACGTTTAAAAAGGTTGCATGTTCTGAGTTACAGAGGAGTTCTAGGGCTAGAATTATTGCTCTCACTCTTAGCCCTTGTACACATGGTCGGACATTCCGACAACAAAATGCGACAGATTTTTTCCATCAGATTTTGTCCGAAACTGGTGTTGCATACACACGGTCGGACAAAGTTGTCGGAAAATCCGATAGTTCGGAACATGATGGCGTTTGTATATTACAATGGGACCAAGTTCAGGCTAGTAGCCAATAGCTTTAGTCTTGTAATTTGATCTGAGCATGCGTGGCACTTTGTCCGATCGGAATTCTCTACAAGCGATCGGACAAAGTCCTATCGGATCATGTTGTCGTAAAATTTTTATATCAAGCTCTCAAACTTTGTTGGTCGGACATTCCTACGGAAAAAGACCGCTGGAGCCCACACACGGTCAGATTATCCGACAACACCACCATTTTCCATCGGAATTTCCGACCGTGTGTACAAGGGCTAACGATCGTGGTGATACCTCACATGTGTGGTTTGACTACCGTTTTCATTTGCGGATGCTACGTATGCATTCGCTTCTGCGTGCAAGCTCATTGGGACGGGCCACTTTAAAATAATGTTTTTTTTCTTATTTATTTTAGTTGATTTTATTTATTTTTTCACGGTTTAAAAAAAAACGGGTCACTTTTATTCCTATTACAAGGAATGTAAACATCCCCTGTAATAGAAAAAAAGCATGACAGGTTCTCTTAAATATGAGATCGGGGGTCAAAAAGGGACTTAAATGCAATAAAAAAAAAAAAAAAAATTTGTCATTTGAAAAATGTGCCTTTAAGGGGTATGGGCGGAAGTGACGTTTTGACGTTGCTTCCACCCTGCTATAGTATGGAGACGGGTGAGGTCCATCTTCCCCTCTCTCGTCTCCATACACAGCCAAGGATAGGACCCGATTGCCTCCGCCACTGCCAATGGCTCTGGTAAGAGGCGGAGGGCACGGGAGAGCAGCGTGAGGGGGGTGGCACCTCTCCCGCCACCAATAACGGTGATTTCGCAGCGAATCTGCTGCAAAGACCACCATTATTTTAAACAGAACCACCAGCTTTAAATATCAATACCTTGGTTGTGGCAGCAGCTGCTGCTGTTACCAAGCTATCCATCTTCAAACTGCCAACGTATATGTACATGAGCCAGTCGGTAAGCAGTTTTTGGCAGGCTGAAACTTTAAAAATACCATGCATCAGTTAGTAATACACTAATAATACAATCAAGTTAGAATCCATTAACCCCTTGATGCCGACGTAACAATATATGTGTGTGGCCGCATATATGCATATTTCCCTTTGTGCTGGGAGTGTGCCACATATCACACTCTCAGCACAAAGACTGGGGTCTCACCAAGAGCTGGGGCCCTGTACTAACCAACGGAACCTAAAACTCCCAATTCTAGACCACCTAATCGCTGTAGTAGCCTATGAATGTCTACCACAGAGATCAGTCACTGTGAAGCCCGGCTCGTGTTTCTCTCTCTCTGTGAATGGAAAGGAAAGAATGTATCTCTCTCCTCGCAGAGAGAAAAAAGTGTGTGTAAAAAAAAAAAAGGTTTGATCTAGGTCAGTGCCAGGGATAGTGTTTGGGTCAAGTAAGGTTCAAAGGTCAGGGTCAGTATATTTTAGGTAGGATTTTTTTTTTAAATTAGCATCAGTGTAAGTTAGTGTCAGTGTCAGTGCGTTTTAGGTAGGCCAAAATAAAAACCAAAATGTGCACTATAGTTTCTGGGTTGTACTACGGGTTCAAACAACAACTAACATACACATATGTGTTATCGCTGCAGGATCAAGGGAATTTAGTTTGGGTTATTCTTTGGTAGTAGGTTATGATATAGGGGTCAAACCTATAGCCATATTAGTATAACATTTGTGGTTGTTTTTTTGTTTGTTTTTTTTGTGGCAAAGGCTAGGGATGAGCTTCGTGTTCGAGTCGAACGTACGTTCAACTCGAACATTGGCTGTTCGGCCGTTCAGCGAATTCCGAACGTTTGGGCCGTTCGCGTCAAATTCGAGTGACGCGCGCGCGGACCACAATGCACTGCGGTGGCGCAGTGCATTGCTGCCCCATGATTGGCCAAGCATGCACTGTGACCCCGCATGCTTGGCCAATCGCAGCGCCGGCAGCGAGGAGAGCCATGATTGGCCACAGGCATCCTGCCTGTGGCCAATCATAGCTCAGGCTGTGTAGTGCACGCCCCACACTATATAAGGCCGCCTTTGAGGCGGCCTCGTGTAGTGTGTTACTTAGCATCTGAAGCAGTGGGTGTTCTGTGTACCTTCAACACAGTACACACCAATCGTTTTTGGCTGATTTCCTATCTTGCTGCTGTGTAGTGGTTGTTGTCTGTGCCCTGACTGCAGTATACACCACTATATTCACCTCACCTATATAGCTAGTGATCTAGCTTTAACCACTTAACAACTGCCCATTGCCGATTAACGGCTTCAGGGGGGTTGTTTAACTCTGAGAGGCCGTTAATTAACGGCCTCCCAGAATTCTGCTCTCGCGTGCCCCGAGGTGTGCGCACTCGAGAGCATCCGTGACCGCCGGGTCGCATCACGGATCACGGTAAACGGCCGCTCATAGCGGCCGTTTACCACGTGATTGCTCCGTCAAATGACGGAGTGATCACTTGGAAACAAACCGGCGTCATGTTATGACGGCTGTTCCTCCCTCCCCTCTCTGTACCGATCGGTACAGCGGAGGGGAAAGAGATCGGTGTCAGCAGCGATGTGGGCTGCATCTGCAGTGCCCACATCGCTGCTCACCGAATTTAACCCCTCAATTCCCTGCCAATACTCTGCAATACCAGTGCATACTCTGCAGTACCCTGCCATTACTCTGCAGTACCCCGCCATTACTCTGCAGTGCAGTACCCTGCCATTACTCTGCAGTGCAGTACCCTGCCATTACTCTGCAGTACCCCCCATTACTCTGCAGTAACCCCCATTACTCTGCAGTACCCCCCAATACTCTGCAGTACCCGCCATTACTCTGCAGTACCCCCCATTACTCTGCAGTAACCCCCATTACTCTGCAGTACCCCCCAATACTCTGCAGTACCCGCCATTACTCTGCAGTACCCCCCATTACTCTGCAGTAACCCCCATTACTCTGTAGTACCCCCCAATACTCTGCAGTACCCTGCTATTACTCTGTAGTACCCCGCCAATACTCTGTAATACCCTGCCATAAATTGCCATACCCAGCCATACTCAGAGATACCCAGCCATACTCGGTGATACCCTGAAATACCCAGCCATAGACGCCCCCCACCCCTCACCGCCCTCCGGTGCTTCTACCAACTCGCCAGTACGATCAAAGCCAGAATCTTTTTTTTATTTTTTATTTCAGGCTTCCCAGCCTAGAGGTGAGATGTGGGGTCATATTGACCCCCCAGATTTCACTGTAAAGAGGACCTGTCACCCCATATTCCTATTACAAGGGATGTTTACATTTCTTGTAATAGGAATAAAAGTGATCAAAAATATATTTTTGGGGAAAAAAATGTCAAACTAAAATAAATAAAGTAAAATGAACAATAAAAAAATAAAATAAAAATTAAAGCGCCCATGTCCCCATGTGCTCGCATGTGCCACACATGTGAGCTATCGCCGAGAATGTTAGAGCGAGAGCAATAATTCTAGTCCTAGACCTCCTCTGCAACTCAAAACATGTAACCAGTAAAAAAAAAATTAAAGCGTCGCCTATGGGGATTTTTTAAGTAGCGACGTTTGGCGCCATTCCACGGGCATGTGCAATTTTGAAGAGTGACATGTTTGATATCTATTTACTCAGCATAACTTCATCTTTCACTTTATGCAAACATTGGGCTAACAAGTGGTTAATAATAGAGCTTGCAGTCAGTAGTGTTAGGAGATAGTGCGTGCTGTCTGCGTGCTCTGTACCCAGTACATACCGCTATAATATAGGGCAGGCCCCTACTTTCAAACATCCAACTTACAAACATCTACTTGCAAACGCAAGGAGACAGCAGCAAGTGAGATGAAAAAAGATGGACGACAAAACAAATTATACAGGAGTGATAACCCTTCCCTATGTTTTCCAAAAAGCTTAAAGATAGTTTTTTTGACTGGAGCTACACTTTAAAAATGTACCGGTAGAAAATGACAAACAGATTCAACTTAACACAACAAACCTACACAGTCCCTGTCTTGTTTGCACCGCCTGTATACTGCTGTTCTGAGTATATAGGGCCTGGGGGCCACACACATTTCCTTTTTTTAATATGGGTACGGGGTTCCCCTTAATATGCGTACAAGACCCAAATAGGCTGGTAATGGGCAGGGAGGGCTACCCATGCCATGTTTCTCAATGATTTTCAACCATATTGCAGGAACCAGATATAACATTAAAACCGCAAGCAGTTTTAAATGGTGTTATTTCCGTTTAATGTCATTTTGTGCAGGGACTGTTCTAAACACGGGAAACACGTGGCACTTCACAGGCATACTACAGACACCCCCCAGGCACCATATTTAAAGGAATATTTCACTTTTTTTTTCACTTTAATCGTCATTAAAATCAGTGCTCCCGCCAAAACGGCAGTTTTTAAAACTTTTTTTTGCAGTGACCGATGTCCCCTGAGGCAGGAGGCAGGTCCCCAAACCCTTTTTAGGACACTATCTTGCATATTAGCCGTTAAAATTAGCACTTTCCAATTCGAACGTTCGAGTCCAATAGACTTCAATGGGGTTCTAACGTTCGTACCGAACGCGGGGGTCGTTCGCAAGTTCTGGTGCGAACCGAACCGGGGGGTGTTTGGCTCATCCCTAGCAAAGGCTATGAATAACAGTGTTTGTTGTTGGTGTACTGATCCTTCAAAGGCAGCAATAGAGTCATACTTGGGAAATAGTCAAAAATAAATTGTTTCATTTATCGCCCTGCTGCAGATGAGTTGACGAATAAGCTATCCAGTCGACAATGTCAACTGCTTGGCAGCGATCGTATTTCTCACTTCCACATTTATTTCAATATGATAAAACGAACCACTCTTTTCCAAACAATAACACCAACGATTGATATGAATTTTTATGTACTGTATCTCTTTTGTTATTTGTGAGTAGGTAATGTCTGATTACAAAGAGAGAGATGAACGTGTAAGAACCTTATCATCCCATTGAAATATTTTAACAGTGAAATGAAAAATGAAAAAATAAAATAAAAAATACCGTGCAATGTCACTCAGTTTTTTTGTGTTAAATCTTTGGGGGAAAACACAGATTAATCTAAACCTGGCAGCCAACAGATAACAAAAAGCTTATAGATTATGTATGATAAACACATACATACATACACACACCACACACGTACATTGCAAACTGTTTGAACAGCATGTAAAAGTATTACAATATATGTATGGCTAAAGCTTTACCAAGACATAAGCACAGCAATTCTTCACTGCAAATCAAAACATATTTGTGTGGATACTTTTATTTCTGTTCAAACTTTTTCTATTAAATATATATACAGTATCTCACAAAAGTGAGTACACCCCTCACATTTTTGTAACTGTTTTATTATATCTTTTAATGTGACAACTCTGAAGAAATTATACATTGCTACAATGTAAAGTAGTGAGTGTACAGCTTGTATAACAGTGTAAACTTGCTGTCCCCTCAAAATAACTCAACACACAGCCATTAATCTAAGCCAAATATGCAGTCTAATCAGTGCCCATCTCATCATTATGAATCTCCATGCCATAGTAGAGGACACAGCCCATTGTTGCACTGCTATCAGTATGTGGATGCATGCACAGCAACTACAGCCAGCACAAGCTGAGTGTAATCAAGGCCAGTGCGGGCTGGGCGGGCTTTATCACTCTCTGGCTTATAGCTGTGTGTTCCTCTGTGACTCAGAAGGTGTTGGCTAAGGATGAGCTCGGTGTTTGAGACGAATGCATGTTCAACACAAACACCGGCTGTTTGTCCGTTCAGTGAATTCAGAACTTTGTGGACCGTTCGCACCATATTCGTGTGGCGCTAATGGCCCACAATGCACTACACCATTGCAGTGCATTGCTGGCTCATGATTGGCCAAGCATGCACTGTGCCCAAAAAAGTTGGCCAATCACAGCGCCGGCAGCGAGGAAAGCCCTAATTGGCCACAGGCACGATGTCTGTGGCCAATTATAGCTCAGGGGGTTTAGTAAACGCCCCACACTATATAAGGCCACCAGCACAGCGGCCTTGTGTAGTGTGTTGTGGTTTTCAGGGAGAGAGCAGGATAGGCAGGGACAGTGTGTTCTTTTCTTGTGAACCTAGCGCTGTTAAAGTGGGTGTTGTGTGCCTCCAGCACAGTATACACCTGAAGATACCCCTTATTGATGGTGTTCTGTAATACAGGCATCTGCAGGAGTTAAAGTGGGTGTTGTGTGCCTCCAGCACAGTATACACCTGAAGATACCCTTTATTGCTGGTGTTCTGTAATATAGGCATCTGCAGCAGTTAAAGTGGGTGCTGTGTGCCTCCAGCACAATATACACCTGAATATACCCTTTATTGCTGGTGTTCTGTAATATAGGCATCTGCAGCAGTTAAAGTGGGTGCTGTGTGCCTCCAGCACAATATACACTTGAAGATACCCCTTATTGCTGGTGTTCTGTAATACAGGCATCTGCAGCAGTTAAAGTGGGTGTTGTGTGCCTCCAGCACAGTATACACCTGAAGATACCCTTTATTGCTTGCATTCTGTAATACAGGCATCTGCAGCAGTTAAAGGCACTCTGCTAGCAGTACACCGACGTTCGATTGTAGCAGGCAAATTTCCCTGCCCTAGCTGCTGGACTGTCGAAAGAAGTTCACTCCCAGCCATCCACATGCCCAGCGGTTGAATGCTAGCTTGGCTAAATTGCTAGCACTTCAACTGCTGCCTTTTCACTTGGTAGACTCGACCCCCTTCCATGAGTTTGTGCGGTTTCTCAGTGGCAGGTCGCCAAACGCCACTTTTTCTCACAGAAGGCGATTCCGGCTCTCTACTGGCATGTGGAAGGCAATGTCCATGCCTTGCTGGACAGGGCGGTCAGCAGTAAGGTGCATATTACCGCTGACTCATGGTCCAGCAGGCATGGACAGGGATGTTACCTGTCTTTCACGGCCCATTGGGTCACTCTTCTGGCAGCTGGGAAGGATGCAGGACAAGGTGCAGTAGTGTTGGAGGTTGTTCCGCAATCACGCCTCCAAAATGCTACTATTGGTTGTGACACACCTCTCTCCTCCACCCCCTTCTCTTCTTCTTCCTTCATGGCCTCTTCCAGTGTTCTGTCCTCAGAACCAGCGGTGCTCCGTAGGCGTTCCAAGGGCTACGCAAGTACGCAGGCAAAACGATGCCATGCCGTGCTTGCGCTGGTTTGTTTGGGGGACAGGAGCCATATTTTGTCAGCTCTGCAGGGGCAGGCCGAGAGGTGGTTGACGCCACGCAGCTTAAGCCAGGAATGGTGGTTTGTGACAATGGCACCAACCTCTTCTCCGCCCTCCGACAGGGACAACTGACCCATGTGCCCTGTGTGGCTCACATCTTTAACCTGGTGGTGCAGCGGTTCTTGGGCAGGTACCCGGGCTGACAGGATGTCCTGAGGCAGGCCAGGAAAGTCTGTGGGCATTTCTGCCGATCATTTAATGCCAGTGCTTGGCTGGCTGAGCTCCAAAATGAGTGGAACCTGCCCAAGAACCGCCTTATATGTGATATGCCCACCAGGTGGAATTCAACATTGACCATGCTGCAGCGACTGCACACGCAGCAGAGGGCCATGAGTACCTGTGCGACTACGGCACCAGGACAGGGTCAGGGGAGCTTGTTTTTTTTTCACCATGCCAGTGGGGCATGATCAGGGATGCATGCACTGTCCTGTCACCATTTGAGGAGGCCACAAGGATGGTGAGCAGTGACAGTGCATGCATCAGTGACACTGTACCTCTTGTCCACCTCTTGGAGCATACGCTGCGTGGAATAATGGACAGGGCACTTGAGGCAGAACAGAGGCAGGAAGAGGACTTCCTTGCCTCTCAAGGCCCCCTTTATCCTGAAAGTGTTCCTGCTGTCCTACCCATCACACAGGGAGAGGAGAAGGGGGAGGAGGAGGCTTGTGTCAGCATGGAGATGGAGCCTGGCACACAGCATCAGCAGCAGCAGTCTTTCAGGGATGATTTACAGTCACAATAAACCCGTGGACTTGTATGTGGCTGGGAGGAGGTGGCTGCGGATCATGTTGTCCTTAGTGACCCAGAGAACTCAGAAGGACCGAATGCCTCAGCTAACCTACACTGCATGGCCTCCCTGATCCTGCAAAGCCTGCAGAAGGATCCTCGTATCCTTCAGGTCAAGGAGAGGGACCATTAGTGATGGCCGAACGGTTCGCCCGGCGGTCGTTTCGCGGCGAATTTCCGACATTCGCGGTCCGCACGTTCGAACGCCTTTTTCCGTCGTTCGCCGCGGCGGACTTACGTGTTTAATGTATACAAGAACTTTAACCTTTGGTGACACGTTTATCATGTGATACAGGACAGCCAATTGAGACATGACAGCACATGGACACTTGTACATTCCCCCTAACCTATAAATACACCCGATCCGGTGGCCATTTTACATTCTTTCTTCTGTTAAGATAGGGACAGGTTCCTGTGTGGAGTAGGGAGAGATAAACCACTAGCTATTTGGTACACAAAAGTTCTTTTCAGGACTGGTATAGGTGTTAGGTGTTGATAGGTTTGCTGTGCTGCTGATTCTTGCAGCAGCCTGAGTGTCTTTTGTTAGTTTAGAGAAAGGGAAAGGACGGTGTATGCTACAGGGACAGCCAGATTAGTCTTTCATCATCATCATCATCATCATCATCATTAGCTGTTACTATCAAGGTCCACAAAAGAGCTGTTCCAGTAACCACTAATCGTTCTCTTTTTTTGCCAATTTGTATAGGGACAGGAAGGAAGCAGTGTTGTCAGGCAGTGAGGGTAATTTTAAAGACTTGCTGTTATTATTAGTTCCACAAAGGTTCTTTTCAGGACTGGTATCAGTGGTACAGTAATAGGCTTGTACATGTATAATATTCTTTCTTCCAAATATAGAAAGGATATTATACTTGACTGCTGCCCTTCTGCTGCAGTCTGCTAAACATTCACAACTCACTTGTTCCACAAAAGTTCTTATAAGGACTGGTAACTTGGTATAGGGTGCTACGGTACATAGGCTTGAGTGCGGTACAGTCTGCTGTTCTGTAAGGACCGCTATCGGTCCACAATAGATAGGGTTGACGTGCACCACTGCTGACCGCTGCCCTATACTGCAGCAGTCCTTCAGCGGTATAGGGACTGACGTACAGTCTGCTAATCACTAACACACAACCTGCTTGTTCCACAAAAGTTCTTATAAGGACTGGTAACTTGGTATAGGGTGCTACGGTACATAGGCTTGAGTGCGGTACAGTCTGCTGTTCTGTAAGGACCGCTATCGGTCCACAATAGATAGGGTTGACGTGCACCACTGCTGACCGCTGCCCTATACTGCAGCAGTCCTTCAGCGGTATAGGGACTGACGTACAGTCTGCTAAACACTAACACACAACCTGCTTGGTCCACAAAAGTTCTTATAAGGACTGGTAACTTGGTATAGGGTGCTACGGTACATAGGCTTGAGTGCGGTACAGTCTGCTGTTCTGTAAGGACCGCTATCGGTCCACAATAGATAGGGTTGACGTGCACCACTGCTGACCGCTGCCCTATACTGCAGCAGTCCTTCAGCGGTATAGGGACTGACGTACAGTCTGCTAAACACTAATACACAACCTGCTTGGTCCACAAAAGTTCTTATAAGGACTGGTAACTTGGTATAGGGTGCTACGGTACATAGGCTTGAGTGCGGTACAGTCTGCTGTTCTGTAAGGACCGCTATCGGTCCACAATAGATAGGGTTGACGTGCACCACTGCTGACCGCTCACCTATACTGCAGCAGTCCTTCAGCGGTATAGGGACTGACGTACAGTCTGCTAATCACTAACACACAACCTGCTTGTTCCACAAAAGTTCTTATAAGGACTGGTAACTTGGTATAGGGTGCTACGGTACATAGGCTTGAGTGCGGTACAGTCTGCTGTTCTGTAAGGACCGCTATCGGTCCACAATAGATAGGGTTGACGTGCACCACTGCTGACCGCTGCCCTATACTGCAGCAGTCCTTCAGCGGTATAGGGACTGACGTACAGTCTGCTAAACACTAATACACAACCTGCTTGGTCCACAAAAGTTCTTATAAGGACTGGTAACTTGGTATAGGGTGCTACGGTACATAGGCTTGAGTGCGGTACAGTCTGCTGTTCTGTAAGGACCGCTATCGGTCCACAATAGATAGGGTTGACGTGCACCACTGCTGACCGCTGCCCTATACTGCAGCAGTCCTTCAGCGGTATAGGGACTGACGTACAGTCTGCTAAACACTAATACACAACCTGCTTGGTCCACAAAAGTTCTTATAAGGACTGGTAACTTGGTATAGGGTGCTACGGTACATAGGCTTGAGTGCGGTACAGTCTGCTGTTCTGTAAGGACCGCTATCGGTCCACAATAGATAGGGTTGACGTGCACCACTGCTGACCGCTGCCCTATACTGCAGCAGTCCTTCAGCGGTATAGGGACTGACGTACAGTCTGCTAAACACTAATACACAACCTGCTTGGTCCACAAAAGTTCTTATAAGGACTGGTAACTTGGTATAGGGTGCTACGGTACATAGGCTTGAGTGCGGTACAGTCTGCTGTTCTGTAAGGACCGCTATCGGTCCACAATAGATAGGGTTGACGTGCACCACTGCTGACCGCTCACCTATACTGCAGCAGTCCTTCAGCGGTATAGGGACTGACGTACAGTCTGCTAATCACTAACACACAACCTGCTTGTTCCACAAAAGTTCTTATAAGGACTGGTAACTTGGTATAGGGTGCTACGGTACATAGGCTTGAGTGCGGTACAGTCTGCTGTTCTGTAAGGACCGCTATCGGTCCACAATAGATAGGGTTGACGTGCACCACTGCTGACCGCTGCCCTATACTGCAGCAGTCCTTCAGCGGTATAGGGACTGACGTACAGTCTGCTAAACACTAATACACAACCTGCTTGGTCCACAAAAGTTCTTATAAGGACTGGTAACTTGGTATAGGGTGCTACGGTACATAGGCTTGAGTGCGGTACAGTCTGCTGTTCTGTAAGGACCGCTATCGGTCCACAATAGATAGGGTTGACGTGCACCACTGCTGACCGCTGCCCTATACTGCAGCAGTCCTTCAGCGGTATAGGGACTGACGTACAGTCTGCTAAACACTAATACACAACCTGCTTGGTCCACAAAAGTTCTTATAAGGACTGGTAACTTGGTATAGGGTGCTACGGTACATAGGCTTGAGTGCGGTACAGTCTGCTGTTCTGTAAGGACCGCTATCGGTCCACAATAGATAGGGTTGACGTGCACCACTGCTGACCGCTCACCTATACTGCAGCAGTCCTTCAGCGGTATAGGGACTGACGTACAGTCTGCTAATCACTAACACACAACCTGCTTGTTCCACAAAAGTTCTTATAAGGACTGGTAACTTGGTATAGGGTGCTACGGTACATAGGCTTGAGTGCGGTACAGTCTGCTGTTCTGTAAGGACCGCTATCGGTCCACAATAGATAGGGTTGACGTGCACCACTGCTGACCGCTGCCCTATACTGCAGCAGTCCTTCAGCGGTATAGGGACTGACGTACAGTCTGCTAAACACTAACACACAACCTGCTTGGTCCACAAAAGTTCTTATAAGGACTGGTAACTTGGTATAGGGTGCTACGGTACATAGGCTTGAGTGCGGTACAGTCTGCTGTTCTGTAAGGACCGCTATCGGTCCACAATAGATAGGGTTGACGTGCACCACTGCTGACCGCTGCCCTATACTGCAGCAGTCCTTCAGCGGTATAGGGACTGACGTACAGTCTGCTAAACACTAATACACAACCTGCTTGGTCCACAAAAGTTCTTATAAGGACTGGTAACTTGGTATAGGGTGCTACGGTACATAGGCTTGAGTGCGGTACAGTCTGCTGTTCTGTAAGGACCGCTATCGGTCCACAATAGATAGGGTTGACGTGCACCACTGCTGACCGCTCACCTATACTGCAGCAGTCCTTCAGCGGTATAGGGACTGACGTACAGTCTGCTAATCACTAACACACAACCTGCTTGTTCCACAAAAGTTCTTATAAGGACTGGTAACTTGGTATAGGGTGCTACGGTACATAGGCTTGAGTGCGGTACAGTCTGCTGTTCTGTAAGGACCGCTATCGGTCCACAATAGATAGGGTTGACGTGCACCACTGCTGACCGCTGCCCTATACTGCAGCAGTCCTTCAGCGGTATAGGGACTGACGTACAGTCTGCTAAACACTAATACACAACCTGCTTGGTCCACAAAAGTTCTTATAAGGACTGGTAACTTGGTATAGGGTGCTACGGTACATAGGCTTGAGTGCGGTACAGTCTGCTGTTCTGTAAGGACCGCTATCGGTCCACAATAGATAGGGTTGACGTGCACCACTGCTGACCGCTGCCCTATACTGCAGCAGTCCTTCAGCGGTATAGGGACTGACGTACAGTCTGCTAATCACTAACACACAACCTGCTTGTTCCACAAAAGTTCTTATAAGGACTGGTAACTTGGTATAGGGTGCTACGGTACATAGGCTTGAGTGCGGTACAGTCTGCTGTTCTGTAAGGACCGCTATAGGTCCACAATAGATAGGGTTGACGTGCACCACTGCTGACCGCTCACCTATACTGCAGCAGTCCTTCAGCGGTATAGGGACTAAGAGTTTTGTCACAGGGTCATTTAAAAAATGACATGCAGAGGAAGAGGCAGGCCCTTCCGCAGGGGTGGTAGGGGTAGGGCAGGAGCAACAGGCTTGAGCCAAAGTGGGAAGTTGCAGAAGGTGCGTTCAATTACTTTAAAGGATGCACCAGACTTGGTTGAGTGGCTCGCTCAGCCTTACTCTTCTGCACCCTCCTCATCCTCTCGATCTGCACCCTCTTCTTCACTCTCTGCTATGTGCACCCCCAAAGACACTACCACCAACAACACGACCACCACCACCACCACCACATACCTTCCGCTTGAGTCACTGGAATTATTTTCCGATCCATATCAAGAGGACATTTCTGATGCGCAGCCACTCTTGGTATTGGATCAGGAAGAGGAGGTAGCAACAAGCGCTACTCAGCAGTCTGACGCCAGTACCCAGATCAGCCCAAGGAGGAGGTTGGTCCCCGGTGTTGCTGCCTACTCTACTTATAGCGGTGGGGAAGGTGACGTTGATGATGACGTGTCTAGTGATGTCACGTGGGTGCCCACAAGAGAGGAAGAGGAGGGGAGTTCAGAGGGAGATATGGACCAGCAGATAGGGAGGAGAAGCAGCAATGACTTACATTGCACAGCAGGGACAAAGCAGACTGCAAATGTATCAGGAGCGAGTCATCGACCATGTACGGTCACATCTGGCGCTCCCAGGACACCGGCACATGGCTCCGCAGTGTGGGCTTTTTTTAACGTGTCCGCTGCTGACAATAGCGTTGCCATCTGCAATCTTTGCAGTCAACGCGTTAGTCGCGGTAAGCCCAATACTCACCTAGGGACGACCGCCTTAAGAAGGCACATGAGCAGCCATCACCGAGCCCAGTGGGAGCAACGGAACACACAAAGCCACACTGCAGGCTCTCACCGTCCAGCCTCGTCTTCTACTTCTCCTTCTCCTCTCTCCTCACAATTGTCCTCCACTCCACCTTCCATCACGCCAAGCTCACATTTTTCTGCAAAAAGGCAGGCTTCCGTGGGCCTAATGTTTGAGCGTAAAAAAATGATGACGCCGGATAACCCTCTTGCCCAACGGTTGGCGGCTGGCTTGTCAGAACTCATAGCCCGCCAACTACTGCCATATAAACTGGTGGACTCGGAGGCCTTTCGCAAATTTGTGGCCATTGGAACACCACAATGGAAGGTCCCAGGAAGGAAGTATTTCTCAGAGAAGGGCATCCCAGAGCTATATGGCCATGTTCAGCGGCAAGTGAATGTATCTCTGGCACACAGTGTCGGTGCCAAGATACATCTGACCACAGACACGTGGTCTAGCAAACACGGGCAGGGAAGGTATATCAGTTTTACTGCCCACTGGGTGAACCTTCTGACGGCCGTCAAGCATGTAACCCGTGGCACCCGTGTAGATTTGGTTTTACCGCCACGGATTGCATGCAGGCCTGACTCTTCTTCTCCTCCTCCTACTCCATCCTCCTCCCTCTCCTCCTCAGCTGCCTCCTCCTTTTCCGCTGCTAGCGTCTCTTCCACTGCACCGCCCAAGCTCCCCAGAACCTATTCCACATGCCAGGTGAGACGTTGCCATGCCGTGCTGCGTCTGTTGTGCCTGGAAGCAAAGAGCCACACTGGCCCGGCACTCCTTTCAGCTTTGCGTTCACAGGCAGATGAGTGGCTAACACCGCTCAATTTGACAGTTGGTAAAGTGGTGTGTGACAACGGTGCCAATCTGCTTAGCGCATTGAAACAGGGCAAAATCACGCACGTGCCGTGCATGGCACACGTCTTAAACTTGGTCGTGCAGCGATTCCTTGTCAAATACCCTGGGGTCCAGGACATCTTGCGGCAGGCAAGGAAAATCTCGGCCCATTTCAGAAGATCTTACACGGCCATGGCTCGCCTTGCTGACATTCAGCGGCGACACCATCTGCCGGTCAGACGTCTTATTTGCGATTGCCCGACGCGATGGAACTCAACCTTCTATATGCTTGATAGGCTGCTCCAGCAGAAACGTGCAGTTAACGTCTACCTGTATGAACTCTGCGAAAGAAACGGTTCTGGGGAGCTGGGTTTTTTTTCACCGCGCCAGTGGCTGCTCATGCGCGACACATGCAGACTTCTGCGGCCATTTGAGGAGATCACCAAACTGGTCAGTCGCAGCCATGGCGCCATCAGTGACATGGTACCTTATGCCTTCTTTCTGGAGCGTGCATTGCGTCGTGTCATTGATCAGGCTGTGGAGGAGCAGGAGCGGGAAGATGAGGAAGTCGCAATGCTGGATGAATTCCCAGGGGGGGCTACTCTATCTGAGACAAGTCAACAACAGGAGTCTGATGAGGAGTCAGAGGAGGATGGTGCCGGGGCGGATGAGCAGGAGCAAGAAGAGCATGCTTTAAACCTTTCTGGGATCCCTGTTGTGCGAGGATGGGGAGAGGAGAATGAAGAGGACGACATTATCCTGGATGATGAGCAGGAGCCAGGCCACCACACCGCTTCCACTTTAGTGCAAATGGGGGCCTTCATGCTCCAGTGTTTTAATAGGGACCCCCGTATAAAAAGCATGAGGGTCAAGGACCAGTACTGGGTGGCAACGTACTTAGACCCCCGGTACAAACACAAAATGGCGGAAATGTTACCGCCGTCGCAGAGGGCTGTCAGAATGCAGCACTTCCAGGCCTTGCTTCGAGAAATGCTGCATTCTGCTTTTGCGTGCGCTGGCAGAGGAGCAATTCCCACTCCCAGAGAAGGATTTGCGGGTACCAATCCAACAGCGCCTGCAAGAAGAGGCCGGTTTGAAGATGTGTTGGTGACTTCGGATATGAGGTCATTCTTTCAGCCGACCCATCGACAGGTGTCATCCGGATCCAGCATCAGGGAACGCCTAGACCGTCAGGTGTCCGACTACATTGGGTTAACGGCCGATGTGGACGCTCTGAGGAGTGATGAACCCCTAGACTACTGGGTGGGCAGGCTTGACCTCTGGCCAGAGCTTGCCCAATTTGCAATCGAACTGTTGGCTTGCCCCTCATCCAGTGTCCTGTCCGAAAGGACGTTCAGCGCAGCAGGGGGGATTGTGACCGATAAGCGTACTCGCCTAGCTCACCACAGTGTTAACTACCTCACATTTCTAAAAATGAATGAGGCATGGATCTCGGAGGAATTCAACACATGTGATCAGTAGACCATGTATATGTCTATAAACAATTTTTGGAATCAAGCACACAGACCTTCTTAATTCATTTGGCTCACTTCCCTGACCCAAAAAAGCACACCGTACTATATGCCCCTACCCTCCTCTTTGAAGAGGTTGAGCGGTGTCATATTTCTACTGGGGCTGCTTATTATGAGGGGTTCCCACCATCCCTGTGCTGTGCTGACTTCCTCCTGGGTGTTCTTATTATGAGGGGCTCCCACCATCCCTGTGCTGTGCTGACTTCCTCCTGGGGGTTCTTATTATGAGGGGATCACACCATCCCTGTGCTGTGCTGACTTCCTCCTGGGGCTGCTTACGGTGCTGCTGTCAGCGCTGTATGTCACGGAGCTGCTGTCAGCGCTGTATGTCACGGAGCTGCTGTCAGCGCTGTATGTCACGGAGCTGCTGTCAGCGCTGTATGTCACGGAGCTGCTGTCAGCGCTGTATGTCACGGAGCTGCTGTCAGCGCTGTATGTCACGGAGCTGCTGTCAGCGCTGTATGTCACGGAGCTGCTGTCAGCGCTGTATGTCACGGTGCTGCTGTCAGCGCTGTATGTCACGGAGCTGCTGTCAGCGCTGTATGTCACGGAGCTGCTGTCAGCGCTGTATGTCACGGAGCTGCTGTCAGCGCTGTATGTCACGGAGCTGCTGTCAGCGCTGTATGTCACGGAGCTGCTGTCAGCGCTGTATGTCACGGTGCTGATGTCAGTGCTCTGTATTACGGTGCTGCTGTCAGTGCTCTGTATCTCCTGCACCCTCTTGTTTGCCTACCCTGGTCCCTGACCTTCCCTCTCCTCCATTGCCTTCATTAGCTCCATAGTCCTGAATTGTCAGAACAATTTCCCAAATAAAAAAAAAATGCTTGTAGTTATCGATCCCAAATTCACCTCATACATGTATTATGCTATTGTCCAGGTGGTGGGACTACGTGCTACCCCCTAATAATTACCCCGTGGCCGCAAATTCGACCTAAAGGTTTGCGAAATTCGCCTCCCATTGAAGTCAATGGAGCCCGCGGCGAACGGTCGTTTTCGCGAACGTTTGTGTCCGTTCGCGTTTCGCGTTCGCGAAACGTCCCGTCGGAAGTTCGTCCATCACTAGGGACCATTACTGGCTGGCCACTCTCCTTGATCCACGGTACAAGGGTAAGGTTGCGGACCTTATCTTGCCATCGCAGAGGGAGCAGAGGATGAGACATCTCCGGGAGGCCTTGCAGAAAGGTCTGTGCAACGCGTTCCCAGAGACTGGGAGGTTACAAACTCCTGGTCCTGGACAACGTTTTGCTGAGGCTCCGGTCAGTCACAGAAGGAGCGGTGGAGAAGGTGGCCATCTGACCGATGCATTCAGACAATTTTTTAGTCCACAGCCCCAAGGTATGATCAGTTCCAGCAACCATCGCTAGCGTCTGATTTATATGGTGCAGGAATACCTAGGGGCAAGGCCAGACTTGGACACCTTTCCCACCGAAAATCCTCTGGCTTACTGGGTCTTGAGGATGGATCACTGGCCAGAGCTTGCACAATATGCAATTGAGCTACTGGCCTGTTCTGCATCCAGCTTTCTTTTGGAACGCACCTTCAGTGCTGCTGGAGACTTTGTAACCGATCACAGGGTGCGCCTGTCCACCGACTTGGTTGATCGACTGATCTTCATAAAGATGAATCAGTCTTGGATCACCACCAGCAACCAAGCGCCTGAAGCTGATGTAACCAATTTTAAATGTCACATCCCTTCAAGACTGCCTATGCTGATGCTGAGTGACTGTCCTGTTATGTTGACTGACTATCCTCTTCCTCCTCAATGATCCTGCTGATAGCTTGGAAGAACATTTTTGGTTCTGGGTGACGCCACCAGTGGCTAAGGCCCAATTTTTCAGCCCCTGTTTAACAAGGGCATGTAATTACAATTTTTGATGCAATGCTTTGCAGCAGGGCTCATTCCTGCACTACAACTCGAGTATCTGGGAGAGCTTTCAATGTCGTGGCACCAGCACCAGTGCCTAAGGCCCAATTTTTTAGCCCCTGTTTAGCAAGGGCATGTAATTACAATTCTTGATATAATATTTCACAGCAGGGCCCGTTCCTGCGCCCACCGAGAGTAATTGTGAGGACTTATAGTGTTGTGGCACCAGCACCACCACCACCACAACCACCAAAGGCCCAATTTTTCTACCACTGTTCAACAATGGCATGTAATTGCAATTATTGATATAATGGTTCACAGCAGGGTGCTCCAGCGCCCACCAAGAGTCACTTTGAGGGCTTACAGTGTTGTGGCAACACCAACACCTTAGGCCCACATTTCTGCAGAGCATATAGGGCAGGCCCCTACTTTCAAACATCCAACTTACAAACGTCTCCTACTTGCAAACATAAGGAGACAACAGGAAGGGATATGAAAAAAGACGGACGGCCCAAAAAATTATACAGGGGTGATAATCCTTCCCTATGTTTTCCAAAAAGCTTAAAAATAGATTTTTTGACTGGAGCTACACTTTAAAAATGTACCAGTTCAAAATTACAAACAGATTCTACTTAACACAACAAACCTACACAGTCCCTGTCTTGTTTGCACCGCCTGTATACTGCTGTTCTGAGTGTATAGGGCCTGGGGGCCCCACGCTTTTGCTTTTTTAATTTGGGTACGGGGTTCCCCTTAATATCCGTACAAGACCCAAAGGGGCTGGTAATGGGCAGGGGGGCTACCCATGCCATTTTTTTGCTCAGTGATTTTCATCCGTATTGCGGGAAGCAGACATTACATTAAAACTGCTAGCAGTTTTAAATTACTTTTTTTTCCATTAAATGTCATTTTGTGCAGGGACTGTTCTAAACACAGGAAACATGTGCCACTTCACAGGCATACTATAGACACCCCCCAAGCATGATATTTAAAGGAATATTTCACTTTTTTTTACACTTTAATCGTCATTAAAATCAGTGCTCCCGAAAAAACAGCCATTTAAAAAAATTTTTTTTAGCATTGATCCATGTCCCCTGGGGCAGGAGCCGGGTCCCCAAACCATTTTTAGGACAATATCTTGCATATTAGCCATTAAAATTAGCACTTTTTATTTCGAACGTTCGCATCCTATAGACTTCAATGGGGTTCTAAAGTTCATATGAATTTCCGGTCCGTTCGAAAGTTCTGGTGAGAACCGAACAGAGGGGGTTTTCGGTAGACATGTGCATTCATTTTCGTCCGAATTTCAGCTATTTTCGTTTTGACAAACGATAACGAAAGCACAGAATCCGAAAAACAATAGATCCGACATAAATAAATGCTTTATTTTCGTTTTCATTGTTACAACAGTTCGATATAGAATAGGAAATTCGACGTGACTCTGACAATAACAATCTGTGTCTATAGAACCTGTGGTCGAATGTGCCTAACCTTACCTCTATTAGTCCAAGATTATATAGAGAAAATATTCGACAGAGAAAAAAGATTTGACAGAGAGAAAAGATTCTGCAAGTTACTGTCCTAAAAAGTGTTTGGTGACCCGGGTCCTGCCCCACGGGACATGTATCAATGCAAAAAAAAGTTTTAAAAACGGCCGTTTTTTCGGGAGCAGTGATTTTAATAATGATTAAAGTGAAACAATAAAAGTGTAATATTCCTTTAAATTTCGTAGGGGGGGGGGGGGGTCTAAAGTATGTCTGTGAAGGGGCGCATGTTTCTGGTGCTTAGAACTGTCCCCGCACAAAGTGTCATTTATGCAGGAAAAAAAGTCCTTTAAAATCACTCGCAGCTATTATGAATTGTCGGCTCCGTAATACAGAGAAGACTCATTGAAAGTCATTGATAAAAAAATAAATAAATAAATAAATAAAAAAGTGTGGGGGTCCCCCAAATTCAATTACCAGGCCCTTCAGGTCTGGTATGGATATTAAGGGGAACCCTGCGTCAAATTAAAAAAAAATTGACGTGGGGTTCCCCCTAAATATCCATACCAGACCCTTCAGTTCTGGTATAGATATTAAGGGGAACCCCGCGTCAAATAAAAAAAAAATTTACGTGGGAGTCCCCCTAAAAATCCATACCAGACCCTTTATCCAAGCACGCAACCTGGAAGGCCGCAGAAAAAGAGGGGTGGACGAGAGAGCGGCCCCCCGTTCCTCCTGAACCGTACCAGACCACATGCCCTCAACATTGGGAGGATGCTTTGGTGGTCTGTGACCCCTCAAAGCACCTTGTCCCCATGTTGATGAGGAGAAGGGCCTCATCCCCACAACCCTGGCCGGTGGTTGTGGGGGTCTGCGGGTGGGGGGGCTTATCAGAATCTGGAAGCCCCCTTTAAAAAAGGGGACCCCCAGATCCCGGCCCCCCCTATTTGAAATGGTAAGGGGGTACAAAAGTACCCCTACCATTTCACAAAGAAAGATTAAAAAATAGTTAAATAAGATAAACACACTTTTGAAAAATTCCTTTATTAAAAATAAAAAAAATAAAAAAAAGATTCCAGCGGTGGTAATCCACTCTTGCTATCCAGCAAGGGACGATCATCTCTCTGGGGTCCAGCGATGGCTCATCTGAATCAGCGCAGCAAATCCATCCATCTTCTGTCTCCACGGAGGAGATACTGCGGGGATTCTGGCGGCCTGATGTTTGTTATATGCGGAGGGCGGGGCCACCCGTCACCTGACCCCACCCCCCTCTGACACAAGGGGAAACCCGGGGTTCCCCGTGACGTATGGGTGACCCCGCACCCCTCTGATGTAACACAGGCAGGTTTCCGTTACATCAGAGGGGGGCGAGGTCACCCATACGTCACGGGGAAGCCCGGGTTTCCCCTTGTGTCAGAGGGGGACGGGGTCAGGTGACGGGTGGCCCCGCCCTCCGCATATAACAAACGTCAGGCCGCCGGAATCCCCGCAGTGTCTCCTCCGTGGAGACAGAAAATGGATGGATTCGCTGCGCTGATTCAGATGAACCATCGCTGGACCCCAAGGAGATGATCGTCTGTCGCTGGATAGCAAGAGTGGATTACCACCGCTGGAATCTTTTTTACATTTTTTTTATTTTTAATAAAGGAATTTTTCAAAAGTGTGTTTGTCTTATTTAACTATTTTTTACACTTTCTTTGTGAAATGGTAGGGGTACCCCCCTTATCATTTCAAATAGGGGGGGCGGGATCTGGGGGTCCCCTTGTTAAAGGGGGCTTCCAGATTCTGATAAGCCCCCCGCCCGCAGACCCTCACAACCACCGGCCAGGGTTGTGGGGATGAGGCCCTTCTCCTCATCAACATGGGGACAAGGTGCTTTGAGGGGTCACAGACCCCCAAAGCATCCTCCCAATGTTGAGGGCATGTGGCCTGGTACGGTTCAGGAGGGAGGGGGGCCGCTCTCTCATCCCCCCCTCTTTTCCTGCGGGCTGCCAGGTTGCGTACTCGGATAAAGGGTCTGGTATGGATTTTTAGGGGGAACCCCCACGTCAATTTGACGCGGGGTTCCCCTTAATATCCATACCAGACCTAAAGCGCCTGGTAATTGAATTTGGGGGACCCCCACGCTTTTTTATTTATTTATTTTTTATCAATGACTTTCAATGAGTGTTCTCTGTATTCTGGAGCCGACAATTCATAATAGCTGTGAGTGATTTTAAAGGACTTTTTTTCCTGCATAAATGACACTTTGTGCAGGAACAGTTCTAAGCACCAGAAACATGCGCCCTTCACAGGCATACTATAGACACCCCCCCCCTATAAAATTTAAAGCGGTTCTTCACCCTAAAAGGGAAGTTCCGCTAGTATTATCCCTCCCCCTCTCCGGTGCCACAATCGGCACCTTTCGGGGGGAGGGGGGTGCAGTTACCTGGATAATCCAGGTAACTGCACCCACTTCCGGCCAGACCGCCGCATGGCTCCGCCCACCGCCGCATGGCTCCGCCCCCCGTTGTGTTCTGGGAAACACACAGTTCCCAGAGACACAGCGGGGAACCAGCGCAGCGCGACTCGCGCATGCGCAGTAGGGAACCGGGCAGTGAAGCCCTCTTGCTTCACTTCCCAATTCCCTGACAGAGGATGGCGGCGGTGGCTGCAGCGAGACGAGCGATCGCTCGTCATCTGCCGCCGACATCGCTGGAACCTGGGACAGGTAAGTGTGATATTATTAAAAGTCAGCAGCTGCAATATTAGTAGCTGCTGGCTTTTAATATTTTTTTTTTTTTGTGCAGCTCCTCTTTAAAGGAATATTACACTTTTATTGTTTCACTTTAATCATTATTAAAATCACTGCTCCCGAAAAAACGCTTGTTTTTAAAACTTTTTTGCATTGATACATGTCCCCTGGGGCAGGACCCAGGTCCCCAAACACTTTTTAGGACAGTAACTTGCAAATTAGCCTTTAAAATTAGCACTTTAGATTTTGAACGTTGGAGTCCCATAGACTTTAATAGGGTTCTAAAGTCACACGAAGTATGCTATATACTAGCTCCGTCGAATCTTCTTTATACATTCGACAGACACCATAAGCCTTCAAAGACAGATTCGACCAATGCAATTTTTGAACGAAAAACAAAATAAATAAAAACTAATTTCGGGAGTAACTCAATAAATTAACTTTTCGGACGAAAACGAAATTCCGAAACGAAATATTTTACTCTGCACATGTCTAGTTTTCGGCTCATCCCTAGTGGTGGCAGCAGAGAATGGATGGTGTACACAGTGCAGAGTCTGCTTACTAGTATATACTATGGTACAACTTACCATTGTGCTCTACGGAAATCACTAGTCCCTGTAGTATTGTAGATGCTGTCATCGAGGGATAGGTGTACTCGGCTCGACATCACACCCTGTCCCGCCACTTGGCCTGGATCCTATGTCATAACTATGACATAACGCTGGTCCAATGCCTGGATGTCTATGCTAGGAGACATCCAGGGGGCAGGACTGAGCGTGACTGCGAGCCAAACCGAGTACACAGGAGATCCGGCTCTATTTCGGCAGCGTTGTCCCTTCCTTCCCCTCGGTGGCAGCCTATATCAGCATATAACACGCGCACACGATTTTCCTCCTATTTTAAGGGGGGAAAGGTGCGTATTATACGCCGATAAATACGGTAATACTTAGTACCCAGTAGTTGCGCTATATATACCCAATATGGTTGGTAACTAGGCAGGAATAAAAATGGATTAACAATGATAATAACACAATTTAGCATACAAAGTGTTTAACAGTAAAGACTAGGCGTAAGATGACCTTTGGTGTTCAGCTCAACATAAACAGTAGCAAGGTCAGCTCAAGTGCAACAGTGAGCAGTAGTATAGTTTAATCCACTAAGTGCTGGAACTATACTCCCAAAGCACATTTATGGTGGTGATTTTAGTCCTAGACCGACTGGAGGATGGGAGCAGATGGGGCAGGGGAACAAAAGGGTCTTGCAGAATAATTGTTATGGGAGGGGCAGTCCTTTGAGATGTTCTTCTGCCGACTATTGTTGGGGTCCTTTAGGAGCGTTGGTGCACTCAATGACAGTCCCAGTTAACCTGCATGCAATAAAGGAAGAGTATAGGTATGGTATAGTCTCAGCACAAGTGCAAGGTACAGTAGATGTGGTTCAGATGTGGTAAAGGTTCAGTATAATGCTGTATAGAGGTGGTATAGGTGCAGTCTAAGTTAAGAGCAATTGCGGTATAGGGATGCAGTATGGGTGCGGTGTAGATTGGGTACACTTAATTTCCTGCTCTCAGTGGCTCAGTCCCAGCCATATCAGCAAGTAGCCCTCTCACCAGTCCCTGGGATGCTGTGGTGACCTCCTGCTGTAAAAGGGACCCCCCTTGATCACTCCCCAAAAGCCAGATATCAGCTGTGGGAAGCAGAGAGTGATTGGATGCTCCAGTCTTTCTGCAGCAGCAATGCAGTCTCAGCCTTAGATCTCCACTGCTATGGTCTCCTGCTGAGAGGAGAATATTTAGACAGAGGTGCCTTTTCTTTCTAGCTCACTCAGTACTAAGAGGAACTTTCCTGGGCAGTTTAACAAAAAGGATGCTCCACTCCTCCTACTGCACAGGGCCAATAGAGATCTGAAGAGTAAGTGGTCTATTTTCCAATTATATGGCTGCCTTTTCAAGCTACGTACTCCCCCACTAAAATGCTTTGGTCCTCAAAGATGGGACAAAGTCCTTTAAGCACATATCCATAATATCAGCTTAACTGAAACAAGTAACTACAGATGAACATACATTAGCATGTACTGTATATTTATATTTGCAATCAGCCCTGCACAGGATTTATTGTGCCACATTCTGATGACTAGGGATGAGCTTCGAGTTGATTCTACTCGAACATTGCCTGTTCGCCTGTTCAGCGAACAGTGAACAATTTGGGCTGTTCGAAGCAAATTCGAAAAGCCGGAACACCCTATACAAGTCTATGGGAGAAATCTCAAGTGCTCATTTTAAAGGATAATATGCAAGTTACTGTCCTAAAAAGTGTTTGGGGACCTGGGTCCTGCCCCAGGGGACATGGATCAATGCAAAAAAAAAGTTTTAAAAACGGCCGTTTTTTCAGGAGCAGTGATTTTAATAATGATAAAAGTGAAACAATAAAAGTGTAATATTCCTTTAAATTTCCTAGCTGGGGGGTATCTATAGTATGCCTGTGAAGGGGCGCATGTTTCTGGTGCTTAGAACTGTCCCTGCACAAAGTGTCATTTGTGCAGGAAAAAAAGTCTTTTAAAATCACTTGCGGCTAAATTGTCGGCTCCCCGTAATACAGAGAACACTCAATGAGTGTTCTCTGTATTAGCCGACAATTCATTCATTCAATGATAAAAAAAAAAAAAAAAGCGTGGGGGTTCCCCTAAATGCAATTACCAGGCCCTTCAGGTCTGACATGGATATTAAGGGGAACCCCGTGTCAAATTAAAAAAAATAATTGACGTGGGGGTCCCCCTAAATATCCATACCAGACCCTTTATCCGAGCATGCAACCTGGCAGGTCGCAGGAAAAGAGGGGGGGACAAGAGAGCGGCCCCCCCTCCCTCCTGAACCGTACCAGGCCACATACCCTCAACATTGGGAGGATGCTTTGGGGGTCTGTGACCCCTCAAAGCACCTTGTCCCCATGTTGATGAGGACAAGGGCCTCATCCTCACAACTCTGGCCGGTGGTTGTGAGGGTCTGCGGGCGGGGGGCTTATCAGAATCTGGAAGCCCCCCTTAACAAGGGGACCCCCAGATCCTGCCCCCCCCGTTTGAAATGGTAAGGGGGTACAAAAGTACCCCTACCATTTCACAAAGAAAGTGTCAAAATGGTTAAATAAGACAAACACACTTTTGAAAAATTCCTTTATTAAAGATAAAAAAAAATAAAAAAAAGATTCCAGCGGTGCTAATCCACTCTTGCTATCCAGCGACGAATCTCCGGGGTCCAGCGATGGATGATCATATCCAGCGACGGGGGATCTCTCAGTCCAGTGCTGTCCATACATCCGTCTTCTGTCTCCACTCCGGAGACACTGCGGAGATCCCAGCACTGACGTTTCTTATATTAGGAGGGCAGGCCACCCATCACCTGACCCCGCCCCCTCTGACGCTGGTGAAGGGAGCCAGGGGTTCCCCAGTGACGTGTGGGTGACCCCGCCCCCTCTGATGTAACGGAAACCTGCCTTAGATCAGACGGGCCGGGGTCACCCACACGTCACTGGGGAACCCCTGGCTTCCCTCTCCAGCGTCAGAGGGGCGGGGTCAGGTGACGGGTGGCCCGCCCTCCTAATATAAGAAACGTCAGCACTGGGATCTCCGCAGTGTCTCCGCACTGGAGACAGAAGACGGATGTATGGACAGCGCTGGACTGAGAGATCCCCCGTCGCTGGATATGATCATCCATCGCTAGACCCCGGAGATCCGTCGCTGGATAGCAAGAGTGGATTAGCACCGCTGGAATCTTTTTTTTATTTTTTTTATTTTTAATAAAGGAATTTTTCAAAAGTGTGTTTGTCTTATTTAACCATTTTTACACTTTCTTTGTGAAATGGTAGGGGTACTTTTGTACCCCCTTACCATTTCAAACAGGGGGGGCAGGATCTGGGGGTCCCCTTGTTAAGGGGGGCTTCCAGATTCTGATAAGCCCCCCGCCCGCAGACCCTCACAACCACCGGCCAGGGTTGTGAGGATGAGGCCCTTGTCCTCATCAACATGGGGACAAGGTGCTTTGAGGGGGTCACAGACCCCCAAAGCATCCTCCCAATGTTGAGGGTATGTGGCCTGGTATGGTTCAGGAGGGAGGGAGGCCGCTCTATCGTCCCCGCCTCTTTTCCTGCGGCCTGCCAGGTTGCATGCTCGGATAAAGGGTCTGGTATGGATTTTTAGGGGGACCCCCACGTCAATTTTTTTTTTAATTTGATGCGGGGTTCCCCTTAATATCCATATCAGACCTGAAGGGTCTGGTAATTGAGTTTAGGGGAACCCCCACGCTTTTTTTTTTTTTTTTATTATCAATGAATGAATGAATTGTCGGCTAATACAGAGAACACTCATTGAGTGTTCTCTGTATTACGGGGAGCCGACAATTTAGCCGCAAGTGATTTTAAAAGACTTTTTTTCCTGCACAAATGACACTTTGTGCAGGGACAGTTCTAAGCACCAGAAACATGCGCCCCTTCACAGGCATACTATAGATACCCCCCAGCTAGGAAATTTAAAGGAATATTACACTTTTATTGTTTCACTTTTATCATTATTAAAATCACTGCTCCTGAAAAAACGGCCATTTTTAAAACTTTTTTTTGCATTGATCCATGTCCCCTGGGGCAGGACCCAGGTCCCCAAACACTTTTTAGGACAGTAACTTGCATATTACCCTTTAAAATGAGCACTTTAGATTGTGAACGTTCGAGTCCCATAGACTTTAATAGGGTTCTAAAGTTCACACGAAGTTTAGGTCTGTTCGCAGGTTCTGGTGCAAACCGAACAGGGGGGTGTTCGGCTCATCCCTACTGATGACTATACCTTTGGTTTTGGAACTTGTTTGATTGAGCTACAGGGGGACAAAACTGCCATTGTTAGTCATGAAGCTGAATCTGTTTTATGTTGAAGTTGTTGTACCATAGAAGGGAAGACCACTGGGCATCATGAGCATGGAGGTTCAAGGCCCTTTAATGCAAGGGTTGTACCAGACACACTGTTCTCTGGCAGACTAAATGTTATACAGTTAGGGTTTACATCAACTTTAAAAGGGACTGTGGAAATGAATTGTTCATGCATAAAATATCATGCACCCTGCAGTCTTTAAGTTTTATTGATAATAACATGGAGAACATAATATGAAAATAAAACAGTTGTTAAGTGAGTCTGCCACCCATGCTGCTGATCTCTGCTATCTTCACAAGTCACACCAGATGAAAATCCTTAGTTTAAGCATCCAACATGGATGTCTGGTCCCACGCTGTACGATGTGGTTCCTTCCTTTGGCCCTTATGTTATTAAATTACACTGTCATTTTGAAATGGCCACAGGAAGGAACTACAGTGTGCAGGCATCCAAAGACTTCCATAACTGTACTGGAGACTTAAGTTGTTTCATGAAGAAACTGATAATTAACAGCAAGGGTAGCAGCGAGGGTAGCTGTAAGGATACGTTTTAAACCCTCTCTTTGCATGAACAGATATGATATTGAGCTTTATAAAATTAGCAAAGTCACTTTAAAGTTTTTTCAATGCATATATAACTTTAACAAGCTTTTAGTATAGGAGGGGCTGGGCCAAATAGCACTCTGTGTTTTAATAGACACAGACAGCGCAGCTCAGGATTGGGTCCGCACGTGTGCCACCATAGGAAGTGGCTTTCTATGGTGGTGCCCAGAGCACATGAGCATTGCACATAGCAGGTAAGTATGACATGTTTATTATTAAAAAGAAATAATAATAATAATAAACATTACAATCACTTCACTTATGGTTAAGGCAATGCTGAACTCCTGCCTGTCTGTACCTATCCTTTCTACTACCAGTACCTTACTATCTGCCCATCATTAGGACCAATGCCTGTCCTTGGTGCCTGCCTAAGAACGTGGCAAGAACGGTGTTTCTTGTGTTATTCAGAGAAAAACAACAAAAATTCTTTGTCATCTAGAGTAAATTTCTGTCTTTAGCGCCTGTAAACTTAATGCACCAGCAATCGCACTTTGATCCATCCCACAGCAATTCAAACACAGCCGATAATATTATGCTAGCATTAAATGTATTCCCTTAATCTGTTCTATAAACCTTTCTGCCAGAGTTCAATTACCATTTCTTTATTTGAGTTTCTTTCGTTGTTAGCTTATCCTCACTCCCGCCAATTAATTGTGCTTGCTTAGAGGAAGAAATGAAATCAACTTTGACACATACTTGGGGCAGAGAGAGATATGTTTCCTCTAATTATAGGTCTCCTATACCAAACACCCAATAGGACAACAAGCCACGGCATATTTGATACAAAGGTCTATGCCCTCTGACTGTATAACTGTGGAAAGAAGAAATGGCTCATTATAAAAAATAATTTTTTGTTTCTGAACTATAAGTTTAGCTTTGCAAAAAGCAAAGGTCTTTAGTTTTCTATTTTTAATTTTATACACTCTTTTTAATCTTCCTGACAAGGTATGAATTTCTTTACCCTTATTTAAATGTCTGGAGATTAAACGTCTACCTACAGGCCACACATTTAATGCCTGCATGCATCCCTACCATTCAAAGTGAAACCACTGGACAAATTGAAACTGTTCATTGAGACTGTCTTTGTGGTCAGTTAGGACACACTGTAACAGCAGAGTGGAATGATAGTTCGGGCAGTGTCAGAAAATTTTGACCAGTTACAAAAGTAATCAAATTCAGAGATGGGCACAGAAGCGGCCTTTGTAAAGAATAAAGTTAAAGTGTTTATAAGCCTAGAAAAAAAAACCTTGTACTGGCTCTTTGATTAGCTATGATCTGTCATTTTAGTATTCAATATTTCCCTGCCGATGTCTTGTTTTACCTGCTTGATCCTGCCTGTGCCACTCTTCCTACAAGTAAACTGACCACGGTAAGCATGGCTGCCGGTCCATGCTAGCGTGGTCACTTTATGTCTTAAATCATTCAGCTGAAGATACAGGTATGTTGTGCTACAGTGAGAACATGGGGTCACCGAAGTGTGGCACCTCACACTTTGCAAGTTTGGAGCACTTTATCCTATTTCCATATGAGCACCAAGCACTTTATAGATTTTTATAGTTTTGTGTTTATTATATAACTTTTGTTATATATTGATTTATATGGCACAAGCATATTGATTTATAAGGCACCAGTAACTACCACAATGAATTGTTTAGATTTAACCCTTCATCATCCACCTGAATTATTAGATTGGTGTGTGTGGACCCCTTGACATCAACTACTTATACTATTGTGCTTATATGTATATCCATTACTGAAACAAAATATAGAAAGCTTCTTTGAATACTAAAACACTTACATTGTCAGCCTGTCTCTGTCAAGTAAGGTACAAGATGTGCACGAATTGACAGACAAGTTAAATGCTTGTCTGTGTAGGAAGACTCCTGTGGTGTTAGCTTATGTGTACTTCCTTAGTACTACAATAAGTGGATGAATAACACAAAGATTGTTTTCAAAAAGTTGGCAGTTAAACGAACAGAAGCTCTATTAATACCCAAAGATATCAGTCTTCTCAAACTGAAAATAGCAGGGCTAGGGTACCATTTCTTAAGATGTATGTTAAAGTGAGCTTGTGCTTTTGCCCTTTCCTGCTGCACATGTCTACCATCAATTCTCTCCCTGGCTACTCGTTCAAACAACATAAACAAGTAAAGGAAGCCCTGTATAACACTCTAGTTTGAGCAGACAGTGCTAAGGATTCTCTACCCATTCACATGTGACAGTGCTTGGCCAATCATCAAGCACTAGCACTTTCACATGGGAAGAAAGGGGGTGAGTTGCATGCCCCTGCAATCCTGGATGTACTAATTATATTCTTTGCTTTTTGGAGCTGAATGGAGTGGTACTAAAGCAAACCAGTGCATGTAAATGTAGCACCCTGTCCTAACAGGGGCTGTCAGTTAAATTTAGCATTGGTGGGTTGTAGGTGACCTGGTTTATTTGTAGTCTGTGTGGTCATTTGGGTTTCCCCTAAGTTCAGTGTAGCTGTAGTTTTTCCCTTTTGCCAGTAGGTGTCACCGATACCTTTGGCATTAGTATGATGAGCTGCAGTGACACTAGGTTATGAATATGCATACTTCTCCTAGCCAACCAGTAGGAGTTTCCTGCCCTCTGGTGCATGCTTATAGAGAGTATAAATATTTGGGGAGGTCAGGGGATTGGGGTCTGGTGCGGGTGTGGGAGGTACTGCTCTGCTGGGTAAGTCTGAAGCCCAATGCCTAGCTATGTGTTCCGGGCTCTGCAATTGAGAGACTGTATACTTGCATGCAGTAACTGATGGGGACCTGAGATGGAGTACCAGAAGCCACACTGCCATAGATGGAAACTGTGGAAACATCAAAGGCAGACTCTTCCAACTATGTCCTGCACTTTGTTGTGAGTTGTGGTTGCTATTGGGGACTGTGATTGCTAAATAAAGTACAGAACTCTGGATACAGCTTAAAGACTCATTTATGTACTGCAGTCTACCTTTATATTCTTTTTTTTTTTTGAGGAGTCTGCTATTCTGCTTGTCTACTTGTCAGTGGCGGCTGGTGCTCAGTATTGTGGGGGGGGAGCAGCACCACACCCCCCTGAGCGCTCACTCGAATGGTGATCCATTCACACCCCCTTCCCCCGGTGTGCGATCATTTGGGAGCGCTGTGATCGACTTGCAACAAACCTACCCCGTGCAAGATCCATGGCCTTACCTTATGCTGTGGTGCTGTGATACAGGTGCGGGGAGGAGACCAATGGCGAAATGAATCTGGGGTTGGGTTCCAGGAAGAGGCTGTTGCTGACGGACCGTTGCTTCTCCTCCTGGCTGAATAGAAATCGGGTCCTGAGACCTGATTAGCCGGGAGTCCTAAAACTCCCTGGCCAATTTGGTCTCAGGTTCCGCTTTCTGTTCAGCCGGGAGGAGAAGCAGGAAGACATTAGCGAATATTAATTAGTTAATGTTACACAACTGGGTGGGTTCAAGGCGCAGTGCCTCAGGCTGTAAACAAAAACCCTGATTGAAATCCATCCAGCGCCTTGCATGAATGTTAGGGGCCAGGCGCATGGATCGGGGGGGGTGGCACCCCTAATGCACGGGCTGCCACTGCTACTTGTCCTATAGTATCCTGTGCCCCTACCCCTCTCTCCCCGAGTTTTCACTGTGTGAGCAATAGACTCACTTCTGTTCAGCATTAAAAGTGACTGACACCTATCTTTTTACTCCTTTTCACACCCCAGCATGCCTAGCAACCTGCACCTTGAGGTGAAATATCAGCCCGCCCTGATGCCAGTGGTCATATAGGTTTTCTTTAAGCATATTTAAAGTAATATTAAACCCTTGATTTTTTTTTTTTTTTTTACTGAACACATTAAGCCCAATAAATTAAACATTTCCCAGTACAATATGTTTTAAAATTCTTTAGCACTTGCAGTTTACAGCTTTTTATGCTTCTAGTTCTTGTATTCTCAGCGGCTGTGTGTTTGTATAGATGCACACAGTATAGGGAGACAACACTCCTGCATGTAAGGGTGGCTCCATAGGATGCTCTAGGAGAAAAGAGCCACCCTAAAACAGGGAACCTGGGACTGCGGTCATGGCACCATCTTAAACAGATACAGGTAGGTATAGCACAGGGCTGTGCTTTTTAAATCCTGCCCAGCGGTGCTGACAAAATAAACAGCAGCAAGGGTATTTTTTAATTGTTTCTGCTTGGTTGTTGCTACAGCTGAAGAGGACCCAAACCTAGCAGTCCCAAGGAAGGAGAACTTCTGATTGGCTGCCAGCCTATTTTCAGCCCTGCCCACTACTGGGAGAAGGGAGAGATCTAGGGATGAGCCAAACACCCCCCGGTTCGGTTCGCACCAGAACTTTCGAACGGACCCCAAATTCGAACGAACTTTAGAACCCCATTGAAGTCTATGGGACTCGAACGTTCGAAATGAAAAGTGCTAATTTTAACGGCTAATATGCAAGATACTGTCCTAAAAAGGGTTTGGGGACCTGGCTCCTGCCCCAGGGGACATGGGTCAATGCCTAAAATGTTTTTAAAAATTGCCGTTTTGGCGGGAGCACTGATTTTAATGACGATTAAAGTGAAAAAAAAAAGTGAAATATTCCTTTAAATATGGTGCCTGGGGGGTGTCTATAGTATGCCTGTGAAGTGCCACGTGTTTCCCGTGTTTAGAACAGTCCCTGCACAAAATGACATTAAACAGAAATAACACCATTTAAAGCTGCTTGCGGTTTTAATGTTATATCTGGTTCCTGCAATATGGTTGAAAATCATTGAGAAAAATGGCATGGGTAGCCCTCCCTGCCCATTACCAGCCCCTTTAAGTCTTGTACGCATATTAAGGGGAACCCCGTACCCATATTAAAAAAAGGAAATGCGTCAAAAATTGTACTTAAACGCCCCTGTTAAACAGGGGCAGAAAAATTGGGCCTTAGGCACTGGTGCTGGTGCCACCACACTGCAACCTCTGCCATATACTCTAGTTTTATTGCAGGAATTAGCCCTGCTGCAAAGCATTGCATCAAAAATTGTAATTAAACGCCCCTGTTAAACAGGGGCAGAAAAATTGGGCCTTAGGCACTGGTGCTGGTGCCACCACACTGCAACCTCTGCCATATACTCTAGTTTTATTGCAGGAATTAGCCCTGCTGCAAAGCATTGCATCAAAAATTGTAATTAAACGCCCCTGTTAAACAGGGGCAGAAAAATTGGGCCTTAGGCACTGGTGCTGGTGCCACCACACTGCATCCTCTGCCATATACTCTAGTTTTATTGCAGGAATTAGCCCTGCTGCAAAGCATTGCATCAAAAATTGTAATTAAACGCCCCTGTTAAACAGGGGCAGAAAAATTGGGCCTTAGGCACTGGTGCTGGTGCCACCACACTGCAACCTCTCCCATATACTCTTGTTTGATTGCAGGAATTAGCCCTGCTGCAAAGCATTGCATCAAAAATTGTACTTAAATGCCCCTGTTAAACAGGGGCAGAAAAATTGGGCTGATGGCATCAACCAGAACCAGAAATGTTCTTCCAACATATCAGCGGAGGAGGAAGAGGATAGACAATCAACATAACAGGAGAGTCACTCAGCATCAGCATAGGCAGTCTTGAAGGGATGTGATATTTCAAAAAAAATTATTCTGTTACATCAGCTTCAGGTGCTTGGTAGCTGTGGGTGATCCAAGACTGATTCATCTTGATGAAGGTCAGTCGATCAACTGATTCGGTGGACAGGCGCACCCTGTGATCGGTAACAAAGCCACCAGCAGCACTGAAGGTGCGTTCCGAAAGAACGCTGGATGCAGGACAGGCCAGTAGCTCAATTGCATACTGTGCAAGCTCTGGCCAGTGATCCATCCTCAAGACCCAGTAAGCCAGAGGATTTTCGGTGGGAAAGGTGTCCAAGTCTGACCTTGCCCCTAGGTATTCCTGCACCATGTAAATCAGACGCTGGCGATGGGTGCTGGAACCGATCATACCTTGGGGCTGCGGACTAAAAAATTGTCTGAAAGCATCAGTCAGACGGCCACCTTCTCCACCGCTCCTTCTGACCGATGCCTCAGCAACACGTTGTCCAGGACCAGGAGTTTGTAACCTCCCAGTCTCTGGGAACGCGTTGCACAGAGCTTTCTGCAAGGCCTCCTGGAGATGTCTCATCCTCTGCTCCCTCTGCGATGGCAAGATAAGGTCGGCAACCTTACCCTTGTACCGTGGATCAAGGAGAGTGGCCAGCCAGTAATGGTCCCTCTCCTTGATCTGAAGAATACGAGGATCCTTCCGCAGGCTTTGCAGGATCAGGGAGGCCATGCAGCATAGGTTAGCTGAGGCATTCGGTCCGGAGTCCTCTGGGTCACTAAGGACAACATGATCCGCAGCTACCTCCTCCCAGCCACGTACAAGTCCACGTGTTTCTTGGGACTGTAAATCATCCATATAAGACTGCTGCTGCTGCTGCTGCTGCTGCTGATGCTGAGTGCCAGTCTCCACCTCCATGCTGACACAATCATCCTCCTCCTCCTCTTCTTCCTCCTCATCCTCTTCCTGTGTGATGGGTGGCACAGCAGGAACACTGTCTGGATAAAGGGGGCCTTGAGAGGCAAGGAAGTCCTCCTCTTCCTGCCTCTGTTCTGCCTCAAGTGCCCTGTCCATTATTCCACGCAGCGTATGCTCCAAGAGGTGGACAGAGGTACAGTGTCACTGATGCATGCACTGTCACTGCTCACCATCCTTGTGGCCTCCTCAAACGGTGACAGGACAGTGCATGCATCCCTGATCATGCCCCACTGGCGTGGTGAGAAAAAACCAAGCTCCCCTGACCCTGTCCTGGTGCCGTAGTCGCACAGGTACTCATTGATGGTCCTCTGCTGCGTGTGCAGCCGCTGCAGCATGGCCAATGTTGAGTTCCATCTGGTGGGCATGTCACATATAAGGCGGTTCTTGGGCAGGTTCAACTCCTTTTGGAGCTCAGCCAGCCGAGCACAGGTATTAAATGATCGGCGGAAATGCACACAGACTTTCCTGGCCTGCTTCAGGACATCCTGTAAGCCGGGGTACCTGCCCAAGAACCGCTGCACCACCAGGTTAAGGACGTGAGTCAACCACCTCTCGGCCTGCCCCTGCAGAGCTGACAAAACATCCGCCCCAGTGTGGCTCCTGTCCCCCAAACAAACCAGCGCAAGCACGGCATGTCATCGTTTTGCCTTCGTACTTGCGTAGCCCCTGGAACGCCTACGGAGCACCGCTGGTTCTGAGGACAGAGCACTGGAAGAGGCCATGGAGGAAGAAGAAGAGGGGGTGGAGGAGAGAGGTGTGTCACAACCAATAGTAGCATTTTGGAGGCGTGGTGGAGGAACAACCTCCAACACTACTGCACCTTGTCCTGCATCCTTCCCAGCTGCCAGAAGAGTGACCCAATGGGCCGTGAAAGACAGGTAACGTCCCTGTCCATGCCTGCTGGACCATGAGTCAGCTGTAATATGCACCTTACCACTGACCGCCCTGTCCAGCGAGGCAAGGACATTGCCTTCCACATGCCGGTAGAGAGCCGGAATCGCCTTCCGTGAGAAAAAGTGGCGTTTGGGGACCTGCCACTGAGGAACCGCACATTGTATAAACTCACGGAAGGGGGCCGAGTCTACCAACTGAAAAGGCAGCAGTTGAAGTGCTAGCAATTTAGCCAAGCTAGCATTCAACCGCTGGGCATGTGGATGGCTGGGAGTAAACTTCTTCCGCCGGTCCAGCAGCTGGGGCAGGGACATTTGCCTGCTATAATCGGACGTGGGTGTACCGCTAGCAGAGTTCCCGGAAGCACTTGGCTGTGACACACCTAATTCTACACCTTCATTCCTCTCAGAGCAGGTTTCAGAGAGGACTGAAGGTCTAGTGGGGTTGGAGATGCCAGCTGATGAGGAGCAAGGAGAGGTCCGCTTTGTTCTTTGGTGTGGGTCTTTGAGGTACGCTTGCCAACGAGCTGCATGGCAGGTCAACATATGTCTGGTCAAGCATGTGGTGCCCAAGCGGCTGATGTTTTGGCCACGTGAGATACGCTTGAGACATATGTTGCAAATAGCAGCGGTGCGATCTGATGCACTCGTCTCAAAAAAGGCCCACACCAAAGAACTTTTAGAATAACGCGCAGAGGCAGCGCTCTGCACAGGCGGAGCTCTGCGGTGTGATTTTGTCGTTGTAATGCCCCTAAGCTGGCCCCCGGAGGGCATCCTGCCTCGTTGGACATGTGCCTCCTCCTCCTCCTCCTCCTCCTCTCTCCTTCCAGGCACCCTCGTAGAGTCAGCGCCCTCATCATCCCCTCCCTCTTCATCGCTGTAGCAAACCTGGCAGTATGCTGCAGCTTGTGGTACATGACTGCCAGATTGCTGTCCTTCTTGAGCATCCCCTCTCTCTGCGCTCACGCTACTGCCTTCCTCTAGCTGAGTGTCATCATCAGAGCCCACAAAACACTGGGCATCCTCCTGGAGCATGTACCCAACACTGTGCTCAAAGAGTTCAGGAGACTCCTCAGGAGGACGTGGTGGGTCTAGGGAAGGAGTCACTGATGATGACATTGAGAGGAGGGAAGACGATGCGTTGGCAGCTGCTTTGCTAGTACCCTGAGACTGGGTGAGAGAGGATGAGGAGGATGAAGAGGGCTTGGTCATCCACTCTACCAAGTCGTTGGCATGTTGCGGTTCAACATGTCCAGCTGCCAAAAAGAAGGACAAGCGTGTCCCATGGCATGTGCTGATGACAATGCACCACGTCCACGACCAGCACTGTTGTCTCTAGACACAGAGCCTGCTTGCCCTCTTTTATCGGCTCGCGCCTGTCTGCCTCTCCTTGCTGGCCTTCCAGACATGGTAATGGCCTGAAGGGAGTTGGGTAAAAAAGCAGTTGGGTAGTGTATATTGTGCTAGAGGCACAGAACACCCACTAACTCCTGCAGATGCCTTTATTATAGAACACCAGAGATAAAGGGGTATATACAGATGTATACTGTGCTGTGCTGGAGGCACACACAACTTCCAATAACTCCTGCAGATGGCAAGTGGGCTCAAATAGAGAACAGCTATGTAGGTGGATATAGCGGTATGTACTGGGTACAGAGCACGCAGACAGCACGCACTATCTCCTAACACTACTGACTGCAAGCTCTATTATAAAAGATAGATCACTAGCTATATAGGTGAGGTGAATATAGCGGTGTATACTGCAGTCAGGGCACGCAGACAATAACCACTACACAACAGCAAGATCGAAAAACGATCGGTGTGTACTGTGTTGAAGGTACACAGAACACCCACTGCTTCAGACGCCAACACACTACACAAGGCCGCCGCGCTGGCGGCCTTATATAGTGTGGGGCGTGCACTACACAGCCTGAGCTATGATTGGCCACAGGCATCCTGCCTGTGGCCAATCATGGCTCTCCTCGCTGCTGGCGCTGCCATTGGCCAAGCATGCGGGGTCACAGTGCATGCTTGGCCAATCATGAGCCAGCAATGCACTGCGCCATCGCAGTGCATTGTGGGCCGTGAGCGCCACACGAATTTGGCGCGAACGGACCAAAATATTCGGACTTCGCCGAACGGACGAACAGCCAATGTTCGAGTCGAACGTACGTTCGACTCGAACACGAAGCTCATCCCTAGAGAGGTCCATGTGGAGGATGGAAAGGAGAGAGCCTGGGAACTACTTAGAGAGCAGGAGTGCATGGACAGTCCATTTTATGCCTATGGAGGGTGTGTGAAATAGGGAAAAGAACTGAGGGCTTTCTACGACTGCTGCTACAGAGCCCCAGTTCCGAACTATGCTTTGTGCACTGGGAGTCTGTGTACATCAAGTGCTGTGTGCGCTGCCCTTTTTTTATGGTTGTGTTAGACTGTGTACATGGCTGTTTGATGTTGTGAGCTGCTGCCAGAGGATCTTTTCTGCTAGGAGAGGTGTGCTGTACCTGAACCACATGTCAAACTGTGTGTAGAGACCAGGCTTTGGGCTGCAGTGCTGGCAGTGACTGTCTACTGTAGTTCCAGTGTGTTCCAGTTACCCAGAGTAACCAAGTGTTCAGGCTACCACCTCCTGCTCCAGCTGCAGAGAGCTGGCTTGAGAGCGAGCACCCTTTTGTCAGCCAATGAAGGACTGCTCAGGACCAGAACTAAAGTCATCTTTTGTGAGATACCTTTGGCCACCATCTTGTGTGTCTAATTGAGCGTTTCGACAGAGGGGCTCCATCGTCAGCAGACACTCTACATTGTCCCACTGACCCATGGTTACGTAGGACATCTCTATAGTAGGCAGGCTGTAGTGCTATTTCAAAAGCCATTTGTATTGCTGTACTGTGTTGTATTGTTGTTTATCTGCATTACAAACCTGTAAAAAGCTTTCTCATACTCGCCTAGTGCATGTTTTTGCATTGGTTTCTTCTCAGGCAAATGTGGTAAATGAACAGTGACACCCAGCAAATTGTGATGTATGACAAGTGTCATATGAGAGCTCATGGTCCCCACCAACCACTTTTAAAAGTGTCAGTCTTTATTGACCTTGCAACAATCCAGAAAATAAAACAGCATACTTCAACAAAAAAGTTCATAACTCGGGTACAACAGAAAACAAGAGAATGGCTCACTGCCACTATACTGGTCCCACCCTGGGGTTTGGGGGGGGGGGGGGTTCCTGGGTTAACCCCTTTAGGACCAAAGTCCCTATGATCACAGTATGGAGGTTTGGAAGAACCTCATAAATTCCAGTTCCCTAATAATGACCAATCCAAAGAATACTGAAAATGAGTCCAGTTGGATTACCCCAGAACCAATTATCCTGCATGGGTGAGAACCACAGAAAACTCAACATTGTCTTCAAGCCATCCCATCCTAGAGAGACCACAACCCAAATAGCAGGGAAATATTGCTGCCATCCAGGACCCATTTCTGGCATCCTGCTCACAAAGTGTCTGCTTTGCAGCAATACAGTGCATCCGGAAAGTATTCACAGTGCTTCACAGTGCTTCACTTTTTCCACATTTTGTTATTTTACTGCCTTATTCCAAAATTGATTAAATTCATTATTTTCCTCAAAATTCAAACAATACCCCATAATGACAACGTGAAAGGAGTTTGAAGCCTGTGCAAATTAATTAAAGCCTTATGTATTTTTGAGTATGATGCTACAAGCTTGGCACACCTATTTTTGGGCAGCTTCTCCCATTCTTCTTTGCAGGACCTCTCAAGGATAGGATATATAATATAGGAAGCCAGCTTGTTATATAGCTTGTTAACAACTGGTCAAAACTAATATATTTCATTTTATATTTCTAGTTCATACTGCAGTTAGACTCCTCTATTCTAAATACACTTAACTGACGTAAGCATTTTCAGCAGCTGATTTTATCACTTACTGAGTATGCAGCTAATTTATTTATTAATCCTTGCCTATGTTCCAGTTGAAGTTGGTGCTATGACACTGCCCCAGGTTTCCTATATCAGGGTGGCTCCTTTTTCTTGTAGCATCCTTTTGGAAGGCAACATGTTTTTTTTTCTAATGTCAGATGTTTCTGAACTGTGAAATCTGTTTACACCCAGCCTATTATATGCTCTGTAGTATTCTTTTAGTGTTTTATGTTAGCATTTCTACTTTCTTTGTAAATAAATGAGATCCTTGCTTATTTTAGAGGTATGTTTGTTTCTATATTTCTATAACTAACATTGTTATTGTATCATCGCCATTAACTTTATCAGAGCTTTGATAGACTAGCTAACTATAGGAATAGACAAGGACATACATATTCATATTAGGGGAGATCCAAAACCATCCCATATTTATTTCACATCCTATGTAGCCACCCTTGCATGCAGGGACTAGAGTTGTGTCTCCCTACACTGTGTAGGGGGACATGGAATGGGCAGGTGATAGTGCCATATTCTACCAGTCCCACCCTGCTTCTTCATGAATAGAGTACCACATACATGCCTTTGTGGCCACCATCTTGGACACATTTCTTCTGGCCAGAGGCTTCCTCACACAATCCCCAGCCTGAGGCCTAACTCTTAAAATAAAGGGATATCTGCATTTTCAGCATTTTATTGCAACTTCATGTTTCTTCCCATAACCTATAACATTTGACATAGTTACAGAACTTCAGTGCAGAGAGCCACTTGCATGAATGTACATCTTGCAGCAGTCTTTCCAGTGCAGAGGACAATTACACATATTTAGCTATCTTCCCTTCATTCCTCTCCTTGGGGGCACCACAGATTTGTGACTGCTTCCCAGTGAATACCAAGTCCTTGCACCTTAGACTATCCATTATTGAGCCACAGGACCCAGAGCTGGTGGTCAGGGGTGACAAGTTCCTTCTTTTAGTATGCTGCAAATCTCTTAAAAATGTCCCTTCTATAGCTTTGACCAGTCGGTCATGCTCCCTGATGTTAACTACTCCCAGGTTTCTGCTGCCATACACATTAGTGAACTATGTCATTGCCCTCAAGGCCATATGCACCAAGCTACAAGACTTGTAGTAGAAAAAGAGGGTAGACAAAACAACTTTAGCCAGTTCTCAGATGTTCTGTGTCATTCTCCCTTGGAATTCACCCTTGCACATGGTCCCTTAGATCAGCTCAGCATAGAATTACATCTTTGCAGATCTGTGGTATCATGGTCCCATACCCCAAGAGACCTGGACCCCACCCACAGCTAACTTGCATAGGGACACTATCTTCACCAAATACATCATTACCAGACTTTATTACACACTGCCATAATGGCAACAGAGCCATCTAGTTTCAGGCAAGCTAACTGCACCTGCCTACAACTGTGTACATCAATAGAAACAAAGCCTCGTAGTCTAGGATGACAAGGCACCTCCTCTGCTCCTCCTTCCTCCAAACTTAGAGACTGAATTGAGACCGTACTATCCAATGTGAACTCTCATTGTGAAGGCTACAATTCGGGAAAGCAGCAAATATAGAGCAGGAGCGAGCAGCAAATAGAGAGCAGGAGCCAGCAGCAAATAGAGAGCAGGAGCCAGCAGAAAATAGAGAGCAGGAGCCAGCAGAAAATAGAGAGCAGGAGCCAGCAGAAAATAGAGAGCAGGAGCCAGCAGAAAATAGAGAGCAGGAGCCAGCAGCAAATAGAGAGCAGGAGCCAGCAGCATTAAAAGTTGTAAACTATAAGAGCAGGGATAAGAATGTTAACAAATAGTTTGTTGGCGAATGTTTATTTTATTGTGCTCAATGTGTTAAGCTTTAAAAGCTATAAAAGTATTTGAGCACTCTGCACCTTCAGTGTCATGTCCTCCTTTGTATTTATTGCATTTACTATCTCCCATGATTCTGTGCATCAAATTGCTATGAATCACTATGAATTTATTCCCTAAACTCTAATATCTGAGTTGTAGCAAAAGCAACTTAATCTTGACAAATGGATCCAGTTTTGACAAAAGGCCCCAATGCCTTTATGTGAAAAATATATATAAACATATTATCCCCCAGGAGACATAGCAAAAGTTCACAGACCACACTATGTTCTACTCACAAATAAATGACATAATGGAGATTTTTGTACAAAAGAGTAAATAAAGAATGACTTTTCATGAACTTTTGCTTTGTCCTGACTTATGGAAAAAGAGATTAAAAAAAGACCTGTCTCAGAAGCATTAAAAAAGAGTCCCGCTAATCCTAATTGACCGCAATATTACCTCAAATCCTTCAGCTCCTATAAACCAATAGAAGCCTTCCTTTCTATGATTCATGTATTAATCATTACATTGCAATGGTGAGCCAAATCAGGAGCAAATATACCCCTAAATTAATCTGATACTGCCCTGCCCTAAAGTGAATCTGGGCTTTGCAATGCACAAGTAATGGATAAAGCTAAGGGTTTTGGTTTAGAAGATTGATACATATGCCTAATAATAGACCTTTCACCTTCGGACCTCTTTTACATGGGTAAAAACAGATGGCTGAGCTGAGGTTTTACCACCACCCATCTAGAAGTCTACAATATAGCCCAAAGCTATATAGCTCATATGTTACAGCCACAATGGTTTACGTCACTGAAAATTTACCTTGGCATTTCAAGTATACAGGCGGCACCACCTGTCAAACCTGGCCATTCAAGTCAAGGGCAGTTTGGCTTGCAGTTGCATGATGCCCTGTACACACGGTCAGACTTTTTGACAGAAAATGTGCAATCTGATCTTGTTATCGCAAAATCCGACTGTGTGTGGGCACCAGACTTTTTCCGTTTGAATTTCTGACACACAAAGTTTGAGAGCAGGATGTAAAATTTTCCGACAACAAAATCTGATCGTTTAAATTCCGATCGTGTTTAGACAATTCTGACAGACAAAGTGCCACGCATGCTTAGAATAAATTATGAGATGAAAGCTATTAGCTACTGCCCTCTTATAGTCCCATCATACGTGTTGTACATCGCCACATTCTGTATGATCGGATTTTCCGACACCTTTGTGCGATCGTGTGTATGCAAGACAAGTTTGGGCCAAAATCCGTCAGAAAAAAATCAGACGGATTTTGTAGTCGGAATGTCCGTGTACAGGGCATTAGTCCCATTGTAAATTGCGATTAGGCAAAAATCAGGTCTAACATTGACTGCTTAGCTGTACTTTGAAATAATCAGTCTCTTTATGAAATCTATACAATACTACAATTAGCAACTATTCCATAGACATGGTTTTGACAATTCAGATTTATTCTTTGATTCAAAAAATCTGGGTAATTATAATTATAATAAAATATATACAGTTACATCATTAAATGCTCTTTTAGTGCTCTTTAGACAACCTGTAAACATCACAGGGATCATTAATACCTTTATGATGTCAAGTAATTACTAGTTTTGCTTTATGAAGAACCACAGAAGATTGACAATAACATGGAGACATTTAGGAGTTTGATTTTACTTACAGATAAAACAGCAGCCAAGATTTCTATGCCCCCTGTGGAGAGAGTGATATATGGAATTTTATCACGCTGAATACCAGATGCCTCAAATATGCTGTTGGTGTAGAACCATATCTAGAATCAAATAAAGTAGGTAGGTGAAAAAATAAGTTAGGAACAAAGAAAGTTTAGCAAAGTACATTCTATCTCTCTTTTATTTTAATACAAACAGTAGGGGACTTCCATTTGTCCCAATAAAAAGCTTAAAACTAAAACTGTAATACTTCCCAAGTGAAGTCAGTGAGACAAAATGGAACTGATTTACTAAAACTGGAGATTGCAAAATCCAGTGTAGCTCTGCATAGAAACCAATCAGCTTCCAGGTTTTTTTTTTGTCAAAACTTAAAGTGTTATTAAACCCACAACAGTTAAATTAGCCTTAAGGGCCGCTTCCCACTGGTGCGATGACTGAGATCGGATGTGATTCGCACCGCACTGCAGTGCCAATCACACGCAATCTCTGTGCGATGCGATTTCAGCCGTAACGTTTTATGGCTGAATTTGCATCAAACTCACGCAGGGCCCTTTTTTTGGTCCACAGCAGAATCGGATGCGATTCCTGTCCCAGTTTTCAAATCACACTGTGATATGCGAACTGATTTGGGGGTGTAATTAACTTTTAACTGACACTCCCAGAAGTTTGCATAGGGCAGTGTAAACTGCTGCCGGGAGACATGTGATGCAGGAATCCGCAGTGGAGCATGCTTGTTATGCTCACTGTGGAGCTTAAGGGGTTAATCCTCTGCATTATGTAAAAAGGTATTTGATCCTATCTTCTCTGATCCTCCCATTGTTCCACTGTTCCAATCCATCTCCTGATAGTACAGAGCCTTGGAGTCACTCGGCACATGCTCAGTTCAGTGTGTATTGCTAGAGCTTTTTTTTATTGAGAGGGTGCATGGAAGTAGCACAAGTCCAATCAGCACTGTCCAGACAGAGGGTCAGGGGTCCTGCAGCCTGATAGGACAGTCAGCGGAGAATGAAAACTCCTACAAACTGTAACCAGTCCTTGGCTGGGCACTGGTCTTATATTTACCAAACTAATTGCATTTCAATGTTCTGTGTACTGTGGGAGACCAGATATAGTGAATGCAGGGTCCTGGGTTTAGTAACACTTTCACTGAACAAGCTAAAGTGAGAAGTTGATTGGCTATCATGCACAGCTGCACCAGATTTTTCACTCCATCGTTTTAGTAAATCAACTACTATGCTAACAACTTAAATTTTTAAAGTCTTGCCTCCACTTAAAGCAGTTGTGCAGTGCAGGTATAAGAGGTAGACCCTCATTAATTACCAGTCACAAAACTGGTCTTAAAGTAGAATTTCAGCCCAATAATAACTATTGCTAAAAGTGTTTCCTCCCCTCTACTGCTACCTATCCTGCCTAACCAGTGTAAAAAAGATCTGTAGCATTACCTTCTTTTTTTATTTTGTTTGGTCCAATTACATTATCCTGCACCTCAAAGTCCATTGTTTCAATGAGTGACAGCTGCAGGGGAGATGGGGGGAGCATCAACAATGGCTGTGATATGGGAGCCTAAACCTGGGTGACATCACGGCTCCCGGAATTCCCAGTCGTTGTTGAGCGTGTCCTGATTTCCCCCTGCAGCCACATCTCAATAACATGGGGATGTGACTGGACCAGAGCAGATGTGGATAGGGGAATCTCTTTTCCCTCTGTAAGAGTACTGGGTGCCTATTGGCCTTATTGGCCAGTTGCCACGCATGGGGGTAGTCTCGTGGGAGGTCAGGGAGTAAGTCAAATCCCCCCCCCCCCGACCATAAAAGTACTTGGTATTTCTCCTTACTCACCATGGCTGAACAATGCAGTGGGGCATGTTCTGCTGGGGAGAGTTGGAAGTGCTGGATATTTCTCTCTTTCTTTTTTTTGACAATTTTTATTCAAGTTTATGGCTGAACAATGCAGTGGGGAAGAAAAAGTTGAGTACGTGTGGCTGGGGATGGGCAAAGGAAAAGGTTGGTATAATATGCTGCTGGGGAGGATTGCAAGTGCTTGGTATTTCTCTTTACTCTTCATAGCTGAACAATGCAGTGGGGAAGCAAAGGAAAAGATTAGTATGTTCTGCTGGTGAGGGTTGGTAGCGCTGACTATTTCTCTTTACTTTTCATGGCTAAACAATGCAATCAAAAATGAGTATGTGTGGCTGGGGATGGTCACAGTTAAATCCTAGAGGCTGAATAGAGTGGCAGGAAATTGGAAGAAAGATGAGTATGGGCAAGAGCAGAGCGCAAGAGTTATGTGAAGCTTTTGCACACCTCCCAACTTTTTGAGATGGGAATGAGGGACACCTATCAGCAGAAGTATGCAGGTATAGGACACAACCCTTTCCACTCCCCCTTAAGGGAGAATTGTTCAAAAAAACAAGATTGGTTAAACCCACAAGTGCTTTTTTTACCACTACTATTCCTTCATATTGGCTTTTGGAATTTACAAATGAGGCAATTTAGAAATCAAATGAAAGGTTTAGCACTGGGAAACACTTTTTGATAGATAAAAAGTGTATTTTATATACATCTATATAGATCAGACCAAAATGAGGGACAAATGAGAAAGAATGAGGAACAGAGGGACATTGCTCCAAATCAGGGACAGTTGGGAGCTATGCTTTGGGAGCTATGCTTTGGGAGCTATGCTTTTGCTGTGTTATGACTGGACAGGATCACTGTAGTACAAAATCTCTGTAGTTTAGTTATGGTCAAGAGACAGGGTAATCACTGCAGAGCCATGCATGGACATGGACTGTCTTTGTGTTGTTGGGCAGTGTTATTGTAGCATAACTTACTCTCCTGGCAAGCCTACAAAGTTAGGAAAGCATGGCGCTACCTTTTATTAAGTCCCTCCGTATGTTGATCTAACCAGATGCATAGACAGGTCTCTAATGCCAAGCTCAGCGCCTGCAGTTATGAGATTACAAACAAAATCCCCCATCCTGGCATTGCTTCATTCTTTGGTCTTTAAAACAATACAACTGAGCCCATAAAGCAATGAAAGTTGGATTTCTGATACATCTGCCATGCAATAAAAATGGTATATCCTCTTCTGTGGGTTAACACTAGCGACAAACATTCTAGAGTATAGTAAAAACAAGTGTTGGGGTAAAAAAATGTATAGAGAAAAATGTGCTTGTTCGTGTATTTACAGTTGTTGCATGTTTAATTTTTTTTCAGACAATCCTGAATGCTCTGATGAACTCTAACTGATGGATTTTACATCTCCAAATACACTAAAAAGCCAACTGGTAACTAAGCTGTCCAGAGCCCCCTAATTACTCTATCGTGATTTATGAAAATTGTGGCTTTATGCCACTTATCAATAGGACAGTGTGAGTCCTTTATCCCAATCCTATTACAACCTAATTCAAGTAATTGCCTTTTCCACAAAAGCAGCCTTACAATGGCACAATGACCTCAGATCCTTCTAAAGAGGGCACACAAGGGCATCTGTATTTACTCTGTACTCATTATGTTACTTACAGCATTGAGGCCGCACAGCTGATAACAGGCCATAGTGGTAATAACGGTTATAATCTGCCATCTCACAGAACGCGTCTTGATAAGTTCAATAACGGAAACCATGTGAACGTTCCTTTGTATCCGTGTTTCTGCCAGTACAGCTTCTATGTCTTGAGAAACATCCTTTCTTCCAAGGAATGTGCGGAAAGCTGGGTAAATAAATGCAGTATTTAATTTCTACTGATAGAAATAGAATAAAAAAAAAAACTAAAATTTTCAAGTAATTGGAATCATTCAAATTCCAGCTGTACCCCACTGTCAGCTGCTGATCTGTGGCAACTTGTGGTGGTATAGAAGCAAGAAATGAAAAGTGTCATGTGATCTCTCATCAGATGCCCCTTTAATTGGGTCATAGAATCTTTTATTAAATGCACCATGTGTTTGGTCGGTCTGCTGTTCCAGTCAACAGATACTATGAAAGGAGTGCAAGAAGATGTGAGCAGTGGTAAAGTTCATGATTCGAAAAAAAATACCAAAAATTAGAAATAGCGCTATATTGTATAAAATTCACTCATCTAACTTGTCTATATGCACTATTTGGATCGTGATACCAAAGACTGACACAACATCCCCATCTAGGATCCCTGGGGTTGGATAATTTGTTGTCCCCAGATAGGAGCTTGTGAGTAAAATGTGTCCATCAATATCCTTCCATGTGCCCCTATGCATATACTGTACTTAGTAACAGTCTACTAAAGTTCTGCAGTATTATGCACTTCCATTAACCAAATTGCTGAAGACCAATCCTTATAAGGCTGAAAGATATGAGCACAGAAATATATATTTTTTCTTGTTTATTGTGGCTTACTATTAACAGCCCTTATATTTGGATGCACTGTATATTATAAGCTAAGATAGGGTGATAAGTTAAAGCGGTTCTAAAGGTAAAAGGTTTTTTTACCTTAATGCATTCTTTGCATTAAAGTGAATGTAAACCTGATTCATGAAATTTGACCTAGGCATATACTGTATATCTACAGTATTTTCTTATCTCTCTCCAAAGCCTTAAGTCTCCTGTCTTTCTGCTTTCTGCTGTTTAGTTCCTCTGTTATCAGCATGATAACTTCTGACAAGTTCTCCGAGACGGGAGATAAAACCAGTCTGAAATGTGTGTCGGAGGTGGGTGCTATAAATAGATTAGCAGAGAGCTTTTCCTGTCACAGCACAGCTCTGAAATTATCTTCCCTCCTCTGCCTATGTGGAAGGGGGGGGGGGTGTGCCTTTCCTCCAATCAGCTGTAACACAGTGCATGTCAAGACGCCACTCCTACTGCTGAATAAGGAAGTCAAAATTCTAATGCCACGTACACACGACCAGACTTTTCAACAGACTAGGTCCAACGGTCTTCCCGACGGACTTTCGGTGGAGGCCCGACAGACTTTCTGAACGGATTTGGCCACACACGACCGAACTAAGTCCGTTCGAAAGTCCATTCATTTTGAACGTGATGACGTAAATGGGACTAAACAAGGAAGTTCAATAGCCAGTAGCCAATAGCTGCCCTTGCGTTGTATCTGGTGCGTCGGACTAGCACACAGACTAACGGTTTTCCCAATTTTTAGTCAGTCGGAGTTGAGTCCGTCGGATAGAATTGAAACATGTTTTATTTCTAGGTCCATCGGACTTTTGGGAAAAAAAGTCAGCTGGAGCCCACACACAATCTAATTGTCAGACGGATTCCTGTCCGCCGGACCAAGTCTGCCGGAAAATCCAATCGTGTGTACGCGGTATAACATGATGTCAGAATTTTAAAGAATATAACAAGCTGAAGACAGAAGATATATATGTAAAACTTATGTAGGGAGATTTGTTTCGTCCCTGTGTATCATCGGAGGTTCTTCACTTCACTGGTTATAGGAGAGGGTTTACATCTACTTTAATGCATTCTATGCATTAAGGTAAAAATAAATAAATAAACTTTTAATACTGGCTTTCATCTCCCCACTCCTGGCTCTCACAGGCTTGGTTGAGAGCAGCAGGAGCCAGTGGCTTCTGCTGGCTGCTGTCAATCAAAACCTGTGAGCAGAGAGCAGGTCGTGGGGCAGAGCTGCACTGTGTGTCTGAATAGATGGCAACAGCCTGGTTCAGGATCGAGAATGCGTTTCTGGCTCGGGCAGGTCACCCAAGAAGAGGAAGATCCAGGCTCCTGTGTGCTAAACCATTGCACAGAGCATGTAAGTATGACATGTTTGTTTTTTGTTTTGTTTTAAAATTCAAGCTTTACAATCACATTGAAGCACAGACAGTTCTTATGATATTGTTGCACTAACAAATTATCTTTTCCATTCTATTTAAAATTTTTGAAAAAGATGGAAGTGCCACACCAGCTTATTTAGTCCTTTAACCACTTCAGCCCGGAAGGTTTTACCCCCTTAACGACCAGGTCAGTTTTTGAGATAAGGCACTGCGTTACTTTAAGGCCCCTTTCACACGGGGGCATGGGTGGCGTTGGAGGTAAAGCGACGCTATTTTTAGCGCTATTTTATCGTAGTTTTAGCGGCCCTATTCGGCCGCTAGCGAGGCGGTTTTAACCCCTGCTAGCAGCCGAGAAAGGGTTCAAAACCACCGCAAAGTGCTACTACAGCAGCACTAGGCCAGCAGTATAGCCGTGCTGCCCCTTTGATTCCAATGGGCAGGAGCGGTGAAGAAGTGGTGTACATACCGCTCCTTCACCGATCCAATGATGCTCCTAGCAGGACTTTTTTAAACGTCCTGCCAACGCACCGCTCCAGTGTGAAAGCCCTCGGGGCTTCCACATTGGAGAGACAGCAGCGGCTATTTCAGGGAGCTTTGCATGCGCTATTTTTAGCCCCAGTGTGAAAGGGATCTAACTGACAATTACGTGGTGGTGTGATGCTGTGCCCAAATAAAATTGATGCTGTTTTTTTTCCTCCAAATAGAGCTTTCCTTTGGTTGTATTTGATCACCTCTGCGATTTTTATTTTTTGTGCTATAAACAAGAAAACAGACAATTTTTAAAAATTCTAATTTCTTCATCAATTTAGGTCAATATGTACTCTGTTACATATTTTTGGTAAAAAAAATCCCAATAAGCGTATATTGATTGGTTTGCGCAAAAGTTTTCACATCTACAAACTATGGGATATTTTTTATGGCATTTTAATTTTTGTTTATACTAGTAATGGTGGCGATCAGCGATTTTTAGTGAGACTGCGAGATTGCGGCAGACAAATTGGACACCTGACACTTTTGACACTTTTTTGGGATCAGTGACATTATTACAGTGATCAGTGCTAAAAATATGCAATATTTACTGTACTAATGACACTGGCAGGAAAGGGGTTAACATCAGGGGTGATCAAAGGGTTAAATGTGTCCCTAGGGGGTGCTTGATAACTGTCTGGGGGGTTGCTCTGACTGGGGAAAGACTGAGATTTGTGTTCTTGCTTAGTAGGAACACAAGATCTCTATCTTCTTCCCGTCAGAATGGCGATCTGCCTTGTTTATATAGGCAGACCGCCGTTCTGCCTCTCTTGGGAACGATCACAGTTGGACAGTAGGCATCGGGTCCGCCGAACCCTACTGATTGGCTCCCCTGCTGTCCAATCAGTGTGCCATCCTGCCTCCAGCAGGGCGCCCCCTAGTGGCTATTGCTCAAATTGACGTACAGGTACGTGATTTCGCGCTATAGAACCGATCTGATGCAGTACGTTAGGAGGTCGGCAAGTGATTCAATTTTTTTATTTTGCAACAACAAATGCATTTTTAAAGCTTGGCACTCCCCCTTCATCAGGGCTAAAAACTGATAAAGTAGGCACCTGGATTGGAAAAGCCATTAGATGTCAAGTTAAAATAAGGTTATAAGTTAATACACAGACTGACAGACAACAAAATATCTTTATCTTTCTTTTTGAAATGGAACACTTATGAGACATGGTAGATGTTGGGGAGCTAAAGATTACACTTATCATCAGACATTTTTAAATTTATTTATTTTATTTATTTATTTCAGGTACTTATATAGCGCCGTCAATTTACACAGCACTTTTACATATACATTGTACATACTCTCAAGGAGCTTACAGTCTAAGGTAATTTAAATAACATCTAAATTACCCCAATGATTAGCAAAGGCAGTGAGTGGTTAGAGTAATAGACAATTTAGTGATACTATGGCAACAGTGCATATCTCAGTGCTGTAGTGGTTAGCACTTTTACCTAGCAGCAAAAAGGGCCGCTGGTTCGAATCCCAACCACGACACCATCTGCATGGGTTTCCTCCCACACTCTAAAGACATGCTGGTAAGTTAATTGTCTGAATTGGCCCTAGTATATGTATGAATGTGTATTAGGGACCTTAGGTTGTAAGCTCCTTGAGGGTAGGGACTGATGTGAATATACAATGTATATGTAAAGCGCTGTGTAAATTGACGGCGCTATATATATGTACCTAAAAAAATGTATATCTCAAAATGTGTTTATATGTATCCAGCATATCTCTGAAGAGAAAGCAACATTGCTTGCAAGAACAGATGCCATTGTTTTAGGTTTTACCTTATTTTTTTTTTATTTTTATTTTTTATTACGATCAATACAGTATGCACAGCTGAAATAGGACATGTATACTCGAACAAGTTGATATGCGTGTAATAAAGAAATATGCATCAAAGACCTGGAAACTATGAATATAGTAGAATATTTATAGGTTATGTAATAGGATTTGGCAGTGCATCAAAGTATCTGAGGAACATTCAAATGTACAGGCAAAGTCACCTGGAAAAAGTTGACTACGAACTATTAACCTACTTTTTCAGCTAGCCCCTATGGAATTAAACAGCAATACAGCATTCTTTAATGAAACGTCTAGCTCACTGCGGTACAAGTCTGGTCTCTGTGGAGCAATGCTGCACTGAGAAGGGTGACTGCTGTAGAAATAGTTGGTGATCCTTTGAAGAAACAGAATAGCCTAACAGTAAACCAAAAAAAAACCTTTTATGTTTTAAATATAGAGGAAATCTGTGCCACTTACAAGCATATTACTTATAGCAGTATGGAAGGTAAGTAACAGTCTTGATCACAGTGAAAAGGGTAGGAAACAAATGCAAAAGCTGGAGACCAAAGATCAGGTTATTAAAATAATCAGTGCTTTATAATAAACAGTAAATTACCTGCACTATATATGGTAATTCGTGATAAACTTGCTGCTGTTCATGACATAAGTCAAAAATGTGAAAGAAAATGGGAATACCACAGCGCAACAAGCTTAATTGGGTAATCGTAAAGTGCTAGTGCTAATATAGACTAATGCCCCATACACACGATCAGAAATTCTGCCAGCAAAAGTCGAATGTGAGATTTTGGTCAGAAATTCCAACCGTGTGTATGCTCCATCGGACTTTTGCTGGCAGAATTCCAGCCAGCAAAAGATTGAGAGCAGGTCCTCTATTTTTCGGTCAGGAAAAGTTCCTATTCGAAAATGCGTTCACCTGTATGCAATTTGGATGCTCAAAAAAAAAAATCACGCATTCTCGGAAACAATTCGGCGCATGCTCGGAAGCATTGAACTTCATTTTCTTGGTTCATCGTAGTGTTGTACGTCACCATGTTCTTGATGGTCGAACGTTCAGAGAACTTTTGTGTGATCATGTGTATGCAAGCCAAGCTTGAGTGGAATTCCATCGGAAAAAACATCCACGATTTTTCTGACGGAAATTCCACTTGTGTGTGTACGGGGCATTATTGTTGCTCTTAGTAAGGAAGCACTGATCTCTTTGTAGAGATCCAACGTGCCTGTAAATCAAACCTAGATCTCTAATCAGCAAGGAACATGAGCCTTGCGCTTTAAGTCATTAGGGGGTCAGTGCTAACTCCCTTACAAAGCATTAGTGGTCAATTTATTCTCCCACTTCCCCTCCAAAGCATTAATGCCAACATACTGTCTCTCCCCATTGCATTAGCAGTCAATGTTTTGCTCTCCCTCCCCCTCAAAGCATTCATGGTATAACTACAGTTCACTCTGTCCCCCCACATCAATAGTGGTGAGAGTATTGTCCCCCCCTTCTCCCCAAAAGTATAAATGTATTAATATGGATTAAAATGTATCCCCCCAAACCCCCACCCCCAAAGCATGGTTAGTGGTGAGCTAAATGACCATTACTTTCCTGAGATAAAGATCTTTGTCCTGTACTGCTGTGGAGTGACATCATCGCTGGAACTATGTAGCTTCTGTTAGATGGCAGATCACACTGCTATTGAGATCCAGAGCTGAATGCTGAAATTTGTGTTCAGGGTTCAGCTCTGGGCAGGGCCTGGATCTGCAAGACCTTAGAATTATGTGTAAATCATGGAACAGTCCTGCGGGAACAGTTGGGAGATATGCTTGGACCTTTGCATGTCCTTTTTCTCCTTTTGGTGAGCTGATCACATTATTATTTTTTTTTAATTTTCAGGTCAAAATATGGATACACAATTTCCTTAGAGTAGAAATATAGCCTCCCATAAAAATACACATATCCTGCAGCAGTTAACTATGAGTGAATCCCTGTTCTCTTGGTCTCCCTGTGAAGCCCCACAAATTAGACATGTGCATTTTGTTTCATTCCGAATCGAAATTCGGACGAATTTTCATTATTCGGACATTCGGATGCATCCGAATTACCAAATTACAATGCTAACGAATTCAAACGAAATTCGAATCAAATTCGAAAAATGACATTTTGTGACCCGAATTTGGGGCCAAGTATCTCGGGGCCACTTTGGCATGCAAACACAGTAGAACTAGCACTACAACATCTCCAAATTGGGGTTTCTAGCACCAAGTGACCCCGAGATACGTGGCCCCAAAGTCGGTTTGCAAAATGTCATTCTCTGCTGCAGAAAAGTGCTTGACATTTTGCGACCCGACTTTGGGGCCCTGTAACTCGGGATCACTTGGAGCTAGAAACTCCAAAAGGAAATGGCTGTTCTAATGCAAAAAAATAAAAATGAAATAGATGCTAATAGTCTGCAGGAGATCTGCAAAAAAATTAACTAGATGTTAATATACTGCAGGATAGCTGATGGAAATAAATAGTAATCTGCAAAAAAAGAAAAATTTAATTGATTATAACAGTCTGCAGGAAATCTGCAAAAAAAAAAGAAGTGAAATGGCTGTTAATAGTCTACAGGAGATCTTCTAAAAAAGAAATAGATGCTAATAGTCTGCAGGAGATCTGGTGAGAAAACAAAATAGCTACTAATAGTCTGCAGGAGATCTGGTGAAAAAATGAAATAGATACTAATAGTCTGCAGGAGATCTGCAAAAAATGAAATAGATGCTAATAGTCTGCAGGAGATCTTATTAAAACAAATGGTAATCTGCAAAAGAATTAAAAATGAAATAGATAGTATCTATATTCTATTCTGTTCTATTGTTCTAGTCGTACTGCTTGGACCTTGAAGAAGGGGACATACCCGAAAGCTTGTCCTGAAAAATTGTATGTTAGTGCAAATAAAAAAAGTATCACGGACAGTACTCAATTTTCTCTGTCACAATTGCACTAATACGGCTACAATCACATTAAGTAATCTTTTCTATTAAAATTCGAATTCATTCTATACGAAATTCAAATGTCGGAAATATATATATAACCATCTTTCAAAATTCGAATTTAGTATATAATGATTTTGATTTTAATAGAAAAGATTTTAATAAAATATAAAAGAATAGACTAGAAAAACAATAGAACAGAACAGAATAAAATATAATATATTCTATTCTGTTCTATTGTTTTTCTAGACTATTTTCTATTTTATTATAATCTTTTCTATCCAAATTTAAAATGAATTAATTTCAAAATTTGAATTCATACTATTCAAAATTCAAATTTATTCTATTCAAATTCAAATTTCAGAAGATGGTTGTATATTATTTCCATTTTATTAAATTATATATTTTTTCTATTCTGTTTTAATCTTTTCTATTTGAATTAGAAATTTTGGAAGATGGTTAGTTACTTATACTTATATATATATATATATATATATATATATATCTGTCACATCAACTTTTCATACTTGCAGTGTACCAGTGCAAAAAAAACACACGCATCTTATTTCATTTATATTTATGGTATCAATGAAGTTGTCAGCATGCTTGATTGAAGAAGTCACGGATGTCGATCGCAAGGAAAGTGCATATGCTGTATGTCATTGTCCACTTGCCAAAAGTTGTGTATTGTATTTGTCCACTTGCCACGTCATCTGCCACAAGTTGTGTATTGTTCACTTGCCACGTCACCTGCCACAAGTTGTGTATTGTCCACTTGCCATGACACCTGCCACGAGTGCCACGTGACCTGCCACGAGTGCCACGTGACCGGCCACGAGTGCCACATGACCTGACACAAGTGCCATGTGACCAACCACGAGTGCCACGTGACCAAGTTGTGGATTGTCCACTTGCCACGTCACCTGCCACCAAGTGACCCCAGATATGGGCAATATGCCAAGTACTTTTCTGCAGCAGAGAATGACATTTTGCGACCCGACTTTGGGGCCACATATCTCGGGGTTACTTATAGCTAGAAACACCAAATTTGGTATGCAAACACAATAGAACTAGAACTACAACATCTCATAAATTTGGGGTTTCTAGCACCAAGTGACCCCAAGATACATGGCCCTAAATTCATGTCGCAAAATATTTTCAAATCCGGTTGAAATAGTTTTGAATGCGGTTGAAATAGTTTCGAATGCGGTTGAAATAATTTCGAATCATGTTGAAATCATTTTAAATCCAGTAGAAATATTTTCGAATTTGGTTGAAATATTTTCGAATATTTTCGAATGCGACTGATTTTTCAAATTCGGTAGAAAACTAAACGAAATCCGAAAACGAATTTAACAAATTTAACGAATATAACTAAACAAAATTAATTTTTAACAAATTAAAACGAAACGAAACTAAACAATTTTTTTTTCCTTTTTCACATGTCTACCACAAATACTTGTTGATCCAGCCAGCAAACACCACCTAATGTAGTTTCCTGTAATGATTTGGAAACAATGTTGCACTGCTCCTGAATTTCAGACCAGAGTTGCCACTCTAACATAGGTTGTGTCTGCTTGCACTACAGTGGCATGAAACCATATTACAGTGGTGACATGGCTACCAGCATGGTCACTGCAGATTCCAGGTCTGCACCTAGCCACACCTAGTCCTGCCCACTGCTTTCTGGATTGGTGGTGCTGCCTATATTGCTGAAACCCTCCCACTGTGAGCTGCAGTGTCTGGGAGGGGGAGCATGTGAGATACAAATGATGGAGAATTTGTCTCAGACAGGAAAGGTAAAGGAAGCTTTCTTCTTTACATTATGAAGCTCTTGCATCAAATAGTAACTAGATGTGATACCTGTTTAGGCTGTCATATATAGTACAGCCCTCACATTTTTGTTAAAATTTTTAAATATTTTATTATATCTTTTCAATTGACAACACTGAAGAAAGGACACGTTTCTATAATGTAAAGTAGTGAGTGTACAGCTTGTATAACAGTGTAAATTTGCTGTCCCCTCAAAATAACTCAACACACAGCCATTAATGTCTAAACCGCTGGCAACAAAAGTGAGTACACCCCTAAGTGAAAATGTCCAAATTGGGCCCGATTAGCCATTTTCCCTCCCCGGTGTTATGTGACTCATTAGTGTTACAAGGTCTCAGGTGTGAATGGGAAGCAGGTGTGTTAAATTTGGTGTTATCAATCTCACTTTCTCATACTGGTCACTGAAAGTTCAACATGGCACCTCATGGCAAAGAACTCTCTGAGGATCTGTAAAAAAGAATTGTTGCGCTACATAAAGATGGCCTAGGCTTTAAGAAGATTACCAGGACCCTGAAACTGAGCAGCAGCACGATGGCCAAGACCATACAGCAGTTTAACAGGACAGGTTCCACACAGAACAGGCCTCGCCATGGTTGACCAAAGAAGTTAAGTGCATGTGCTCAGCGTCATATCTAGAGGTTGTCTTCGCGTAATAGACATATGAGTGCCACCAGCATTGCTGCAGATGTTGAAGGGGTGGGGGTCAGCCTGTCAGTGCTCAGACCATTCCCTGCACACTGCATCAAATTGATCTGCATGGCTGTTGTACAAGAATGAAGCCTCTTCTAGAGATGATGCACAAGAAAGCCCGCAAACAGTTTGCTGAAGACTTGCAGACTAAGGACATGGATTACTGGAACCATGTCCTGTGGTCTGATGAGAAAAAGATAAGCTTATTTGGTTCAGATGGTGTCAAGCGTGTGTGGCAACAACCAGGTGAGGAGTACAAAGACAAGTGTGTCTTGCCTACAGTCAAGCATGGTGGTGGGAGTGTCATGGTTTGGGGCTGCATGAGTGCTGCCAGCACTGGCGAGCTACAGTTCATTGAGGGAACCATGAATGCAACATGTACTGTGACAAAATGAAGCAGAGCACGATCCCCTCCCTTCAGAGACTAGGCCGCAGGGCAGTATTTCAACATGATAATGACCCCAAGTGCACCCAAAGACGACCCCAAAGACAAGCACTGCCTTGCTAAAGAAGCTGAGGGTAAAGGTGATGGACTGGCCAAGCATGTCTCCAGACCTAAACCCTATTGAGCATCTGTGGGACATCCTCAAACGGAAAGGTGGAGGAGTGCAAGGTCACTAACATCCACCAGCTATAGTGATGTCGTCATGGAGGAGTGGAAGAGTGCTCCAGTGGCAACCTGTGAAGCGGGTTAAGGCAGTGCTGGAAAATATTGGTGGCCACACAAAATATTGACACTTTGGGCCCAATTTGGACATTTTCACTTAGGGGTGTACTCACTGTTGTTGCCAGCGGTTTAGACATTAATGGCTGTGTGTTGAGTTATTTTGAGGGGACAGAAAATTTACACTGTTATACAAGCTGTACACTCACTACTTTACATTGTAGCAAAGTGTCATATTTTTATTGTTGTCATATGAAAAGATATAATAAAATATTTACAAAAATGTGAGGAGTGTATTCACATTTGTGAGATAAGAGCCTTAGTTGTATCTAATTGCACCTTATTGGAACAAAAGGCATGAAAGCTGCACAATTTAGAAGTTTAACATTCACAGCAAACTCAGACCACGTGCACAAATTAAATAATATTGTAGGATCTATTAGATAAGTTCAGGAATTATGTTTGTTATGTGTGCATACATCCATGAGCACATGCAATTCTGCAATGCGAGTGTAAAATAGTGATTTCTTCCTGTTTGTATTAATTAACTTTAGTAGATTAATGTTTCTGATAGGCTACCTTGCACTACAACCTTCACCTAACTCTAAGCTGCCGGCATTTAAAGTGAAAGAAACCACTCAACAAAATGGGCATTTTTGAAATAAGCTGCTCTAAATGCAAATAAATCAATCCTATGTAGAGCATCAAATTATATGCTCTATACCAGTGACGGCGAACCTTGGCACCCCAGATGTTTTGGAACTACATTTCCCATGATGCTTCTGCACTCTACATCGTAGTGGAGCATCATGGGAAATGTAGTTCCAAAACATCTGGGGTGCCAAGGTTCGCCATCACTGCTCTATACCCATACATTTATGATATAAAATCAGTTGCAATAATACAAAACAATCTGTACCATGTGAATAAAATAAGTCAACAAATTGTGTATCACATTATTATAAGATTCAAAACACAAGAACAAATCATAAAATGTGAACATAGAAAATCAAAAAAATTAAGGTAATGTATTGCAAACATTTTTGTTTTAATAAAAAAAATTATAAATAAATAAACAATAAAATACAACTTCTAATATCCTTGCACAATATGTGAAATCATAAATGTACACTGGTGCCAAATCGATTGTGACCTTCTCCTTCCCCAGTGGGCACATGCCCAACTTTGTAAATATACCTTTGTATCAAAAGGTCATACAGAGTATAAAAGCCAGGACAAGGCTAACTCCAAAAGCAAATTTAGCTCACTACATGCAGAGATCTCCTATTAAAGATCTCTATCACCTCAGCCTGATAGGGAACAGGTTTATGAGAAAAGGTTATAAGAAGAGTATCATTGATGAAGAAATAACAAGAATAAAGAATATGAAGAAGGAAACGTTAATCTGGGATAAGGAAAATAAATTGAACACAGATCCCCAATGGGGCACAGCAATTATTCGGGATTGTATTGTTCAGTACAAAATGATAGAAACAGATGTAAGAAGTCACTGGTATATCTTAAAAAAGATAGATCATTACCAACAATCCTCCCTGAGTACCCTAAATTTATTTATAGGAAGGTTCCGACTCTCAGAGATAAGCTAGTAAAATCGATTTTAGATCCTCTTAAATAATCCATGTTCAATTTCCCAAAACGAGAGGGCTTTTTTGCTTGTGGTAAATGTTTACTTCCTGTAAGGAAATAAAGTATAATGTGAAAAGAATGAAGGAATTTGTAGCTTCCGCAACTGGAAAATGGTATACACATAAAAATGTTGTTTCTTGTGCATCAGAAGGGGACGTTTACATTATGGAGTGGCCCTGTGGCCTCTAATATGTTAGGCGTCCCTAAAGCATCAAAAAGTGCCTGAGCTATTTTGCAAAGAAGAATGGGCAAAAATGTCCCTCTCTAGGTGTGCAAAGCTGGTAGAGACATCCCCAAAAAGGCTTTCAGCTGTAATTGCAGCGAAGGGTGGTTCTACAAAGTATTGACTCAGGGGGGCTGAATACAAATGCACTCTACACTTTTCACATATTTAATTTTAAAAAACATTTATAATTTTTCTTTCCACTTCACAATTATGTGCCACTTTGTGTATCACATAAAATCCCAATAAAATACATTTATGTTTTTTGTTGTAACATGACAAAATATGGAAGATTTCAAGGGTTATGAACACTTTTAAAGGCACTGTGTATATATATATATGTAGGGGTCAGCCCCTAGGATTACTGAACTATATTGCACTGTGTTCCATCTATAATATATACAGCCTGCTATTTCCAGTTTAGCCACAAGATGTCACTGTTGCTGCCGACCCTTCGGAGGAGAGGAAACAGGAAGTGGCAGTGAGAGAGAACTGTGAGGAGTGTGTGGGCAGCTGAGGAATTCCTGTGCGGAGCTGAGGAAAAGTCAAGTCTGCCCTGAGGAGAGGGAGACTTTGTGTGGATAAAGAGTCGCAGTATCCAGCTAAAGATCGGGCACCTCGGGCAGAGAGAGAGAGCTGTGGTGATTTTGGGCCGCATCTGTGTTCATCCATCCGTCCCAGACGGGCAAGCTGCAGCACTAGGAACTGGACTTCACCTGCCTCATGAAGGAGGCCAAGACAAGGGACCCTCCAGCTGTCTAACAAACTGTGAGTGAGCACCGGTGCTGGATTGTGATAGGGAATAGTACAGTCCCTACTGAGATAGTACGTTGTAGAAACGTGTCCCGATAAGCGGGAATCAGGCAGGACATATTAGAAGAGGGTAGCCTGTATCACTGTGCATGTGTTGGCGGGAAAGCCATTTTGTGTACCACATTCCAGTTAGCCTTACTGTAAACTACTGTGAATTGTTAATACTGTTATCCTCCTCCTCCGGCCATTATATCTTACTGTTTAATAAAGCCGGTTTTTGTTTCAGCCTCCTTGTCTGCTGTCCCGTACTTGAAACCTGCATTGCGGTCTCCTATACCTCTGACCGCTACAAGTGGCGCTGCGAGCAGGGTACGGTTACAGAGATGGAGGCGGCTGAAGGCAACGTACCTGATGTTGATGTGAATGCCTTAGGTAATGGTGGAACCCCTACAAGGACCCTCCCTATGGGCATGCTTTTTAACTTGTTGCCAAAATTTGATGGCCAGAACATGTCACTGTCAGACTGGGTGACGAGATTACAGAGCGTTGCTAGAATTTACAATGTCAGCCCAGAGCTACAGGTGGAAATTGCTTTGGCTGCCCTGGAGGGTGAAGCGCGGAAAACTGTTTGCTTACAACCGGAAGCTACGCGCAGTACCTTGAAAGAGATTGTGCGCTTTCTAGAAGAAATATACGGTGAAACAGCTAGTGCGGGCCACCTCCGGGCAAAGTTCTTCTACCGGGTACAGCAGGAAAATGAAGGGGTCTCACAATATGCAACGGCTCTACAGGAAGTACTGGCTGAGATACAGAAAAAAGAGGCAGACGGGATAACCGCCATGGGATCCGCAGACCGGATACTGAGGGAACAATTGATCCTGGGACTCTACAGCTCTCACCTGAGACAAGCCCTACGGGAACGAGTCAGAGTGGACCCTACACTGAATTTTCGGCAAATATTGGCTGAGGCCGTGGAGCGAAGTAAAGAAGAAATTTATGCCTCTGGAGTGATACGGACCCAGACCGCCTCCCTCGGGGTTGCGAAGAATGAAGAGGTCCTGGTTAGAGTGGTGCAGGACCTACAAAGCTCCCTGGGTCTCATGCATGAGAAGTTGACGCAAATAGAGAGACGGATGGATTTGAGCTACCCCCCTGAGGTTGCATATCTGGGGCAACAACAACCTTATCAGACTGCCTCGATGGTTCCTGCACCAGAGCATCCTTACCCACGTATTCCCACCTACCGAGTCCCTCAATATCCTCCAGTGAGCTCGGCCAGTCCAGGCCTACGGGCGCCTCCCGCACACAGACAGAGAGAACAACGCAGAGAGGCTCAGTGCTGGCGGTGTGGAGAAAAAGGACACTTCGCTAGAGAATGCCGGAGGGACCTGCCTAGACGCCCAGAGCCGGCGTTAAACTTCAGGCCCCCGCAGTAATGAGGCACACTGCGGGGGAAGTAGAGTGTCAGGCCACTCAGCACAGCTCCGAACACCTGGTTGCAGGATGTCCCACCATAAGAGCCGAGTTTGAAGGCATTCCAGTCAACTGTTTAGTGGACACCGGATCACAGGTAACGACCATGCCTGAGTCATATTTCAACCGTTACTTTCAAGCACTGGCCAAGCCAGAACAGGGGACATTGATCCGGGTCACAGCAGCTAACCAGCAACAAATCCCTGTCACAGGTGTCGTATGGATGAATGTACGTCTGTGTGGACAGGAAGTTGGAAAAAAAGGTATCCTGCTGGTCCCTGAAACCTTCAAAGAAGATGTACCGGTGATAATGGGCATGAATATCCTGCGAGAGTTGGATCAAATTATGTTCACTAAAAGGGGGCCGGGCTATTGGAAGAATGCCACTCCACACAAACCAACGCAAAAGGCATTTCAACGGTTAATCCGGTTTTGTGGGACACAGAAGAGTGTCCCAGTACATCAGTCTGTAGGAAATATTCGAGTGCCGGGAAGGGCTACCCTTACCCTCCCTCCTGATCGGGAGACTATACTGACTTTGCCCGTGGGAACCTCCCGCAACCTTGAAGGTATGGAGGTGATCATTGAGCCTGCAGGCCTGGGAGAGTTAGGTCAGGATGTCCTAGTGGCCCGGACACTGGCAGTAGTCCAAAATGGACGAGTACCCATAAGAGCTGTAAACGTTGGACAACGGGAAGTCTCTCTGGTGCCAGGAGTGGAACTGGCTCGCGTGTACCTACATCGGGGAGAAGTGCTGAGTCAGGGAGAAGTGACTCTAGCTCCGATAGGCAATTCTGCTTGGACCTTGGCAGTTACTGCAAAGCCTGCAGAGGCACCGACCCCAGAATGGAATGGGACAGTCATCTTGGAACAAATGGAGATAGATGTGAAAGCTCTAAGTCCGGATCATTTACGAGCAGTCGAAACCATGCTGTGGGAGAATCAAGCTGCGTTTGCCCGCAATGCCAATGACTTTGGTTGCACAGATGCTATCACACATGAGATACCGACGGGGGACACTCCCCCAAGCCGAGAGAGATATCGACAGATTCCACCCAAGTTGTATCAAGAGGTGAAGACATTGCTGAAACAGATGATCGATTCAGGAGTGGTTCGGGGTAGTCAAAGTCCCTGGGCAGCCCCAGTGGTGCTTGTCAAGAAGAAGGATGGCACCATTCGATTTTGTGTGGATTACCGGAGATTGAATGCGTGCACAGTGCGGGACTCATATCCTCTGCCTCGCATCGAAGAGTCCCTAACAGCCCTAGGGCGGGCTAAATACTTCTCCACCTTGGATTTAGCAAGTGGATACTGGCAGGTACTGGTGGCTGAACAAGACAGGGAAAAGACAGCATTCATACTTCCCATGGGTCTGTTTGAATTTAATAGGATGCCATTTGGGCTGTCTAATGCCCCAGGAACCTTTCAGAGGCTGATGGAAAAATGTCTGGGAGATCTAAATTTTGAAGCTACCCTGATATACTTGGATGATATTATAGTGTACTCTGCTACTTTTGAAGAACACTTGGCCCGATTAGGACAGGTACTTGAGCGACTGCGGGCCCATGGCCTGAAGATAAAGCCAAAGAAGTGTCATCTCTTCAAGAAGGAGATCGAGTACTTAGGCCATACGGTGTCCAAAGACGGGGTGCTGCCATCCCAAAATAAAGTGGCTGCCATTCAACAATGGCCGGAGCCTAGAACGCTGCGTGAGTTGAAGGCCTTCCTTGGTCTGACTGGTTACTACCGGCGGTTCATCAAAGACTATGCAAAGATAGCGGGCCCTCTGAATGAGATTTTGAGAGGAACTGCTGGGCAATCCAAGAGTCAAAGTGTTCCCTGGGGACAGAAGCAAGAGGAGGCCTTCCTGACCTTGAAAGAGGCTCTGACATCGGCCCCCATCTTGGCTTATGCTGATTTTGACAAACCATTCTTCTTATCTACTGACGGTAGTCTCTACGGACTCGGGGCAGTGTTGTCACAGATGCAGGACGGACACGAAAGAGTGATTGCCTATGCCAGTAGGTCCCTGCGGGATACGGAGCGAAACCCTCATAACTATAGTTCCTTCCGGCTAGAGCTCCTTGCCCTGGTGTGGGCCATGACAGAGAAGTTTGCCGGTTACCTTACAGGGGCTAAAATCTTTGTACGGACTGATAACAATCCCCTGGCCCATCTGGATACTGCTAGACTGGGAGCCCTGGAGCAACGTTGGGCAGCTCGCCTTGCAAAGTATGACTTCTCAATTCGCTATCGCTCTGCTACAGAGAATACCAATGCTGATGGTCTGTCGAGGGTTACTTTTGAAACCCCATTGGGAGAGCTTGATGAACAAAAGGAAGAGGATGAAATTCCAGACTTCCGCAAGTTTACACCTCCAGCAGTCGCAGCACAGACAAGCGGGGAGGCCCGGTCCCTGCCTAAGGCATTAGCAAGAACTAATGAGGAATGGGGGCGAATACAAGATGAAGACATTGGACTGCGACAGATAAAAGGTTGGGTGGCTCGGCAAAGAAAACCAGACAGAGAGGAAAGGGCTGATCTTGATGCTGAGATGAAGTCAATTCTACATCAATGGGACAGACTAGAGGTTCATGGAGCTGTTCTATACCGCAAGTGGCAGCAGCCTGCCGATCTGGAGGCAAGATGGCAGGTTGTCATACCAAGGAGTCTGGCACTAGAGATAGCCAGGGAAGCTCATGAATTTGGAGCTCATTTCGGGCCAGTCAAAACTTACCAGTGGCTGCAGCGTTATGTGTATTGTCCACGACTGGAGGTCGTAGTTGAAGAAGTCTGCCGACAGTGTAGAGTGTGTGAGCTTACTAAAAGCACAGAGCAGAGGGCACCCATACAGCCCATACAGACCAAGGAACCGCTGGAGGTATTGCTGATAGATTATCTCCTCGTGGGACAGTCAGCCAGAGGCCCACAATACTGCCTGGTCATGATTGACCACTTCTCCAAGTTTGCAGTGGTCACTCCAACTCGGGACCAGACGGCTGAGTCTGCAGCTCGGGCCATCTGTCAAGATTTCATCCGGGTCTATGGATGCCCGAAACGGATTCACTCAGATCAAGGAGCATGCTTTCAAGGGAAAGTGATGGAGGAGTTACACCGACTGTATGGCATTGGAAAATCCAGGACAACTCCATATCATCCCCAAGGGAATGGGGCCTGTGAGCGCTTTAATCGGACTCTGCTTCAGATGCTGAGGACCTTAGAGGAGGACAAAAAGACACACTGGCCAGACTATCTGCCTGAATTAGTCTGGGCCTACAATAATCGTGTCCACACTACCACCGGCTATACCCCATACATGCTACTGTTCGGTAGAGCCGGACGAGAAATTGTCGAATTGAATTTGGAACAGCCAGAAGATGTGATAGAGCGATCAACCACCTCATGGGTGAAAGAACACCGCAAGCGACTCCAGACCATCTGCCGGTTAGTAGGCCAGAGATTGCAAGAAAAGACTTATACTGACCGTCCTCCCATCCAAGAGATTCCGTTGCAACCTGGAGACCGGGTGCTGGTTCGAGAGAAACGGCCCAGAGGCAAGTTGAGTGAGCGTTGGGAGGTACAGCCGTACAAAGTGATCAAGAGAGTGTATCCCAATGGTCCAGTTTACGAAGTTCGTGTTGAGAATGGGGAGTCGGCTTCAAGGGTTCTACATAGGAATATGCTACGGCCATGTCGGTCAGAAGATCGGATACCTGCACAGAGGACACCACTCCCTGCCCCTTCCTCAGAATTTGTCATTTCCGATGGGAGTAATATTGAAGACTGGTGGATTGTTCCTGACTCTGCACGTGATGAAGCCCCTGTTATAGAACCAGTACCAGCTCCAAGGGAGGAAGGACAAGTCCTAACAGAAAGACAAGACCTTCGGAGATCTAGTAGGTCTACTGCAGGGGTTCCACCAAACAGGTACAATGCTGATCAGTTTATTTGGTCTAACTGTATGTATTATGAACAATGTTGTGCTGCCGTTAAAGATTGATTTAACCCTTTTCTTCCCCATGGACTATATAGCAAGGCCGAGGACGGCCACCTTTAAGCGGGGAGGCATGTAGGGGTCAGCCCCTAGGATTACTGAACTATATTGCACTGTGTTCCATCTATAATATATACAGCCTGCTATTTCCAGTTTAGCCACAAGATGTCACTGTTGCTGCCGACCCTTCGGAGGAGAGGAAACAGGAAGTGGCAGTGAGAGAGAACTGTGAGGAGTGTGTGGGCAGCTGAGGAATTCCTGTGCGGAGCTGAGGAAAAGTCAAGTCTGCCCTGAGGAGAGGGAGACTTTGTGTGGATAAAGAGTCGCAGTATCCAGCTAAAGATCGGGCACCTCGGGCAGAGAGAGAGAGCTGTGGTGATTTTGGGCCGCATCTGTGTTCATCCATCCGTCCCAGACGGGCAAGCTGCAGCACTAGGAACTGGACTTCACCTGCCTCATGAAGAAGGCCAAGACAAGGGACCCTCCAGCTGTCTAACAAACTGTGAGTGAGCACCGGTGCTGGATTGTGATAGGGAATAGTACAGTCCCTACTGAGATAGTACGTTGTAGAAACGTGTCCCGATAAGCGGGAATCAGGCAGGACATATTAGAAGAGGGTAGCCTGTATCACTGTGCATGTGTTGGCGGGAAAGCCATTTTGTGTACCACATTCCAGTTAGCCTTACTGTAAACTACTGTGAATTGTTAATACTGTTATCCTCCTCCTCCGGGCATTATATCTTACTGTTTAATAAAGCCGGTTTTTGTTTCAGCCTCCTTGTCTGCTGTCCCGTACTTGAAACCTGCATTGCGGTCTCCTATACCTCTGACCGCTACATATACATATATATATATATAATGTTTGCTGGTTTTAACTTCTTGCCGACCGCTGTCTGTCAAATGACGGCCAGGCGGCGCGGCTCTTGCGGAGGGAGGGCGTCATATGATGTTCTCCCTTTTAAACAGGGAATGCGTGCGATCGTGCACACGCATCCCTGTTCCTTCAGGGGGGGCGTGTCACAGAGACACCGCTCGCTATCGAGGGGGTGAATAGCCATTGGGTATGGCTGTTTACCACGTGACTTCATCACGGCCGATCACAGATGGTTCCACCCCCATTGTGCACAACGCATATGCGCGATCGCACTGCACGTGCACGTCGATGGAGGCGTGTTCCCGGGAACATTACTCATCACCAATGCTGGTAAACAGCCATTGGCCAGCTGTTCACCCACGTGATCGCTGTGATCTTTTCACAGCCAATCACTAAATGTAAATAAACCGCGGTAACGAGATGTTACCGGGTTCTCCTCCTCACACACGATCGGTGTGTGAGGAGGAGAACCCGGTAACATCTCGTTACCGCTTATTGTACACACCAACCACACTGATTGCCTCCCCAATATAGTACCTGTCACTCACAGTCCATCAGAGTACCTGTCACTGTCCATCAGAGTACCCAAATACCTGTCACAGTCCATCAGAGTACCTATCACAGTCAATCAGAGTACACGAGTACCTGCCACAGTCCATCTGAGTACCCGAGTACCTGTCACAGTCCATATGAGTACCCGAGTAACTGTCACAGTCCATCAGAGTACCCGAGTATCTGTCACAGTCCATCAGAATACTAAGTATCTGTCACAGTCCATCTGAGTACCCGAGTATCTGTCACAGTCCATCTGAGTACCCGAGTACCTGTCAAAGACCATCAGAGTACCCGAGTACCTGTCCCAGTCCATCAGAGTACCCAAGTACCTGTCCCAGTCCATCAGAGTACCTGAGTACCTGTCACAGTGAATCTGAGTACCCGAGTACCTGTCACAGTCCATCAGAGCCCCAGAGTACCTGTCACAGTCCATCAGAGTCCCCGAGTACCTATCACAGTCCATCTAAGTCCCTGAGTACCTGTCACAGTCCATCTGAGTCCCCGAGTACCTGTCGCAGTCCATCAGAGTACCCGAGTACCTGTCCCAGTCCATCAGAGTACCTGTGTACCTGTCACAGTGCATCTGAGTACCCGAGTACCTGACACAGTCCATCAGAGTCCCAGAGTACCTGTCCCAGTTCATCTGAGTACCCGAGTACCTGTCACAGTTCATCTGAGTACCTGAGTAACTGTCACAGTTTATCGGAATACCTGTCAGTCTATCTAAGTACCCGAGTACCTGTCACAGTTCATCAGAATACTGAGTATCTGTTACAGTCCATCTGAGTACCCGAGTACTTGTCACAGACCATCAGAGTAGCCGAGTACCTGTCGCAGTCCATGAGAGTCCCCCAGTACCTGTCACAGTCCATCAGAGTACCTGTGACAGTCCATCAGAGTCCCCGAGTACCTGTTACAGTCCATCAGAGTCCCTGAGTATCTGTCACAGTCCATCTGAGTCCCCGAGTATCTGTCACAGTCCATCAGAGTACCCAAGTACCTGTCCCAGTCAATCAGAGTACCTGAGTACCTGTCTCAGTGCATCTGAGTACCCGAGTACTTGTCACAGTCCATCAGATTCCCTGAGTACATGTCGCAGTCCATCAGAGTACCCAAGTACCTGTCCCAGTTCATCAGAGTACCTGAATACCTGTCCCAGTCCATCTGAGTACCCGAGTAACTGTCACAGTTTATCTGAGTACCTGTCAGTCTATCTAAGTACCTGAGTACCTGTCACAGTCCATATGAGTACCTGAGTACCCGTCACAGTTCATCTGAGTACCCGAGTACCTGTCACAGTCCATATAAGTACCTGAGTACCTATCACCGCCCTTCAGAGTACCTGAATACCAGTCACCAGGCCATCAGAGTACCTGTCACCAGGCCATCAGAGTACCCAAGTACCTGTCACCAGGCCATCAGTGTACCCGAGTACCTGTCACAGTCCATCAGAGTACCCGAGCACCTGTCACCAGCCCATCAGAGTACCCAAACACCTGTCACCAGCCCATCAGATTATGCGTTGGGGTGTTTGCTTTCCAAAATGGGGTCATTTTGTGGGCAATTCCATTGTCCTGGTGCTCCAGGGCCTTCAAAAATGCAATAGGGGGTTGTGAAATGACGTGTCATTTTTGCTCGTAGAACGCATTAAGGTGCTACTTCAATTTTGGTTCTCTGCATGTGGCCATGCTGTGTAAAAGTCTCACACGTGTGGTATCGCCATACTTGGGAAGAGTAGCAAAATGCATTTTGGGGTGTAATTTGTTGTATGCATATGCTGTGTGTGAAAAATAACCTGATAATATAACAATTTTGTAAAAAAATAAATAAATAATTAAAAAATCTTAATTTTGCAAAAAAATGTGGGGAAAAATTACGACTTAAAAAAATTCACCATGCTACTTGGAATGTGTTCTTTCTAAAAAGGGGTAATTTGGGGGGTATTTCTACTTTCCTGACTTGTTAGTGTCTCTAGAATTTAGATTCACCTGATGTACTGAAGGCCTAATCAGATGTGATCAATTTTCAGTGATTGGCACCATAGTTTGTAGACTCTATAACTTTTACAAAGATCAAATAATATACACTACTTTGGGTTATTTTTACCAAAGATGTGTAGCAGTATAAATTTTGGACAAAATTTATGAAGAAAAAATACTAATTAGCAACATTTTATGATATAAACAAAGAAAAAGGCATTCTTTTCACAAAATGTACGTGTTTTTTTTAAATTTATAGCACAAAAAATAAAAAAAGGACGCAAGTTTCATATGGGTATGTTGTTGCATGACTGAGTAATTGTCATTCAAACTGTGACAGCGCTGAAAGCTGAAAAATGGTCTGGACAGGAAGGGGGTGTAAGTGCACGGTATTGAGGTGGCTAAGTCGTTTTCTAGAAAAAAAAAAAAGAAGTTTTATACATTTAGGAGAGGAATATCTGAATTGGCCCAGACTGAAAGTTGTTAAATACAAGAACTAGAAGTACCTGAATTTGACTTGACATCAGCCTGTTACAGTCTCTATATAGCAGGGCTGTAGTGTGAGAAAAACACATTACAAGGAGCAAATCAGTTTGTGTTGCCAAGAACAGGAGAAGAAAGCAGAGTGACAGAGAGATGAGCTCATCACTGTTCTGCTTCTCCTTTCACTATCCAGTTACAGGTTAGAACAGGGGTAAGCAACCCCCGGCACTGGTGCCGCAAAAGGCACGCAAAGCCTCTTTTGCTGGCACTAGTGTCAGTGGGACGCTAATGCATTCCAATCTCACATTTTTACATGCCATGCCTGCACTGGGGGGAAGGCACTGTGCCACCACACATTGTAAATAATGGAAAACATTGGTTATTAGACATGTACAATCGTTTTCGTTCGAATTTCAGGAATTTTCATTATCGTTTTAACAAATGATAACGAAAGTGCAGAATCCAAAAAACTAAAGATCCGACATAAACAAATGGTTTATTTTCGTTTTCGTTGTGACAACAGTTCGATATAGATAAGAGATTCAACAAGATGCTGACAATAACAATCTGTGTCCCTCGAACCTGTGGTTGAATGTGCCTAACCTTAACTCTATTAGTCCAGGATTATTCTACATAGAGAGAAAAGATTCGTCCTAAAGAGAAAAGATTCGACATAGAGAGAAAAGAATCGACATAGAGAGAAAAGATCGGTGCTGGAATTGGGTGGGGGAAGTAAAATAAAAATAATGATGATGATGAATGTTATTGGCTGATGTAACCAAAGAGGAGGAGCAGTAAAATAGCTAGAACTAAGAACACACATACAGCCAACTTACTTTCACTTACGATTGCTAGCAGAGAGACACACTGAATCATTTCAGAGGACAGTCAATCTTAGGCCGCGTACACACGGGCGGATTGTCTGCCCAACTAAGTTCGTCAGACAATCCGACAGACAGTCCGTCCAACTTTTGAATGAACGGACTTGACCACACACGATGAACAGACAGTCCGCTGAAAGCTTGCGCGATGACGTGTACAGCACGTATGACGGGACTAGAAATACGACGTCCAATACACTGCAATGCAACCTTCGGCGTGTAAATCCTTTCTGAGCATGCGCCATACTTAGTCCGTCCAACTTGCCTACACACGAGTGGACTGTCCGCTGAAACCAAGTTTGGACAGACAAAATTACAGAAATTCCGAAAGACTTAGGCCGCGTACACACGGGCGGATTGTCTGCCCAACTAAGTTCTTCAGACAATCCGACAGACAGTCCGTCCAAATTTTGAATGAACGGACTTGACCACACACGATGAACAGACAGTCCGCTGAAAGCTTGCGCGATGACGTGTACAGCACGTATGACGGGACTAGAAATACGACGTCCAATACACTGCAATGCAACCTTCGGCGTGTAAATCCTTTCTGAGCATGCGCCATACTTAGTCCGTCCAACTTGCCTACACACGAGCGGACTGTCCGCTGAAACCAAGTTTGGACAGACAAAATTACAGAAATTCCGAAAGACTTAGGCCGCGTACACACGGGCGGATTGTCTGCCCAACTAAGTTCTTCAGACAATCCGACAGACAGTCCGTCCAAATTTTGAATGAACGGACTTGACCACACACGATAAGCAGACAGTCCGCTGAAAGCGTGTGCGATGACGTCTACAGCACGTATGACGGGACTAGAAAAACAACGTCCTATACACTGCAATGCAACCTTCGGCCGTGTAAATCCTTTCTGAGCATGCGCCATACTTAGTTCGTCCAACTTGCCTACACACGAGCGGACTGTCCGCTGAAACCAAGTTTGGACGGACAAAACCAAGTTTGAACGGACTGTATTACGGAAATTCCGTAAAACTTTGTTCGACAGACAATCCGCCCGTGTGTACGCGGCCTTAGTCCGCCAGACTGTCCGCTGAAAAAGTCCGCTGAAGCCCACACACGAGCGGATTGTCCGCTGAAACACGTTTCAGCGGACTAAGTTGGACGGACAATCCTCTCGTGTGTACGCGGCCTTAGCTGGTCCGTTTGTCAGAGAACCTGAATTATTTAGCAATTAAGCATAAGCACAGCAGCAGAACAATAGTGAAGCAAGCTACAGTTCAACTTAACTTTTTCATACTAATCTACTGCTATTGTGTTAGTGTTGTGAACCTGATAGTGATACTAGTGTTGCTAGTGTTGTGATAGCCTCAGAGGCTGCACATGTTGTGTGTGGGGGATTTATTATTATAAATTATATATTATAGAATGAGATTCTATATAGATTCTATATACCCTATCTTGTTACCTGTCTGATCAGTGATCACTATCACCAGTCCATTTTCTGTTTGAACTATATACATTCAACATGAACGACAAAGATTCGACAAAGCAGCGAAAAACATACAAACGTCAAATCTTTGGCTTATGGTATTTGTCGAAAGTTCTAAAAAGATTCGACGGAGCAGCTAAACTATATGGAGTCATACAGTTTAGCTGCTCCGTTGAATCTTCTTTGAACATTCGACAGACACCATAAGTCTTCAATGACAGATTCAACCTTAATTAATTTGGATTTTTGGACAAATGCAATTTTAACGGAATAAATAAAAACGAATTTGGGAAGTAACTAAATAAATGTATTTTTCAGACGAAAATAAAATTCCGAAACAAAATATTTCAGTGTGCACATGTCTATTGGTTATCTAACTTTGTTGTAGCTGCGATTGTCAGCTCTTGTGATGGGGAAGAGATTGGGTGCAGTTCTGCTAGGGGGAGGTCCCTGTTTCCAGGAGGAGGAGGATTGTGATTGGCCACTGCCAAAGCCAAGCACAGTCTTGCTAGTCCTGCCCACCATCTGGAGGAAGAAGAGCCTCTTGGTTGCCACTACCAATCTCAGAAAGAAGGGGTTTCACTGTGATTGAGAAAACCACATCAGGTGACAGTTTGTGGAATTACTGTTAAGCTTCTGGGAATTTTGTTGAAAAAAAAAAATATATATATATATATATATATATATATATATATATATATATATATATGTGTGTGTGTGTGTGTGTGTGTGTGTATGTGTGGGGGGCTGATCTGAGAACTGGAGGTACAGGAATTGGGGCTGATCTGAGGCCCGAGTACAGGATGTTAATTAGTCATTATTACTCAAGTAGTTTACAGCATTTATTTTATAAAAAATCCTTTTCGTGATTGAAAGCGGAAGTTAACATTTTTTTTGTCATAAAATCGCCACGCTCAATTTCTTTGAACACATTTTTCGGCACACTGTTGACTATCCCTGGGTTAGAATGAGAAAGTGGACTGAATGATGCTGACAACAAAAAAGTACTGCAGGGGGCACCTCTGAATTGGAGATAGATATCTCAGCAAGCTGGTTCTGGTATTTTAGCTTTTAATGGGCTTGTAATTTTAACTATATTATTTTTAAGTGGAGTTTTGCTATAAGAGCCTATAATATATGCTTGCTGAATGCAAAGCTGTTAAATGACGATATCTACTAGGCCTTCATTCTGCTCATTTATGTCAAGATAACCTGAAGAAAATATTCTTTTACTGTTGATAAAGTTTGTTCCAGCCCAGTTTATAACCAGTAAATGCTTTTCTTTTAAACAATGTTACATTTGATTCAGAGACCCACGGTCCATAAACCTACACACTCATCAGCATACAGTTACTGAAATCCTTCATTTCATATTCTCTCCTACACATGGGACAAATCTAATATCTCATAGTGGGAAGATTAATGAATAGTCTGGTCTAAATGCATTGCTATGATTCAGATGTTTGAGTCAAAGTGACTTTTTTATTTTACACATTAAACATTCAAAGTTTATGCAGCAGCAAAATACAGTTTCACAAACTCTTCATGAAATGAGAAAAGAATATTCCTTTTGTTAGGTCGGTACTCAGAATCACTTTATTTCTTACAGATCTTGGTTTCCTAATCTAATTGAAGACTTGTTCTTTTGTTCTGCTGCTATTTATTATAAGAGTGGATAGTTTCTGCTGGCAATTTCAGTTGAAAAATATAAGCAGTTTAAAGTGATTCTGGATGTTGCCCATACTAGGGAAAATATGGGCAAAAAGCTTGTTTAACCACTTGACCTCTGGAAGATTTACCCCCCCCCCCCTTCATGACCAGGCTATTTTTTGCGATACAGCACTGATAATTTAACTGACAATTGCATGGTCATGCAACACTGTACCCAAATAAAATGTGTCATTTGTTTCCCCACAAATAGAGCTTTCTTTTGATGGTATTTGATCACCTCTAGGTTTATTTTTTATTTTTTTGCACTATAAATTAAAAAAAAAAATTCTGTTCTAAAACATATGCAATACATTTTTTTTTATACTATAAATGGTGGAGATCAGCGACTTATAGCGGGATTGCGATAGACAGTTGGACACTGACTGACACTTTTGACACTTTGGGGAAACCAGTGACACTAATACAGTCACACCGAGTACACACAGTCAGAATTTCCGCCAGCAAAAGACAGATGAGAGCTTTTCGTCGGAAAATGCGTGTATGCTCCATCGGAATTTTGCTGGCCGAATTTCTGGCAGCAAAAGATTGAGAGCAGGTTCTCAATTTTGCCAACAGAAAAAGTTTCTATTGGAAATTCTGATCGTGCGTATGCAATTGCGACATGCAAAAACTCACGCGTGCTCAGATTCAACTACGAGACGGAAGCTATTGGCTACTGGCTATTGAACTTCCTTTTTCTAGTCCCATTATACGTGTTGTATGTCACCGCGTTCTTGGAGGTCGGAATTTGGTGTGACCATGCGTACGCAAGACAGCTTTAGCAAAATCCCATCAGAATTCCGTCGGGAAAACTATCAGAGCTTTTTCCGACCAAAATCCCGGTCGTGTGTACGGGGCATTACTGTACTAATTATGCTGGCTGGGAATGGGGTTAAACATCTAGGTCAATCAAAGGGTTAATTGTGTGCCTTGCCAGTGTTTTTGTGTACTGTGTTAAGTGCTTTTACCAAGGGAAGAGATGGATTTTGTTCCCTGCCTTGCAAGAACACAAAATCCATTCCTTCCCTCATGTCAGAACTGAGATCTGTCTTGTTTACATAAGCTGATCTTAGTTCTGTGTGTATTACCAACAATTGGTGGGTTTCGGTGAACATCCAGTGCCCGACACCCACAGATCTGCTTCTGTTGTGAATAATCACAGTAGAAGTGGACTGCTGGCGGTGCACGCATGCCCCTTTGGCAGAAGTGCAGAATCACATATATTTTATACATGATTCTGCACAGGAGAGCCACCCTTATGGGGCAGGCTTAACCACTTCAGCCCCGGACCATTTTGCTGGCCAAAGACCAGACCACTTTTTGCGATTCGGCACTACGTCGCTTTAACTGACAATTGTGCGGTCATGCGACGTGGCTCCCAAACAAAATTTAAGTTCTTTTTTTCCCACAAATAGAGATTTCTTTTGGTGGTATTTGATCACCCCTGCGGTTTTTATTTTTTGCGCTATAAACAAAAATAGAGCGACAATTTTGAAAAAAACACATTATTTTTTACTTTTTGTTATAATAAATATCCCCCAAAAATTATTGATTGGTTTGCGCAAAAGTTATAGCGTTTACAAAATAGGGGATAGTTTTATGGCATTTTTATTAATATTTTTTTTTTACTAGTAATGGTGAGGATCAGCGATTTTTTTATCATGACTGCGACATTATGGCGGGCACATCTGACATTTTTGACACATTTTTGGGACCACTGTCATTTATACAGCAATCAGTGCTATACAAATTCACTGATTCCTGTGTAAATGACACTGGCAATGAAGGGGTTAACCACTTAACCACTAGATGGCAGTGTAGGGGTTAAGTGTGTCCTGGGGTGTGTTTCTAACGGTGGGGGGCGTGGCTGTGTGTGACATGTCACTGATCTCTGCTCCGATGACAGGGAGCAGAGATCAGTGACACTGTCACTAGGCAGAACGAGCAGATGCTTGTTTACATTAGCATCTCCCCGTTCTTCCTCGTCGTGAGACGATCGTGGGTATCCCCGCGGCAGTTGAGTCCGTGGGACCCGCAATCAGACTCATGGAGGTCCCGACCGGTGCGCTCCGCTGGCAGCGTGCACGCGATGCCACGGCGGCAAATTTAAAAGGACGTACAGGTACACCCATTTGCCTGTCCGTGCCATTCTGCCGATGTATATCGGTGTGCGCCGGTCGGCAAGTGGTTAAATAAGGCTACTTTCACACTGAGGTGCTTTACAGGCGCTACAGCGCTAAAAATAGTGCCTGTATAGCACCTGTAAAGTGCCTCTCCTCTGTCTGAAGTGGTGCGCTTGCAGGACGGTCAAAAAAAGTCCTGCAAGCCGTATCTTTGCAGCAGTGTATACACCGCTCCTAAAGCGCCCCTGCCCATTGAAAACAATCGGACATCGTCGCCAAACCGCCGGCAAAGCGCCGCTTTGCAGGTGGTTTTTTACCCTTTTTCGGCCACTAGTGGAGGTTAAAACTGCCCCTCTAGTGCCCAAATAGTGCCGACAGTAAAGCGGCATTAAAAATAGCACCACTTTACCGCCGGCGCCCCACCCACGCCCCAATGTGAAAGTAGCCTTAAGCAAACCATTTACCTGTGTTTACCTCTCTTCACCACTGTGTTTACCTTCACCCTTCACCACTGTAATCTAAATAAAAGCATCCTATGGGGGTTATATACGAAAGGCAAATCCACTTTGCACTACAAGTGCAATCTACAAGTACAAAATGCACTTGAAATTACACTGAAAGTGCACTTGGAAGTGCAGTCGCTGTAAATCTGAGGGGTAGATCTGAAACGAGGGGAAGCTCTGATGATTTTATTATCCAATCATGTGCAAGCTAAAATTGTGTTTTTTATTTTTCTTGCATGTCCCCCTCAGATCTACAGCGACTTTACTTCCAAGTGCACTTTCACTGCAATTTCAAGTGCACTTTGCACTTGTAGTTTGCACTTGCAGTGCAAAGTGGATTTTCCTTTAGTAAATAACCACCTAAGTGTCTTCATATGGTATTTCCACTTTTGTAGCCAAACTGGGATAATATCTACATTAAATCTGTTACATGTCCCCATTCACATAGCAAAACATAAAAATAAAAAAATACATTGCAGCTTACATTTCAGATGTTCTATCCTAGAATTTCCAGCGAGGAAAAATTCTTAATTAAGCCCATCTGGAGGCAGATATCTCATCAGTTGTTTTAGATTTGAACATTGTCTCTCTTAACAAAAGGTTAAAAGTTTAGAAGTTGGTCTCCATTGTATATTAACCACTTCCATACCAGGCCTATTTTGGCATTCCTCTTCTACATGTAAAAATCATAATTTTTTGCTAGAAAATTACTCAGAACCCACAAACATTATATATGTTTTTTTTAGCAGACACCCTAGGGAATGAAATGGTGTTTTTATGTTGCATGGTATTTGCCCAACAATTTTTCAAATGCTTTTTTTTTTCACAAATAGTGTGAAAGATATGTTAGAAAGATGTTATGCCGAGTAAATAGATACCCAATATGTCATGTTTTAAAAATTGCACACACTCGTGAAATGGAGCCAAACTTTGGTACTTTAAAATCTCCATAGGTGACGCTTTAACATGTTTTACATGTTACCTGTTTAACCACTTGCCGACCGCCGCACGCCGATGTACGTCGGCAGAATGGCACGGGCAGGCATAAGGGCTTACATGTACGTCCTTGCCTGCCCGCCGGTCGGGGGCCCGATCGGGCCCCCGCCCGGTGCCTGCGGCGGTCGGTATTCGTTCGGGAGCGATCCCGGACGAGGGGACGGCCATTCATTCATGGCCACCCCCTCGCGATCGCTCCCGGCGAATGAAAATGTCCGGTGACATCACTTCCTCTCCTGTAATGTAAACACAGAAGAGGAAGTGATGTATTCTCTCCTCCGTGTCGGTAGTTTTCGTTCCGCCACCGGGGAGAGAGGTTCGGTGAGTTGCACCAACACACCCCACATACAGTAGAACATGCCAGGCACACTCACACCCCCCCTTTACCCCCGATCACCCCCCAATTACCCCTGCCCCCCCAGTCACAGTGACACCAATTGCTTTTTTTTTTTTTTTTTTTTTTTGCATTGGTGTCATTTGTGACTGTAGTAACTGTTAGGGCAGTTAGGGTTAGCCCCCTTTAGTTCTAATGTGCCCCCCTAACCCTCCCAATAAAGGTTTAACCCCGTGATCACCCCCCGTCGCCAGTGTCACTAAGGCTGGGTTCACATTGCAGCGGTTTATGAGAACGAATGTGATTCGCACCGCACTGCAGTGCAAATCACATCCGATCTCTGTGCGATTCGAGTTCAGCCATACAGATAGTATGGCTGAATTCGTGTCGCACCGGCCGCACCCGCCGCAAATTCGCACGGGACCCTTTTTTTGGCCCGCAGCAGAATCGGATCGCATGGGTGTTCACACCATGCGATCCGAGTTTGCAGATCGCACTGCGATATGCGAACTGATCTGGGGGTGTCATTAACATTTCACTGACACTCCCAGCAGTTCGCATAGGGCAGTGTGAACTGCCGCCGGGAGGCATGCGATGCGGGAACCCGCCGCGGATTCATGGCGTTCCCGCATCGCTCCAGTGTGAACCCAGCCTAATAAGCGATAGTTTTTCTGATCGCTGTATTAGTGTCACAGGTGACGCTAGTTAGGCAGGTAGGTATTTAGGTTCTCCGCAGCTTTTTATAGCTCCAGGGACCCCCATATACTACCACATAAAGCCCCCTGATTGCCCCCTAGTTAACCCTTTCACCAGTGATCACCATATAACTGTTACAGGTGACGCTGGTTGGTTAGTTATTTTTTTATAGTTTCAGGGCACCCGCCATTTATTACCTAATAAAGGTTTAACCCCCTGATCACCCGGCGGGTGTCATTTGTGACTGTAATAACTGTTAGGGCAGTTAGGGTTAGCCCCCTTTAGTTCTAAGGTACCCCCCTAACCCCCCCAATAAAGGTTTAACCCCATGATCACCCCCCGTCGCCAGTGTCACTAAGGCTGGGTTCACATTGCAGCGGTTTATGAGAACGGATGTGATTCGCACCGCACTGCAGTGCAAATCACATCCGATCTCTGTGCGATTCGAGTTCAGCCATACAGATAGTATGGCTGAATTCGTGTCGCACCCGCCGCACCCGCCGCAAACTCGCACGGGACCCTTTTTTTGGTCCGCAGCAGAATCGGATCGCATGGGTGTTCACACCATGCGATCCGAGTTTGCAGATCGCACTGCGATATGCGAACTGATCTGGGGGTGTCATTAACATTTCACTGACACTCCCAGCAGTTCGCATAGGGCAGTGTGAACTGCCGCCGGGAGGCATGTGATGCGGGAACCCGCCGCGGATTCGTGGCGTTCCCGCATCGCTCCAGTGTGAACCCAGCCTAATAAGCGATCGTTTTTCTGATCACTGTATTAGTGTCACAGGTGACGCTAGTTAGGCAGGTAGGTATTTAGGTTCGCCGCAGCTTTTTATAGCGCCAGGGACCCCCATATACTACCGCATAAAGCCCCCTGATTGCCCCCTAGTTAACCCTTTCACCAGTGATCACCATATAACTGTTACAGGTGACGCTGGTTGGTTAGTTATTTTTTTTATAGTTTCAGGGCACCCGCCATTTATTACCTAGTCTCACTAGTGTACCCCTAAATTTAGGGGTGTCTACTTTCCAAAATGGGGTCATTTGGGGGGGGGTTTGTGCCATCTTGGCATTTTATGGCCTTCAAAACTGTAACGCCCTTAGAAAGCCTGAAGGCGGTGCTTGGTTTTCGGGGCCCCGTACGCGGCTAGGCTCCCAAAAAGTCCCACATATGTGGTATCCCCGTACTCAGGAGAAGCAGCAGAATTTATTTTGGGGTGTCATTTCACATATGCCCATGGCATGCGTGAGCAATATATCATTTAGTGACAACTTTGTGAAAAAAAAAAAAAAAAAGTTTGTAATTTTCCCGCAACTTGTAGCAAAATATAAAATATTCCATGGACTCAACATGCCTCTCAGCAAATAGCTTGGGGTGTCTACTTTCTAAAATGGGGTCATTTGTGGGGGTTTTGTGCCATCTTGGCATTTTATGGCCTTCAAAACTGTAATAGGTAGTGAGGAGTGAAGTCAAATATTTACGCCCTTAGAAAACCTGAAGGCGGTTCTTGGCTTTCGGGGCCCCGTACGCGGCTAGGCTCCCAAAAAGTCCCACATATGTGGTATCCCCGTACTCAGGAGAAGCAGCAGAATTTATTTTGGGGTGTCATTTCACATATGCCCATAGCATGTGTGAGCAATATATCATTTAGTGACAACTTTGTGAAAAAAAAATAAAAAAAAATTAAAGTTTGTAATTTTCCCGCAACTTGTGGCAAAATATAAAATATTCCATGGACTCAAAATGCCTCTCAGCAAATAGCTTGGGGTGTCTACTTTCTAAAATGGGGTCATTTGTGGGGGTTTTGTGCCATCTTGGCATTTTATGGCCTTCAAAACTGTAATAGGTAGTGAGAAGTGAAATCAAAAATTTACGCCCTTAGAAAGCCTGAAGGCGGTGCTTGGTTTTCGGGGCCCCGTACGCGGCTAGGCTCCCAAAAAGTCCCACATATGTGGTATCCCCGTACTCAGGATAAGCAGCAGAATTTATTTTGGGGTGTCATTATACATATGCCCATAGCATGTGTGAGCAATATATCATTTAGTGACAACTTTGTGTAAAAAAAAAAAAAAAAAAAAATTTTTTGTCATTATTCAATCGCTTGAGGCAAAAAAATAAAATATTCAATGGGCTCAACATGCCACTTATCAATTTCCTTAGGGTGTCTACTTTCCAAAATGGGGTCATTTGGGGGGGTTTTGTACTGCCCTGCCATTTTAGCACCTCAAGAAATGAGATAGGCAGTCGTAAACTAAAAGCTGCGTAAATTCCAGAAAACGTACCTTAGTTTGTAGATGTGACAACTTTTGCGCAAACCAATAAATATACAATTATTGACTTTTTTTTTACCAAAGACATGTGGCTGAATACATTTTGGCCTAAATGTATGACTAAAATTGAGTTTATTGGATTTTTCTAATAACAAAAAGTAGAAAATATCATTTTTTTTCAAAATTTGCGGTCTTTTTACGTTTATATCGCAAAAAATAAAAATCGCAGAGGCAATCAAATACCATCAAAAGAAAGCTCTATTTGTGGGAAGAAAAGGACGCAAATTTTGTTTGGGTAAAACATTGCATGACCGCGCAATTACCAGTTAAAGCAGCGCAGTGCCAAATTGTAAAAAGACCTCTGGTCATTTACCAGCAAAATGGTCCGGTCTGAAGGTGGTTAAAATTACAGAGGTTTTTGCTCTCACTCTAATACACAAGGAGATACCTCACATGTGTTGTTTAAATGGCATTTACATAAGTGGGTGGGACTTACGTGTGCGTTCACTTATGTGCATGAGCACACGGGGATGGGGGCGGGGCGCTTTAAAAAAAAATGTATTGTTTATTTTACTTTAATTTTCTTATTTATACACTTTTTCTTAGAAAAAAAATGTGATCACTTTTATTCCAATTACAAGGAATGTAAACATCCCTTGTAATAGGAATTGTGCGTGACAGGTCCTCTTTATGGAGAGATATGGAGTCTGTAAGAACCCACATGTCTCCTCCAGGCTGGAAAGCATCAGATCAAAAGAAAACGACAGACCTGATGCTTTCCAGCCGAGATTGTGGCTTTGTTTACAACTGCAGCCCGAACATGACGTCATAATGTTGTGACAGGGCCTCCGACAGTCATAGAGATGACTGGTGACCATCTGGTCACCGGAAAGCTCTATACTCTTCATCTGGTCCCCAATGGCACGGGAGAGCCCAGGGAAGCACCAGAGGGAGGCGGGGGGATGTCCCCTCCCGCCGCCTGTAAGAATGATGGAACTTCCGCTACGATCATTCTTACGGTGCACAGAATAGCCAGCTCTAAAAGATGATATGTGGATGATGCCTGTAGCTGCAAGCAGCATTCAGATATTCCCCATCCCCACTGAAAGTCAAAGAAGTCATATGACGTCCTTGGGCTAGAAATGGTTTAAGAGGATATCAACCACCCATCCCACCCCCCCCATTTTTTTTACTGGGTGGTGTGTTGAATACATTTCAGATACTCACCCACCCAAAAGATCCAGTGTTGCCTGCTGACAGCCTCTCCTCTTCTTCCACCGATTGGTCCCATTTTGTTTATGACGTCTTCGAGAGGCCCACCGACTTTTCAGGTTCAGCCTGCTCATTTTGTGATGATGGGCATGCCCCCATCCTCTTTTGTGAATGAAGGGCTATGCCTCCTGGGATATGTGACTTACATATCCCAGGAGGCATAGCGAGCAATGTGAACTGGACCCAGGCAGGACCCAGGCAGTCCCCAGCCCAGTCCCAAGCCCAGTCCCTAGCCCAGCTATTGGGTTTGATCACCCTGAGTTAGCTGAGACACGCTTGCAGTCAGCCATGACATAGTCTCCTCAGAAACACCTAAAATATTAGAAATATTTTTTTTTTATTTGTCTTTTTTCGTCTATGCTGTGTGAACAGAACACATAACAAACATATAGTGGGGTTTTTGCAAGTTTGATTTTAAAAATAGAAATACACTTTAAAGTGGTTGTAAACCCTCCCCCACAACTTTGTCACGTGTAAATCAGCATAAAAAACCCTAATGAGCACTGCTTGTAGATATCTCCTTACTTGCTTCGTATTGTTGTAATCCTTTTTGTTATTTAGAAAAACGTCACTGAGCATGCCCAGATCTCCCCTGATTTACGGCACACTCTCTATGTCTTATCTATCTGTTATCAGGACTTCCTACGGCACACAGCACTGAACTCCCAGGAGGCTGCTAATCACTCAGAGCTTCCTCCTACACACCATGTGACCATGTGACCTCACATACAATGTAAACCAGGGAATGGGACAGAAGTACTGCAGTCTTATCAGCTGAAGCTGATATATACTCATATAGGCAAACACTAGGTAATCAGAACAAGTAAATACTATGAAATAAAACAAGTCAGCTATGAACAGGGAAGCAGGTTTGCCATAGAAACGTTGGATTGAGAAGGAGGCTTGGTTAACAGTACAGGAAGTGCTCAATGTAAGGGCGGAAATACACTCCACTGTGGACTCAAAAAACAATACTTACGATGGTGCTGCCTAACCCCTGGAAACAAGTTTTTTAAAGTTTCTTTAAACAGTAAGTAATATGCGATTTGGGCTGGATTACAGTGGCTATACTTTGATAATTACTTATTATAATGGACTAAATGAAAAGAAGCATCAGAGTGGGAGAGTTTACTTCCTCTTTAAGGAGGAGACACAAATCTTTGGGCAAATTTTTGGATGTAGAGTTATAGGGTCTTAAGACATGCTCAAGAGAAGTGCACATAAAAATAAATTAAAGTGATCGTAAAGGCAAATTGTTTTTTTTAAATTAAAATAAAGAATATATCAGAATGTTATACTTGCCAGCTCTATGTAATGGTATTGCACAGTGCGGTCCTTTACCTCCTGTTCTGGAGTCCCCTGTCAGTGCTGTCTGCTCCTCCATTACTGTGGGTGCCCCCTCAGCAAGCTGTGTGCCGTAAGAAGGAGTGTGCATGCTCCGAACGTATGCACCCCTCTGGACCCGGATGTGAAGTCATTGGCTCTCTGCCAGTGCACTTGTGTCTCCAGAAAATCCTGGAAGTGACCAGTGTGTGGCCAGGGGAACAGACTGTATATCTTTCCCTTTACACTGAGTCCTCCTCTGGAGCAGATGACTCTTGTTTGATTATAAAAGCGCTGACACAACTTTCATCATGTAAGTTGTTGTCTTTTATTGCCCAATAAAATGTATCCTGCTGCACTTAGATGGCGCTGCTCTTTCCTCTCACCTTGTGTCTCCTGCAGAGTCCCATCTAGCTCTTTTCAGAGCCTGCAGCTATCCAGCACCAGGAACTACATGTCAGCCTCCATGAACTCATGTTTTTAGGACTATTAACTGGCCTCTTTTACATCATACTGTTATCTATACACTCATTTCCAGCATATAGGCTTTATCTCACCTTGTGTATTGTCCCATTAGCGGCTTCTTTCTGTACAATCATATCTTCAGTGCGGCAATATTGTTCGTATGTTGTGTGCTAAGGAGTAACCTGTGCAGACGCACTCTTGAGCTTGGCTGTGTGCGTTCATAGACACACACACAGTGCCCCTCCAGTCACTCCTCGCTGGATTTGATTGACAGCAGCATGTGCCTATGGCTCCCACTGCTGCCTGTGTCTCCTGTGAAAGCTGGAAGTGAGAAGTATGGGCCTGCAGCCAGGACATCAGTGCATCATGAGATAAGGCAGGTAAGTGGTTGGGGTTTGGGAGCGGGGCAGGTAGTGGGGAGTTTTTTTACCTTAATGCAGATAAGGAATTCAAATGAAAAAAAAAATGTGGCTATAGAACCACTTTAATTATAAGTAAATGCATGTGACATGAAATACATTTTTATATATACACATATAATAACCACATACAATCTGCTATATGTTCGCTACAGGAATCCTTTAAAAAACGTCACACTAGTATGTTTTATCAAACTAGGTAAAGCTACTTCAAATGGAAAAGAAAGATCCAGAGTAAAAATTATGCTACTGGAAAAAAAAGAACAAAAACTTTCAAGAAGAAGATAATGCCAGGAGATAAGAACAGCAAGAGAGACCTGTCAAGCGTGAAATCCGGGGTAATAAGAGACTATTCCTTAGAGATGCTACAATAAATGATCACTTTCTGTTAACGGTATTTAGTATGGCTGGAGAATTGTAGCTACTTTGAGCAAAAGCAATGATTTATTAATTATATTCAGCACCAAGATCAAGGCAGAAAATGACAAGTACCTGACATTTATCATTCATGAGAGAATAAAAGTGTCTTTTTGCTGCAGAACTTTGGACAAAGCGTGGAAAATGTACAGCGCTGCCTGCATACCTAACAAGCCCAAGGCTACAGCACTACAGTATACAAGCCGCTGATGTCTGTGCCATTACAGCTTTCACAGACAAATTCAAATGAGAACATAGCTATATTTTGGCTATTTGGCTTCACATTTCAAGTTATAGTTTTCCCTATATGGAGATTTCAAGAGAACCGATCTGTTGAGTACCTGTGTGTTGTCTTGTTAAGTATTCGTGTCAGGAAGCTAGTTAAAAAAAGGGAAAAAATCGCATAGTAGCCCATTATGTGTCACTTACCTGACACAGGAGCCAGCGAAGTCGCCGCTGTCCCCTGTAGTCCGGCGCATCGTCAAGTATAGACAGATTCTGGTGGTAGGGGACTCAATTCTTAGAAGGACAGTGAGGGCAATCTGTAACAAAGACCTGAAGCGCCAAACTGTATGTGTTCTACCGGGCGCGTGGGTTTGGCACTTCATGGATCTGGTGGACTGATTACTGGAAGGGGCTGGGAAAGACCCGGCTGTCATGGTGCATGTTGGCACCAAAGACAAAGTCAGAGGCAAATGCCGTGTCCTAAAGAACGATTTTAGGGAAATGGGAGCTAAATTGAGGAAAAGGACCTCCAAGGTAGTATTCTTAGGAATACTATCGGTACATCGAGTCACACCAGAAAGGCAGAGGGATATTAGGAAAGAAACAAGTGGCTGAAGAGCTGGTGTAGTAAGGAGGGGTTTGGTTTCCTAAAGAACTGGGCCGACTTCTTAGTCAATCACCAGTACCATGGAAGGGGCGGACTGCACCTAAATGAGGAGGGTGCAAATAAGCTGAGAGTAAAGATGGCCAAAAATTTAGAGAGGTTTTAAAACTAAACAATGGGGGGGGGGGGGGGGGCAGAGGTAGAGATAGTAGGTTGACTAAAGCACATAAACCAGAGGTACAGTAAGTATAGTAACAAGTCCTAGTTGCAATTTGGGAACACCCACAAAGAGGATAGTATACAACCGATCTAAACTATGTGGCATGTTCACCAATGTCATGGAGCCTGCCGGACAAGATGGGTGTACTAGAGATACTGTTGTACAATTTGGATTTTGTGGGAATTTCAGAGAACTGGTTCAACAGTAGGGATGAGCCGAACACCCCCCCAGTGAACCCCATTAAGTCTATGGGACTCGAACGTTCGAAATCAAAAGTGCTAATTTTAAAGGCTAATATGCAAGTTATTGTCCTAAAAAGGGTTTGGGGACCCGTCTCCTGTCCCAGGGGACATTGATCAATGCAAACATTTTTTTTAAAAACTGCCTTAGCCACTGATGGCGGCGCCCAGAACCAAAAATGTTCTTCCAAGCTATCAGCAGGATCATTGAGGAGGAAGAGGATAGTCAGTCAACATAACAGGATAGTCACTCAGCATCAGCATAGGCAGTCTTGAAGGGATGTGACATTTCAAAAAAAATTATTCGGTTACATCAGCTTCAGGTGCTTGGTAGCTGGTGGTGATCCAAGACCGATTCATCTTTATGAAGGTCAGTCGATCAACCGAGTCGGTGGACAGGCGCACCCTGTGATCGGTTACAAAGCCTCCAGCAGCACTGAACGTGCGTTCCAAAAGAATGCTGGATGCAGGACAGGCCAGTAGCTCAATTGCATACTGTGCAAGCTCTGGCCAGTGATCCATCCTCAAGACCCAGTAACCCAGAATATTTTTGGTGGGAAAGGTGTCCAAGTCTGACCTTGCCTCTAGGTATTCCTGCACCATGTAAATTAGATGCTGGAGATGATGGTTGCTGGAACCGATCATACCTTGGGGCTGCTTACTAAAAAATTGTCTGAACGCATCAGTCAGACGGCCACCTTCTTCACCGCTCCTTCTGTGACTGACCGAAGCCTCAGCAACACGTTGTCCAGGACCAGGAATTTGTAACCTCCCAGTCCCTGGAAACGCGTTGCACAGACCTTTCTGCAAGGCCTCCCGGAAATGTCTTATCCTCTGCTCCCTCTGTGACGGCAAGATAAGGTCTGTAACCTTACCCTTGTACCGTGGATCAAGGAGAGTTGCCAGCCAGTAATGATCCCTCTCCTTGATCCGAAGAATACAAGGATCCTTCCGCAGGCTTTGCAGGATCAGGGAGGTCATGCAGCGTAGGTTAGCTGAGGCATTCGGTCCGGAGTCCTCTGGCTCACTAAGGACGACATGATCCGCAGCCACCTCTTCCCAGCCACGTAGAAGTCCATGGGTTTCTTGGGATTGTAAATCATCCCTAAAAGACTGCTGCTGCTGAGTGCCAGGCTCCACCTCCATGCTGACACAATCCTCCTCGTCCTCTTCCTGTGTGATTGGCGGGACAGCAGGAATACTGTCTGGATAAAGGGGGCCTTGAGAGGCAAGCAAGTCCTCTTCTTCTTGCCTCTGTTCTGCCTCAAGTGCCCTGTCCATTATTCCACGCAGCATATGCTCCAACAGGTGGACAGTAATGCATGCACTGTCACTGCTCACCATCCTCGTGGCCTCCTCAAATGGTGACAGGACAGTGCATGCATCCCTGATCATGCCCCACTGGCATAGGGAAAAAAAACGAGCTCCCCTGACCCTGTCCTGGTGCCGTAGTAGCACAGGTACTCATTGATGGCCCTCTGCTGCCTGTGCAGCCGCTGCAGCATGGCCAACATTCAGTTCCACCTGGTGGGTATGTCACAGATAAGGCGGTTCTTGGGCAGGTTCAACTCCTTTTGGAGCTCAGCCAGCCGAGCACTGGCATTATATGATCGGAGGAAATGCACACAGACTTTCCTGGCCTGCCTCAGGACATCCTGTAAGCCCAGGTACCTGCCCAAGAACCGCTGCACCACCAAGGTAAGGACGCGAGCCACACAGGGCACATGGGTCAGTTGTCCCTGTCAGAGGGCAGAGAGGAGGTTGGTGCCATTGTCGCAGACCACTATTCCTGGCTTAAGCTGGTGTGGCGTCAACCACTTCTCAGCCTGCCCCTGCTGTGCTGACAAAATATCTGCCCCAGTGTGGCTCCTGTCCCCCAAGCACATAATCGCAAGCACGGCATAGCATTTTTTTGCCTGCATACTTGCGTAGCCCCTTGAATGCCTACGGAGCACCGCTGGTTCCGAGAACAAAGCACAGGAAGAGGCCATGGAGGAAGAAGAAGAGGAGAGGGTAGAGGAGAGAGGTGTGTCACAACCAGTAGTAGCATTTTGGAGGCGTGGTGACGGAACAACCTCCAACACTACTGCACCTTGTCCTGCATCCTTCCCAGCTCCTAGAAGAGTGACCCAATGCGCCCTGAAAGATAGGTAACGTCCCTGTCCATGCCTGCTGGACCATGAGTCAGCGGTAATATGCACCTTACCACTGGCCGCCCAGTCCAGTGAGGCATGGACATTGCCTTCCACATGCCGGTAGAGAGCCGGAATCGCCTTCCATGAGAAAAAGTGGCATTTGGGAACCTGCCACTGAGGAACTGCACATTGCACAAACTCATGGAAGGGGGCCGAGTCTACCAACTGAAAAGGCAGCAGTTGAAGTGCTAGCAATTTAGCCACGCTAGCATTCAACTGCTGGGCATGTGGATGGCTGGGAGTGAACTTCTTTTGACAGTCCAGCAGCTGGAGCAGGGAAATTTCCCTAGTACAATCGGACGTCAGTGTACTGCTAGCAGAGTGCCCGCAAGTACTTGGCTGTGACACACCTAATTCTACACCTTCATTTCTCTCATTGCAGGTTTCAGAGAGGACTGAAGGTCTAGTGGGGTTGGAGATCCCATCTGATGAGGAGCAAGGAGAGGTCCGCTTTGTTCTTTAAGGTACGCTTGCCAACGAGCTGCATGGCAGGTCAACATATGTCTGGTCAAGCGTGTGGTGGCCAAGCGGCTGATGTTTTGGCCATGTGAGATATGCTTGAGAAAGCGGTGCAGATCGCAATGGTCTCAAAAAAGTTTTGGAATAACGCGCAGAGGCCGCCCCCTGCACAGACGGAGCTCTGCGGTGTGATTCAGTCGGTGTGCTGCCCTTAAGCTGGCCCCCGGAGGGAATCCTGCCTCATTGGAGATGTGCCTCCTCCTCTCTCCTATCAGGCATCCATGTGGAGTCAGTGACCTCATCATCCCTTCCCTCTTCATCACTGGAGCAAACCTGGCAGTATGCTGCAGCTGGTGGAACAAGACAGCAAGATTGCTGTCCTTCTTGAGCATCCCCTCTTTCTGGGCTCACGCTACTGCCTTCCTCTAGCTGGTTATCATCATCAGAGTCGTCAAAACGATGGGCATCCTCCTGGAGCATGTACCCAACTCTGTGCTTAAACAGTTCGGGGGACTCCTCAGGAGGACATGGTGGTCTAGGGAAGGAGTGACTGATGACATTGAAACAAGGGAAGAGGAAGCATTGACAGCTGCTTTGCCAGTACTCTGAGCCTGGGTGAGAGAGGATGAGGAGGGCTTGGTCATCCACTCTACCAAGTCTTCGGCATATTGCGGCTCAACACGTCCAGAGGCCGAAAATAAGGACAAGCTTGTCCCATGGCCACGTGCTGATGAGGATGCACCACGTCCACACATAGCACTGTTGCCTCTAGACACAGAGCCTGCTTGCCCTCTTTTATTGGTTCGTGACTGTCTGCCTCGGCTTGTTGGCCTTCCACACATACTAATGGCCTGCAGGGAGATGAGAACACCAGCAATTGGGGTAGCTTTAGGTGCACACTGAACAGATGACACAGTACACTGACTGTTATTACTGCAGCTGCCTGCCTGTGGTATAGGATCTGAATAACACAAGCAATTGTGGTAGCTTCAGGTGTATACTGTGCAGGTGGCACAATACACCGACTGTAACTGCTGCAGCTGCCTGTGGTATAGGAACAGAACAACACCAGCAATTGGGGGTAGCTTCAGGTGTATACTGTGCAGGGGGCACAATACACCAACTCTGTAACTGCTGCAGCTGCCTGTGGTATAGGAACAGAACAACACCAGCAATTGGGGGTAGCTTCAGGTGTATACTGTGCAGGAGGCACAATACACCAACTCTAACTGCGCTAGGTTCAATCACAAGAAAAGAAGACACTGTCCCTGCCTATCCTTCTCTCTCTCTGAATGCTGCAACACACTACACGCGCAAGCGGCCTTATATAGTGTGGGGAGTGTACTAAATCCTCTGAGCTATAATTTGCCACAGGCATCCTGCTGTGATTGGCCAATCATGCGGGTCACAGTGCACGATGGCGCAGTGCATTGTGGGCCATGAGCGCCACACGAATATGGCGCGAACGGGCCACAAAGTTCTGGCTTCGCCGAACGAGCGAACAGCCGGTGTTCGAGTTAACCATGCGTTCGACTTGAACACCCAGCTCATCCCTATTCAACAGCTCTCATGATTGGCTGGCAGAGAGGGTTAAAAAAGGGGAGGGTATGCCCATACATGAAGAATAACGTACAAGTGAATGTGAGAGATGACATCACTAAGGGAGCTAGGGAAGAGGTGGAATCCTTATAGGTAGAGCGCCAAAGGGATGAATCTAAGGGGAAAATATTACTGGGAGTATGCTATAGGCCCCCTAACCTGAGGGAGGAGGGGAGATGGATCTCCTATCACAAGTTGGATTAGCAGCAAGGATGGGAAGTGTTATCATAATAGAGGATCTTAATTATCCAGACATAGACTGGGCGGAGGGAACCACGCATTCGTCTAAAGCTCGCCAGTTCCTAGATGTCTTGCAGGACAATTTAATGGTTAAGATGGTAAATGCACCAACTGGAAATAAAGCGTTACTGGTTCTACTGATTACCAACAATACAGACCTGATCACGGATGTGGAAATACAGGGCAATTTAGGAAGCAGTGATCAAAGGTCAAATGGCTTTAGTATAAATTACACAAATAGGAAACAAAAGGTGAATACAAAGAGACTGAATTTCAAAAGAGCCAACTTCGCTAAACTACGAACCTTGTTAGAAGGCATGAATTGGGATAAAATCTTAGGAACAAAGAACACGGAGGAGAGATGGGTTTGCTTTAAGAGCATATTAAATAAGGGCATTAGCCAATGCATCCCATTGGGTAATAAATTTAAAAGAGCAAACAAAAGTCCTGGATGGCTTAACTCCAGTGTAGAAATGCATATAAAAGCAAGAGAGAAGGCCTTCAAAAAATACAAGGTTGAGGGATCATCATCAGCATTTGGACTTTATAAAGAATGCAATAAGAAATGTAAGGGTGCAATTAGGGTGGCTAAGATAGAACACAAAAGACACATAGAGGAAGAGAGCAAAACAATCCCAAGAAATTATTTACGTATATATACAGTAAAAAAGGAGGACAGACCATATTGGCCCCATAAAGAATGAGGAAGGACATCTGGTTACAAAGGATGGGGAGATGGCCAATCTTTTTAGCCTCTCTCCACACTGCCCTAGCCAGGGTCATCATAGGTATTTTCACTCTAGGCAAGCAAATAGTTTTAACTTCTTGACCTATCATTAAATCCTCAACCTGTAGTATTTCTAATAAGTGTCTTTCCACTCCGTCTCTTTGTTCTTGTGTCTCCCATATCCTTAAATGCTCCAACTAGCTCGCCAAATGATATAAATAGATATTCAGGAGTGCCAATCCAGCATCTGTTTTTGGCCTTTGTAATGTTGTTAATTTCAATTTGCATCTACCCTTAGCCCAGATGAATCTTATGAATTGAGAATCTAACTTGGAAATAGTAGCTTGGGGACAATTACTGTAAAATGTGAATATCCAATGATGCCAGTGCGCTTGACTCAGGAATAAACCCCTTCAATTGGGCCATTAATTGTGTTCTTCTAATATTTATTGAGGTTGATTTCCCCAGCATAAAGCCTGTCTGGTCACTATGGATAATAGTATTATTGCATTCAGTCTTCCTGCTAAGATCTTTGGTAGGATTAATCATTATTTAGGAGTGAGATAAGCAGATCATGCACTCCCATTTTTCTCTGGTTTAAAAATTAAAACTAGTATTACCGTATTTATCAGCATATAACATGCACTTTTTTCCCCTGAAAATTGGGGGAAAGTTGTGGGTGTGTGTTATACGCTGACAGTGTACCTCGGAGGGGGGTCGAGTGCCACCAGAATTTACCGAGCCATCATCTCTTCTCCACTCGGCTCTCACTTCACACACACAGTCCTGCCTCCGCCACCGGAATTGGACCAGTGTTCTGTCTATCAGGAGCTGGTCCAATGCTGATGGCGGAGGCAGGACTGTGTATGTGACTGCTGACTGAAAGTAAATAGGAGATGATGGCTCTGTGATTTCCTGCGAGAGATGGGGAGATGGGCGCAGATCAGGTTGCATTGATGCTCACTGACCATTATTTAGCTTCAAAGTGGTTTATTAAAAAAAAAACGTTTTTTTTCCTGAAACTTCCTTCTTAAATTGGGGTGCATGTTATACGCCGATAAATACGTTACTTCATGCATGGACTTTGGCAATTCCCCACATACAAGAGCCTGACAGTATAATCTTGTTAATGGTGCTATTATATCAATATATTTTTAAATACCTTTAGTGGTATTCCATCCAGACCAGGGGACTTGCCGATTGCCAAAGACAATATTGCATTTCTAACCTCATCCTCAGTTATTTCTCCATCTATCATCCTTGCCTGCTCCTCTGCAATTGTCAGGCATTCTAAATACCGCAAATAACCCTCTACTTCTATCTCTGCACAATTCAATGAGGAGGTATACATTGTTATATAATATTTACAAAGCAGGTTAGTATCTACTCTATCTCATTTACCATTTCCCCCTTCACATTCACAACTTTTAAAATTGTTGAACTAGATGTTTGTTGTTTAGTTAAAAAGGCCAATAACACGCTTGATTGGATACCATGTTCAAAATGTTGTTGACTCCGTAATTTTTTTTTTTTTTACGCTTAGCATTTGCTATTGACTGATCTTTATATTGGCGTAGCAAATTTTCAGTCTAACTGAAAATCTATATGAGTCTATATATTTCTCTCACTCATTTAGAAGTATATGTAATTTGCACAAATGCACAACCTGCTGCTGGCAAGTGGTAAATATTACATATTTATATTAAATATTTCATATTTACCAGTCCAAAATACAACATAAAAATATTAATAAAGCCTGGAACATATACAGAAGCATGATTCCTTCCCAAAATATTCATAGGCCCAGTCGTGTCTGGTTTCCTTTCAGCTTCTACCAAGGTGAATCTATAAGGAGTTATATGATCACTTAAATACTAGGGGCTCACTTGTATTTATACCTGTAGCCTTGGAACAGATAACCATGCTGCTCCAAGCAATTAGGCTGTTTTTTAACTTTAGAGGGCCCAGAAACAACTGTTATGTTTGAGGGAAGGCCTGAGCTACAATTTAGTAGTGTGATCTTGAAGATTTTAGGGTCACAAATGCCTGTCCAACCTCTCTACTCTTCTATTTGTCACAACTTCATGGTGGTTTTATCCTTGGTTAGTTGTGGTTATTGATTTATTCCCTCACTGGATTTTTAAGCGTAATTAGATGCCTATTCAGAACTTGCAGTAGATGGTACAGTAATTGTAGGCATGCTTACAGTACACCATTGATTAGCACAGGTTATGGTGAAAAGTCAACTTTGCATTAATTCAATAATAATGTCGCTTTGTCCTGTCCAAATTAAGTTACCTTCTGGGTCATTATTGGTCAAGGTTCCTTCTTGGTTTTAATTGTTAATTATTACACCTATACTTATGGTAGGGCAAGGTACTTCCCTGTTCCCTCAACCTCCAACACATTCTTATTGGTCAGTGAGGCTGTACATCATAATGATGGACCAATAGAAACACAGCGAAGATATGAGATACTTGACATTACCAAGACGTGTCAAAATATGCTATGCACAACATTTCAGGATTAAGCACTAGGGATGGGCCAAACACCTCCGGTTCAGTTTGCACCAGAACACTTTGAACAGGCAAAAAAATTGTAGCGAACATGCGAACCCTAACATGAACATGAAAAGTCAAAAGTCCTAATTTTAAAGTCTTGTATGCAAGTTATTGGCATAAAAAGTGTATAAGGACCAGGGTATTGCAAAATGCAAAAAAGTTTTTGCAACAATAGTTTTTTTCAGGAGCAGTGATTTTAATGATGCTTAAAATGAAACAATAAAAATGAAATATTCCTTTAAATATCATGCTGGGGGGGGGGGGGGTCCTCTTAGTCTGCCTGTAAACTGGCACATCTGTGCGATATATAGACAATGCTGCAGCAATAATGACATTTCTAAAGGAAAAATCGTCATTTAGGCTGGGTTCACACCGCTGCGGGGGGAGAACCGGATGTGATTCGCACAGCAAATCACATCCGATCTCCGTAGCGCTGCGAGTTCAGCCATACAGATAGTATGGCTGAACTCGCAGCGGTCCCGCAGCAAACTCGCACGGGACCCTTTTTTGGGTCCGCAACGGAATCGGATCGCATGGGGGTTCACACCATGTGATCCGATTCCTGTGCGAGTCGGCAGATCGCACTGCGATATGCCGACGGATCTGGGGGTGTCATTAACATAACATTGACACCCCCAGCCGTCCGCATAGGGCAGTGTGAACTGCCGGCGGGAGTAATGCGATGCGGGAAAACGCCGCGGATTCGCGGCGTTCCCGCATCGCAGCAATGTGAACCTAGCCTTAAACTTGCTTGCATGTATTGCCGTCTCACAACGATATAGATGAAAAAATCTATGAAAAAAATGGCAATGAAATGATCTATGAAAAAAAATTGACATTGGGCCCCCCCCCAAAATTCCGTACCAGACCCTTATCCGAGCAAGCAACCTGGCAGGTCAGGATGGGGGGGCGAGCGAGGGCCCCCCTCCTGAACCATAACAGGCATCTTGCCCCTCAACATGGGGAGGGTGGTTTGAGGTGCCAACCAAGCATCTTGTCCCTATGTTGATGGGAGGGCTCCAAGCGACTGCTGTCTTTTCACTTTGACAGCTCTTATATGGGCAAAGACGGGGCCATCTGCTAACCTAACGAGGTGACATTGCCCCTTCTGACATCACATTATGTCACATGATATCATAAGGGGGCAGTGTAACTTGGTTAAATTACCGGGTGGCCCTGCCCTTGCCTATACAGTCATGGCTGAAATTGTTGGCACCCAAGACATTTTTCCAGAAAATCAAGTATTTCTCACAGAAAAGTATTGCAGTAACACATGTTTTGCTATACACATGTTTATTCCCTTTGTGTGTATTGGAACAAAACAAAAAAAGGAGGAAAAAAGCAAATTGGACATAATGTCACACAAAACTCCAGAAATGGGCTGCTCAAAATTCTTGGCACCCTTAACTTAATATTTGGTTGCATACCCTTTGGAAAAACTAACTGAAATCAGTTGCATCCAATAACCATCAATACGCTTCTTACACATCTCACCCGGAATTTTGGACCACTCTTCCTTTGCAAACTGCCCCAGGTCTCTCTTACTGGAAGGGCACCTTTTCCCAACAGCAATTTTAAGATCTCTCCACAGGTGTTCAATGGGATTTACATCTGAACTCATTGTTGGCCACTTTAGAACTCTCCAGCGATTTGTTGCCATCCATTTAAGGGTGCTTTTTGACGCATTTTTGGGGTCATTGTCCTGCTGGAAGACCTAAGATCTTGCACACAAACCCAGCTTTCTGACACTGGGCTCTACAGTGCGACCCAAAATCCTTTGGTAGTCCTCAGATTTCATGATGCCTTGCACACATTCATTCAAGGCACCCAGTGCCAGAGGCAGCAAAACAACCCCAAAACATCATTGAACCTCCACCATATTTCACTGTAGGTACTATGTATTTTTGTTTGTAGGCCTCATTTCATTTTCGATAAACAGTAGAATGATGTGCTTTACCAAAAAGCTCTATCTTGGTCTCACCTGTCCACAAGACGTTTCCCAGAAGGATTTTGGCTTACTCAAGTACATTTTGGCAAACCGTAGTCTTGCTTTTTTATGTCTGTGTCACCAGTGGGGTCCTCCTGGGTCTCTTGCCATCTCCTGCTGTTTTTGGTAACCAATAGAATTATGTGCTTTACCAAAAAGCTCTATCTTGGGCTCATCTGTCCACAAGACGTTTCCCAGAAGGAATTTGGCTGACTCAAGTACATTTTGGCAAACTGTAGTCTTGTTTTTTTTTATGTCTCTGTCAGCAGTGGGTTCCTCCTGGGTCTCCTGCAATAGGGTTTAATTTCACTTAAATTTTGATGGATAATTTGCGCTGACACTGATGCTCCCTGGGCCTGCAGGACAGCTTGAATTTCTTTGGAACTGGTTTAGGGCTGCTTATTCACCATCCAGACTATCCTGCGTTGCAACTTTTCATCAATTTCTCTCTTCCGTCCACGCCCAGAGAGATTATCTACAGTGCCATGGGTTGCTGCAAACTTCTTGATAATGTTGGGCACTGTGGACAAAGGCAAATCTAGATCTCTGGAGATGGACTTGTAACCCTTAGATTGTTGATATTTTTCCACAATTTAGGTTCTCAATCCTCAGACAGTTCTCTTCACCTCTTTCTGTTGTCCATGCTTAGTGTGGCACACACACAGACACACAATGCAAAGACTAAGTGAACGTCTCTCCTTTTTATCTGCTTTCAGGTGTGATTTTTATATTGCCCATACTTGTTACTTGCCCCAGGTGAGCTTAAAGGAGCATCACACGCTTGAAACAATCTTATTTATCCACAATTTTGAAAGGGTGCCAAGAATTGTGAGGGGGCTTACAGATTCTGATAAGCCCCCGCCCGCAGACTTCAACAACCACTGGCCAGGGTTGTCAGGAAGAGGCCCTTATCCCCAAAGAAAACAAACACTTTATTTTTGTTTCTATTATAAGATTTCGCAAATAAGTAAGTGTTCAAGAATTTGGGACAACATTTATACTGCCACATATCTTTGGTAAAAAATAACCCAAAATTAGTGGATATTATTTAGTCTACAAGCTATGGTGCAAATCATACAAAATTTGATCACACCTGATGTACTGGCAGCCTATCTCATTTCTTGATGCCCTGATATGTCAGGACTGTACAAATACCCCAAATGACCCATTTTTTGGAAAGTAGTCAGTCCAAGGTATTTAGTAAGAGGCATAGTGGGTATGGGAACTGTCTCTTGCTGGGCATGGGAACTGTCTCTTGCTGGGTATGGAAGCTGTCTCTTGCTGGATATGGGAACTGTCATTTGCTGGGTATGGGGACTGTCTTTTGCTGGGTATGGGGACTGTCTTTTGCTGGGTATGGGGACTGTCTTTTGCTGGGTATGGGGACTGTCTTTTGCTGGGTATGGGGACTGTCTCTTGCTGGGTATGGAGACTGTCTCTTGCTGGGTATGGGGACTGTCTCTTGCTGGGTATGGGGACTGTCTCTTGCTGGGTATGATAACTGTCGTTTGCTAGGTATGGGAACTGTCTCGTGCTGGATATGGAAACTGTCTCTTGCCGGGTATGGGAATTGTCTCTTGCTGGGTATGGGGCCTGTATCTTGCAATGTCTCTGAGCTTACTTTGGTAGGCACTGGCTATTTCTAATGTTTTTTTACCTTTTACTGAATTGCTTTTTATTAACAAATTCCATTCAAATTACCTTGCATATTCCCCCAAATTATACTTGCTTCCCTGTTCTCAAAAGGAGCGGTGCTAGGAGGTGTGTAGGGTGGAGACAAGGGGTGGTACTAGGGGCGGTACTAGGGGTGGAGATAGGCGTGACTTAGGGAGGGCGTGACCTAGGGGAGGTGAGTTCCTACACCCTATCTCTGAGAAAAAAAGCTCTGCTTGTGAAAATGAAGAAATGTTTTTTTTTTTTACACAAAATTGTCATATTAACAAGTTATTTCTCACACACAGCATATGTATACTTCCGCTTACACCCCAAAATTCATTTTGGTACTGGTTCCGAGTATGGCGATACCACATGTGTGAGACTTTTACACAGCCTGGCCACATAGAGAGGCCCAACATGCAGAGAGCACCATCAGGCATTCTAGGAGCATAAATTACACATCGAATTTCATTCCTACCTATCACATTTTTGAAGGTACTGGAGCACCAAAACAGTGGTGTTACCCACAAAATGACCCCATTTTGGAAAGAAAACACCCCAACATATATTCTATGAGGCATAGGCTGCAGATAGGTACTCAGATACTTTGATGGGCTGCATGAGGGACGGAGTGTTTCTGCTGGCATCATTTTACAATGTGCCGGTAGAGAAGTGGTTAAAATTCATACCAGACCCAGAGGGTCCAACCTTTTTTTCCCCAATTTTTTAAATTTACATTCTTTTTTGTACATTACATTTTTTTAAATTTAGCTCTCAGCGGAGAAGCCTTAACAACCTATTAACTGTGCACTCAATGGGTGAACATCCCACTAAGTGTCCAGGTTCAGGTGTTAGACAAGTACTTGAATGGGCGATTTTCAGGTCAAACTTATGCTCAGCCCAAACTGTTCTCCCATTCCAAGTGGTGCCTGATTACTGTAATTCCTCATAGTTACTCTTGCTGGGCGCAGGAATGGGCACCGCTGTTAAAAATGTTTTTTTTTTTTTAATTACATGCATTTGTCAAACAGTTGCACAAAAAATTGGGCCTTGGGTGTTGGTGGTGCCTGAATACTGTAACCCCTCACAGTTACTCTTGTTGGGTGCAGGAATGGGCCCTGCTGTTAAAAATTAGAAAACAAAGATTAAAATTACAGGCATCTGTCAAACAGGTGCAGACAAAATTGGGCCTTGGGTGTTGGTGGTGCCTGAACACTGTAAACTCTCACAGTTACTCTTGTTGGGTGAAGGAACGAGCCCTGCTGTTAAAAACTAGAAAACAAAAATAAAGCCTCGTACACACGATGGGATTTTCCGCAGACAAAACCTCAGACTTTTGCCCAATGGCGTGTGCCTGGATTTTGTCTTGCATACAAACGGCAAGGAATTGTCAGCCAACAAACACAAACATAGTGACGTACTATGTGTTTTTTCAGCTCTTTAACACCACTCTTTGGCCGTCTTCTGCTAATTTCATGTTAGTAGAAGTTTTGTGAGTGTTGATTTGCGCTTTTCATTTCACACTTTTCATTTAGCGTTTTTCAGTTTGCGCTTTTCATTTCGTGCTTTTCAGTTTGTTTCTGAATGGCCGTTCGTCAACCAGACATGTTGCGGAATCGGAGGAGAGCGTGTTATTTATTATTGGCCTTGGAGTTATTGCTTTGACACAAGTCCAGTCCAGGAACAGGAGGAGTTATTGGACGAAAAATTGGTTGCTTTATTAATTTTGACCAATTATGTCATATGCCTTTGCTGCTGGAGCTCCAGGAGAATAATCCAGATGTTTTTAGGAATTATCTCCGGATGACGGACCCCTGCTTTCACCAACTCTTGGCACTGCCAACCCCCTACACCAATGCCAGAAGTCTGCCAAGCAAAATAGGTGAGTTGGAAGCTCTGGTGCATGAGGAGAGCTATGATGTAATTGGTATTGCTGAAACTTGGCTTCAATCCTCACATTACTGGGCTATTAATATTCCTGGCTATGCACTCTTTCGGAGAGAAAGGGTAAAAAGGAAAGGTGGCGAGGTCTGTCTCTATGTGAGAATTGATCTCAAAGCAAGTGTGAAAGAGGACCTGGTTGATGGAGAGTGTGATGAGTCTGAAGGAAAGTTAATCATTGAAGTTTTTATAGACCACCCAAAGTTAACGAGGAGGTGGAGACTCAGCTCCTTGCACAGAAGGGAAGGGCTGCAAGGGCTGGGATGGTGATAATAATGGGGAATTTTAACTACCCAGAAATTGACTGGAGTAATGGCACTGCTGGGACAGTTAAAGGGCAAAAAATTATAAACCTATTACAGGACATTTTTTTGGTCCAGTTTATTGAGGCCCCAACTAGGAATGAAGCTCTGTTGGACCTGGTAATCTTAAACCATGCAGAGCTTATTACTAATGTCCAGATAAAGGAACACCTGGGTAGCAGTGATCATAACATGATTTCATTTGATTAGCTCTAAACAATAAATACATACTAGAAAGATAAAAACACTTAACTTTAAGATAAACACAGAACAGAAATGGGAATTCTTCAAAAATACTGTTTGGGACCCCACTGCAAAGTATATTCCCATGGGCAATAAGTTTAAAAGGCTAAAAACAAAACCTAGCTCACAGCCAAAGTTAAAAAAGCTATAAACAATAAGAGAAGAGCTTTTAAAAATATAAAAATTAAGGAACACTAGTGTTGTTTAAATGTTACAAAGAATTTAACAGAATATGTAAAAAGGAAAATTCAAAACGAATGACAGATTGCAAAAGATAATAGGACAAAACCCCCAAAAATTCTTCAAATATATTAATAGTAAAAAGGTCAAGTTTGAGCATGCAGGCCCTTTACAAAATAATCTAGGGTGGGTGACTGGGGACAAAAAAAGGCAAATTTATTAAATACTTTCTTCAGCTCTGTGTATACAAAAGAGCATGGGGGAGCTCATGTCCATAATGGGGGTGGTATTGACACAGCCTGAATAATCCACAATGGCTCAAAAGTGATAAGGTCCAGAAATATTTAGACAGAATAAAGGGGCATAAAGCACCTGAACCTGATGGCATTCACCCACGTATCCTAAAAGAATTGAGCTCTGTCATTTCAGAGCCATTGTATCTAATTTTTAGGGACTCATTAATGACAGGAATAGTACCACTGGATTGGCGCAGGGCGAACATGGTGCCTATATTTAAAAAGGGATCAAAGTCTTTACCAAGTAACTATAGACCTGTTAGTTTAACTTCTATAGTCGGAAAGATACTGGAGCATTTAATAAAAGATCACATAGATGAGTTCTTGCTGGAATAAAACATTTTAACCACTTTCAGACCGGACCATTTTGCTGGCTTAAGACCAGACCACTTTTTGCGATTCGGCACTGCGACGCTTTAACTGACAATTGTACGGTTGTGCGACATGGCTCCCAAACAAAATTTACGTCCTTTTTTTCCCACAAATAGAGCTTTCTTTTGGTGGTATTTGATCACCCCTGCAGTTTTTATTTTTTGCGTTATAAACAAAAAAACAGCTTGGATTCATGAAAGACAGAAGTTGTCAGACAAATCTGATTTCTTTTTATAAGTAAAACCTTGGACAGAGGGGTGGCTGTGGACGTGGTATACTTGGATTTTGAAAAAGCGTTCAACACAGTTCCCCACACGCAGCTCATGTATAAGGTAAAGTCTACAGGCCTGGAAATATCAGTTTGTAAATGGATAAAAAACTGTCTAGAAGACAGAATTCAGAGAGTAGTAACATTTCTGTCTTTGCAAATGACACTAAGCTATGTAGTGGAATAACGCTCTTACAGGATGTCTCCAATTTACAAGCTGACCTCAATGCTCTGTCTAATTGGGCGACTATGTGGCAGATGAGCTTTAATGTTGAGAAATGTAAAGTTATGCACTTGGGGGGCTAAGAATATGCATGCATCATACATGTTAGGGGAGTACAACTGGGGGAATCCATGATAGAGAAGGATCTGGGGGTTTTGGTAGATCATAAGCTCAATAATAGCATGCAATGCCAAGCTGCGGTTTCCAAAACGAGCAAAGTCCTTTCTTGTATTAAGAGAGGTATGGACTCCAGAGAGAGAGATATAATTTTGCCCCTGTTCAAATCATTAGTAAGACCTCACATGGAATATGCAGTTCAGTTTTGGGCACCAGTATTCAAAAAGGATATTGGGGGAACTGGAGAAAGTGCAGAGAAGGACAACTAAACTGATAAGAGGCATGGAGGAGCTCAGCTATGAGGAAAGATTAGAGAAACTGAATTTATTTTCTCTTGAGAAGAGGAGAATAAGGGGGGATATGATCAACATGTTCAAATATATAAGGGGTCCATATAGTGAACTTGGTGTTGAGTTTTTCTCTTTAAGTCAACCCAGAGGACACTGGGGCACTCTTTATGCCTAGAGGAAAAGAGATTTCATCTCTAAATACGGAAAAGTTTCTTCACAGTAAGAGCTGTGAAAATGTGGAATAGACTCCGGCCAGAGGTGGTTCTGGCCAGCTCAGTAGATTGCTTTAAGAAAGGCCTGGTAACTTTCCTAAATGTACATAATATACAGTAACTGGGTACTAAAATTGATAGGTAAAGTTGATCCAGGGAAAATCCGATTGCCTCTTGGGGGATCAGGAAGGAATTTTTTTCCCCTGCTGTAGCAAATTGGAGCATGCTCTGCAGTTTTTTTTTTGCCTTCCTCTGGATCAACTGTGGGTATATAATTAGGTATATTGGATTGTAAGATATTTTTTTATTTTATTTATTTATTGTTTTTAAGGTTGAACTGGATAGACTTGTGTCTTTTTTCGACCCGACTAACTATGTAACTATATTAAGAAGCAGGACACATGCATGATGCTTTTATTTTATTTTTTGGTTGAATAATAATGATTTGATTTGTTTTATACATTATATTTTTGGATGCATAAAATGCACTTTTTGTTTAAGTTCGATTGCCAGATAGCATGTCTAATTTTATTTGTTTTCTTTTTTTAATGTACAATAACAAAATTGTGGAGAATAATACTCGGCTATGTGTTTTACTTCAAATGACAGTTTGGGGGTAGTGGGTAGTTACATTTAAAAAAAAATGCAATGTAAATTTGACAAGGGACACCAACATAGTTGTATCTTTGATCTTAAAAACTACGGGATAATGGTGTTGTGGTAACTTGCCCAAAAAAAAGCATAATAATATTATTCTTGATAGCACTAGAAAGCTTATAGGACGAAGATAAATTCATCAATCTAGTGCAGAGCTCACTTTATCAGATAGGTGGCGTGCTCATTGGCTAAATTCAGAGGTCCAGAATTTTACAGGATACCAACCAGGTTCATATACTACAAACCATTTTTTTGCCTACTGCAAAGTCAATTAAGCAACATTGGAAGCAAGAAATTTGACTTCAGTTCTGTTGATTCAAACGCTTCAGCATGGCCATCCCATTCGTGTATGCTGTCATGCTTGTGTCAGGAAAACGGAAAATTGTATACTTACCTGGCGGTAATTTTCCTTTCCTGATGCAAAGCATCAAGCCAATTTTTGTATAAAGTTTCAGTGGAACTGTATTGTAGTAAAGAAGAAAGTATGTTGGGTTCTTTAGTACAGGGCAGTGAATAATTTTTCAAGCAGTTCTGTGAACCTGCATCCAAGTCACATCTCCAGCAAAAGGTTTATATGGAAGGGTACATGGAGTTTAGCCGTGAAGGGCTGTGGTACAAATGTGAATAACGATTTGGTATCTACTGGCAGAGGATATAAGAAGGAGGAAGTAAGAAAACATATGTATTTTGGATCAAATGAGAGAGGTGTTTGGAGGTCCTGTTTGGAGGCTCTTGGGTCAAGATTAAGAGTTGGGTGACAGCTAAAGGATATTCAGAGGGCCCAGGGCCATGAAGTCAGGATTTGTAGCATTTATTCAGCCATAAAACAGATCCTTATGAGCTGTAAGACCCATAGATTATACCATTGGAATACTCTGTGTCATGCAGGCCAAGAGAGAAATTGGAGTTTCCTAGGATAGGAAATAGGGGGGGGGGAAATTGAGGAGATTCCATAGGCAGTAAAAGGCTTCCAGGTTACAGCTATAGAAGGGTGTTTGTGGAGGTCAGGAGTTGGAACCGGCCCTGGGCAACACAGGAGGGTGTCCTAACAGGGAGGGAGAAATGGCTTGTTTCTTCCCTACACATTACTTGATGACACTGTGCCCATTCCAGCACTCTTGTAAGGTTTTAAAGCTTCAAAATTTTGGTAGCTAATATAAGTGGTAAGGTCAGCCAGCAGATTGGAAATGGTAACATCTAGGTTATTGAGAAAGAAGATTGAGATTTTATATCGATGGAAACATATCCAAATCCACACCTCCTCTCAAAACGTGTCCCTCCTGTACATGGACAACCCGTGTGCCAGCCACTGTCGTCCGTCTCCACTTCCAATCAGAATTACAAAAAGATATATCAGCCGCAGTCCAGTTTCAGCTCCTCTTGTCAAAATGACTAGTTATCAAAAAAATGACTGCATACAGCAATGTCCTCAACTGGGAACCCCCCTTTTGACACATTTCACTAGTCCTGACTTGCTCACAAGGATAGCCACCCTTGTATGAACAAATTAAAATTAGGGAACAAGCATAAGGTGAGAAATTTGGCAAATAATTTCAGGTCAATGTTGAGCAAGGATATAGGTCTGTAGTTTGAGCAGTGTTGGGTATATTTCCCTTCCTTAGGTAAAATAGAGAAATGGGCCGAAAAAGACAGAAAGATTTTTGATAGCCTCAGCTAATTCAAAAGGCTTTATTGGTTTATCTAAAAAATGAGATGTGTGTGTGTGTGTGTAGGTCAAGGGATGACATTCCTGTCTTCTTGAGAAATTGCTATCTCTGTTGATAGTGGGGTCTGGACGCTTCCACTAATGGTGATAAAGGAAATAAACGTTCTCACGCTCTGCTGTTGAAGGGCATTGGACAGAAATTTACTGCACTGGTTCCCATACTAGAGTTTTCAATTTTCATAACTGTTTTACTCCAGACAGTAATGTTCCTTTTTGTAAAGTTTCAATAAATTCTCTTTGGAGCCTCAACTTCACTTCTACCCATATGTAATGCAAGAGATTACTACATATATATCTTCACAGCCCTTTGCTGAACTGAATGTTGTCTTGTACACACATGGAGATGAGAATTTAAAGTGAAGATGCTATACAGGTCATTACTGATTTTTTTTTCAATCCAAGAATATACTGTATATGTGGATGAAGCTGTTTTTTTACATTTGTCTCAAGTGGACATTAGAAATAAGCAAGTTTTTTTTTTTTATTATTGCACCTTTTTCACGGAAGACCAATAATACAAACAAGCAGACTGGCTATCAGTGTTACCTTAATCAAAACTAATTCACTCTGCATAATGGCCTTACCCTATTTACATGCCCTGGCTTGCTATTCAGTCATATTCATCCGTCACGAAAAAGCCTATTATAAGATTGCTTGTCCCAGGTCACTAGTCTCAAGGCTATTTGTCATATTAAACCACTTTCTGATTTACAGTTATGCATAAACCGAACTGAATACACAAATATATATAATGTGTAGAAAAAAAATTACATTAATCTGAGCTGCACAGCAAGCAAAGCCAGTCAGGCCACAGGCAATATAATGAATTGTTTTGGCACTAGTATTACATGTAAATAATTGCAGAACGTAAGCGCCAACCAAAAGCTAGGCATAGATAAACATAAAACCACCTCGCTGAGATGCTGGCAGCAGCACTTCATAATTACAGAAGTAATTGCGTCCCTCCTAGCAGATAAAACATAAAGCCACGGGCCATATCAATCCTTGTCAAATCTTATTCTTAATCAAAAACATGCCATCACAAGCATCATGTCTTCATTTACTTCAGTCTACTTCATTTCCATCTCAATGTCAAGTGAAAGAGCAAAGACAGGCAAACTGACTCAATTTCATTAATCACGCGGACAAGTATTGCAAAATGCTAATTGAGGGCATCATAAGAGTCCAAGGCAAATGCAAAAGGGTTATTACTTTTGTTCTCTAAAAGACCTGGTGTGCACAGCCCAGCACTTAGAATATTAATTGCTCCCTTGCTGATCAAATTCCTTGTTTTATAGTCTGAGGTGGTAGTCATACTTCCTTTGCTACTGCCCAAGGGCTCAAAGAGCAAAAGAGAATCTATCGGGGGCATATCAGTTGGGATAACTGCTAAGAACTATGAAAGGCCAACCCTCTTTTAATAAACCTTTAGGATTATCTGTAAACAGGATAGGATGTAAAATAGCACACTTCATGCACACTGGATGTTTTTGCAGCTGCTTCTAAGGTGTAAGGTGTTTTTTTTTCTCTCTCTCTAAACTCCCCTGCATGTTAGCCTAGGTTTCCATGCACACATAAGCTTTTAGCAGCGTTTAGTGGCAGATAGCTTTGGCAGTATGTTTAGGGTCGTTCTCCTGCTGAAAGGTGAAACTCTACCCCAGTCTCAAGTCTTTTGCACACTTTAACAGGTTTTCTTTAAATATTGCCCTCCATCCATCTTTCCATTAACTCTGACCGGCTTCCCTGTCCCTGCTGAAGAAAAGCATCCCCACAACATGATGCTGCCACCATGTTTCACGGTGGGGATGGTGGGTTCAGGGTGATGGGAAGTGTTAGTTTTCCTCCACACATAACATTTTGTTTTTAGGCAAAAAAGTTAAATTTTTGTCTCATCTGACCAGAGCACCTTCTTCCCACATGGTTTCTCACAAACTGCAAATGGGACCTTTTTATGGCTTTCTGCTTGTCACTCACTTCTCCTACCTGAGCTGCGGATCTCTACAGCTCCTGGAGAGTTACCATGGTCCTCTTGGCTGCTTCTCTGATTAAAGTGGTTGTAAACCCTTACAAACCACTTTGACCTACAGGTAAGCCTAGATTAAGGCTTACCTGTAGGTCTAAGTAATATCTCCTAAACCTATGCGGTTTAGGAGATATTTCCAAAAAGCCAGCCACCGCTGTAGACTGCGCATGCACCGTAAACAGCGGCGTGCAGGTGCACTGGGCAGGCTGCAGATCGCGGCGATATGCCACGAGTGTCAGCTCCCGTGCACATGCGCGAGAGTGACATCATCGCTGCTCCGGCGAATCACAGCGGCGGAGCAGCGAGACCCGGAAGTCACTCCGGGATCCATGGCAGCGGCAGACATGAAGACGAAGGACCGCTTCGGGGGCTTCGTTCTCAGGTAAGTTATTCATAATGAGCTAGTATGCTATGCATACTAGCTTATTATGCCTTTGCCTTGCAGGTTGCTGTTTTTTTTCCCCCCATGGGTTTACAACCACTTTAATGCTCTCTTTGCCTGGCCTGTCAGTTTAGGTTGATGGCCATGTCTTTGTAGGTTTGCAGTTGTGCCATACTCTTTCCATTTTCAGATAATCGATTGAACAGTGTTCAAAGCTTGGGATCATTTTTTTATAACCTAACCTTTCTTTAAACTTCTCCACAACTTTATTCCTGACCTGTCTGGTGTGGTGCTTGGCCTTCATGAGGCTGTTTGTTCACTAAGGTTCTCTAACAAACCTCTGAGAACTTCACAGAACAGCTGTATTTCTACTGAGATTAAATTACACACAGATGGACTCTATTTATTAATTAGTTGGCTTCTGAAGGCAACTGGTTCCACTAGATTTTAGTTAAGGGTATCAGAGTAAAAGGGGGCTGAATATAAATGCACACTTTTCAGATATTTATTTGTAAAACATTTTGAAAACCATTTATAATTTTTCCTTCCACTTCACCGTTATGTGCCACGTTGTGTTGGTCTATCACATAAAATCCCAATAAAATACATTTACGTTTTTGGTTGTACCATAACAAAATGTAATAAATTTCAAGAGGTATGAATACTTATTCAAGGCACTGTATTACACAGGCATGGGCTACATTACTGGGCACTGCATCTGCAAGAAGGGTGGCGAACTGGTGGAGTGGCGGTACAAGTGGAGAATGAACATAAACTATGCAGTGAGTCTTCTGGTTGGTGGATAGCAGAGAATACAGCAATGTCTCTAAGTTGTCCCTCCTCATGCAGGAACCTGACCATGGGGCTTAATCACTGTCTTAACCAGCATAGTTCCTCTCTCTACTCTAGTCACTCGCACAATGCGTGCCAACCCCAATAGGGTACTGGTATTTATTACCACTGTCCCACGCAAGTTAGCCTTCAAAGTTCACCAGGGATTGCAGCATCCAATCAGACAACTCTCTCCCTGAGAATCCTACAAAGTCTGTAGAGAAACAATGTTCCTTTAAAAGAGAAGTATGGAAACAAGCATTTTTTTGGAAAAGTAAGGAAAGAGTGCACCAAGTGATTATCGTGATTATCATGAACTAGACTCTCCCATTCTGAGTCAGTCTAATGAAATAAAAAGCTATTTCGTTAGAGCAGAAAAGGGTAGGGATCAGCTTCAAAGTTTGTTACAATCCCTGAGATGTACAACGAGCACCCAAAGGGGTTTGTTTTTTCCCAACAAAAATGGAGCTACTCTTTAACCACTTGCCGACTGGTGCACACCGATGTACGTCGGCAGAATGGCATGGACAGGCAAATGACTGAACAGGTACATCTCTTTATATTTGCAGCTGTGCCATCGTGTGCGCGCACGCCTTTCGGGACCTCCGTGAGTGCACAGGACCCGCAGGGATACCCGCGATCAACTCACGGGGAGAAAGAACGGGGAGATGCTAATGTAAACAAGCATTTCCTCGTTCTGCCTAGTGACAGTGTTACTGATCTCTGCTCCCTGTGATTGGAGCAGAGATCAGTGACGTCTCATACACAGCCACGCCCCCCACAGTTGGAAACACTCCCCAGGGCTCACTTAACCCCTCCCCGCCCCCTAGTGGTTAACTCATTCAATGCCAGTGTCATTTACACAGGAATCAGTGCATTTGTATAGCACTGATTGCTGTATAAATGACAATGGTCCCAAAAATGTGTCAAAAATGTGTCCGCCATAATGTTACCAAAAATATTAATAAAAATGCCATAAAACTATCCCCTATTTTGTAAACGCTATAACTTTTGTGCAAACCAATCAATAAAAGCTTATTGCGATATTTTTATTTTTTATTTTTATTTTTACCAAGAATATGTAGAAGAATACGTATCAGCCTAAACTGAGGAAAAAAAATGTTTTTTATATATTTTTGGGGGATATTTATTATAGCCAAATAAAAACCGCAGGGGTGATCAAATACCACCAAAAGAAAGCTCTATTTGTGTTAACAAAAGGACGTCAATTTTTGGGAGCCACGTCGCACGTCAGTTAAAGGGACGTAGTGCCGAATTGCAAAAAGTGATTTGGTCTTTGGCCTGCAAAATGGTCCAGGGCTTAATGCCTCATACACACGATCAAACAATCCGGTGGAAAAGTCCAGTGAACTCAAGTCCGCCGGACAATCCGCCCGTGTGTAGGCTCTGGCGGACTTTTTTTACCCAAAAGTGCGGCGGACTAAGAAAGTATTTTTGCACTCCAATATGTCCGCCAGACTCGCATTTCGGCGGACAGTACGGCCGTGTGCCAGTCCACCGTACTTTTGAAATGAGCGGACTTTTCCCACCCGGAGAAAAAGTCCGCTCATTTTGAGCGCGTCTCCAGGTAGCCGGGGCCAGGGAAGGAGGCGTCGCTGGCCCCGTCACCTGGTATGGACTTAAAGGCGAATCCCTACGCCAGAAAAATCGGCGTGGGGGTCCCCCCCCTAGGTCCATATCAGACCCTTATCCGAGCACGCTACCCGGCCAGCCAGGAAAGGGGGTGAGGACAAGCGAGCGGCACTCCCCCTCCTGAGCCGTACCAGGCCGCGTGCCCTCAACATGGGGGGGTACCTTGCCGCGCGCCCCCCCCACCCCAAAGCACCTTGTCCCCATGTTGATGAGGACAAGGACCTCTTCCTGGCCGTTGGTTGTCGGGGTCTGCGGGCGGGGGGCTTATCGGAATCCGTGAGCCCCCTTTAATAAGGGGGCCCCCGGATCCCGGTCCCCCCACCCTATGTGAATGAGTAGTTTATTGCACAGCTCCGGGGGTCTTCTTCCGTCTTCGGGGGTCTTCTCGCCGGATTCCTCCGCTATCTTCTGCTAGCTCTTTTACTAGCGGAGGAGCCCGGCTTTCTTCTTTGCCGCCGCCGCCCTCTTCTTCTGACTTCGGGGGTCTTGTCCCCCTCTTCGGTTCTTCTTGCTGGGCCACCGCTCCTTCTCCTAGCTCTTTTACAAGCGGTGGCCTGGTCTTCTGTCGCCGCTGTCTTCTGGCCTTCTGTTCTTCTCTTCTGTTCTTCTCTTCTCTTCTGGAGATGTTGCCTCGTCGCTGTCTCCGGTCACAATGACAGGGCTCATTTGTCCCCCCCCCTCTTTCCTGGCTGGCCAGGTAGTGTGCTCGGATAAGGGTCTGATATGGGGGGGACCCACCACGCCGATTTTTCGGCGTAGGGATTCCCCTTTAAGTCCATACCAGGTGACGGGGGCCAGCGACGCCTCCTTCGCTGGCCCCGGCTACCTGGAGACGCGCTCAAAATGAGCGGACTTTCCTCCGTGTGTGTGTGTGTGGGCAAGTCTATTCATTTCAAAAGTATGACGGATAGTCTGGTGGACTTAGTACGCTGTATTAGTCCGCTGCAAAAGTACCATGTGTGGGCAAGTAGCTCGTTCGGAAAGTCCGGCGGAAAGTCCAGAGGAAAGTCCGGCGGACAGTCCGGCAGAAAGTTCGCCAGACTAAGTCCGCCGGATAGTCTGCTACGTGTGTACACAGCATTAGTGGTTAAAAAAGTGCTGTTCTTAAACTTGTCCCCTGTTTATCTATAATTATTTGCATGTTATATATTCATTGCAGAGAAATGTTCACCTTTAACTGTTTTCTGTATTCTGGCACTAGTGTTGCACTTGATGTCAGCACTGACCATCATGTTCTGTAGACCAGCAACAGCTGGATAGCCACAGGTTGTCCATGCAATCATCTGTACAATAAAGCCATTAACTTCAAACAGAATAATGTATGTAATTATATTAATCTCAATGTCAAATATGATGCCAGGCATGTCTTTAGGAATTACTGTAGCTTCACAGGTGGGCAGATTGAGACCCGGCAGGAATACAATATGACACATGAAGGATACATAGCACTCTCATTTGCATCACTAATCAAAATGTACTAAGCCTGAATGGGAAGTTGCAATGATAGACTATGAGAACGATAGAAAAAGAACAGTAGAGGAGAGGGAGTTGGAGAGAGACACAGGCTAGGAAGAGGTAAAGAGATGGAGGAGAAGAAAGAGAAAAAGAGCAATAGAGAAGTTGGAGAGGTAAGAGAGAAAGAGAACAGGGAAAAATAAAGAGTGAATCGGGAGACAGAGACAGGGAGGTGATGGAGAGATAGAAAGCTGGAATAAGAGAGGAAAAAAAGAAAAAAGGAGATTAAGGGTCCCTGCACACTAGGTGGCTGAAAAAAATTGCCAGAACCTGTAGCAAAAAAAGCAGCAGAAAAAAAGTTCATAATGTATTGCACAAAAGTTTATAGGCATGTGTTTTATTTTTATTTTTTCCAAAACATTCCCTTCTGCTAATTTTTCACTATCAATGTACAGTTGAAATCACTGAATGCTCCTAAAAGCCACATTTATGTGTGTTTATGCTCATCAAGTCTTTTTTCTGCCAAAAAGCTCCTCCCAAAAATGCACTTGAGATTTATTTTTTAGCCTCAAAATGCTCCTCAAATATGCCTGTAAACGCCTAAATGTGCATGTATAAATAGGCTAACATAGAGCTGCTTATACAAGCTAAAGAAAGAAAAAAACCTGGATAAACAGCATTTTTGATGTGCATGAGGCCCAAAGCTTGCCACCTATGCCTTGAATGTTGGATGATTCCTAAATAAACTGGTCAAAATTTAAGCCATGGGTTGGCACCAACCAGCTTGGAAAAAGTTGGATCAACTTTTGTCAAAGGTGCTGGGTGGCAAATTGCTGGTCGAACAGTAGGTGCAACCAATCAGTGGACTGACTGGATGATCGAGTATTCCGACAGCCAAGGGTCCCCAGCTGTCAGAATGCAATAGCCTGTGGGCTGCATGAAAAAAATCAATATGTGTATTTCTAGGCTAAAACTGGTCAATACCCTAGTAGATTTTTAAATGAAAATTGTACAGTGGTACAAAAATTCTCAGTACAGTTGATGAATGTGTGGTAGCGGCCGGCTCAGCCTCTCATCGGTTCACTGAGAGCCTGAGCCGAGTGCTTGTCCAGGGATGTGGACAGATGTGGAAGTGGACTTCAGCTCGCTCTCTGCTGAAAATGGGTCACAGGAGTGCAAAACAAACTGCACTCCTGTGATCCACAGAAGTACAGCCAAATGAGCTTTGGCTGTACTTCTCCTTTAATGCATTCTATGGATTAAGATAAAAAAAACTTTAGTGTGCAGCAGCCCCCCTAATACTTCAGCCCCCCTAATACCTGAGCCCAATCTCGATCCAGCGATGTTGCACGAGTGCCTCGGCCATCCGGAACTCTCCTTCCTGATTGGCTGAGACCAGGCCCGGACTGGGACAAAAAATAGGCCCGGGCAATTTAGACTGAGCAGCCAATTTTCCAGCAACCGCCCGTTCGCGAGGGCAGTTGGTGATGGGATCATCACGGAGTCAGTCCTCTGTAATGTAATGGGGGCACTGTGATATAAAGGGGACTGCACTGTAAATGAAACTGTAATGATTACAGTCCCCCTTTACAGTGCAGTTCCCTTTTCATCAAAATGCCCCTACCAATCACAGCCTTCCATTACAGTGCCCCTTGCAGTCATGCCCCCTCATTTTTCTCTGTAATCGCAGTGGCCCCTGTTACTGTCTGCCTCCCCTGCACAGTCCTACCTTTGGCAGGGCAGAGGCAGGACTCAGCCTGCATGTCCTCTACCATCTCTCCCACCCCTCCAACGATGTCATCCTATAAGCAGAGTAGGGATTATATTAACAAACGGGTGATTACCTGCTTGTTGTTATTTAAAGACTCCCACTTTATTGAACCTGTATTACCATTGATTAGGTCTTTCTGCACCAAGGCTTTGTTCTCTTCTTTTTTTCACCTATAATATTTTAGGTTTTCCCATTTTCTATTTTTCTTTTTTTTCTTATTCCGGTTTCTTACTCGTGTTTTTTCATTTTTTAGTCTTTATTTTTTATCTCTCCTTTTTTTCCTTTTCTTTTATTATTATTTATATTTTTATATTTATGTTTTATTTATTTTTTCACACTTTATTTATTTTTTATTACTTAGGTAATTTTCTTGTTTTTTTTTAAGTTTATTTTCATACATTTTTCTCAGTTGCACCTTATCCTCTTAAATTGTCTCCTTTTCCCGCTCATTTATTCCCTTTTTCCTATTTGCATTTCTCTATTATCTTTATGCTTTTTTTATTTTTCACTCGTATTTTTCTCTAATTTTCCTCTCCTTTTTCTGTTTCTTTTTTCCTTGTTTTTCCCCTTTCTTTTCATATATCCCCCCTTTTTTTTTTATATCTGTTCTTCTTCCTTCCTCCTCCTCTTCTTCCCCCTTTCTTATCTCCTTTTTGCCGCCATTCATTTTCATCTATTTACACTTTCCTGTGTCCTCCATTACTCCTTTTCTGGTTTACCTGTTTTCCTTCTGTGTCTCCTTTTCCTTGCCTCCCGATCTGATGGCTTCACTTCTCACTATGCACTTACACTTGCTTCTCACGTTTCCTGTCTTCTCACTCCTGTTGGTTTTTTGAATGGACGTAATCTGCCTGGGTGGGCGGGGTCTCCAGACGTCATACGTTTCCATGACATCAGCGGCCCCAGCCCTGGCAGCAGCGTGCGTGCGTGCGTGGACAGCAATCGCTGTTTTGATTGGATCCGACATGTTGCCTAGCAACCACGGATCCCTGCACTCACGCTGTTCAGTGTCTCCGGCTCCTCCCGCCCCTGCTCTGCTAATAGATTACATTGTCGGCAGGGCAGGAGAGCCTGGAGAGGAGACACAGGCACAGCCACATGGTGAGAGGTGACTGCGGCCTGTGTTAACCCTCTCCAGGCCGTGGTCAATGCTTAACTACCGATTTGCGGCCCGGTAATCACCAGGTATCGGACTGCGGCCCCGATGTTGATCCCGGCGGGTCCGGCCCACCGGGCAAGTGCCCGGTGTGCCCTATGGCCAGTCCGGGCCTGGCTGAGACAAAATAGCAGCACCATTGGCTCCTGCTGCTGTCAATCAAAGTCAGTTAGCCAAGCAAGAGAGAGAGAGGGCGTTGCTGGGCCGCAGCTTCGTGTATAAATGAACATACAGAGCAGTGGCTCGGCTCGTGTGCCCCCATAGCAAGCTGCTTGGTGTGGGGGCATCCAACAGTAGGGAGGGGCCAAGAGAGCCAGCAAGGGATCCAAGAAGGGGACGATCCGGGCTGCTCTGTGCAAAACCACTGCACAGAGCGGGTAAGTATGACATGTTTGTTATTTTTAAAGAGAAAAAAAAGAGATTTTAGTATCACTTTATGGGCCGGTTCCCACCATAAAAACGGTGCATCTGGGTACATTCGGTTTTGTGCATTCCCACACAATTTTGGCAGCTTATTATTGCCAATAGACTGTTGAACATGTAGGAAATAATAAAAAGTATAGCAGGCACAGTTTTATAAATTGTGTTACACTACACAGCATGGTACTGATGGCCATGAAAGCATCTGCATTTGCCAGATGCATGGGGGTGCCATTAGGCGTTATTGGCACCTGCACACAGGGGGCAGCATGTTTCTGTGTGGTGTGGAATATGCACAAGGAAACGTTTATATCCCACATTGCCAGTGTAGTGAATCAGCCTTAAGAGACAAGAACAAGATGCATGAAAAGATACAATATAGTCAGACAGAAAGTTATTTAGGGCAAATAATCTTAACCTGTGATCAGACAAAATAAAAATGAAGTACAAATTATTTATGCTTAAATGGTCTGTGCAGATGCTCCATTTTTTCTATTTTAATTTTGTAGTTTGTGCCGATGTTTTCATGTAAAATAATTTGCACTTGTCAGTTCTGACAAGAGTTGCTATGACAGTGGGACTAGGTAAACTTTGAATATTTACATGTCGCTGGCACATCGCATTAATTCCTCATCTGGCAGTGACATACCTTTCTCTGCTTTCTTGGTGTCTTGCTTTTCTAGGAGAAGGTAGCGTGGACTTTCAGGGAAAAAGGGTAAAACCATCAGCTGTATCACAGCTGGGATCAGAATAAATCCAAATAAGCAGGGCCATACGGATTCCTGAAAGATTGAAGAAAATTTTATTTTTAGTGACTAAATACATAAGAATCTTACTGACTGCTACTAGATTGGATCCCTGACACTTCCATCACTATGGCTGGGCAGCCAAGTACAGCCTGGAACTGATGGTGGGTTTCCCAGATCTCTTACCTGCGATACCATGACATATACATTATATTGTCAAAAGTATTGTGACGGTCGGAGATTCCAACAACCAAATCCATGGGATTTTCTCCATCAGATTTTGTCCGACGGATCTTGTCCGAAACCGTTGCATGCACACGGTCGGACAAAGTTGTCGGAAAATCCGATCTTTCAGAACGTGATGACGTAATTTCGTTACGATGGGACTACGTTCAGGCTAGTAGCCAATAGCTTTGATGTAGGAATTTGATCTGAGCGTGCGTGGCACTTTGTCCGATCGGAATTCTCTACACATGATCGGAGTATGTCCGATCGGAGCATTTTGTCGGAAAATATCTCCGGCAAGTTGGAAAATTTGGTCCGACGGATATTCCGACGGAAACAGTCCGATGCAGACCACACACAGTCGGAATATCTGACAAAACGCTCCGATCGGACACATTCCGTCGGAATCTCCAATCGTGTGTACAAGGGCTTAGACCGTAGGGTTTGATACTGAGTGGACCCACCCTTTTCATCTATAACAGCTTTAACTCTGCTGGGAAGGCTGTCCACAAGGTTTAGGAGTGTGTCTATGGGAGTGTTTGGCCATTCTTCCAGAAGTGCATTTGTGAGGTCAAGTCAAGTTCCTCCACCCCAAACTCGCTCATTCATGTATGGACCTTGCTTTGTGCACTGGTGCGCAGTCATGTTGGAACAGGAAAGGGCCATCCCCAAACTGTTCCCACAAAGTTGGGAGCATGAAATTGTCCAAAATGTCTTGGTATGCTGACCTCTTAAGAGTTATCTTCACTGGAATTAAGGGGCCAAGCCCAACCCCTGAAAAACAACTCCACTCCATAATCCCCCCTCCACCAAATGATTTGGACCAGTGCACCAAGCAAGGTCCATAAAGACATGGATGAGCCATTTTGGGGTGGAGGAACTTGAATGGCCTGCACCTCAACCCAATAGAACACTTTTGGCATTAATTAGAGCGGAGACTGCGAGCCAGGCCTTCTCATCCAACATCAGTACCCAAGCTCACAAATGCGCTTTTAGGAGGAATGGTCAAAGAGACACATTCCTAAACCTAACATCTACTTGACTTTCTACAGCATACATTTCCCCCAAAAAAACGTCTTTACCATGCTTCAGTTATTTTTGAACACAGGAGCGATAGCCCTTATCCCCCCCCGTTCTCCTCCTGAACCTGCACCAATCCTCTTGCACCTGATCCTACCTTCCAGCACTGTGCTCTGGGGGGTTTGCCTGGATCTGTGGGATGCTGGGATTCCAATGAAATCTCAGGACAGCCATGCCCCTTCCAGGACGGTTCGGAGATATGTTGGGTGTACCTCTTGTGCGGAGCACGCTCATTAATGCCTGAGATCTGGCAGAGACTCATGTCATGGAAAAATCTAACATTAAGGCAGTTCCCCAGCTTAGAGATGAGCCTTCTCTGTGTGCAGTAATTAAAGTACAGAGTTCCTCTGAAAAGCGACTTATCCCATGTCACAACTCAGTGTGACTTGTATGTTTGCATCAGGAGGGACATGCTGAGCCTGCACCCACACCATCAGTCCAGCGTACCTCTCCCAAAAAGCAAACAATTGAGCTGCAAGTTTGAAAATGACTTGCTAAGCTATTGCTAGACTTGCCAGTCTTCATAAATTTGTTGCAAAATTGCAGCAAGTCCTCATTGTATGATTCCAAATTAACTTTATTTGCAAAGTCTTTCTGCAAGTCTGCTACAAGTTCTGGTTCAGTTATGTAGTTCAATAGTCATCCCACCACCTTTGACTTGCATAGTTCTTGCTGTAGACTCACCACTTTTGCTCTTGCCAGAGATTTGCCATGCAAATTTGCTACTGGTTGGAAAAGGGATTACTAAAACTTGTGCTTCGAAGTGCTCTGCAAATATACAACTTGCCAGTAAAAAATGTTCAGCAAGTTAACAAGACATGCCTCTTACACACAATCAGACATTTCCGACAACAAAACCGTGGAATTTTGTACGAAGGTTGTTGGCTCAAACTTGTTTGCATGCACACGGTCACACAAATGTTGGCCAACAATTACGAACGTAGTGACCTACTAGAGGTACTACGTGGTTTTTCAGCTCTTTAGCAACACTCTTTAGGCTCCTTCTGCTAATTTTGTGTTAGCAGAAGTTTGGTGAGTGTTGATTCGCGCTTTTCTTTTCGCATTTTTCAGTTCGTTTCTGAACAGCCATTCCTCAACCAGACATGTTGTGGAATCGGAGGAGATAACGTGATATTTATTATTGGCCTTGGAGTTATTGCGTTAACATTTTTTTTTTGTTGAATAATGATTTCATTTGGTATATTTTATATATTTTTGGATGCATAGAATGCACTTCTTGGTTAAGTTCTATTGGCAGATTGCGTATCAAATTTTTTTTTTTAACGCACAATAAAAAAAAATTGTGTACAATAATGCGTTTATGCGTTTTACTTCAAATGGCAGTTTGGGAGCAGGCAGTTACATTTAAAAAAAATACAATGTAAAATTGACAAGGGACACAAACATCTTTGATCTTATAAACTACAAGATAATGGTGTTTTTGCCCAAATAAAAAAAACAAAAAAAACATAATAATATCATTCTTGATATTACTAGAAAAAAAAGCCTTTGAAAATTCGTTTGCAATAACTCCATCAGTATCATCAGCAAAGCAGCAAATGTCCAATAGAGCATACACATGGTTGGCTTTTCCGCCAACAGTCTGACATCCAACATTTCCCATCGATCACATCGTGTGTACGGGGCTTAACAATTTAACACAAATTTGTGGCAAGTTATTCATACTATCTTGGCTGTTACCTCACTCCCAGTAACAGAATAGGGTTCCGCTGAGCACATAGCGTGGGTCACATGCATGGTCTCACTTAACTCCTTCCTGTACCTTGTGACCAGGCCATAGATCTCCATAACCCAGGTTCGGGTCCAGCTGCCATTGGATACCAGCCGCTAGGGAGGGAGACAGAATGTTGACCCCTTCACTACCGGAGGACCTGTCACCTTTACCAGGTACTACGCTTGTAGCTTGTTTCTTTACTTGGTTACCTATAGCAACTACACTGCTCTTCTTATCTTGCTGAGTTAACTCTTTTGTAGTAGTTTTACTTCACACCCCATAGTGCTTCACAGACCCAGGTCCTTTAGAATACACCAGAACCAACATGCACCCCTTTGAGTAACTTCAGACCAGGCTCCTAATGGTTAATAAAACATTACTGAACATGATGCAGCATACTGTTCAATATGAGCAACATCCTTCCCTGATCCGAACTAGAATAATGTAGTGGTCCAGGCAATCCATGATGGCATTGTCTATGGCTTGGATCCTCAATTGCTTAAACTGTTCCCAACCGGCCCATAGCCAAATGACAGCTACAGGGCGGTTGGATAACTCTGGGATGGCGTACAGTGATGTCCTCCCAGAAATCCACTCTTGCGCGGTCCCTGGGGCGCTCAACCAAGAATGTCCATGACCACCAGGTCCACAGGACCCGGCGCATCACGAATCACGGTAAACGTCCGCTGATCGTGGCCGTTTACCACGTGATCACTTGTTAACAAACGGTCGTCAGGTTCCTCTCTGCCATACTCTGCCAATACTCTGCTAATACCCTGCCAATACTCTGCAATACCCTGCCAATACTCTGCCATACCCTGCCAATACCCTGAGAATACTCTGCAATACCCTGCCAATACCCTGCCAATACCCTGCCAATACTCTGCAATACCCTGCCAATACTCTGCAATACTCTGCCAATACCCTGCCAATACCCTGCCAATACCCAGCAATACCCTGCCAATACTCTGCCATACCCTGCCAATACTCTGCTATACCCTGCCAATACTCTGCCATACCCAGCCGTACTCTGCAATACCCAGCCATACTCTGCAATAACCAGCCGTACCCTGCAATACCCAGCCATACCCAGCCATACTCAGCCATACCCAGCCATGCTCGGCCATGCTCAGCTGTACTCAGCCTCTGTATGTGGCCAGGCTGTGGAAGTCTCACACATGTGGTATTGCTGTACTCAGGAGGAGTAGGAGAATCTATTTTAGGATGTCATTTTTGGTATGTACATGCTATGTGTGAAATATGGTATAAATTGGAAACTTTGTGTTAAAAAAAATGCATTTTAACCACTTCCATATGATGTCCTTGAATTTGTGTGGGGATATGTAAATGATGTCTGCAGCTACAGGCATCATTCAGATATCAGCTTTTTCAGCCAGTGATTTCCTACACCATAAGAATGATCATAGTGGCTGTTTGGTATTTTTTTTATGTGGGGTCTTATTGACCCTATATCTCACTGTAAAGAGGACCAGTCATGCCATATTCCTATTACAAGGAATGTTTACATTCCTTGCAATAGGAATAAAAGTGATCAAAAAATAAATTTTGGGGGAAAAAGTGTCAAACTAAAATAAATAAAGTAAAATGAATAAAAAAAAGAATAATTTTAAATCGCCCCTGTCCCTGTGTGCTCGCATGCAGAAGCGACCGCATACGTAAGAAAATGGTGTTCAAACCACACATGCAAGGTATTGCTGCAAACTTTAGAGCGAGAGCAATAATTTTGGCTCTAGAACCTCCCCTGTAACTCAAAACATGTAACCAGTAAAACATTTAAAACATCACCTATGGGTATTTTTAAGTAGCAAAGTTTGGCGCCATTCCACGAGTGTGTGCAATTTTGAAGGGTGACATGTTAGGTATCTATTTACTCAGCGTAACTTCCCATCTTGCACATTATGCAAAAACATTGGGCTAACTTTACTGTTTCTTTTTTTTTTAAAGCACAAAACTGTTTTTGTTCCCAAAAAAATGCACTTGGAAAAATTGCTGCGCAAATACTGTGAGAGATAAAAAAAAAAGTTGCAATGACAGCCATTGTATTCTCTAGGGTCTTTGCTAAAAAATCATATATAATGTTTTGGGGTTCTATGTAATTTTCTAGCAAATAAATGATGATTTTTACATGTAGGAGAGAAATGTCAGAATTGGCCTGGGTGCTCCAGAACGCCTGAAGGTGCTCCCTGCATGTTGGGCCTCTGTATGTGGCCACGCTGTGTAAAAGTCTCACACATGTGGTATCGCCATACTCAGGAGTAATAGCAGAATGTGTTTTGGGGTGTAATTTGTTGTATGCATATGCTGTGTGTGAGAAATAACCTGATAATATGACAATTTTGTGAAGAAAAAAAAAATCTTAAATTTTGCAAAGAATTGTGGGAAAAAATGACAACTTCAAAAACCTCACCATGCATCTTTCTAAATACCTTGCAATGTCTTCTTTCCAAAAAGGGGTCATTTGGGGGGTATTTGTACTTTTCTGGAATGTTACGGTATCAAGAAGAGGGCCGTCAGTACTTCAGGTGTGATCAATTTTCAGATATTGGCACCATAGCTTGTGTACTCTATAACTTTCACAAAGACCAAATAATATCCACCAATTTGTACTTATTTTTACCAAAGATATGTAGCAGTATAAATTTTGGACAAAATTTATGAAGAAAAATTACTAATTTGTTAAATTTTATAACAGAAATGAAGGAAAATTTATTTTTTTACCGAATTTTCTGTATTTTTTCTTTTATAGCGCAAAAAATAAAAACCCAGCGGTGATTAAATACCACCAAAAGAAAGCTCTATTTCTGTGAAAAAAAGGACAAAAACTTCATATTGGTACAGTGTTGCATGATTGAGTAATTGTCATTCAAAATGTGAGAGCACTGAAAGCTGAAAATTGGTCTGGTTAGGAAGGGGGTTTAAGTGCCCAGTGGTCAAGTGGTTAAGCAGCGCCACAAAGAGCCTGCAACACTTGAATCCACTGATACCCATTCTTTTCTCCGCTCCAGCATCCTCAGACCTTAGCTGTTCCTCCTTTTTATAGCACAGGTGGGCCGAATAGGACCAAAAGCCAGGGAACTGAGCTAAAACACTTAACCCTTTCCCCAGCCTGGGTCAGCTGCTGGCTAACTAAACCAGACATCTCAAGTCTCCCACAAGGTGTGGGAGCCTCTCGTATTTTGGGGGCAGCTCCTGGACACCCGCCAATGCTGCCCGATATCCTAGCTGCGGGGCTGATCCTGGATGGTCCCCTGGTTCACAGTCAGGGATGATCAATGCAACAGGAGGGACAGCTGTAAACACCAATCTCCCTGTACAGCTGACATCCGCTTCTCCTTCTCTCCCTCCCGCAGCTTCCCTCCTGCTGCACCGATCATCCCTGACTGTTTCTTGTATCCTCCTCCAGCCACCCTCTGTGTCCTTCTACTCCCCTGTTCTTCTTCCCCTGTTTTTCTACAGCTCCCCTCTGTGTCCTTTGCCCCCCCTTATTTTCCGGGTCTCCCTGTCCTTCTCCTGCGCCCCCTCATCCCCCACAGCCGGCTTCCCTCCTCTCCTCACCAACCAAGTGTGGGGATCTGTCAGGATGGCGAGCAGAGGAAGGGATTTTACTGAATTGTACACAGTGAGCGAGATCGCCCCTGTGTCCTGTGAAAACAGAGCAGAGTAACTTGTGTGTTACTCTGCTGAGTTTATGAATGGACAGGAGTAGGGATGAGCCGAACACCCCCCGGTTCGGTTCGCACCAGAACTTGCGAACGGCCCCCGCGTTCGTTACGAACGTTAGAACCCCATTGAAGTCTATGGGACTCGAACGTTCGAAATGGAAAGTGCTAATTTTAACGGCTAATATGCAAGATACTGTCCTAAAAAGGGTTTGGGGACCTGACTCCTGCCTCAGGGGACATGGGTCAATGCAAAAAAAAGTTTTAAAAACGGCCGTTTTGGCGGGAGCACTGATTTTAATGACGATTAAAGTGAAAAAAAAAAGTGAAATATTACTTTAAATATGGTGCCTGGGGGGTGTCTGTAGTATGCCTGTGAAATGCCACGTGTTTCCCGTGTTTAGAACAGTCCCTGCACAAAATGACATTTAACTGAAATAACACCATTTAAAACTGCTTGCGGTTTTAATGTTATATCTGGTTCCTGCAATATGGTTGAAAATCATTCAGAAAAATGGCATGGGTAGCCCTCCCTGCCCATTACCAGCCTATTTGGGTCTTGTACGCATATTAAGGGGAACCCTGTACCCATATTAAAAAAAGGAAATGCGTGTGGCCCCCAGGCCCTATATACTCAGAACAGCAGTATACAGGCGGTGCAAACAAGACAGGGACTGTGTAGGTTTGTTGTGTTAAGTTGAATCTGTTTGTAATTTTCAACTGGTACATTTTTAAAGTGTAGCTCCAGTCAAAAAAACTATTTTTAAGCTTTTTGGAAAACATAGGGAAGGGTTATCACCCCTGTATAATTTGTTTTGCCATCCGTCTTTTTTCATCTCACTTGCTGCTGTCTCCTTCCGTTTGCAAGTAGGAGATGTTTGTAAGTTGGATGTTTGAAAGTAGGGGCCTGCCCTATATTATAGCGGTATGTACTGGGTACAGAGCACGCAGACAGCACGCACTATCTCCTAACACTACTGACTGCAAGCTCTATTATTAACCACTTGACCACTGGGCACTTAAACACCCTTAATAACCAGACCAATTTTCAGCTTTTGGTGCTCTCACATTTTGAATGACAATTACTCAGTCATGCAACACTGGACCTATATGAAATGTTTGTCCTTTTTTTTCACACAAATAGAGCTTTCTTTTGGTGGTATTTAATCACCTCTCAGTTTTTTTATTTTTTGTGCTATAAAAGAAAAAAGACCGGAAATTCTGCGAAAAAATGAATTTTTCTTTGTTTCTGTTATAAAATTTTGCAGATTAGTAATTTTTTCTTCATAAATTTTTTTTTACTGGTTACATGTTTTGAGTTGCAGAGGAGGTCTAGGACTAGAATTATTGTTCTCGCTCTAACGTTCTCGGCAATACCTCACATGTGTGGTTTGAACACCGTTTTCATATGTGGGCGGGGCTTACGCATGCGTTCGCTTCTGCATGCGAGCACATGGGGACATGGGCGCTTTAATTTTTATTTTATATTTTATTGTTCATTTTACTTTATTTATTTTAGTTTGACATTTTTTTCCCCAAAAATATATTTTTGATCACTTTTATTCCTATTACAAGGAATGTAAACATCCCTTGTAATAGGAATATGGGGTGACAGGTCATCTTTACAGTGAAATCTGGGGGTCAATATGACCCCACATCTCACCTCTAGGCTGGGAAGCCTGAAATAAAAAATAAAAAAAAGATTCTGGCTTTGATCGTACTGGCGAGTTGGTAGAAGCACCGGAGGGCGGTGAGGGGTGGGGGGCGTCTATGGCTGGGTATTTCAGGGTATCACCGAGTATGGCTGGGTATCTCCGAGTATGGCTGGGTATCTCCGAGTATGGCTGGGTATGGCAATTTATGGCAGGGTATTGCAGAGTATTGGCGGGGTATTGGCGGGGTACTACAGAGTAATAGCAGGGTACTGCAGAGTATTGGGGAGTACTACAGAGTAATGGCAGGGTACTGCAGAGTAAAGGCAGGGTACTGCAGAGTAATGGGGGGTACTGCAGAGTAATGGCAGGGTACTGCAGAGTATGCACTGGTATTGCAGAGTATTGGCGGGGTATTGGCGGGGTACTACAGAGTAATAGCAGGGTACTGCAGAGTATTGGGGAGTACTACAGAGTAATGGCAGGGTACTGCAGAGTAAAGGCAGGGTACTGCAGAGTAATGGCAGGGTACTGCACTGCAGAGTAATGGCGGGGTACTGCAGAGTAATGGCGGGTACTGCAGAGTATTGGGGGGTACTGCAGAGTAATGGCAGGGTACTGCAGAGTAATGGGGGTTACTGCAGAGTAATGGGGGGTACTGCAGAGTAAAGGCAGGGTACTGCAGAGTAATGGGGGGTACTGCAGAGTAATGGCAGGGTACTGCAGAGTATGCACTGGTATTGCAGAGTATTGGCAGGGAATTGAGGGGTTAAATTCGGTGAGCAGCGATGTGGGCACTGCAGATGCAGCCCACATCGCTGCTGACACCGATCTCTTTCCCCTCCGCTGTACCGAGGTTTTGACGGAGCGATCACGTGATAAACGGCCGCGACGAGCGGCCGTTTACCGTGATCCGTGATGCGCCGGGTCCTGTGGACCCGGCGGTCACGGATGCTCTCGAGTGCGCGCCCCAGGGGGCGCGCGAGAGCAGAATTCTGGGAGGCCGTTAATTAACGGCCTCTCAGAGTTAAACAACCGCCCTGAAGCCGTTAATCGGCAATGGGCGGTTGTTAAGTGGTTAAAGATAGATCACTAGCTAGCTATATAGGTGAGGTGAATATAGTGTAGTGGTGTATACTGCGGTCAGGGCACAGACAATAACCACTACACAAGAGCAAGATAGGAAATCAGCCAAAAACGATTGGTGTGTAACTGTGTTGAAGGTACACAGAACACCCACTGCTTCAGATTCCAACACACTACACGAGGCCGCCTCAAAGGCGGCCTTATATAGTGTGGGGCGTGCACTACACAGCCTGAGCTATGATTGGCCACAGGCAGGATGCCTGTGGCCAATCATGGCTCTCCTCGCTGCTGGCGCTGCGATTGGCCAAGCATGCGGGGTCACAGTGCATGCTTGGCCAATCATGAGCCAGCAATGCACTGCGCCATCGCAGTGCATTGTGGTCCGCGCGCGCCATACAAATTTTGACGCGAACGGACCAAGAGTTCGGATTTCGCCGAACGCCCGAACAGCCAATGTTCGAGTCGAACGTACGTTCGACTCGAACACGAAGCTCATCCCTAGACAGGAGTCTCTGTCTCCTGTCCATTCATCTTCAATGCTGAGAAAGGTACTGGGGCATCTGTGTCCTCAGCCCTCAGCCTCTTTCTCTGTCTGAAAGGGGAGATGCCAGGGTTCTATTTAGACCCCTGATATCTTACCAAAGCCCCCCCCCCCCAACAGGGTTGATTTTAAAAAAATGCAAAAAATGTATAAAAAATTAATTGGAAACAAAAATTATCAAAAATTAAATTATAAAAAAAATCATAAAATAAAAGAAACTACTGACACCACCCCCTGCCTTACCAACACTGTCCACTGCCCCAACCCCCCCCCCCCCCCCAAAAAAAGCATTTCCACAGAAGCACTGTGAAAAAATATTCTAAAAAATGATTTAAAGAAAAGAATAAAAAACAAAATTGTAAAAAATAATAACAAAAATAAACTACTGACACACTGCTCTACTTACACTGTCCACTACCCCCACCCCAAATCACTGTGAAAAACAAAAAATAAAAAAATAAATTGTAAAAATTTTTTAAAAATAAAATTGTAAAAAAATAATAATAGAATGAAGAACTACTGACACCATCCACTGCCCTACTGACACCATCCTGCACATACTACTCACTGCTGTACACTCCACACGCCTCACATGCACATTATACCCACCTACATACACTCCGCACTCCTCCCCTGCACAAACTACCCACCGCCATACACTCCGCACTGTACATTCCCTATTTAACATTACTACATTCTGCACTATGTAAGACATCTCAGACTCTAGAAAACCACACCCCATTTAAGCCACGCTCAATATGTAGCACGGTTTAAGCCCACCTCCCTGAATGAGTTTTTGCAAGTTGGTATGTCTTCTAAAGTGTTACATAGTTTTCCACTTGTCTACAGGTATGTAGTTGTAGTCTGTTAGAAATAGCAACTGCAATCCAAAGCTGAACAATGAACATAGGATCATCTCAACCAACTCTGGTAAAGCCTCTTGGTTGAACATTGAGATGCATAGTATTCTCATAATAAAGTCGGTATAGAGCCCCAAGTGACATCATTACATACACATTTCACAGATGTGAGAAGTACAATAAAATGAAACGGTCTCAGTGATAATGAACTGCATCAGTAAGTCCAGCTCTAGGATTGCTGTTAGTAAAGGCCACAATCCAGCAGGTACAAAGACAAAACAATGGCAGTTGGATCCTATTATTATATGCAGCATATTACAAAATCAAGTTTCAGTGGAACAGGTGAAAGCAGCAAACAAGGTCTTGTGCTACCACACCTACATTGAGACATTTCACCATGGCTGGCTTCCTCAGAAGGTGTGAAAAGCATACTATCGATAGCTGTGTTAATTCATTTAAAAAGTTTAGTCTAGCAAACAGTAGTTTTCTTTTTAAAAGCTCAATTCTCTCTTTGTTAAACAAAGCTTTTATCCACCACTCCTTATACACCACTCAAGCATTTCAAATGTGTTAAAAGTTTGGCTACAATATTTGAATTTTTTTTATGTCCAATTTCTTCTTCCCATTCACAGAAGTGGCAGACTATTTTTCTTTCTTTATATTTTATTATATAAGAGTTTCTGCTTTTATACTACACAAATCTGCTTTGTTTATTCAAGTGTGTTGTGGAAACTGAACAGGCGGGCATAATATATTTGTGCTATCTGTATTTTATCCTTGGTTGCTTAGCTTTAACATGTTCATTTTTACAGTATGGATTTATTTTGAAATGAACAACATATAAGGATGGACACTGCATAAACTATTTTAACCACTTGACCACTGGGCACTTAACCACTTGACCACTGGGCACTTAAACACCCTTAATAACCAGACCAATTTTCAGCTTTCGGTGCTCTCACATTTTGAATCACAATTACTCAGTCATGTGAGGGCGTCTATGGCTGGGTATTGCAGGGTATCCCCGAGTATGGCTGGGTATCTCCGAGTATGGCTGGGTATCTCCGTGTATGGCTGGGTATTGCAGGGTATCTCCAAGTATGGCTGGGTATGGCAATTTATGGCAGGGTATTGCAGAGTATTTGCGGGTGTTGCAGAGTATTTGTGGGTATTGCAGAGTATTGGCGGGTATTGCAGAGTATTGGCGGGTATTGCAGAGTATTTGTGGGTATTGCAGAGTATTGGGTGGTATTGCAGAGTATTTGCTGGTACTGCAGAGTATTGGGGGGTATTGCAGAGTATTTGTGGGTATTGCAGAGTATTGGGGGGTATTTCAGAGTATTGGCAGGGAATTGAGGGGTTAAATTTCAGTGAGCAGCGATGTGGGCACTGCAGATGCAGCCCACAGCGCTGCTGTCACCGATCTCTTCCCCCTCCGCTGTACCAATCAGTACAGAGAGGGGGAGGGAGGAACCGGCGTCATAACATGACGCCGGTTTGTTTACAAGTGATCACAGTTTTCACACAAATAGAGCTTTCTTTTGGTGGTATTTAATCACCACTGGGTTTTTTATTTTTTGTGCTATAAAAGAAAAAAGACCAAAAATTCTGTAAAAAAATGAATTTTTCTTCATTTCTGTTATAAAATTTAGCAGATTAGTAATTTTTCTTCATAAATGTTGGCCAAAATTTATACTACTACATATCTTTGGTAAAAATAAGTACAAATTGGTGGATATTATTTGGTCTTTGTGAAAGTTATAGAGTCCACAAGCTGTGGTGCCAATATCTGAAAATTGATCACACCTGAAGGACTGACGGCCTATCTCATTTCTTCAGACCCTAACATGCCATAAAAGTACAAATACCCCTTTTTGGAAAGAAGACATTCCAAGGTATTTAGTAAGAGGCATGATGAGTTTTTTGAAGTTGTCATTTTTTTCTACAATTCTTTGCAAAATCAAGATTTTTTTTTCACAAAATTGTCATATTATCAGATTATTTCTCACACACAGCATATGCATACCACAAATTACACCCCACAACACATTCTGCTATTACTCCTGAGTATGGCGATACCACATGTATGAGACTTTTACACAGCGTGTCTACATACAGAGGCCCAACATGCAGGGAGCACCATCAGGCGTTCTGGAGCACCCAGGCCAATTCTGACATTTCTCTCCTACATGTAAAAATCATAATTTATTTGCTAGAAAATGTCATAGAACCCCAAAACATTATATATGTTTTTTAGAAAAGACCCTAGAGAATACAACGGTGGTCGTTGCAACTGATCACGCACGGTATTTGCTCAGCAATTTTTCGAGCGCGTTTTTTTGGGGGAAAAAAAAGTTTTGTGCTTAAAAAAAAAAAAAACAGTAAAGTTAGCCCTATGTTTTTGCATAATGTGAAAGATGAAGTTACGCTGAGTAAATAGATACCTGACATGTCACTCTTCAAAATTGCACATGCTCGTGGAATGGCGCTAAACGTCACTACTTAAAAATTCCCATAGGCGGCGCTTTAAATTTTTTTACTGGTTACATGATTTGAGGAGGTCTAGGGCCAAAATTATTATTATTGCTCTCACTCTAATGTTCACAGCGATACCTCACATGTGTGGTTTGAACACCATTTTCATATGTGGGCAGGACTTGCGTATGCGTTCGCTTTGGCAGTGGTGCTTTGTGGGCGCTTTTAACCCTTTTTTGCCAGCTAGCAGGGATTAAATGCAGTTCGCCTACTTCCCCCTGCATTCCAGTAAGTTTCAAAATACTGTATAGGGGGTTGGGAGACCCTGGGCTAAACATTCATGGAGCCTCAGCCAATCCTTGATCGACAGAGTGACCAGCAGGGAACTGTGGAGTGCATAAATAGTTTGGAGCCTAGAACAGCTGAGTCCTTTGCCCTGGTGGAGAGAGACCCAGCCTGGAGTTGCTGTCTGCCCTCCTGGTTGTTCAAAGTTATAGCTCAGGGAGAGCTGAAGGCCTACTGCTAAAGCATTGAGAAGAGTCAAGAGAAATTCTGTCAAGGATCTGGCCTGGAGACTCATGGTTCAGGGTCTGGCTGATACCGGAAGGAGGCGTCCATATATGCAAGGACAAAGTGAGTAGAGGTCAGAGAGTGAGAAATCCTAAAGAGTCTGACACTGCTTTACCTCTTCTTTGAGAGACTGATTTTGTCTCAGGGCTGTTTCCAGTGGGGGTTCCCCCTGAAGCTGTATTTTCACATATTCTGTTCTAGAGGTTAACTGTTACTACAAAGATTCCTCTGTTAGATATGTATTAGTCCTGGAGTATCCCAAAAAGACACCTCCTGCCTGGTTATTAGATGAAGAGACTGCTGTTCCTGGCTGTTGCGCACTTACTAGGGGACAGAACTTGGGACAAATAGCGGGACCTGTAGAGGGTATGGGCTCTACATATAAATATCATATATAAAACATTAGAAATAGATATTCTAACAAACTTCTAAAGTGGACATAGCTATAAAAAAAATCACTCCATATGTATTAAAGTATAACTATAGTGGTGGCTGTGTAGCAGTAGTGTGTTTTATTAGGGGTTAAATCAGCCAGTGAGGAAGAGATCTAATGCCTCCTCACCGCCTGCCAAATTCCTTCTGAAGAGTGTACTCTTTATCCTATTTGTCTATTTATATTAAATGTAAATTCATTTGGACGTCCACCCAACAGTCACCTGTTTTTCAACTTCTGCAATATTTTAGCTATTCCCTGGTGTGCAGAGGGCAATGCATATTTTAAATACTTTGATTTGGAGCTGTAGACTTTTTGCCCACCATGTGTGAGATTTGGTTTAGTTTCTTTAAAAAAAAAAGAAACTTAAAAAAACTGAGTAGCCCCCACCTTACAGTGCCAACCAGTGACTCGATAGCCATGCAGGCTGGTATCCCCATAGCAAGAGAGTGGTGAGCATGTGCCCCTCCAGCTATTTTTATACCAGCCCGCATAATCTTCAGCATTGGGGGGGGGGGGGCTTTTATTCATCTGCCAGAAATCAGCATGACACCAAAATAACAAGATTTACCCAGGCAAAATAGCTGCTACCAGTGGCGGAATTATAGGGGTCGCCAAGATCGCCATGGCGACCGGGCCCCTTGCTGCAGGGGGCCTTTGAGGGCCCCCTGTACTCTTCGATAGGAGGGGAGGCTGACAGGAGCTCCCCGATCATCAGCCGAACTGAAATCGGCACTGCGTGGGGAGCTCCGTTCTCACATTAGCCTAAGTAAAAGCACAGTGTGTGCTCTTTGTCTCCCCCTAGAGTGCAGTACCCAGCAGGAAAAGCAGAGGTAAATGTCTGCCGTTTTTTTTTGTTTTTTTTTATAATTCTATCTACTGTATTTGTCTTTATATGTGTGTGTGTGTGTGTGTGTGTGTGTGTGTGTGTGTGAGCATGCCTGTATGTGTGTGTGTGTGAGCATGCTTGTATGTGTGTGTGTGAGCATGCATGTATGTGTGCGTGTGAGCATGCATGTATGTGTGCGTGTGAGCATGCTTGTGTGTGTGTGTGTGTGTGTGTGTGTGAGCATGCTTATATGTGTGTGTGTGAGTGTGTGTGCATACTTGTATGTGTGTGTGTGAGCATGCTTGTATGTGTGTGTGTGAGCATGCTTGTATGTGTGCGTGTGAGCATGCTTGTATGTGTGCGTGTGAGCATGCTTGTATGTGTGCGTGTGAGCATGCATGTATGTGTGCATGTGAGCATGTATGTGTGCGTGGGAGCATGCATGTATGTGTGTGTGTGAGCAGTGAGCATGCATGTATGTGTGCATATGTGCATGCTTGTATGTGTGTGTGTGAGCATGCTTACATGTGTGTGAGTGTGTGTGCATGCTTGTATGTGTGTGTGTGTGAGCATGCTTGTATGTGTGTGTGCATGCATGTATGTGTGTGTGTGCATGCTTGTATGTGTGCGCGAGCATGCATGTGTGTGTGTGTGTGTGAGCATGCTTGTATGTGTGTGTGAGCATGCTTGTATGTGTGTGTGAGCATGCGTGTATGTGTGTGTGAGCATGCTTGTATGTGTGTGTGTGTGAGCATGCTTGTATGTGTGAGCATGCTTGTATGTGTGTGTGTGAGCATGCTTGTATGTGTGTGTGTGAGCATGCATGTATGTGTGTGTGTGTGAGCATGCATGTGTGTGTGTGAGCATGCATGTATGTGTGTGTGTGTGTGTGTGTGTGTGTGTGTGTGAGCATGCTTGTATGTGTGAGCATGCTTGTATGTGTGTGTGCGAGCATGCTTGTATGTGTGTGTGTGTGAGCATGCTTGTGTGTGTGTGAGGATGCTTGTATGTGTGCGTGCGAGCATGCATGTATGTGTGCGTGTGAGCATGCATGTATGTGTGTGTGTGTGAGCATGCTTGTATGTGTGTGTGTGAGCATGCATGTATGTGTGTGAGCAGTGAGCATGCATGTATGTGTGCATGCTTGTATGTGTGTGTGTGAGCATGTATGTGTGCATGTGTGTGTGTGCATGTGTGTGCATGTATGTGTGTGTGAGCATGCATGTGTGTGTGTGTGTGTGAGCATGCATGTATGTGTGTGTGTGAGCATGCATGTATGTGTGTGTGTGAGCATGCTTGTATGTGTGTGTGTGTGTGTGTTCATATATGTATGTGTGCATGTATATGAGTGTGCATGTATGTATGTATGTGAATGTGCATGTGTTTATCAGTGGCGGAGCATCCAAAAGGGCGCACAGGTACCGCCCCCTCTCTCCAGCCACCCCCTCTATGACCAATGGATAAATTCATGCATAGCATAGCATGAATCTATCCATGGCCACCGCTGCCACCCCCATATTTAGGTGTCTGGTCCCTTTTGGGGTGTCGGGTGTCTGAATTACAGCAGCGGGGGGTGTTTTTGCAGCACCTGATTAGAGCCATAGGCTCTAATAGGCTTCAAAATAGGTGAACTGCGAGCGCCATGCTTGACGCTCACAGTCCACCCAGGTGTGTTAGAAAAGTGAATTAATATTCACTTTCCTAACACTAAACCGCCTCTCCACCAATCGGGTCTGTTATCCATCACCTGATAGGCGTCCAATAGCTGCGCCTATCATTTCAGACAATCAGGAGGAGAGGACGGGAGATGAGGATGGCAGGAGATGCATGGAGGACCCCGCTAATGGCCGTTACCCGCTGCCCCACCAAGACAGGGTAAGTGGCAGGCAGACAGCGAGCGGGCGGTGGGGATTCACAGTGGCAGCATTTGATGGACACACCAACAGCATTTGATGTGCACAGTGGCTCCATTTGATGGCCACAGTGGCAGAGCTTGATGGGCACAGTGGCAGAGCTTGATGGGCACAGTGGCTCCATTTGATGGCCACAGTGGCAGAGCTTGATGGGCACAGTGGCAGAGCTTGATGGGCACAGTGGCAGCATTTGATGGGCACACTGGTGGCATTTGATGGCACAGCGGCAGAGTTTGATGGGCACAGTGATGACATTTGATGGCACAGTGGTGGCGTTTGATGGTACAGTGGCTGTAATTTATGTTTTTTTCTGAATTTTTCAGTTTGCTTGCACCCCCCTAAAAATTTTGAGCACCAGCTGCCACTGGTTTATATGTGTGTGCATATGTGAATTTTCCTTCCTGCAGCCGCTGAATGCCTGTGGGTGGGAGAGGAGAAAAAGCGGGGGGAAATGGAGAAATCGGTTCCTTTATAGGGCAGCCACCCACTTGGGACCGGGCCCTGGTGTTCCACCATCGGGCTCGGAGAAAAGAGCCCTGTACGGAGGTGGGGGGGGGCCCTCCATGGTTTCTTGCATCGGGGCCCTGAAGGTTCTAGTTACGCCACTGGCTGCTACTGTACTATCAAGATTCGCTACACATTCAACATGAGAAGAATTAACATAACAAGACTCCCCCATCATATACCACATAATACACAGAGCAAATTGGATCAGAAAATGTTGGGATAATCCCTTGAATCTCACTCAAGTTAATTAATACATTACTGATTTTCTGATTTCTAAGACTTCAACGGGGTTCAAAGTTTGCTGAACCCACCCTAAACCAAACCCAATCACATTTTCCTCATTACTAGTAAAGTAACAGCATTTTCCTCTTATGCACAAGTGTTCTCTGCAATATGCAGAAAACTCACAGCAGGACATTGAAGGCTCCACACCATACTGTGTATTTTATAAATGCATAATAGAGAATTACATTGATGTCCTGGGGTGTGCAGAAAGTGGACACAGCCCTCCATTATAAATAAGCTGCATAGTCAACCCATGCCAAAGGTATCTGATCAAACCAAGATGATCAGATTACAAAATCCTCATTGCTTCTAGTGTATGTTGTTACACAGTGGGAAGAACAGCATCAGCTCCTCTCACTGTGCCTGGGGAAGCTGATGGCACCAGTTGCATCTTTGTCGGGCTCCCCGATCAGATGGGACAGCCCAGGAAAAGGCAGCAGCGGAAGGGGGGGGGGGGGGTGCCCCATTCCATTGCCTGTAAAAGTGATCCAGTGGCTGTATATCTGCTCGGATCACTTTTGCCTGATAGGGAATCGCTGGCTGTAACAAATGGTACCAAATGGTTTGTAGCCTCAGCCATGATCTCAGTATAACTACTTAAACCTTAAGCAGTTTAAAATTGGATGGGAAGTGGTTAAAGACTTTGCTGCCACAAGACTGCACGCAGAAGTTCCAAGTGTGCTCTTCCCCTAATAAATATTTCAGGAGAGTCAGTGTCATTTCAGAAGTATTGTTTACTTTGTGGCAACAGGATGTGCATTTGGTCATTGCAGCACTAAAAGGAGAAGAGTACAAGAACGGGGATCATTATCTAAAGCAGAGAATTCCCCAATGAGCTCCATTGTTTACACTTCTTTAGCTCCAACGCTGTCTCCAGGATTAAAACAAATTTGAAGTTTTAATTAGTTGATTGTACATCAATTTTAGGGAATAGATTAAAAATGACTTATTTTGTAATGACTTATTTTTTGTATGAGTCAGAGAGAAGACAAGTGGAAGAGAGAGGAAAAGTAATGGAGGGCACAAGGGAAGAGAAGAGATAGTGAAATGAGAAGTTAGAGAAAGGGGGGAAATGTTGAAAGCTAAAAGAACTGTTTCATACTGAATACTGCTGACTGCACATCTTGGTATTTCATTTTATGACCAAACTAAATCCTGTAGGACTTCATTAGTACAGCCAGTGACCTTTCATACCTAGTGACAGTAGTGTCAAGTCTCCTCCATTTTTTTGCAAGGGATTCACTTTTGGGTTTATTTTGTTTTTTATTTATGGAACTGTCTTTAGTTATTTGTCATTTCATGCCATCATTTTCGACCAATTGGGAATTTATGTTTAGGAGTCATTGCTCACTGCACAGTGATTTTGTTGCTTAATACTTTTATGGTATAAACACTTGGGTAATCTCTGGATGTATCTCAACTATAGTATGCAAATACTGGTTTTGGGTGAATGCAGTGTTCTAACAAGGCGCGCCAACATCTCTTACCACCATACAGTCAAATGTCTCTGTAGTGGATGTTTTTTAAAACTCTCTCCATGTCCATTGTCACTGTCCATGCTATTACAAGGGATGCTATTCATCTTTTGTGATAGCAATAAAGTTGATAAAAAAAAAGAGGTGTAGTGTAAAAATTAATAAATAAATAAATTAAATTATAAAATAAACACATTTTTTTAAAGCGCCCGTCCCCTATGCTCATGCAAAAATGCAAACAAGTACGTAGGCCCAATAGACATGTGTAAACAGTGATTACATCTCTGCAAAAGCCAGAGCAAGAGCAATAATTCTAGTGCCAGACCTCCTCTGTAACTCTAAAACTGGTAACCTGTAAATGCTTTTAAAGTGTTGTCTATGGAGATTTTTAGGTACTATAGTTTGGTGCAATTCCACGGGCCTATGCATTTTTAAAGCATGACTTGTAAGGTATCTATTTACTCAGCTTAACATTCTCTTTTATGTTCTATGAAAAATGCATATTATGTGGTGTTTGTGTTCACTAAAAGTGTATTTTTCCTGAAAATGTCTGATGAACTGCTGCGCAAATAGTGTGCTACATAAAAATTGTACTACCATTTTATTATCCAGGGTCTCGGCTTAAAAAAATATAAAGTATAATGTTTTGGGGTTCTAAGTAATTTTCCACCCAAAAAAATGCTGATTTTTACATGACAGAAATGTAAGAATTGGCCTTGACTGGAACTGGTAAAATACACCTCATAAAATATGCCCTAAACCTGCTGCATGGAGCACATTGTTAACCTCATGAGAAGCCATGTAACACTCATACTGCGGTGTGAAAATTTTAAAGTGGCAAATTGGCTGTTCTTTTCTGTGCTCGTTCATACATGTAAAACTGTTCTAGGACTTTAAATGGGGTGTTTTGTCTGCAGCAATATATAACTGATAGAACCATTTAACACAGTCTAGCAACAACTACAGCTGAAGAGTAGACTAGATGAAATCCAGAACAAAGAAAGCATAAAATGCAATATTAGTACAGTGCATTAAAGATAAAATTAAATAAAAATAAAATAAAGCAGAACTCCAGCCCAAAATAATAAGAATAAAAAAATGAATAGCCTTTAAAAGCTAAAATTCAAAATCAACTATTGCTGCAATATTCATCTTCAATCTAGGGATTTTTCATGCACTACTTTGTCTGCCACCAGATGTCCCTCAGTATGATGACTAGCTTCATTCATCTCACCTCCTCTAAATCAGGGGTATAGAACCTTTTGACTTTCCTGGGCTTGTCTTGGGCCATACATAAAATACACTAACAATAAGGACAGCTGATGAGCAGAAATATTCAGGCACATCAAACGATCGCTGATATAGATAATGTACCTGGAAGAAATAGAATGCTGGATAGCCACACTCCAAAAAAAGTTCACCTTTATTTAAATGGATATCAAAGCATCACGGGGCAATACAGACTAACTACACAGCTGCTGACGTGTTTCACATCAGATATGGTGCTTAGTCATAGCTCAAATAATGTACCTATCTGAGTAATAACACTTCCTTTTTTTGTAGTATTTTTTATTTTAAAAGTAAAAGAGGGCAACATAAAACTAGTGTGATATTTGATACTGTTTTTGATAACCTAACATATCAATATCTGGTTGGATGGATATTAGGGATACACTGATACCAACGAGTACGGTACCGATACTTTTTTTTTAGTACTAGCCGATACCAATTACCGATTCCTACTGCAACTGTTTTGTTTTTACTTCAGCTGTCAGCAAAAGCATTGAAAATGTATTTACACTTCCAGTTCCAGTGCCGTATGTAGGAACGCAGAGGCTTAGCCAGCAAAACGGTATCAGCTTACTAAACCCAGGGACAACTCTCCCCCCCACCAGACAGCCTCCACAGAACCCCTGTGTTGCAGTGGATGGAGCGGTACTTGTCACAGGAGCGATCACGCTCTGGATCCCACTGGAGGGACGCTTCTCCCTCCGCCTCAGGAACTTCAGGGAGATCTAAAATGGCCTCTGCAGCATTTGCATCTCCCCTTACACAAACTGCTCTGCAGCCACAGCTCACAGGCAATCCCAGTGAGAGGAATGATGATATGCACAGTGCACACATGGATGCCAGTGAGACAGGTCACCAGGTAATCCCTAGCTTCCTATGACAAAATAGCCCAAGCTGTGGGAGCCTTGCTTTCCCCCACAATCACAGCCGCAGTGGACAAAGAAGTATCTGCAGGCATCCTGCAGCTCCGCAAAGAGCTTGGTGACCATTCTCAGAGGATAATGGAGGCTGAGCAGCGGAAGACGCACAGTGTAGCATGAATGCGACTTTAGAAAAATGTACTCAAGCCCAGCAGCTTTTGCGCGAACGAATGGAAGATTTGGAGAATCGCTCCAGAAGGAATAACCTCCAGATAATAGGACTCCCCGAGTCTTTTAAGCATGGCTCACTCCTTGATATCTGCACCTCTGCCCTCCCGGAAGCCCTCGGTTTATACCACAGATGCACTGTGGATTGGAGCCCCATCAAACAAACAAAATCGCTCTAGGCCAATTTTTGCAAAATATATGAGGTATGCAGATTGCACGATGATGATAGAGGGTCACAAACTTCTCATCTGTTCAGATTATTCTGCTGAAGTATCACACAAATGCAAAGAGTTCCAACCTTTGTGTGCAGAATTATTTAAACGTACCGTCTATTTCACGTTAGCCTATCCTGCAGTCCTCTGTTTACAAGCCCCAGATGGGGAACAGCTCACATTTAAATCTCCTGAAAATGCAACTGCTTTCCTGCACACGCTTTCATCACCAGCCAAGTGCCCGTCTTCTGACACATACAAAGAAAGAGTGAAAAGTGGGCCCAGGGAGCAAAGAAGCCCCAGAATGGATCCGCCAAAATGTCTCAAACACACCTCCTTACTGGATCAACTCACTCATCGCTGATATCAGATAAAATGAGAGCCCATCACCAGTGGCAGTGACGGACGTATCCTTTCTGCTGGAACCCTGATCCGCCAGGATCCAATCGCTTCTTCTAGGTTTATAGGTCTTCTAGGTTTATACGCCAAGAGTAATCCTAAAAATGCTTCATGTTACTCCCCAGTTGAGTTTCTCTCATTGATTTATTGAGTATCTGTTCCTATGTTCCGAGTTCCAAATCTTTCATATGCAATCTTCTCTATGTTTTTGAAATGCTCTTTGCTATACTCCTTGCCACTAGAACCCGCTACGGGTCTTCTCTTTAGCGAGGCCCCTATGCTCTTTGGCCTCTTAGCTCACCCAATAGGGAAATTCTGCAAGCCAGGGGATGGTGGAACTCCTCTCCCAGATATACCTTACTCTCTGGGGGGGGGGGATTCCTCACCCTTATAACACATCTCTGTGGCCTGTGTACTTGTGGTCTGTAAAGCGGTGTAATGAGCATACGGAAAAAAGTGAAGTCTCAAGAATGTTTATATCTCTATATCTCAAGCTTATTCTATTTTGCTTTTCTTTCCTCTTCTATTTCTTTCTGCCTCACTCTCTCAAGAAGGGATGGTTCCACCGATTAAGGATCTGGAAAATTGCAACACCTTGCCAGCCTCCTTTGGCAGATTGTACTGCACAGGTAATATGCACACTCTACCCCATACATTATCTCCATTCAACCTAATCCATGGCCAGTATACGCATAACATCCTGGAATGTTAAGGGGTTGCACTCCCTTACTAAGAGAATGAAGGTCCTTAGACACCTAAGTAGATTGAAATCTGACATAGCATTGCTCCAGGAGACACACTTAGCGGAACGCGATTTTTTCTGAATGCAAAAGTTATGGGTAGGCAGGGTGATAGGGTCAGCTTCTAAAGGCCTCAAAGCAGATACACTCATACTTCTTCATAAAAAATTGACATGCGATGTAGTATCAGTTCACAGCAATGAGGATGGAAGGTCAGTATCAATCCACCTTCAATTCCCATCCGGAGAAATCAGGATAACCAACATTTATGCACCTAACTCCCCAGACAAATCCTACTTCACCAACCTCACAACTCAATTAGCGACATACACACAATCTTGGCTCTTCCTCTTCTCTGAGTGCCCCCATAGCAAGCCGCTTGCTATGGGGGCACTTGCACAGACTCTATTCAGAGCCAGGCTGTGTTCATTCATAGATACACATAGTGCGGTTTGCCCTCGCCCCTCCTCACAGGATTTGACTGACATCAGCATAAGCCAATAGCTCCCACTGCTGCTGAGTCTCTTGTGAGAATAGAAAGAGGGGGGAACATTTGCTGCAGACAAGCACAGCTCTGGATCGAGATTGGGCTCAGCTCAGATACATTTTTAAAGTGGTTGTAAACCCTTACAACACACTTTGACCTACATGTAAGCCTAGATTAAGGCTTACCTGTAGGTCCAAGAAATATCTCCTAAACCTATACGGTTTAGGAGATATTTGCCTGAAGGCAGGCACCGCTGTCTATGGCGCATGCGGACAGAGATGCCGCGCGTGTCGTCTCCCATGCGCATGCGCGGAAGTGACGTCATCGCGGCTTCGCCGAATGACAGCGGCGCAGCTGCGAGACCCCACCGAGAAGATGGATGTGCTGGACTACAGGGGACAGCGGTGACTTCGCTGGCTCCTGTGTCAGGTAAGTGACACATAATGGACTACTATGCGATGCATAGTAGTACATTATGCTTTGCCTTTGCAGGGAATGAAAGAGGAAGTAAACTCATCAGGGTTTACTTCCTCTTTAACCTCCCTGGCGGTATGATTCAGTCTGGAATAAGGTGCTGAAAGCGGTACAATTATTTTGCATGGAAATCTGGCTTTTATTTTGTAGTCCTGTAATTCTTAGGAATAACGCTCTGAAATCTCTTCAAACCAGAGTCTAGCGGACATCCCGGGTATGATAAAGTTTATAATATAATAAAGAATAATAAAAATTATTCAATAATGTAATCAAATCCCAAAAAAACTGAAAAAGGGACATGTTTTGGTTGCTATGGACAATCTCCAAATTCCAAGCAGTAAAAAACAGTATTTATAATATAAAAGTGCATGCAGGGCATTGCACAAACCACTAGGGACAAAGGGGGTGTGTATTTTTTACTACAGCACTGTAATCTGTAAGATTACAGTGCTGTGTGTGTTTTGTGTGTTTTTACTTTTTTGAATTTGCCGCCGTTCTCCGCTCCCGTGCGTCGTAACGTCGGAGCTCGGCGGCATTCGGCACTGTGAATCGAGCGCAGGACGGCTCGATCACACAGCGCGGCGGACATCGCTGGATCCAGGGGACAAGGTAAGTAACGATCCCTGTGTCCTCCCCTGCATCGAGCGGTGCAAACCCGAGTCTGGCTCGGGGTTACCGCTATTGTAATGAAAATCCCAACCCGAGCCAGACTCGGGATTACCGCTAGGGAGGTTAAGCGGTGGGGCTGGGAGAAGCAGCTTTTGGGGTTTTTACCTTAATGCAGAAAATGAATTAGGGTAAAAAACCTTTTGACTTTATAACCACTTTTAGTGCAAAAAAGGCTAATTACCATTAGTTCTTCTGCTTAGTGGCCCTCATGTTGCATAAAAAAATTGGGGGGCATCAAGGAAAATTGGTGTATAAAATTACATTTCTCATGTCATTTATTGGTTTCTTCAGTTCTACAGTTGCTATCCTGATGGAAGTCCGGATCTGGCAGACTTTGGGCAAATTCATCAGATCAGAATACCAGCCAAGCAGCTAGCAAATTTCAGAAATAAAATCATCAATGGCAGCCCATGCTTTCAAGTATGAAGATTCTTTTGCATAGTCTGCATTTGACACTTCCTGGATTGTCAAATTCTGGTGTCCCCTGGTGTGCTTTGTCGTTTCCTCCACTGGCTCCTATATCACTGCAGGAAACAGAGATTGGCGGAAGGAACTACAACACACAGTAGGGACAGAGTATCCGAAACTACCTGAGTATCCATGCAGAAGATCTTTGAACAAGATTCATTTTTTAGCCCAAAAGACTTATGTGGCATGGACAGAGATGACTTTTCAAGTTTTAAAATAGAAACAGAATCATGTTAAAATAGTTCTGTTTTTCTATGGATACTGAGGGTAGCCTCAAAAATACTTATTAGCACAAAAATGAAATGGCTTTACAGATAATGGCTAAAAGAATTCCATACTTTGAAGCATACTCTGAAGCTTTCTGTAATACACTGAATGTAATGGCTCATCTAACTGTCACAAGAATTTCTTGAAAATAGAGCCACTGAAAATACTTTATTAGAAACAATACTGCCATCTAGTGGTAGACACAGCATCAGGTGCAACTGTCAAAATGTTATATACAGTATATAGAAAAAACGGGGCACCTTCATTTTGCAGATCACTAGAGGGGATATACACCTATTTATGGGTGTCATAAAATGCAATAAAAGTCATTTCTACACCTCATAAATAGCTTTATAAAAATTTAAAATGTCATAACTGACTTCTGTATCTTTGGAATATGTATGTGGGATTATTAAATGAAATGTTAGAGTTTCAGAGTGCAATTTATGGGGTATAGAAATGACTTTTAAAGCACAGGTAAGGTTCCTTTCTACTAAGCCTAATTAGAACAATAGAGGAGCATCCAATTTACAATGCCATTGTTTCTATACTTTCCCTCACGTACCTCTAATGCCGTGTACACATGACTGGACTTTTCGAGGGACTAGGTCCGACGGTCTTCCCGACGGACTTCTGGCAGAGATCCAACAGACTTTCGAATGAGCGGACTTTTGCACACACGAACGGTCTTTCACGCAGACTAGGTCTGACGGACTTCCCGACGGACTTTCAAAATAAACGGTCTTGCCCACACCTGGACTAAAGTCCGTTCATTTTGAACGTGACTCCTGGTATGAGGGGACCAGAAAGGAAAGTAAATCTCGCAGCTTTCATCGGCGAGATTGACACCTTGCGAGCCCCGTTGACCAGTATGGATTTTAAGGGGAACACCCTACGCCGAAAAAACGTTGTGGGGGTCCCCCCAAAGTCCATACCAGACCCTTATCCGAGCATGCAGCCCAGCCGGTCAGGAAAAGGGGTGGGGACTAGCGAGCGACCTCCTGAACCGTACCAGGCCGCATGCACTCAACATGGGGGGGTGGGTGCTTTTGGGAAGGGGGCACCCCCCACCCGAAAAGCACCTTGTCCCCATGTTGATGAGGACAAGGGCCTCTTCCCGACAACGCTGGCCGTTTGTTGTCGGGGTCTGCGGGCAGGGGGATTATCGGAATTCGAGAGCCCCCTTTAATAAGGGGTCCCCCAGATCCTGGCCCACCACCCTATGTGAATAAGTATGAGGTACATCGTACCCCTACCCATTCACCTGGGGGAAAAAGTGTCAATAAAAAACACACTACACAGGTTTTTAAAGTCGTTTATTAGGCAGCTCCAGGGGTCTTCTTCCAACTTCTCTGTGCTTTCCTCCTCTTCTCCCGCACTCCGGTTCTTCTGCTCTTTTGCCGCTCTTTTGCTTTCTCCTTTGTTGTTGTTGTCGTCGCCATCTTCTTCTTCCTTCTTCCGATGTTGAGATGACGCTCTCTACCACTGTAATGCCATGGACATGGTGTGCAACGACTTATATAGGCATAAGGGGTGAGGTTACCTGGTGATGTCATCCAGTGACCCTGCCCCTTATGACGTCACAGTCCCAGCATGCTCTGGGACTGTGACTGCAATAGGAAAATGTGTTTTTCCTATTGCAGCAAGCGTGAAATGTACAGTATCCTGCAGCTGAGAACCAGCGTGATAGGATCTCGCTGGAAAAATTCTCGCGGGCAGGTGCTGTAGCTGCCCTTGCGTCGTATTTGGTCCATCGGACCAGCATATAGACGAACGGGCTTCCCGATAGGAACTTGGTAAATATTTCCCCTGTGATTTCAGATTACGAGAGCTGGAAAATATGCTTTGTTATTGGTCCTCACAATAGGCTCAAATTCCACAGCAAACACACAAAGACAACAATCCTTAATTTTACAAAAACTATTAGTTATTTTTGGCTTAGTTAAAATCACAGTCACGTGGTAAAAATAAATATTATCCTTGTGCTAGGACTCAGGGCTGCCAAGAGGGGGTTACAGGTGGAGCAGCCTCAGTGCAGCGTTATACAGAGCCCTGGCCACATTGTTTCTAATGACAGCCTCTGGGATCCTGTTGGAAACTCCAAAGGAGAATGAGAAACTCCGGACCCCGCCGACCAGTAACTGAATGTAGGAGGAGAGGGTGGGAATCACCTGTGCAATTCTCTCCATAGGAGGACCTGTGTGTGAGTTCTGGTGTGTCAGCCTGCCTGCTAGAGCTTCTCTGCTCTTCCTTGAGGCCAGGGGCCCCAGCTGACATCAGTGGTCCCAGTGTCTGGTTTGCAACCTATGGATCAAATGATAGAGGTGCTGTGCACTGGACTGTGAGTATTTGAGATCCCTACATTTAGTACATTGTATAAACCTGACCCCTTCACTCTGTACAATACATAACTCTGATCCCTGCTTTTTGTACACTACATGTGCCTAACCCCTGTATTATCTACATTACATACACCAGACCCCCTATACTTATCCCCCCAGGGGAAACCCATGCATCCCAGGTGAAGCGTCAAGTAGCCAATCTTTATTGTTCTGAGATATGCCCCAGTCGATGACCTATTGTGTCAAAACGTGTCGGGCTATGCTTATCTTACGCTTCCCACATTGCTTTTAATCTTTTTATGTGATCACATTTTATGTCACATCTGTTCTACTTGAAGATGTGAATAAAGTTTTAGATAATTTTTGACCTGCACTATTGGCATTGTTTGCCTTTTTGTTTTTTACACCAGGGGATTGTTCTGAAGCATTCTGAAACCTTTGCTGAGACATTTCCATCACAAGATGTTTGGTGTGGATAGGCACTACTCTCCATGATGGCCGCCTTGTAGCCTGGATCATCTGGCTCCATCCTCCCTGTGTGCTAGTGGTTCTAGCACTTCAAGCCTGTATGATACATTGCCGTATTACTGCAGTTACTGATCACTTGATTGGACTATTCATTGTGTGGGATTTTCTGTTTTATCACCACAACATTGGGCAATTGAATCACAGATCACTTGATTGGACTATTCACTGTGTGGGACTTTTTATTTTAATATCATCGTGGGCTATTTCCTATACAGTTTATGTTTTTAAGTTTTTATTTGTTTATATACACTGAGTTCTGATCTGGGATAAGCTTTGCATATACTGCTGTTATTTACACATTGCCAATGTCTGAGCATATTGACACTGCATTATCATTTTCTTTGCAGTATTCACCATTTTATCATTTCAACACTGTTTGAGTACTTTGATATATTGTTTGCAGCAGTTAGCGCTACACTTTCTTTTTGCTCTTGAATTTTTTAATTTTGAGTGTGTGCTGCTGTTTCCTGATATATTTCTTTGGGGTTAGTGCAGTTTTTTTATATTTTAGTTATTGTTCTTATACCATATTGAACCTATACTCATTATTTTTAAGAAGTTAAATGTTGCTATTATTTATGACATTAATTTGAATGTTTTGCTCATTCTCAGTTGTAACTATATATCTTATTATATGTCAATACAAGAGAGGTTAAAGAAATCCTGAAGAAGTGGGATTTCCACGAAACGCATTGACCTTATTCCAGCATACTTGTGGAACTCCATGTGGGATGTCCCAGAGATGTTCTGTTGGTATCATTCATTGACCGTGCACTCATGATATGTAATGTGTTTTATGATACATGGATTTATTATGATTTTATATTCTTTTGTATATAGTAAAAATGGAATGTTTTTAAATAAGGTGTAGTTACTTTTGGAGGTATGTATAAAGTCCCAAACAAACCCTCTGTACTTTATTATGAATATCTAGGGATCATATCTACTCTAGTATATTGATACCAAAAGGGGCCACCATTATGGCTGATCCATGCACTAGGTACATAACACACATCTAACCCGTACACTTCATATGTAACACACATCTATTCCCTGCACTATGTATATTACACCATCTCAGCACCCAGTGCACTACATACAGTTGACCTCTGTACTGGGTACATTACACACATCTGACCCCTACACTCTGTATGTTATACACATCGGATCCATGCACTATATATATATATTACACACAGCTAACCTCTGAACTCTGTATATCACATACACTTGATCCCTGCACTAGGTACATAACACACACTTGACCTGTTACACTTTATATGTAACACACATCTGATCCATGCATTATGTGTATTACACATGCCTGACCTCTGCACCCTGTACATTACATACACCTGACAGGGGCGGATCCAGGGGGGGGGGCAACGGGTCAATTGCCCCCTCCGAGAATACCGCCAGCTAATGACAGCACGGCCGGTTCCGCGGGTCCAATCACGGCCGGTTCCGCGGGTACCCGCGGGCCGGTTCCGCGGGTCCAATCGCGGCCGGTTCCGAGGGTACCCGCGGCCGGTTCCGCGGGTCCAATCGCGGTCGGTTCCGCGGGTACCCGCGCTGAGTGGACGGGTGAGGGGGGGGGCAGCTGGGCGGCTTAGGAGGGCTGCTGGCCAATCAGGAAGCCAGCATGCAGGGGAGCAGGGAGATGACATCATCTCTCACTGCCCTGCATCCCTCCAGTTCCACCCTCACTGTGTAGGAAGCTGTGTGCAGCAGAGAGATTGCATCATCTCTCTGCTGCCTATCTTCACTCTGGGACCCAACAAAAGACCACCAGTAGGTGACAATCCGCAGTGTGTGGCAGGCTACGTGGCAAGTGGCAATCCGCAATGTGTGGCAGACTACGTGGCAAGTGGCAATCCACAATGTGTGGCAGACTACGTGGCAAGTGGCAATCCGCAATGTGTGGCAGGTGACGTGGCAAGTGACAATCCGCAATGTGTGGCAGGTGACGTGGCAAGTGACAATCCGCAATGTGTGGCAGGTGACGTGGCAAGTGACAATCCGCAATGTGTGGCAGGTGACGTGGCAATCCGCAATGTGTGGCAGGTGACGTGGCAAGTGACAATCCGCAATGTGTGGCAGGCTACGTGGCAAGTGGCAATCCGCAATGTGTGGCAGGCAACGTGGCAAGTGACAATCCGCAATGTGTGGCAGGTGACGTGGCAAGTGGCAATCCGCAATGTGTGGCAGGCAACGTGGCAAGTGACAATCCGCAATGTGTGGCAGGTGACGTGGCAAGTGACAATCCCCAATGTGTGGCAGGTGACGTGGCAAGTGGCAATCCGCAATGTGGGTCAGGCAACGTGGCAAGTGACAATCCGCAATGTGTGGCAGGTGACGTGGCAAGTGGCAATCCGCAATGTGTGGCAGGCTACGTGGCAATCCGCAATGTGTGGCAGGCTACGTGGCAATCCGCATCTGGTGGCAGGCGACGTGGCAAGTGACAATCCGCAATGTGTGGCAGGTGATGTGGCAAGTCACAATCCGCAATGTGTGGCAGGTGACGTGGCAAGTGGCAATCTGCAATGTGTGGCAGGCTACGTGGCAAGTGACAATCCGCAATGTGTGGCAGGTGACGTGGCAAGTAACAATCCGCATTTGGTGACAAGTGACAATCCACATTTGGTGGCAGGCGACATGGCAAGTGACATCCTCAGGGCTCCCACTGATTCTGCAATATGGTGAGTTGAACCATTTAATTTTATATTACAATGTATTAATAGAAATAATGCGCTTCAATCATCCTGACACCATAACAACCATGGTGCCGTAATGATTGAAGCGCCAATACCAGCCATTTCCCATATAAATTGCCCCCCAAAAAACATATTTTATAGCAGTGCCCCTCCCGAGATTAGACTCTGGATCCGCCCCTGACACCTGACCTCTGCACTCTGTACATTATGCACTTGAACTCTGCACTCTGTAAATTATACACCTGACCACTTCACTCTGTACATTACATACACCTGCACTCTGTACTTCACTCTCTTTACAACGCACTGGTGGTCAGTGGCAGTGAATATTAACCCCTATCCCCCCTGACTTGGCATTGGTCCCTGTGGTAGTGAATTTTAACCCCCCCCCCCCCCCCCTCCACTTTGCATTGGTGCTCATGGCAGTGAAATTTGATCCCCTTCCCCACACATTGGTGGTCATGGGAAGGGTTACATTTCAATGCCACTGGCCACCAGTATCTGCATGCTTATTGCAGGCAAACGACTTAATAGTGAAGTAAGAATAGGGATGGCAGCCTCAAAGATGCCACACTCATAATTCAATGTGCTGTATGTACTTGGATGCCAGGGTAGGGTGGTAGAGATTTTTCATTGGTCTGAGTGAGACTGATAAGTTTCCCAACGTAAAACAGACAAAACACTGACAGCTACAGATTTAATAGTGAATATATTCCCTTCTCATGGCAGGCTGCATAGATTGGTTTAGCATTTCATATGACATACTATGCCTCCCCTCCGCAGCCGTAACTGAGATGTGTGAACCGGCTCTCAATGAGAGTAAGGGAGCTTGGACATACCGCATTGCTGGAGGGGAGGCAACTGTAGTTCTGCTTTAAAGGAGAGCTAAAGTTTTAACATAACTTTTGCTGTTATTAAGGCCACTTTCACACTGGGGCATTTTTCCAGCGCTTTTGGGCTAAAAATAGCACCTGAAAAATGCCTCCCCTGCAGCCCAAGTGTGAGAGCCCAAGTGCTTTCAAACTGGGGCGGTGCGCTTGCAGGACAGGAAAAAAAGCTTCAGCAGCGGCACTTTGCGGGCGGATTTAAACCTTTTTTGGCCGCTAGCGGAGGTTAAAAGTGCCTGCTAGCAGCCTGAAAAGCGTCACTAATATGACAGTAAAGCACTGCTAAAACTAGCGTTGCTTTACTGCTAACGGGGTGGGCAGGAGGGACGGCTGCCCCTGGTGCAATGGTTTATTGCAGGGGTAGGGGGCACCCTAACCCTAAGGGAAAGGGGGGCGCAGTTTGGCATCTTTGCCCTGGGCGCTGGATGACCTTGTCCCACCACTGCCTGGACGCATTTAGTCTCTAAGGATCAGTAGCAAAAGTCCCTTATGGACTAGGAACTCTTAGTCTCCTCTGGAAAATAGCACAGAAGGTTGCAAAACTGCATAAAGGAGTGTATCCTCACCTATTGCAGAACTTATCCCAGCTCAACTGCTTGCATACACTACCAGCCCTCTTAGCTACTCTGAAGATATTCCAGGGCAAGGGATAAAAGGGTTAAGCACAGCGCTGTCCTTTGAAAGCCTCTCCCACTGCTCTGGGGTAAGAATCCGGCACAAACCGTGATGCTAAATGGATCTTACTAAGCCAGACTGAGCCCAGCCTGGAGGAAAAGGCCCCCATAGACCTAGGGGAAACCTCCTAGGCTACTGACAGCCTCCTCAGCACTCCGTCTTCCATCGACTCCCCTGCTAGCCTGGCTCTCCCACATTTAAGGGCTGACTCAGCCACCCTGCCAGGCCCTCTGCCTGGAGATTAGCCAGATTCTCTCAAATATGCAGATTAGGACCTTCCGGCCTCTGCCCATTAAATTTTAGAAGCTTCTAGACCCAGGGGAGGTAGCAGAGGCCCACTCTGTAGGGCTATCCAGCCTCACCTGATTATAGACTCATACAATTACCGTGAGTCAAACATAAGTTTGCCTGCACTAATCTAGTAGCACACTAGAGGGGGCTGCGTAGGATTCACAGATAGGACATTATCAGGTCAAGACAGCAAAAGTTTTATATACAGCAGGGGCTCTTATCATCTATGGTTCCAGAGATACAGGGCTCTTTGCACAGCCTGTCAGAAGCTACATTCAGAGCGGCCAAGCTGGCACAAGCTGTTTGCAGCATACTGAGAGCATGAGCTCACAGGGCCTCTCCTCAGGGGCGTAACTATAGGGGGTGCAGCAGTTGCGACCGCAACTGGGCCCTGTGATGCAGGGGGCCCATGAAGCCCCCTCTACATATGGCCGGCAGCAGCATAGGCAGCTAGGGGTACCAGTGCACCATGCACACAGGTGGCTGGAGGTGGAGGGTGACTAGCAGAGCTCCATGCTCGACTATCGCACTGGCTGCTCTTTAGTTGTGCATTCCCCGCATGAGCTGTGTCCTCGGCCGGCTCCTCAGAGTACCCCTCTCCTGCTCCATGCATTGCCGCTCAGTACGATGTCTGTTCTCCCCAGCCAGAGTCCCGCCCCCCCTGAGTCCGGCCCACACTGCACTGCATACTTCTCCCGGGTAAACAAACTTTAAGCACACAGATGCAGTGCAGCCCTATGAGAGCCCCCCGGAGGACACTGCAGGTTAGTCTGCAAGCCCCCCTCCTCCCCCGTCATACACAGGTGATGAAAGGTCTTTCTGGGAGATATGCTGATCGCCCGTCCAGCACACTGGATGGAGCCCAGGCCAACATGGATGAGTCCATGTTATGGCCTACAGCTTGGTCATGGTGAGTGAGAGGACCCCATCCCCCACACACCATTACATACCCCCTCCATCTCCCCCTGGGGAAAGGGACCCCTTCTCACGTGGGGACATGGACCCCCACCTCCCCTGGGGACAGGGACCCCTTTTCACCTGGGTGCAAAAACTGATACCAGTGGTGGAACTACAGGGCTCACAAATGTCATACCTGTGACCACGCCCTGGAATTCCCCCGCCGGACTCGGAGGGAAGGGCCCTGGCTGGGGTTCAGGGGGGCCCTTTATGGTTTCTTGCATCGGGGCCATTAAGGTTCTAGTGACGCCACTGCCTCTCCTCACTTCTTGTCAGAGGCACTGAGCTCAATGGACAGCTTGGTGTTTTGAACTAATGGTAAAGTACCATTGGCCCAAGCTGTCCAATAAAAATGCTGCAGTGGAGGCACGCCTCTCACTGCAATGTCATAGAAGGGGCATGTGTCTAAAAGACAAATACTCCCTTCTAGCCCAGCCCTCTTAACCAGAAGGAAAAAACATGTGTACAAGATTTACCCATAATCCCATGTTTTTCTCACACAGTTAAGCGGAAGTATGAGAATCTGCTGCTGCTGAAAATTTACAAGCTAAATCATATATTATTATGCTATATGTTATAAGAAAATAATTTATTATTTATCTATTCACTGTGAAATTACTGGTTTGAAGTTATAACTTCAGTAATATGTCCATTAAGCCACCTGCTTGAATACAGATTTTCAAAATATAGTAAATTACCTTAAAATAATATATAATAATTATTTGTATATTACTTATGGTTATTAACCCCTTGCCACCCTGGTCAATTCTGACACTTCTCTCCTACATGAAAAAATCATATTGTTTTTTGATAGAAAATTACTCAGAACCCTCAAACATTATATATATTGTTTTAGCAGACACCCTAGGGCAGTGATGGCGAACCTTGGCACCCCAGATGTTTTGGAACTACATTTCCCATGATGCCCATGCACTCTGCAGTGTAGATGAGCATCATGGGAAATGTAGTTCCAAAACATCTGGGGTGCCAAGGTTCGCCATCACTGCCCTAGGGAATAAAATAGTGGTCATTGCAACTTTTTATGTTACACGGTATTTGCGCAGCAATTTTTCAAATGCATTTTTTTTTGTAAAGAAACTGTTTCATGAATAAGAAAACATAAAAATGAAAACACTAAAGTAGCCTGATTTTTTTTGCATACCATGAAAGACGATGTTACACCGAGTAAATAGATACCTAACATGTCACGCTTTAAAATTGTGCCAAACTTCAGTACTTAAAAATCTCCATAGGTAACGTTTTAACATTTTTTACAGGTTACATGTTCAGAGTCACAGAGGAGGTCTAGTGCTAGAATTATTGCTCTCACTCTAACATTTGCGAGGCATGTAACCTGTGTATATCTGGCTCTGATAATAGCCAGTGCCTCACCAGCCACTGACCTCACTGCACATCCCTGATATACAGTAAGCATTAAAATGCACATCCTGAGAATTTACAATATGGAACAAGCTGTTTAGCATTAAGTCTGTCAGCACAATGTATAGAAAGAGTTTATAAAAAGAAAGAACAAAAGTTAAAAATGATAGCAAGAAAAATGTCTAGGAAGAAGACAGAACAGTGTTGAGCAATTACTGTAAGCTCCCATTGCGTATCTCTTTAAACGTATTGTCTAATGTGACTGACACCAGGTGAATTATCAGCCTAATAGAAGGTAGGAGTGTTAAAATATAGGTAATAACATTTGCTGGCCAACATAATATATTTTGTAGTGCAATTCAACATTAATTGCCTAATGATTTTGACCCAGCCCTAAGGACAACTATACTTTTGATATAAGTTGTCCTTTAGGGCAATGGTCATCAACCCTGTCCTCAGGGCCCACTAACAGGCCAGGTTTGCAAGATAACTGAAATACATCACAGGTGATATAATTTGCTGCTCAGTGATTGCAGTATTCTAATCTGCATTTCCCCAAGGTAATACATAAAACCTGGCCTGTTAGTGGGCCCTGAGGACAGGGTTGATGACCACTGCTTTAGGGCAAGGCCCCTTCCTCCTGACTGCAGTCCTTCTGGTCTGATATTTACTTCTGCCCCAGTTTTATTAATACTCATTGTGCTGCCTTTCTTTCCTTCAAGAATCATTCCCGTAGGGCCCTCTTCATCCTGCGCATGGGTACTGCCACTCCATTCATTCCTTTGCAAAGCGACATACTCTGCAGGTCCACTGGAGGCACCCAAGAGTACAGCTTTTTCCTTCAAGCATGGTTTCAGGCCTGAAGAAGAAAACGGTGTTTGCCAAAGCTTGCACTGTAACATACAGTATATTCTGTGAGCCAATGAAAGATAGTGCCTACATTTTACCTTTCCTACTGTTATAAAAATTATAAAACATGAAGCCTGAACTGGGCTTAAAGATGCAGCCACTGCATTGTTAAAGTTATCAGGGAGCAGAATTCACCTATGTATTGAGCTGAAGACATAAATACTGTATATATAATATACAAACAATTGTTGAAAAATAAAAGCATATTGTTAAGAGTACATTAAGCAGATCACATTTCTATGTACTGTGTATGCACTGCATTCTCTTAAAATGCTTGGAAGCATGTGCCAATCTGTAAATCATTTTTTTAACAATTGTTATTACTGAACTATTCTTGAATAAGTAAAGTTTGTTCTTGTAGTCATAGTCTATAAATCATAAATCGCATTCCCTTACCTGTCCAAATATTTCTGGCAGGCCGAGCACTTGACCAGTGAACACTCCTACACAAATCAAGATTGCAGTGATCTGCCCCAGAGACCCGCGGATTCTCTTCGGTGAGATCTCATTGAGGTACATCGGGAGAGTGCTGAGAGCTATACCTGCAACACAGCAAGCAGCCAGGTCTTAGGACTTTACGATTTTAGAGCATACGTCCACATATTCATTATGATGTACAATCCAGAATATATTCTGGACTTTAAATGGCTATAGATTAGAGATGAGAAGATTTAAAAAAAACAGGTACAATTTATGTAAGAGGATTTGATTCACCTCTGTGTATCACATGAGACCAGTCATATCACTGGGTATATGTAAGAGGTTACAATTACTTTAACCACTTAAGGACCGCCGTATTGCCAATGTACGTCATTACAATGGCACCGGCAGGCACAAGCACGTACATGTACGTGCCTGCCTTCCAGCGGGTGGGGGGTCCGATCGGACCCCCTCCCGCTGGATACGGCGGTCCGTTTCGCTGCAGGAGCTATCCGGGATGAGGGGATGGCCGTTGGTTTCTGGCCATCCCCTCTCGATCGCTCCTGGCCAATGAGAAGCTTCCTCCCACTGTGTATTGTATACACAGGCAGGGAGGAAGTGATGTCATTCTCCTCGGGGCGGTCTTTTAGACCGGACTACGAGGAGAAGACTAAAAGTAAGTGCACCAAACACTACACTAACACATAGGTACACATAGGTACACAAACCCCCCCGATCACCCCCCCGATCGCCCCCCGCCCCCCGCCCCCCCCCCCCCCCCCAGTCACAGTGTCACTGATTGCAGTGATCATTTATTTACTGATCACTGCATTCAGTGTCAGTTGTAAAAGTAAAAACTGTCAGGGCAGTTAGTGTTAGGTCTAGGGTAGCCCCCTACCACCCCCCAATAATGGTTTTAACCCCCTGATTGCCCCTAGTTAACCCTTTCACCCCCTTTTGCCAGTGTCACTAAGCGATCATTTTTCTGATCGCTGCATTAGTGTCGCTAGTGTCGCTAGGTAGCTAGTTATTTTTTTAGGTTCACCGCCAGGTTTTTATATAGCGTCAGGGACCCCCATATACTACCCAATAATGGTTTTAACCCCCTGATTGCCCCTAGTTAACCCTTTCACCCCCTTTTGCCAGTGTCACTAAGTGATCATTTTTCTGATCGCTGCATTAGTGTCACTAGTGTCGCTAGGTAGCTAGTTATTTTTTTAGGTTCACCGCCAGGTTTTTATAGCGCTAGGTACCCCCATATACTACCCAATAATGGTTTTAACCCCCTGATTGCCCCTAGTTAACCCTTTCACCAGCGATCACAGTATAAGTGTCACTGGTGACGCTGGTTAGCCAGTTAGTTATTTAGGTTCCCCATCAGGTTTTTATATAGCGCCAGGGACCCCCATATACTACCTAATAACAATTTGAACCCCCTGATTGCCCCTAGTTAACCCTTTCACCAGTGATCACCGTATAAGTGTTACGGGTGACTCTGGTTAGTTTGCTTTTTATAGCATCAGGGCACCCACCATTTATTACCCAATAAAGGTTTTTTTTTTTTTTTTTTAAAGAAAATTTTATTGAAGTTTATTCAAGTACAGGAGAATAAACATAAGTACAGACATATCTCTTCCAAATGTAATCAACGGGAGATTGTTAGAGAAAAAAAAGAAAAAGTAACAACAAAAACCGGTTCAACACAGCCATATTTATCCCAAACTGGTGTTTTTTGTATAGTCCGGACCAAGTGTAAATGTAATTTCTTAGAGATAAGGCTCGGTTGAGGGAACTGTATTAAGGAAGATTAGTAGAAGTTGCTAACATTACCCAATAAAGGTTTAACCCCCTGATCACCCGGCGGGTGATATCAATTAGGTTTTAGGGTCAGGGTCTGCGTCACCCCAGGCAGCGCTAGGTTAGTGCCAGTACCGCTAACACCCACGCGCAAAGCATACACCTCCCGTAGTGGTATAGAATCTGAACAGATCAATATCTGATCTGATCAGATCTATACTAGCATCCCCAGCAGTTTAGGGTTCCAAAAAAACGCATTGTTAGCGGGATCAGCCCAGATACCTGCTGGCACCTGCTTGGTTTTCGGGGTCCCGTACGTGGCTAGGCTCCCAAAAAGTCCCCCACATGTGGTATCCCCGTACTCGGGAGAAGCAGCAGAATTTATTTTGGGGTGTAATTTGACTTATGCCCATAGCATGTGTGAGCAATATATCATTTAGTGACAACTTTGTGCAAAAAAAAAAATTGTAAAATTCCTGCAACTTGTGGCAAAATATAAAATATTTCATGGACTCAACATGCCTCTCAGTAAATAGCTTGGGGTGTCTACTTTCCAAAATGGGGTCATTTGGGGGGGTTTTGTGCTATTTTGGCATTTTATGGCCTTCGAAACTGTGATAGATAGTGAGGAGTGAAATCAAAAATTTGCACCCTTAGAAACCCTGAAGGCAGTGATTGGTTTTCGGGGTGCCGTGCGCGACTAGACTCCCAAAAAGTCCCACATATGTGGTATCCTCGTACCCAGGAGAAGCAGCAGAATATATTTTGGGGTGCAATTCCACATATAACTATGGCATGTGTGAGCAATATATCATTTAGTGACAACTTTTTGTAAACTTTTTTTTTTTTTTTTTGTGTCATTATTCAATCACTTGGGACAAAAACAAAAAATATTCAATGGGCTCAACATGCCTCTCCACAACTTCCTTGGGGTGTCTACTTTCCAAAATGGGGTCATTTGGGGGGGGTTTGTACTGCCCTGCCATTTTAGCACCTCAAGAAATGAGATAGGCAGTCGTAAATTAAAAGCTGTGTAAATTCCAGAAAATGTACTCTAGTTTGTAGACGCTATAACTTTTGCGCAAACCAATAAATATACGCTTATTGACATTTTTTTTACTAAAGACATGTGGCTGAATAAATTTTGCCCTAAATGTATGACTAAAATTGAGTTTGTTCGATTTTTCTTATAAAAAAAGTAGAAAATATCATTTTTTCTCAAAATTTTTGGTCTTTTTCCATTTATATCACAAAAAATAAAAATCGCAGAGGCAATCAAATACCATCAAAAGAAAGCTCTATTTGTGGGAAGAGAAGGACGCAAATTTCGTTTGGGTACAACATTGCATGACCACGCAATTACCAGTTAAAGCAGTACAGTGCGAAATTGTAAAAAGACCTCTGGTCCTTAGGCTGTTAATTGGTCCGGGGCTGAAGTGGTTAAGGGAGTGTGAAGGGCTCATTTTACATACCCTGACTCTGCTGTAGGTTATATATAGGTTTAAAGCCAGAGAAATTCACTTAAAATATATTCCATTAAATAATTACAGGTGCACGAGCTTCTAATCAGAAGTTTTATATTACAGATAGCGCACTGGTCAATTTTTCCTTTAAGTGATACTAAGGCCCCTTTCACACTGGGGCGGTGCGGGTGTCGGCGGTAAAGCGGCGCTTTAACGTCATTTTAACCCCCGCTAGCAGCTAAAAAAGGGTTAAAGGGTTAAAATGGGTAGGAGCGGTTTAGGGGCGGTGAATACACTGCTCCTTCATCGCTCCAAAGATGTGGCTAGCAGGACTTTTTTCACCGTCCTGCTAGCGCACCGCTCTAGTGTGAAAGCCCTCCGGCTTTCACACTGGAGTGAAATGGGCCGGTTTTTTCAGGTGCTATTTTTAGCGCTGTAGCTCCTGAAAACCGTCTCAGTGTGAAAGGGGCCTAAAGCTTAATTTTTATTTTTTTTAATTAAAATAAAAAAGGTGTTATACTTACCTCCCCTGACAGTGCTGTCTACTCCTCTTTCCTCCGGGTGCCTCTTCAGCAAGCTGGATGCTGGAGCAGGGTGCCTCCTCAGCAAGCTGGACGAACACCCGCGGTTCAAGTCAAACATAAGTTTGTCTCAAACATTGGGTGTTCGTTTCCTCACAAACTAACCAAACATATGGGCCGTTTGTGACAAATTCGAGTGCCGTGGAATGCTCCTTAATGCACTGCGAGATCGCAGTGCATTGACTTCTGATGATTGTACAAAGCATGCACCTGACCTGCATGCTTTGGCCAATCACAGCGCACTCTGTTGTGAGAGCCATAATTCGTCATGGCTAAGGGGGACTAAGTCCACGTCCCACCCTATATACGGCTGCTTACATAGCAGCCATGTATAGTGTGTGGATGGAGTAGATCGAGCTAGCTTAGGCGGGCAGGTTAGTTAGTGGCACGCAGGTGGTGTTTTAATATATATTTATATATATATATATATATATACAGTGTCTTGCGAAAGTATTCGGCCCCCTTGAACTTTTCAACCTTTTGCCACATTTCAGGCTTCAAACATAAAGATATAAAATTTTTATTTTTTGTGAAGAATCACCAACAAGTGGGACACAATTGTGAAGTGGAACGAAATCTATTGGATTTTTGAAACTTTTTTAACTAATAAAAAAATGAAAAGTGGGACGTGCAAAATTATTCGGCCCCCTTGCGTTAATACTTTGTAGAGCCACCTTTTGCTGCGATTACAGCTGCAAGTCACTTGGGGTATGTCTCTATCAGTTTTGCACATCGAGAGACTGAAATTCTTGCCCATTCTTCCTTGCAAAACAGCTTGAGCTCAGTGAGGTTGGATGGAGAGCGTTTGTGAACAGCAGTTTTCAGCTCTTTCCACAGATTCTCGATTGGATTCAGGTCTGGACTTTGACTTGGCCATTCTAACAGCTGGATACGTTTATTTGTGAACCATTCCTTTGTAGATTTTGCTGTATGTTTGGGATCATTGTCTTGTTGGAAGATAAATCTCCGTCCCAGTTTCAGGTCTTTTGCAGACTCCAACAGGTTTTCATCCAGAATGGTCCTGTATTTGGCTGCATCCATCTTCCCCTCAATTTTAACCATCTTCCCTGTCCCTGCTGAAGAAAAGCAGGCCCAAACCATGATGCTGCCACCACCATGTTTGACAGCAGGGATGGTGTGTTGAGGGTGATGAGCTGTGTTGCTTTTACGCCAAACATATCGTTTTGCATTGTGGGCAAAAAGTTCGATTTTGGTTTCATCTGACCAGAGCACCTTCTTCCACATGTTTGGTGTGTCTCCCAGGTGGCTTGTGGCAAACTTTAGACAAGACTTTTTATGGATATCTTTGAGAAATGGCTTTCTTCTTGCCACTCTTCCATAAAGGCCAGATTTGTGCAGTGTACGGCTGATTGTTGTCCTATGGACAGACTCTCCCACCTCAGCTGTAGTTCTCTGCAGTTCATTCAGAGTGATCATGGGCCTCTTGGCTGCATCTCTGATTAGTCTTCTCCTTGTCTGAGCTGAAAGTTTAGAGGGACGGCCAGGTCTTGGTAGATTTGAAGTGGTCTGATACTCCTTCCATTTCAAAATGATCGCTTGCACAGTGCTCCTTGGGATGTTTAAAGCTTGGGAAATCTTTTTGTATCCAAATCCGGCTTTAAACTTCTCCACAACAGTATTACGGACCTGCCTAGTGTGTTCCTTGGTCTTCATGATGCTCTCTGCGCTTTCAACAGAACCCTGAGACTATCACGGTGCATTTATACAGAGACTTGATTACACACAGGTGGATTCTATTTATCACCATCAGTCATTTAGGACAACATTGGATCATTCAGAGATCCTCGCTGAACTTCTGGAGTAAGTGTGCTGCACTGAAAGTAAAGGGGCCGAATAATTTTGCACGCACCACTTTTCAGTTTTTTATTTGCTAAAAAAGTTTAAATTATCCAATAGATTTCGTTCCACTTCACAATTGTGTCCCACTTGTTGGTGATTCTTCACAAAAAAGAAAAATTGTATATCTTTATGTTTGAAGCCTGAAATGTGGCAAAAGGTTGAAAAGTTCAAGGGGGCTGAATACTTTCGCAAGGCACTGTGTATATATATATATATATATATATATATATATATATATATATATATATATATATATATATATATACATATATATATATGTATATACAGTCTAGTATATGTGTGTGTATGTGTGTGTGTGTGTGTGTGTGTGTATATATATATATATATATATATATATATATATATATAATATACTCTGCATTTAGTGTAGGCTAGACATTTAGTGTAGATTCTATATTCAGTCAGTGCAGGCAGTGTAGTATATATAACACAGTGTATTGAAGTGGTTAAGGGGAACCTTTAGGTCTGGTATGGATTTTAAGGGAAACCAATGCCAATTAAAAAAAAAAATGGCATGGGGTCCCCTCCAAAATCCATGCCAGGCCCTTCAGGTCTGGTAGAGATTTTAAGGGGAACCCTGTGCCATTTTTTTTTAAATGCCATGGGGGCCCCCCAAAATCCATATCAGACCCTTATCCAAGCATGCAACCTGGCAGGTCCGGATAGGGGGATGACGACCGTGAACCCCCCCTCCTTAACCATACCAGGCCATTTGCCCTCAACATGGGGAGGGTGCTTAGGGGTCCCCTCCCAAAGCACCTTGTCCCCATGTTGATGAGGACAGAAGGCTCATCCCCATAACCCTTGCCTGGTGGTTGTGGGGGTCTGCGGGCGGGGGGTTTATCAGATTTGGAAGCCCCCTTTAACAAGGGAGCACCCGGATCCCAGCCCCCCCCCTTTGTGAATGGGTAGAGGGTACCCCCTCTAATTCACATCCGGCACCCTTTGGGCTCCTTCTGATCTTGTGTTTATCGTGTGTTAGTAGAAGTTTGGTTAGAGATGATTTGCGCTTTTCAATTTTGCTTCAGATCGTTAATGCTCTTCAGTTTGTGCTTGTCTGTGCGTATCTGCTTATATCAATGCGTGTAGTCAGTTAGCATTTGTTGGTCATTGTGGACTATATCTTGGTATAAAGTACACTTTGATTTTCAGTGCTTATTGTCTGCTCGTTTCTGGTTTTCAGTTTGTTCTTTCAGGCCTTGCCGTTTATCGGTGCTTTCTGTTGTCCATTCTGACCAGCCGACCGTTTTCAAGCCATGTTTTGTGTACGTACTCATCGTAGAGTTCGTGCTGTGCAGGGGCTTGGTGTTGGGCTTTTAGCTTTGACACAAGCCCGTCCACGAACAGGGTGAGGAGGAGTTCGTGGACCAAGAATTGGTTGCACCAGCGTGACCAGTTCTCGCACATGCCTTTGCTTCATGAGATCCGGGAGAATAATCCTGATGATTTCAGGAATTATCTCCGGATGACGGACCTCGTTTTTCACCATCTGCTGGCTTTGCTGTCCCCTTATATCAGCAGGCAGGATACCTGCATGCGACAAGCCATCACTCGGGAGCAGAGGCTCATCGCCACGTTGCGCTACTTGGCGACACAGAGAAGTCTTCAGGACCTCAAGTTCTTGACAGGCATCTCCCCCCAGGCTCTGGGAATCATTATTCCAGAGACCTGTTCTGCCATCATTCAGGTCCTGCAGAAGGACTATATGAAGGTAAGTTTTCTCCTTTAACATCACATTCTATGTATTTAATGTTTGCTAATGTGTTGTATTTCTTTCCTCATTCCCTAATTAACATGATTGCAGTATGCGCTAATTGATATGCTGTGCCCCTTTGTCCTCATGCATGCTGGAAGCTATTCAAGTTCCTTTTTTTTCCTTCATGCATATTTGCCTTCACTAACTTCCCCAGCATGCTCTTCTGGGGCCATAAACCTATAGCCTAGTCACTTAGCAATGTATTTTGTCAGCTCCATAGTGTTGCTTTCCCCTAAACACCCCCTAAAATGTGTACAAATGTTATATGTGTGCTTAAATTCATGCAGAGTGCCAGAATTTTTTTTTGGGTTGGGCCAAACTCATTAGGAACCCCCCTCCCCCAACTGCTAGGTCAGCTGATAGCAATCCTCTATCTGCTGACTTTGCCAAACCCAATACACACTATACCTACCTTTTTTCTGGTCAGAATTATGGATGAATTCACCAAAGCATGTAGTGCAAGGGCCTGCCTCAATACTTACCTACAGTTTAAAGTTTTTTTTGCTCCTATTATTATCTTGATAGGTAATAGCAGAATGTCAAAATGTGCCACCTCCAGAGGAGAATGTAGAAGGACTCCCGTTCGTTTTTGTCGCGGATGAGGCGTTTGCTCTGGCAAACCACCTGATGCGGCCTTTCCCGATGAGGACCCTCACCCCGGATCAGAGGATCTTTATTGTGCGGCTGGCCAGAGCCAGAAGAGTAGTGGAAAACACTTTCAGAATAATGGCCAGCCAGTTCCTCCTATTTTTGACGCCAATCCACATGGCGGACTATAAACTAAATCATATAGTGCTTGCCTTCTGCAGTTCTGCACAATTTTTTGAAAAAACATTCGGTAAACTATGTGGCCTCAGTTGGCCCTGATGCAGACTTGACAGAAAATGTGAACCTCACGGCCCTTGAAGCTGCTCGTCCTCGCTTGCCCCCCCACCCCCAAGCGCCTGCGAGGTCAGAAACCAATACATGGAGTACTTTGTGGGTAGAGGGGCCATTGATATGCCAGACAATGTCTGAGAGGCATTTTTTTAATAATTTTTTCTTTGAAACTCCAATAATCTTTGTTTTAATTTACTGCTTGGCTTTGTTTTAGATGTCTCCTAGGTTTTTTGGTGTTTGTTTTGGGCCTTTTTCTACAACAGTGCAAACCCAAGTTCAGAGCAAGATGAGGTGACAGTCTCTTCTTCAGATAATCTTATTATGTTGTGGGTCTGCTACACACACACCTTGTTTTTGTTGATAATGTATGTAGTGCATTACTTACAAAAATATTGCTAATTTTCAGCACCATGGCAGAAATATGTGGGGTCATGAAAATGGCGTGATTGGGGAAATTTAAACATCACTGTGGGTGTTATTTACTAAAGGCAAATCCACTATGCACTACAAGTGCACTACAAAAGTGCACCTGAAACTGCACTTGGAGTGCAAAGTGGATTTGCCTTTAGTAAATAACACCCATTGCCATAGAAAACAACAACTTTACTACAAATACTGCTTTTGCACATTGAAAAAGGAAGCCACACATTGTTGATAATTTAACTTTTTACTCAAAGCACATTCACATGTGCATTTAGAAAAGGGTTTTACAACAAACCAACATATTTGGTGTATAGAAAACATTATTTTGGGTAACATTTTTATAACTTAGCGTTTTGTAAAACAGGCATGTATCAAAGCATAACATACAGAACACAGGAACTTACAAAGTTCAACTTTGAAAAGTGAAGACAATATCAGACATGAATATGTACAAACTGTGCTGATATTGGCTTCCTCGGATGGGGTGTCACCCCTGGAAAAGCCAAATTTGGAAGATGCACACAAATTGAGAATCAAAAAGTGGCCAGTTTCCTCCTGATCCCATGCCTAATGTCAACATGTGCTATCTCCCATCATGGGGTATCAATGTACGTGTTTTGGGGGTACAACACCTTCATCACAGCCACTTTAGTAGCAAGGAAGGGGTTGCACCCACAAAACACGTACATTGATCCCCCATGATGGGAGATAGTACATGTTGACACACTGTGTGCATCTTCCAAAATTGGCTTTTCAAAAAATATAAAAGTGTTTTTTAAAATGTAAAAACGATGCTAGCTAGTTTGGGGTGTTTGAGACTCTCCCCAAAACATCAATGATGTTCTTAATTTTTTGTTGAATATCATTGATGTTTTTCTGTATATTCTCTAAATCGCGATTGCACCCCATTATCGCCCCAATGAGGATCTGGGCACTTTCACTGGTAAAATGCTATTCTTCTTCCACAACATCCACATCACCTAAAAAAAAAACAAAAAAAAAACACCATGTATTATAAATATGCAGCCTTCCTCCAGCCTTCCATCGTCCTCCTCCTTGTTAGTGGAATTAGCATGCCCCTGCTGTGTCTCCGCCATGTGCTCTCCCCACTGCGCCCGAAAGAGAAGGGGTGGGGAATAGTCTAGAAAGAACGTCAGGGGCGGGAGGAGTTTCACTCATGCGCACTGTATATAAAACGCAATGCGCATGTGTCGTACGTACGATCTGTGAACAGAGGGAGAAGCTCACGCGCCGATCATGCAAACGAAGGTACAATTTTTAACTTTGTACATCACTAGCCTATACTGCTTCTAGATTGAGGCCTGCATTGGGACAAGATTTAGTCGAGTTTAGCCTGACATTAGGGTTGTGTCTTGCAGAGAATATGGATGGGTTTAACGACCATAGTTGCCTCCCTCTGTTCATCGATAAGTACAGGGAGCTGCCCTGTCTGTGGCAATCTACGCATCCACACTACAGTAACAAATTAAAGAGGCAGGTAGCGATGGAGAAACTGCTGGAATTTGTGAAGCCGGTGGTCCCCAGGGCAGACATCAACTATTTAAGAACGAAAATTGGTGGCCTGAGGAGTACATATTTGAGGGAGCGCAGGAAGGTGCTGAAGTCCATGCAAACTGGAGCTGCAGCAGATGACGTTTATGTCCCCAGGCTGTGGTACTATGAGAGGATGCATTTTCTGTCAGACCAGGCTGATGTCAGGGAATTCCTCTCTACCCTTCCTTCCACGCGTCCTACTTTGCTACATTCCACCCCTATTGAGTCTTCCGATGCCCAACCTGGGCCTTCCACTCAGGAAGAACTGGAGGAGCCCAGCTTGAGCCAGGTATAGTATTGTTCTACATATTTTGGGAGTAAAAATGAATGATGTTAACTTGGTTTTTGCTCACTAATTGCTGATTTTAGAAAGTGATTTTAGAAAGGAGGAGGGTGGCTGTGGAAAGTGGCAGCCAGGAGGAGGCAGGGGTAAGCTGCAGCCAAGCGGTGGGCAGGCGTAGGAGCCTGACTAAATCCCAAGTCCCTCCCCTCTGCCTTCCACAAAAAAGGGCCAGAAAGGGGGGCAATGTGGAGAAGTCAGCTCTGAAGCTCATCGGGGAGGCTTCAGTGCCCCTCAAAGCCACCTCCACATATCAAGAGGCCTTTGCCACCTTGGCTGCTTGCAAACTCCAGCAAATGGAGGAGGGGCAACACCTCTTGTGTGAGGAGCTCATCATACACACCCTCAACAAGGGGTTGTTGGGCCAAATCACACAAGCAACACACTTGTGTGATTTGGACCATGCTCCTCCTCCTTCTGCCACACCTCCAGCACCACAGCCACAGCCTGGAAGGAAGCGTGGAAGGAAGACCAGATTGTGATAACCTGGGTTCAGTCTGGTCTAACAGAAGATGTAGGACCACAGCCTGGGAACATAGATGTCATCTGCTGCTGTTCCGGGTTTCTTGGACTTCAGGACCAAACTGCTCTCCCTCAAATATGTACTCCTCTGCCCACCAATGTTTGCGTTTAAATAGTTGATGTGTGCCCTGGGACCAAAGGCTTTGCTAATCTTCCCAGTTTCTCCAGCGCTGCCTCCCTCTTTATTTGCTACTGACACCTAAATAAAGGGTTTTTTTTTGGTTGAAGAAATACTTGCCTATGTGTTTTACTTCAAAAAGGACAGTTTATTTGTGAGTAGGCAGGTACATTTCAAAAATACAAAGTCAAATTAATAACAAGGGGCACCAACACCAAACAAGCTTAAAAAAGAAAACAATAAAATAAAAAGATAATAATGGTGTTGTGGTAAGTTGACACACAAAACACACCAAAAAAATTGCAAAGATGAGCAAACTGTCAAAAAAGGAGATCTTGATTAAAAAAAACCAACCACAAAATTTAAAACAAAAAAAAACGATTGGGGAGATGTGACATATTAAAATATTGTATTCATGAAATGAGGAAAAAGAATAAAGAAATAAGTTTGGGAGAAGTGTGTGTAAATATGAGCAGCAAAACAACTTAATTCTTGTAGCATTATGAAGAAAAAGAGAATGTGCTACATTAAAGAATTTTTAACATTGCAGCGTGACAAATGTGCTATATCGATTACGAACGGTAGTTTTACCTTTCCGTCTCAGAATTTATTGTGAGCATGCATGGCACCTTGTCCGTCGGACTAGGCTACACACGATCGGAACTGACGCGCATCAGATCATGTTGTTGGAAAGTTTTATAGCCAAGCTCTCAAACTTGGTCCGTCGGATATTCCGACGGAAACAGTCCGATGGAGCCCACACACTGTCGGATTACCCAACAACACGGTCCGATCGGACATTTTCCATCGGAATGTCCGACCGTGTGTACAAGGGCTAAGGGGAGCATCTCTGTGTTTGAGTCGGTGCCATAGAAACATTTGTAAAGGGACGGAGTTGGTAAGATGACCACGCCCATGTGGGGGTGCCGGAATATTTCTGAACCCAGGGGTCTGTGACCCTAGTATCGGCCCTGCATGGGAACCTATGGCTGCCACTGCTCTCCACGTCTCCTGTGAGATAAGGAAGTAAGAGGAATGGTGCTATAGCTGGAACAGTGCCGAAGCAATGAGAGGAGTCAGGTAAGTGTTTAGGGACTTTTTTTTACTTTAATGCAGGGAATGTGTATTGGGTTTAGGATGACTTGAATGTTTCCCAGTCACATTCAACCTATTTGTAATTTCTGTACTGTCCTGCTGGAATTTTTAGAACAGTACAAATCTACACTTGGCAATTGTCCCAGTCAGTCGCATTTACATTTTACATTTTCTCTACAGAGCTGAAACTGTGTTTTTACACCTCCCAGACAGTACTAGTCTTGCTTTCCAGGCATGCAGATTGTTATCCACATATCACAAGAATCTTTTGCACCCTTACTGGCCAGGAGAGGGTGCCAACATGTGTCACCTACCCCCCCCCCCCCATTAAGGACAAGAAAAAGAATGCCCCCTCACTGGTGAACCGGTTTTAGTAGTGATGTTTGAACACTAAAGCTATGTGTGCATGTGGCACCTGTTAGAAGCCTTCTTTGAATATATTAATAATATTTGCTTATTAACAAAACAAATAATAATTATACAGTAAAACCTTGGATTGCGAGCATAATTCGTTCCAGAAGCATGCTTGTAATCCAAAGAACTTGTATATCAAAGCCAATTTCCCCATAAAAAATGATGGAAACTCAAATGATTTGTTCCACAACCATTTATTTATAGGTCCTTCAGTTTATGGTCCATATAAAAAGATGTGATAGGTTGTGTAGCCATAAAATGTCCATCTACAGATGGCAGCCTTCACAAGGGGATTAGAAGCAAAATCCAGCAGGAGCTACAGAGTATAAAAGAGAAGAGAGGTGCCTCTAAGTGTAGCAATATGTTGCTAAATGTTGTACCTTTATTTAATGTAACTATATTACTACACTTAGAGGCGCCTCTGCTCTCTTTTATACTCAGCTGTGATGTGATGCTGCTTGTATATCAAGCCAAAAGTTATTAAAAATTTTAGCTTGTCTTGCAAAACACTCTCAAAACCAAGGTTTTACTGTATGCTTGAATGGATGGACCTTAGGATGTATTCAATTATTTTATTTTTTACTTGGGTCAGTTTGAAAAATGTATACAAACATTGGAAAATGTATATTTTTATTGTTTTGAGAGCTATAACTAAGGTTTTACATATGGTATTTTTTAGACAGATATTGCTCAACCCCTCCTCTTACAAATTCTGAGTTGGAAGCCAGAGTGAAGGGGTCATTTCCTCTAGAGTTCATAAATTATATTAGTTAAAGTGATTGTAAAGCTTCGTTTTTTTTTTGTTTTTTTTTTATAAAAAACATGTTATACTTACCTCCTCTGTACAAGGGGCACTCGTGCGGGCGCGCTCCCGAGTCCTGCTGTTGCGTCTATTGAAACAGACAGCAAGATTCAACACCGCCCCAGGCTCCCATGTCACCAATCTATCCAATGAGGACCCGAGACAGCAGCTGGAGCTGCTGTGCTCGTCCCTGTTGCTGGAACAACTGGGCTCAGGTAAGAAAAAGGAAGTGTCTGGGGCGCTGCAGCACAAAAGGTTTTTCATCTTAATGCATAGAATGCATTACGGTGAAAACCCATGAGAGTTTACAACCCCTTTTAAGAATGGAAACTTTCTACTAAAATATTTCTTGATTAGGGCATTCGCCCCAGTCTCAAGTCTTTTGCGCACTCTAATGCCGCATACACACGATCAAACTATCCAGCGGACTTGGAATCCGCCCGTGTGTGGGCTCCGGCTGACTTTTTTTGCCCAAAAGTCTGGCGGACTTAGAAAGTAGTTTTGACTCAAAAATTGTCCGCCGGACTACAATCCGGCCGTCTGTGTGCTAGTCCGCCAGACTTTTGAAATGAACGGACTTTCCCGCACACGGAGGAAAGTTCGTTCATTTTGAACGCGGCTCCAGGTAGCCGGGACTAGCGCAGGAATTCAATGTCGCCACCTTTGGCGGCGAGATTGACACGTCTCTAGCCCCGTCACCTGGTATGGACTTAAAGGGGAAGCCCTACGCTGAAAAAACATTGCGTGGGTCCCCCCTAGGTCCATATCAGACCCTTATCCGAGCACACTACCCGGCCGGTCGGGAAAGGGGGTGGGGACGAGCGAGCTCCCCCCCTCCTGAGCCGTACCAGGCCGTGTGCCCTCAACATAGGGGGGTTCTTTGGGGAAAGGGGGGCCGTTCGCCCCCACCCCAAAACACCTTGTCCCCATGTTGATGAGGACAAGGGCCTCTTCCCGACAACCCTGGCCGTTGGTTGTCGGGGTCTGCGGGCGGAGAGCTTATCGGAATCCGGGAGCCCCCTTTAATAAGGGGGCCCCCAGATACTGGCCCCCCAACCTATGTGAATGAGTATGGGGTACAATGTACCCCTACCCATTCATCTGGTGAAAATGTTTTTTAAAAAAAACACAACACAAGGGTTTAAAATAATTTATTGCACAGCTCCGGGGGTCTTCTTCCATCTTGGGGGGTCTTCTCAACGGACTCCTCCGCTATCTTCTGCTAGCTCTTTTACTAGCGGAAGAGCCCAGCTTTCTTCATCGTCGCCGCTCAGGGGTCTTCTTCCGACTTCGGAGGTCGTGTCCCCCTCTTCGGGGGTCTTGTCCCCCTCTTCGGTTTTTCTTGCTGGGCCTCCGCTCCTTCTTCCAACTCTTTTACTGGCGGTGGCCCGGTCTTCTGTCGCTGTGTCTTCGCCGCCTTCTCTTCTTCTGTTCTTCTCTTCTTCTTCCTTGAGATGTTGACTAGACGCTGTCTCTGGACGTAATGACAGGGATGTGTTGCACGGCGACTTATATAGTGACAATGGGCAGGGTCACCATTCATTTCAATCAGGATGTGCATTTTTTTTTTTTCTTGTTCAATATTTTTATTGAAAATTTTTCATCAATATAACAAAACAATGGAGAAATAAATATCCCAAACCGGGAGCCAACATAGCCCTTCAGTAGGGTTTATCAAAAACAAAATTTAGGAAGATAACAGCGATGTTAATGTAACAACATATTTATAACATAACAATGCTAATTAATGCCCTGAAGGGTTGTGATAAACCATTGATCAGAGCAAATTAGTGACAATAAATTCTTTATTTGCTATAGAATAATAAGATTGAGCAGGGGTCGGCAGAGTATCAAAATCTGATTTTGTTCCAGAGGGAACAAGGGAGACACGCAAGCCACCCCAACTGGGATCTAGCTGTGAACTGTACGTGTCCCCCCGATCCCCCCTGAAATTTCTGTTCTGCCCTCTGCCCCCTCCCAATTAATTAAATAAATGTAATAACTGCCTAGGTGCATTACTCCAAATCATGTAGTTAATAATAGATGACTATTGATAGGATGTGCATTTTTGATACAAGTTTTTTACCGCACCAAACAGGCACCAAAGATGCTCCATGGAGGACTTTTAAAAATACAACGTACCTGCAACTGACTGGTGTGAAGAGTTCCATATGATTTAATGGTCATGTATTTTTCTTCCACTTTTTGCAAGGCAAAAATGGAACAAAAACTGATTAGTGTGGAAGGGCCCTTAATGAAGTGTACAAACACACCTATGTATACAGAATTTTAACAAAGAAACTTTATTTCAACATTTTTACATTATTTTATATGCTGCATTATAATATTTATCCTGTAATAATTTGCTTATTTATTAAACACATTTCATATTTTTATGCTTGAATGGAAGGACTTGAATTTGAACACATCTCACTCGTAAAAGGTGTTTCTGCAAAGTTATGAGTTACCAGAAAAAATCCTGAAAAAAATTTCATGCAGTGTACACACGGTCCAATTTTCAGACGGGAAATGTTGGATGTGAACTTGTTGGCTGAGAGTCCGACTGTGTGTATGCTCCATCGAACATTTGTTGTCAGACTTTCCGCCAACAAATGTTGGCTAGCAGTTTCTCAAATTTTCCGCCAACAAAACTTTGTTGTCGGACTTTCCGATCGTGTGTACACAAGTCCATCGCACAAACGTTCACACATGCTCGGAATCAAGTATGAGCCGGAAGCACTCGTAATGGAGATATCACATGACTATTGAACTTCCTTTTTATCGGCTCGTCGTACGTCTTGTACATCACCACGTTCCCACATTCGTAATTGTTGGCCAACATTTGTGTGACCGTGTGTATGCAAGACAAGTTGGAACCAACAACCTTTGAACAAAAATCCACAGTTTTGTAGTATGAAAGTCCGATCGTGTGTACACGGCATAACAGTACCACACATGGTTGCACATTGAAGAACTTGGGAGCAGACATGAAGGTATATATTTTATTATTTAACTGTGCCAGCTACCCCTGTGAGGTAGTTATCAATTAAACGTTGTCATTTAAATATACCCCTTTACTACTCTTATTCCAGATCTTTCCATTCATGTATTTACAATTCAGGATATTTAGGTTGGGCAGGATATTAAATATTTTTTTTATGTAGACTAAATAATCATAAGGCAGTTTTTTGTCCTAATGTAAAAGTATTAAAATGGATATGTGCGAACCAAACTAACAAACAGACACAAACTGTACTAGAAAGTTTTTTTAATGTTATTAAAGTAATATTAGACATTATTTAAGGATCTGCAGGAACATCATATTGGAAACTTGGCAGCATAATGAAGCAATGCTTCCCACATGAACAGATTAAGAATAATAAAATTGAGTGAAAATCTAAAAAGAAGCAGCTACTATAATTTCAACTAAACTATGGCATGTTTTGAGAAAGAATAATGCACCCTGACTGGGATAATTTGACTGTTTTGAACAGGTTCAGAAGAATAGAGACAATCACAGCAATCTCCCAGTATTGAAGCGACACAGCATTGCATTACAATATGTAAATGCACTGTTTATTGCCCCATGTAGTCACTCCATGAAAGCCTCTGAAGTTTAAAAGTAGATTTAAAATCGGTTTCTATATATAAGGTAAAGCTTAAAAGAATGACAATGTTTTTGTGACCCAAATCTAGTATTGTTCAGTACTAGGATGGTAGAACCATTCTTTTCTATGACAAAAACATGTTTTATTGCTTGCTTTTGTAGAACCAATCATTGATTTCAATGTGAGGACAGTTCTGGATGGAGTGGGGAAGGGCTAGCATGTACAGTGCCTTGAAAAAGTATTCACACCCCTTGAAATTTTCCACATTTTGTCATGTTACAATCAAAAATGTAAATGTATTTTATTAGGTTTTTATGTGACAGACCAAAACAAAAGTGACGCATAATTGTGAAGTGGAAGGAAAATTATAAATTATTTTCAAAATTGTTTACAAATAAATATGTGAAAAGTTTGGCGTGCATTTGTATTCAGCCCCCCTGAGTCAATACTTTGTAGAACCACCTTTCGCTGCAATTACAGCCATCAAGTCTTTTTTGGGATGTCTCTACCAGCTTTGCACATCTAGAGAGTGACATTTTTGCCCATTCTTTTTTGCAAAATAGCTCAAGCTCTGTCAGAATAAATGGAGAGTGTCTGTGAACAGCATTTTTCAAGTCTTGCCACAGATTCTCAATTGGATTTAGGTCTGGACTTTGACTGGGTCATTCTAACACATGAATATGCTTTGATAAAAAGCTGTCAGGAAAGGTTCCCTCCGCTGGTAATATCAATCATTTGGCATGCAGTACTGCGATCCACCAGCAGGTGTCTCCTGCTGGAATTATGTAATCTTTGGTCCGCAGTACTGGTGTCCACCAGCGGAGGGATCCTGGCAGTGTGGAGCAGGTATTGCCTTCTACAGTCAGGCGTCACATGACTGACCGCAGCCATTATAAATACCCGGCAGGTGCACACACACCTCGCCTTGGTATTGTTCCTTGTGCCCTGACCTGCTGCTGGTGATCCTGATTCTGAACCTATTCCTGTGCCCTGAACCTGTGACCCGTGGTTCTGATCCTGTTTCCCTGTCCTGGTCCCTACCCTGTCCCACCTGTTACCATTATCCCTGTCCTGCAGTCTGATCCGTCCATCCTCTCCCTGTCCTGTGTTCCTTACCCCACTTGCTGATCTCCCCGTGTATGACCTTGGCCTGGCTTGTGACTCTGATTCTGGACTGCCCTTGTTTATTTGCTGATCCTCTGTGTATGACCCTGGCCTGCCTACCGTTTATGGTCCTTGCATTTCCCATTTATTGTACATATCTGTCTGTTGTTGTTTGGGGGTCTTTGTTGGTTGGTTTATTGCACTGTGTGGTTGTATTTATATTATTCACTTTCTTTAATAAATCATATTTCACTTATACACGTTTGGGTTTCCTCTGTTGCAGTCCACACAGTTCTGGTCTTATCTGATACGTGACAGAATACCAAGGCCATCCCTGACCAGAAGTGGCTACAGAGAGGAACCATCTTGGTTCAGGTTGCTTACTGAAATGAATTTAGAAGTGATTCGTTATTATGCTTTGTTGGCGTCTGAGAGTGGTGACTATCTCCGCCAGACACTGAAAGGGTGGACCAGTGATCAGCTGTTGGAAACCATTCGTTTAGCTCACTCCTGGGTTGATCAGGGCTGTATGTTGTTTGGGGATGTTCAGCCGTTAATTCAAATCTGCACAGAGCTGGCCCTGCCCTGCATCCCAGGGGGCCAGGATGATTTTTCTCCCCCTTTCAGTATTAATCAAGTCACATCACTGGTATGGCTTCTGGAAGATGATTCCCCTTACTTTTTTGAGCATTACACAGCCTGTTCCCAACAGATGATAATAGAATGTGTTGATTCCGTACAATCCCTTGTTAGACAGGCAGTATGTAACCCGCAGATTGTACAACCATTACTTTTAGCATGGTCTGGTATTTTGCAATCAGCCACAGCCAGCCCACAACAAACCATCTCTGCTACCAAACACCTGCCTGCCCAAGAGTCTCTTCCTCCATCACCTATGGCAACCTCAGTTTCAGCCCAATATACTCTACTCCCCACCAAATATCAATACCCTGTTTCTTCCTGCTGCACATATCCTGCCTTTAATCCAACTGCCTCTTTCCCGTGGCCCACTATCCCTCAAGATCTTCCCCCAGCCACTGTTACCTCTTCCCTGCCATATTCCAACCCTTCTCTCCAGTCTGCTTCATCCCCTACCTATAGATCTGCAGCTACCTACAGGCCTTCAGTAGCTAAATCTAAAAAGAGATGGAAGTTCTTTCCTACCCATTTGATCCTGCCAGTAACGCAACCTGCCTCCACATCAACCAACCTGCTCCAGTCTGCCTGCATGCCAGCTGAACCTGATCACCCACCTAATTCTGCCAATCATCTGCCTGCTATCCAGCCAGACGCCTTGCAGCCTGATGTCCCGGCCTTCCAGCCAGACGCCTTGCAGCCTGATGTCCCGGCCTTCCAGCCAGACGCCTTGCAGCCTGATGTCCCGGCCTTCCAGCCAGATGCCTTGCAGCCTGATGTCCCGGCCTTCCAGCCAGACGCCTTGCAGCCTGATGTCCCGGCCTTCCAGCCAGACGCCTTGCAGCCTGATGTCCCGGCCTTCCAGCCAGACGCCTTGCAGCCTGATGTCCTGGCCTTCCAGCCAGACTCCTTGCAGTCTGACGCCTTCCAGTCTGATGTCCCGGCCTTGCAGTCTGACGCCTTCCAGTCTGATGTCCCGGCCTTGCAGTCTGACGCCTTCCAGTCTGATGTCCCGGCCTTGCAGTCTGACGCCTTCCAGTCTGATGTCCCGGCCTTGCAGTCTGACGCCTTCCAGTCTGATGTCCCGGCCTTGCAGTCTGACGCCTTCCAGTCTGATGTCCCGGCCTTGCAGTCTGACGCCTTCCAGTCTGATGTCCCGGCCTTGCAGTCTGACGCCTTCCAGTCTGATGTCCCGGCCTTGCAGTCTGACGCCTTCCAGTCTGATGTCCCGGCCTTGCAGTCTGACGCCTTCCAGTCTGATGTCCCGGCCTTGCAGTCTGACGCCTTCCAGTCTGATGTCCCGGCCTTGCAGTCTGACGCCTTCCAGTCTGATGTCCCGGCCTTGCAGTCTGACGCCTTCCAGTCTGATGTCCCGGCCTTGCAGTCTGACACCTTCCAGTCTGATGTCCCGGCCTTGCAGTCTGACGCCTTCCAGTCTGATGTCCCGGCCTTGCAGTCTGACGCCTTCCAGTCTGATGTCCCGGCCTTGCAGTCCGATGCCTTCCAGTCTGATGTGCCTGCTGTCCAGCCTGATGTGCCTGACGTCCCAGTGCCCGCCTTCCAGCCTGACGTGCCGCTGCCTGCCTTCCAGCCCGTTGTGCCAGCTTCCCGGTCCGATGTGCTTCTGTCTGCTGCCCTGCTTGAAGTGCCCGTTACCCAACCTGATGTGACTTTGCTCATAGCCCAGCTTGACGCAATGGACTTTCCCCAGCAACTGCTAGTTGGAGCGTCCGGAGGTCGCTCCTTTGAGGGGGGGTACTGTCAGGAAAGGTTCCCTCCACTGGTAATATCAATCATTTGGCATGCAGTACTGCGATCCACCAGCAGGTGTCTCCTGCTGGAATTATGTAATCTTTGGTCCGCAGTACTGGTGTCCACCAGCGGAGGGATCCTGGCAGTGTGGAGCAGGTATTGCCTTCTACAGTCAGGCGTCACATGACTGACCGCAGCCATTATAAATACCCGGCAGGTGCACACACACCTCGCCTTGGTATTGTTCCTTGTGCCCTGACCTGCTGCTGGTGATCCTGATTCTGAACCTATTCCTGTGCCCTGAACCTGTGACCCGTGGTTCTGATCCTGTTTCCCTGTCCTGGTCCCTACCCTGTCCCACCTGTTACCATTATCCCTGTCCTGCAGTCTGATCCGTCCATCCTCTCCCTGTCCTGTGTTCCTTACCCCACTTGCTGATCTCCCCGTGTATGACCTTGGCCTGGCTTGTGACTCTGATTCTGGACTGCCCTTGTTTATTTGCTGATCCTCTGTGTATGACCCTGGCCTGCCTACCGTTTATGGTCCTTGCATTTCCCATTTATTGTACATATCTGTCTGTTGTTGTTTGGGGGTCTTTGTTGGTTGGTTTATTGCACTGTGTGGTTGTATTTATATTATTCACTTTCTTTAATAAATCATATTTCACTTATACACGTTTGGGTTTCCTCTGTTGCAGTCCACACAGTTCTGGTCTTATCTGATACGTGACAAAAGCATTCCATTGTAGCTCTGGCTGTGCGTTTAGGGCCATTGCCCTGCTGGAAGGGGAACCTCTGCCCCAGTCTCAAGTCTTCTGCAGACTAACAGGTTTTCTTCTAAGATTTCCCTGTATTTGGCTCCATCCATCTTCCCATCAACTTTGACCAGCTTCCCTGATGGTGTGTTAAAGGTGATGTGCAGTGTTAGTTTTTTGCCACATATATCGTCTTTCTTTTAGGCCAAAAGGTAAAATTTTAGTCTCATCTGACCAGGGGACCTTCTTCCACGTTTGCTGTGTCCCCCACATGGCTTCTCACAAATTGCAAACCAGACTTCTTATGGCTTTCTTTCAACAATGGCTTTCTTCTTGCCACTCTCCCATAAAGGCCAGATTTGTGGGGTGCACAACTAATAGTTGTCCTGTGGACAGATTCTCCCACCTGAGCTGTGGATCTCTGCAGCTCCTCCAGAGTTACCATGGGCCACTTGGCTGCTCCAATGATTAATGCTCTACTTGCCCAGCCTGTCAGGTTAGGTGGACAGCCATATCTTGGTAGATTTGCAGTTGTGCCATAATCTTTCCATTTTTGGATGATGGATTGAACAGTGCTCTGTGAGATGTTCAAATCTTGGGATTTTTTTTTATAACCTAACCCTGCTTTAAACGCCACTACTCTATCCCTGACCTGTCAAATGTGTCCCTTGGCCTTCCTGATCTTGTTTGTTTACTAAGGTTCTCCAACAAACCTCTGAGGGCTTCACAGAACATCTGTATTTATACTAAGATTAAATTACATCTCTTGATTAAATTGCCTTCTCTTATCTTAAGGGATCTATCTATGATGAATGCTGCCCTAGGAGCTGTATACACAGCAATACCTCCTTGGATGTGATTCTGGGTTTTCTACCTAGTCTCCTTCGTGGTGGTGGTATATAAACAAAAGAGGCTCCAATATTGTGATATAGTTTCTTAAAGGGTGTTTATTAAAAACATATTTTTACTCACATTTAAAACAGTTAAGTAAGGCATGTAATCCACAAGCAGTGAGCTTGGATACCTACGTCACTTCCGGTCTATCTGTCGCCCAATCCCGTCATGTATCATCAACAGTGTATCGTCAGCAGCGTTCATCACACAGAATTTCCTTAAGATAAGAGGATTCCCTATCAGAGATATCTATACCTATTGCTGTTACTTTACTGCAGTAAGGTGAGAGGCCTGTGAGCACCGAGGTGTCACATACACTATAAGAAGAGACGCCAACCACTGTTATTGGAATGTACAAGAAGTAGAGCACTTTTAGTTGCACATGGATTAATTTTGTTACCACTGGGACTTTTTTACACATTTGTATTTACCTTGTCAGTCACTTTATTGGCACTTGAGATTTATGGACATTTAGAAGTACTATCAACATATTTGTTCATGTATTTACCTATGTATGTATTTATGTTATATATTGTTTAGTATCACATGGTATTGTTGACAGCGCCACATCATCATTATTCATAAGTTTCATTACAATATCCTATTTTCCTAACCATAAATTACAATACACAAGATGAGTATCTAGGTACTTTAGGGCACCCAAAAGCAGATCAACTAGGGGGGTGGGCAACAAAGCTAAGAAGCCCACATAAACCAACAGGTCAACAGAAGGGGTTCAATAGAGCTTACAGAGCTGCTTTACGAACCTTACAACCAAAGCTGGTATCAGATGAGGTCTAAACACCCACCTGGTAAATTTTAACAAACAGAACAGACCAGGTGGCAGCTTTGAAAATCTGAGAACAGATCCTCATTGCTAAAAGCCAGTGAAGCACTAGCTGTTCTACTGGAGTGTGATTTGACATGGAAAGGTGGGACCACGTTGACGCCTGTAGACTGACAAATCAACCTGGAGATAGTGGAATGAGAAGCAGAATGAGTCCTCTGTTGGACTGGGAATGGCAAAGAAATTGTCAGACTGTCTAAAACTAAGCTGTAGCTGAGAGATACACTTGAACTGTGTGTACCACATCCAGACAGTGGAGGGAAATCTCCTTTCGAATGATGTGGAGCAAGGCATAGGTATGCAAGAACAATGTCCTGGTTAGGGTGGATGGAAAAAAACACCTTGGGAAGACAGGAGACATTAGGCCTCAAAACAACATAATCTCTCTTTAGCATGTGGAAGTGTTTTAAAAAATAAGAATATTTGCTTTTCTTAGAGCAGAGAGAAGACATTTGTTCTCCTATGGACACTAAAAACAACTAAGGCATTCTGGGAATAGGAGGAGTCCTACTGGGCTGTCCTTACAGCTTTGTTTGCCAGTACCCAGTCCCCTGAAAGGCAGCTGCATAATTCAATGTTCCTAAATACTGTGTCCTGTAATGTACGATTATGAAAAAACAATTTTTTTCTGTTCAGCCAACATGTTGTTCTTTTTCATACCAGTAAGGTCATCTGATCATCAAGGACATTTTGTGTAGCCATGGGTAGTGTCAGGATGCTCCCACCAGCAGACAGTCACATCCTCCCAGAAGACCTCTGAGGCGCAGAAAAATGCGCATTCCTGTTGCGCATAGAAACCGGGCTGTGGCGCATGGATGTGCGCAAGCACAAACAGGAGCAAACAGAAGTCACCCGCGCTGGCGCCAAACTAGCCTATTTAAGTTCAGCCAACAATAACAAGATCTTTGTACCTGGACTCGAAGGCTTACGAGTCTCGGCCTTGGGCCTCTGCCATGATCATGCCCTTTCAGGACACTTTGGAGTCCAAAAGATAGCTGAACTTTTACAGCGTACCTTTTGGTGGCCCTGTCTAAAAGAAGACTGCAAGAGGTACATTGAAGCCTGCGCCACTTGTGCCAGAAATAAGACTAGCAGGACAAAATCCTGGGGTCTATTGAGACCCTTGCCAGTCCCGGATAGACCCTGACAAATGATTTCAATGGATTTTATCATTGAATGTCCCCCTTTCCGAAGGCTACTCCACCATCTTTGTAGTCATTGATCAAAGATGGCGCATTTTTTGCCCATGAAGGATACTCCATCAGCCTCTGAGATGGTGCAGATCTTCATTAAAGAAATTGTAACCCTGCACGGACTTCCCACCAATATCGTATCTGAACGCAGGGTTCAGTTTATGTCCAGATTTTGGAGAGCCTTGTGTGAGTCCCTGAAAATTGAATTATCCTTTTTCTTCAGCGTACCATCCACAGACAGCTGGCAATTAGCTGACAGCTGAGCAGCCAACCCAGAGAAGGAAGGGCTAAGCCAGCCCTGACAGTACCCCCTCCTCAATGACCCCTCTCCCTCGGAAGGCCACCGGGCTTGAGGGGAAAAGGTCTATGGAACTCGCGGAGGAGGACAGGGGCATGTACGTCCGAGGATGAAACCCAGGAGCGTTCCTCCGGACCGTACCCCTTCCAATGCACCAGGTACTGTATGCACCCACGGAACCTACAGGAGTCAACATTGGATTGTACCTCATACTCCTCATGGTTCTCAACCTGAATAGGGTGAGGACGTGGCACCAAGGTGGTAAATCGGTTGCAGATCAACGGTTTCAATAAGGAGACATGAAACACATTTGAGATGTGCATACTAGGAGGAAGGTCCAACGTGTAAGCCACTGGGTTAATCCTGCGAAGGATGCAGAGGCCCAATAAACCGAGGTGCGAGATGACAGCCAGGCCCTGTCCCCAACCTGGTAGGAAGGCGCAGGCAGGCATCTGCGGTCAGCATGGAGTCTGTACCTATCATTAGCATGACTCAAAGCCTCCTGGACTTGTACCCAAGTGGAACGAAGACCACAGAGATGCTCCTCTAATGCAGAAATACTCTGCGGAACAAATGAGTCAGGCAACATGGAAGGTTGGAAACCATAATTCGCCATAAATGGAGACAATCGGGAGGCAGAATTCAAGGCACTGTTGTGAGAAAACTCTGCCCATGGTAATAGGTCTGAGCAGTTGTTATGGTGGTCAGAAATATAGCAATGTAGGAATTGTTCCAAGGACTGATTGGCTCGCTCTGCAGCCCCATTAGACTGTGGGTGATACGCATAAGAAATACACTGATATCACTACCAGCTAAACCACCACTTCTGCAGGTGATAAAATCAAAAAAGAAAAAAAACAATATATATAAAAATATATCTGTGGTGGCACCACTGCAGTTTGTGTCTGTTAACCAGACCCCTGACTCCTGCAACGTTGTCAACCTATCTTGCTCAAACTACAAACAACTAAAATATTCCAACCCCAATAATCATATTAGAATGTATATACATTCGGTCCCAGATCCCATCTTAACCTCCTGGGTGTGATCCCAGCATCCCTATACCTTTCTAATGTGGTAATATCCCACCATACTCTGACCTGTTTATCCATAGAGTTTTTTAGTTGTTTGAATCCTTGTTCTAAATTTACAAAATTTTCAAACAAATTACCCAGATCCAACTGGCGATTTGTTAGAAAGGAGAAAGCCTCCATCCTGTGCTGCCCGTATAATATTTCCCACAGGGAAAAGTTGTGCAACAAAAAATATAGAAAAAATACCGGAGCACTAGTTACAAGAAAATATAAAATATAAAATATATCTGTTTGCTGCAACCCAATATATAAATATCACTATCTGAGTCAATCTAATTAATATATGCGTATAATGGAGGTTGCGCTAACTTTTGTTTGCCATAATGGTGTCTTGGCCACAATAAAGGCACAATCTCTCCCTCCTCCTAAAGGCCCTCCCATCAGAGAGGAGCGTGAAGCCCAGGTGCATGGGTTCCTCTTCACTGACCGACTCGGTACCAGGAGGCATGGGAGGTGAGGGAGGCATGGGTGGGACTACAAAGCTCAGAGGCAAACGTACAGGAGGCTTCCGCAAGCGCTTCTTAAGAGAAAGTCTTTCTCTGAGTCAATGAGGATGGCAAACGAGATCAAGCTCTCCAGCTCAGTGGGTATATCTCGGGCTGCTATCTCATCCTTGATGGAATCCGAGAGACCATGAGAAAAAACAGCCACGAGGTCCTCGATGTTCCAAGCAACCTCTGCTGCCAGAGTACGGAATTCAATGGCGTAGTAGGTAACAGTTCTCGTACTCTGTTTGATGGACATGAGGCACTTGGCAGCAGAAGCAGAGCATGTGGGAATGTCAAATACCCCTTTAAAGGAGGCCACAAACAGTGTAACTCATAACAACAGGTTTTTGCGTCTCCCATATAGGGTTAGCCCAGGCCAAGGCTCACTCAGAAAGCAAAGATATCACGAAACCTACTTTGCTTCTGTCCATGGGAAACGCCTGGGGCAGCATCTCGAAGTATAACTCAACCTGATTGAGAAACCCCCTGTATTGAACTGAATCGCTCCCAAATCGCTGGGGAAGCGGAGCGGAACCAGACATACCTCTTATAGAGGTAGTACTCGAGGTGGGTGCCTGCACAGAGACTGGCGCAACAGCAGGGATGGCCTGCGACTCAGGTTGTACCAGAGCAGCCACAGTGGGGGATTCCAGGTGAGCCGTCCAACTCAGGAGCATTTGTAACGCCAAGGCGAATTGATCCATGTGGAGATCTTGCTCATCCAATCTGGAAAAAATATTACCAACAAGTGGATTGACTGTATCTTCTGAATTCATGGCCTTCGCCTACTGTCAGAAACCATGAATCAGACCGAGACAGAAGTACAATTAAATCACACTTGTTAATTAAATAAAAATAAAAAGGTAAATAAAGAAAGCGTAGTCAAAGCATAGCCAGAGTCCAGTAACCAGATAGAGTAGTCAGCCAGTCTAGAGTTCAATAACCAGATCGGGTAATCAGCCAGACCAGAAGTCAGGGATCTAAGTAGAGCAACAGCAAGCAGGATAAGGAGCCAGAAGGGATGTCAGCAATCCAGTCTTTGAACAGAACCACAGGAGATGGTTTCTTGTGATGTGACCAAGGCGAAGGCAGATATGAAGTGAGCTGGACAGCTTTAAGTAAGCAGATCAGACGAGCTGGATAAGGAACAGCTGGTAACTGTGGAGAAAGATGGGTGCTGGCAATTAGCTAACAGCTGAGCAGCCAGCCCAGAGAAGGAAGGGCTAAACCAGCCCTGTCAATTCTGAATCATCAAACAGTCTGATTGTCTGTACTGTGCTCAAGAGGAGCTGCTGTACTAACTAGCTATCCGACTATCTCCCTTATGGTTCTATTATGTTCTGACAGGGGGACGGCCCTGCTAGAACACTCTGGGTTAGTGCTCTCAGTCATTGGCTGAGAGCACTAATCAGGAGCTGATCGGCAGACATTTTTTGGTCATGCTGCTTCAACAGAAACCGAATGAATGGCCGCCTTGTATCGGAAAGACTTAGGTACACATGGGCTAAATGTTGGTTGGTTTCTATTGAACCAGTTGATGCTGCCTGACATTCGGCCAATGTGTATTAGGCTTAACCCTATGGTTATTGCCACGTGGCCCTTGGATTCCAACAAAAAGCAGCGATAGTATTGATTTTGTAAACATGCTGTAATGTTAGTGATCTCTAGCAGTCTCATGTAACATGTCTTTGACCTCTGTAGCATTATGTAGCATGTCTTCTGGAGCATTATGAATTATGTTTTCATAATTCATGTGATGTCAAGGGCAACAGTGTAGGCTCCCTATACCTCATGAGCTGACAGCCACCATTTTACTGCTTTCAGCATATTATTTACCGTACAGTACTGTCATTATCTGTGTAGAAGTATTGATTTGGCTGTTTTACAAAAACTACAACATATATCATTTAACACTAAATAGGATCAATTCACCAAGCCTGTTAACATAACAAACCTTATGTTTCAAGAGACCTTAACATCAACTTAGAAAAATGCAGGTAAAAACACTGAAATATTATTTAAGTGGTTATATGTGTAAATCATGTATTCACTTACAATGTGTCTTTGAACTTGCTAGAAAATGTGACTACCCCTGGAAGAGTCAATTCTCTAGCACAGCCCCCTCCCTTCCTTGCACCTCATCGCCCTCTGCTCCTCTGGGAGGGTCTAATTACTCTCTCTGCTGGCTAAGCTCCTTCGTCATTCTTGAGTCTGTTGAGGCTGCTGACATCACATCCAATTTGGCAGCACTCAGCAACGATCTCAGAGCTTTTGAATATCTGGATGTTGACGGTTTTTACAGATAAAATGCACATACGATATAATGGGAACATTTTTTATTGCAATGGATAGAGACAGGTATCCTGTCTATTAAAAACCTTGAAGTTACCCTAAAAAATTTAAAAATCATGCCTTGACATGAACTGTCCATGCCCTGCTGAAGAATCACGTTGAGTACCAGTAAATGCTGCTCAATTTTGAGCACAGAGAAACAGAGCGCACACCAGCCCTAGTGCATTAAAGTTTATTTAACTCAGTAAAAGGTTAAAAAAGCCAAACCTGGCTTTTTTAACCTTTTACTGAGTTAAATAAACTTTAATGCACTAGGGCTGGTGTGCGCTCTGTTTCTCTGTGCTTTTTAGGTTTGTCTGCCACCCAGTGGACTTTAATAAGAGCAGCAACACCCAGAGTGGATGTAACAAGCAATATATATTGTGCAGAGGTATTCTGGAGGAACTGGATAGGATGTGACAGCGCCGTACTTGATTTATTTGTTTCCTGTTGCTCAATTTTGAGGAATCTGAATGTGAATCTTCCCTGTGAATGTGCTTTTTTAATTATCATTCATTTTCAGTATCTTTATGACATACATTTAGTAAGTATTACATGCCCAGTGAATGTCACATTCACCTCTTTATAAATATGCCCCAAAACCTGGCATTGGACTCACAGCCAGGCTAAATACTGAACATGCTTTTTGTATTATTAACTTCATTGTTAGGACACAATGGTTCTTGAAATGTTGAGCACCGCATACAACTTTTGTGACATGTGTGTGATTTCTTAAAGAATTCATTATGTAGTTTAATTAGCTTATACAGAATACATAAAATCTAGAATAAATGGAAGGAAACTACCTCCATCCACTCCCATAACAAAGCGACCAATGATGACCATTTCAGGAAAGCTTGCTAGGTTCGCTAATGACATCAGTAATGCTGCTACTATGGCAAACAAATTGTTGAGGAGTAGTGTTCTTTTTCTGCAATATAAAAAAAAAGAGTTCACAAACATTGGACATTTGCATTTATGTTTTAATTTTATAGTATATTGTACAATTGTCACTATTTCTGTTCAGTCCAGACCTCTGCCCACTGAAAAAGTTCTGTACAGTATATTGTGGTTTTATTAAAACATGAGCGAATCTGGAGTGACTTTTGCAGTTCCATGCTGCTCATTTATAGAGCAGCTGTAGATAGGTTCTGGGAAAGTATGGTGGGACAGGTTTATCTGTTAAAGTTTAATAGAGTAATATATACCAAGCCCTGCGTAAACTGTTGGCGCTATATAAATCCTGTATAATAATAAAATATACTGGTAGATAATAATCCTGCCAAGGTTTTATTTTTTGTTAATTTCGAGAGATATCTATTTCCTGTCTAAAAGCCACAACAGTTAGTAAGGTGGGCTTGTCACCAGAGCAGGTTTCCTCATTTGAGGATTTCCTCTCACCTTCTGTTCCTATGTCAACTCAAAAAATGTTTGATTTCCCATTACTTTCTATACCCAAGACAATGACGCAATAGGAATGATGACAAATCCCCCAAGCGGACTTACCCTTCTAGAATCTATCCAAAACAAAGAAACAAAAGTTCTGGCTTTACTTATACTTAGAAAATTCAATCTAAAGCTTTGTACACGCGGTCAGATTATTGGACGAATTTTCATTTTTTTTGTCAGTTTTTTGTTGGATGCTAGTCTCAAATTATAAGTGAAGAGGGTACTAACCAATAGAATATTTTCCGACAACAGAATTCAACGTCAGAAGTGACATAAGGTGTTGAATTGTTTTGTATGTGTTCTTTCATTTGTGAGCATGCCGAGTCTTGCTCTTCAGATTTTTTTTTGGCAGAAAACCATACTAATGAAAAGAAAACTGGACGTTGTGGTCACATCAGACAAAAATTTTAAGTCTGCACATCCAGTTTTTGTCTGCTGAAAATTCGTAATCGGCTGTGAAAAGCAGCATACTAACTATGAGAAAATTGGCAGATCGTTCATCGGACGAAATTTAACTTCAAATTTTCTGACCGTGTGTATGGGTCTTTAGACCCCATACACTCTATTACATTTTCTGCAGATTTTTGTCTTCAGATCTACCAAAACCATATAATATGAGGTCAAACCTTAAGAGTTTAAATTTGTATGCAATCAGGCAGGCCCTTGCACTACATGGTGTTGGTAAATCTGCAGAAAATCTAATAGTGTGTATGGGGCGTAAGTGATGTCAAACCCTTTCATAAATTATCCACCTTATGTGGGTTAAATTGGTGTTATCGCTTTCACTCTCTAATACTGGTCACTGGAAGTTTAACATGGTACCTCTGCAGAGTGGGGAGACGCCAACTCTCGGATTTTGTCATATCTATACGGGGAGATATATCCATAGGATAAAGGATGCTTTAGAATCACTTACTGACCTGGAGCCTTATATAAAGCTTTGACCAACCTCCCATCCTCCATAGAGAGCATCGTGTTCCCAGACCGGTTTTTGGTTGGCGCACATCCACACCCCCACTGGCATGGTTGCTTCACCTATTTTTCTTCAAGGAATCATTTTGCATGTAAAAAAAAATTATGTCCATACATACTCCTATCCTATACCCCTGATGAAGGTGCTTAACCAGAAACACGTTGGGTACTGGGGATTATTATATACCGGAGAGTATAATTCTGTTGTCATATTATTTCATGTAATTTGTTGTTTTTTGTTTTTGTTGTTTTTTCATGTGTGTACATTTTTTGTATAAACTTTGATGTTTTTTAATAATTGATCATTTGTATGGTTGGATATTTTTATGTATATTCAATAAATACAATTTTTTGCATAACATATGTGCATGTTGGCTTAAAAGTCCCAATGAAGGGGAATTTCTCTTTTTCTTAAATACATATCAGGGATGTGGAAACTACACTTTTCTGATCTAATATGGTGAAACACTCTTTTCTATTTTACATGAAAAGATATAATAAAATATTTACAATAATGTGTGGGTTGAACTCACATTTGTGAGATACTGTAGATCTTTATATATGGACATGATAGCATGAATCATGTAATGAAGGAATTTACAAGTTCTTAAAATCAGGTCTTCTTCTAGCCTGGATAGCAGCTCATCAAAAGATAATGGGGTATTCAAGATCTCCCTTACAACCGAGAATGCAAAGATAATATCCTTACTAAGCAGCAAACACTGTACAACTGTTATTCAAGTAACTCAGACCTATTACTGGTTCAGAACAGTAAGAAGAAACCAGTAATAAGGAAACCCAAAGCACCAAATTCCAAATAATACTAGAAAATATAAAAATATTATTGCTGCTGTCAAAGTTGGCAAAATTCATAAAACAGCACCATCACCACCACAAATAAAATTTTCTAGATAACGTTGCCCCACATAATCTTACAAAACAGTTTTGCACACTGATTTCAATGCTGATATACTAATATGCATCGCTCGGAGGCTAGATTAAACGAAACCCTATATTATTCTATAAGGCTATACTAAAAACTGTAGTCCTCACTTTCATTGTTTATTCAAGTCTCTGTTTTCCTTGTTTGTCCTATTGGCAGATTTCTGGCCAATAACTAGTAGCAAGTGTCACTGTTTACTCTCATTTCACTGCTTTTGTGTTTATCTTCAAGATCCATCAATAAGCTCCTTCATGGCACTGGTTCAGCCATTTAAACATAGGCCTAGCTCACTCATATCACTAGGACCCAGGGCCATCTTTAATATTGATTGGACCCTTTCATCCAGTGTAAACTTTAAAAAATGCCAACTAACAGTAGACAGCAAGACATCTGTTGTTACCCTTATTACTGGATGATCATCTTGTCCTGGTTTCATGTAGTGCTTCCTAGCCACTAAGGATGAGCCGAACAACCCCCCCAGTTTGGTTCACACCAGAACTTGCGAACAGGCAAAAAATTCAGACTAAAGTCTCGTATACACAATCAGATTTTCCGATGGGAAATGTGTGAAGACAGGCTGTTGGCGGAAAATCCAACCATTTGTATGCTCCATCTGACAATTGTTGTCAGATTTTCCACAGACAAATGTTGGATGGCAGGCTTTAAAATTTTCCACCGATAAATATCTGTTGTCGGATTTTCCAAGCGTGTGTACACAAGTGCGTCAGACAAATGTCCAAAGTACAAAAACACGCATGCTCGGAAGCAAGGACGAGCCAGAAATGGTCAGTCTTGTAAACTAGCGTTCGTAATGGAGAATTAACATTCGTGATGTGGCAAATTATGAAATCTCCAAATGCAGCGCCCAATTCTCTTCTTCTTTAATTGGATAATAATGAAGCTGCTTTGCTGGTGACACTAATGGAGTTATTGCAAACTCATTTTCAAAGGCTTTTTTTTTCTAGCGATATCAAGAATAATATTATTATGCTTGTTATATTTTATTTGGTGCAAGTTACCACAACACCATTATCCCATAGTTTTTAAGATCAAAGATGCAACTATGTTGGTATCCCTTAGTTAATTTTATATTGTATTTTTAACTGCCTACTCCCAAACTGTCATTTGAAGTAAAACACATAGCCAAGTATTATTCTCCACAATTTTTTTATTGTGCATAAAAAAAAAAAATAGACATGCTAGCTGCCAATAGAACTTAACCAAAAAGTGCATTCTATGCATGCAAAAATATAGAAAATATACCAAATCAAATCATTATTCAACCAAAATATAAAATAAAAGCCTCATGCATGTGTCCTGCTTCTTAATATAGGGGGTCAACAATGCCAAGAGTTGGTGAAAGTGGGGGTCCATCATCTGGAGATAATTCCGAAAATCATCTGGATTATTCTCCTGGAGCTCATATGACTTAATTGGTCACAATTAATAAAGCAACCAATTTTTGGTCCAAGAAATCCTCCTCCTCCTGTTCCTGGACTGGACTTGGGTCAAAGCAATAACTCCAAGGCCAATAATAAATAACACATTATCTTCTCTGATTTTGCAATATGGCTGTTTGACAAATGGCCGTTCAGAAATGAACTGAAAAGCGAAAAATGAAAAGCGTGAATCAATACTCACCAAACTTCTACTAACACGACATTAGCAGAAGGAGCCCAAAGGGTGGCGCTAAAGAGCTGAAAAATCACGTAGTACGCAGGGGCAGACTGACAACTCATGGGTAATAGGGCAATAGGAGTTTATGGGGCCCCCGGGCAATAGGAGATTATGGGGCCCCCAGGCAATAGATTATGGGGCCACACAGTATACATACACATACAGTATACACACACAGTATACACATACACACACTGAAAAGGTACTGGAGAGGCAGGGCAGCTATAATCTTGGGATTTTTAAAAAAAACACAGATTTTTACATACTGTCCCTTCTTTTATTGAGGCTGGCAACCCTGATGGGGCCCTTTAGTGGTATGAGGTCCTCGGGCAGTGCTCGAGTGCCCGAATGGTCAGTCTGCCCCTGGTAGTACATCATTACGTTTGTGTTTGTTGTCCGCCAATTCCTTGCCATTTGTATGCAAGACAATTTCCTGGCCAAAGCCCTTTAGACAAAAGTCTGCAGTTTTGTCTGTGTAAAATCTGATCGTGTGTACGAGGCTTTAGTCTATGGGACATGAACATGAAAAATCAAAAGTGCTTATATGCAAGTTATTGGCATAAAAAGTGTTTGGGGACCTGGGTCCTAACCCAGGGGACATGTATCAATGCAAAAAAAAGTTTTAAAAACTGCAATTTTTTCGGAAGCAGTGATTTTAATAATGCTTAAAGTGAAACAATAAAAATTAAATATTCCTTTACATATTGTGCCTGTGGGTGTCTATAGTAGGGATGAGCTGAACACCCCCCGGTTCGGTTCACACCAGAACTTTCGAACGGACCCCAAATTCGAACGAACGTTAGAACCCCATTGAAGTCTATGGGACTCGAACGTTCGAAATGAAAAGTGCTAATTTTAACGGCTAATATGCAAGATACTGTCCTAAAAAGGGTTTGGGGACCTGGCTCCTGCCCCAGGGGACATGGGTCAATGCCTAAAATGTTTTTAAAAATGGCAGTTTTGGCGGGAGCACTGATTTTAATGACGATTAAAGTGAAAAAAAAGTGAAATATTCCTTTAAATATGGTGCCTGGGGGGTGTCTGTAGTATGCCTGTGAAGTGCCACGTCTTTCCCGTGTTTAGAACAGTCCCTGCACAAAATGACATTAAACGGAAATAACACCATTTAAAACTGCTTGCAGTTTTAATGTTATATCTGGTTCCTGCAATATGGTTGAAAATCATTGAGAAAAATGGCATGGGTAGCCCTCCCTGCCCATTACCAGCCTATTTGGGTCTTGTACGCATATTAAGGGGAACCCTGTACCCATATTAAAAAAAGGAAATGCGTGTGGCCCCCAGGCCCTATATACTCAGAACAGCAGTATACAGGTGGTGCAAACAAGACAGGGACTGTGTAGGTTTGTTGTGTTAAGTTGAATCTGTTTGTAATTTTCAACTGGTACATTTTTAAAGTGTAGCTCCAGTCAAAAAAACTATTTTTAAGCTTTTTGGAAAACATAGGGAAGGGTTATTATCACCCCTGTATAATTTGTTTTGTCGTCCATCTTTTTTCATCTCACTTGCTGTTGTCTCCTTCCGTTTGCAAGTAGGAGATGTTTGTAAGTTGGATGTTTGAAAGTAGGGGCCTGCCCTATATGCTCTGCAGAAATGGCGGAACAAGGTGTTGGTTTTGCCACAACATTGTAAGCCCTCAAAGTGACTCTTGGTGGACGCTGGAGCGCCCTGCTGTGAACGATTATATCAAGAATTGTAATTACATGCCATTGTTGAACAGTGGTAGAAAAATTGACCTTTGGTGGTTGTGGTGCTGGTGCCACAACACTATAAGTCCTCACCGTTACTCTGGGTGGGCACAGGAAGAGGCCCTCCTGTGAAATATTATATGAAGAATTGTAATTACATGTCCCTGTTAAACAGGGGCAGAAAAATTTGGCCTTAGGCACTGCTGCTGGTGCCACCACACTGCAACCTCTTCCATATACTCTAGTTTTATTGCAGGAATTAGCCCTGCTGCAAAGCATTGCATCAAAAATTGTAATTAAACGCCCCTGTTAAACAGGGGCAGAAAAATTGGGCCTTAGGCACTGGTGCTGGTGCCACCACACTGCAACCTCTCCCATATACTCTTGTTTGATTGCAGGAATGAGCCCTGCTGCAAAGCATTGCATCAAAAATTGTACTTAAACGCCCCTGTTAAACAGGGGCAGATAAATTGGGCTGATGGCATCAACCAGAACCAGAAATGTTCTTCCAACATATCAGCGGAGGAGGAAGAGGATAGACAATCAATATAACAGGACAGTCACTCAGCATCAGCATAGGCAGTCTTGAAGGGATGTGGTATTTCAAAAAAAATTATTCGGTTACATCAGCTTCAGGTGCTTGGTAGCTGTGGGTGATCCAAGACTGATTCATCTTGATGAAGGTCAGTCGATCAACTGATTCGGTGGACAGGCGCACCCTGTGATCGGTAACAAAGCCACCAGTAGCACTGAAGGTGCGTTCCGAAAGAATGCTGGATGCAGGACAGGCCAGTAGCTCAATTGCATACTGTGCAAGCTCTGGCCAGTGATCCATCCTCAAGACCCAGTAAGCCAGAGGATTTTCGGTGGGAAAGGTGTCCAAGTCTGACCTTGCCCCTAGGTATTCCTGCACCATGTAAATCAGACGCTGGCGATGGGTGCTGGAACCGATCATACCTTGGGGCTGCGGACTAAAAAATTGTCTGAAAGCATCAGTCAGACGGCCACCTTCTCCCCCGCTCCTTCTGACCGATGCCTTAGCAACACGTTGTCCAGGACCAGGAGTTTGTAACCTCCCAGTCTCTGGGAACGCGTTGCACAGACCTTTCTGCAAGGCCTCCCGGAGATGTCTCATCCTCTGCTCCCTCTGCGATGGCAAGATAAGGTCGGCAACCTTACCCTTGTACCGTGGATCAAGGAGAGTGGCCAGCCAGTAATGGTCCCTCTCCTTGATCCGAAGAATACGAGGATCCTTCCGCAGGCTTTGCAGGATCAGGGAGGCCATGCAGCGTAGGTTAGCTGAGGCATTCGGTCCGGAGTCCTCTGGGTCACTAAGGACAACATGATCCGCAGCTACCTCCTCCCAGCCACGTACAAGTCCACGGGTTTCTTGGGACTGTAAATCATCCCTACAAAACTGCTGCTGCTGCTGCTGATGCTGATGCTGAGTGCCAGCCTCCACCTCCATGCTGACACAATCATCCTCCTCCTCCTCTTCCTCCTCCTCATCCTCTTCCTGTGTGATGGGTGGCACAGCAGGAACACTGTCTGGATAAAGGGGGCCTTGAGAGGCAAGGAAGTCCTCCTCTTCCTGCCTCTGTTCTGCCTCAAGTGCCCTGTCCATTATTCCACGCAGCGTATGCTCCAAGAGGTGGACAAGTGGTACAGTGTCACTGATGCATGCACTGTCACTGCTCACCATCCTTGTGGCCTCCTCAAACGGTGACAGGACAGTGCATGCATCCCTGATCATGCCCCACTGGCGTGGTGAGAAAAAACCGAGCTCCCCTGACCCTGTCCTGGTGCCGTAGTCGCACAGGTACTCATTGATGGCCCTCTGCTGCGTGTGCAGCCGCTGCAGCATGGCCAATGTTGAGTTCCATCTGGTGGGTATGTCACATATAAGGCGGTTCTTGGGCAGGTTCAACTCCTTTTGGAGCTCAGCCAGCCGAGCACAGGCATTAAATGATCGGCGGAAATGCACACAGACTTTCCTGGCCTGCTTCAGGACATCCTGTAAGCCGGGGTACCTGCCCAAGAACCGCTGCACCACCAGGTTAAGGACGTGAGCTACACAGGGCACATGGGTCAGTTGTCCCTGTCGGAGGGCGGAGAGGAGGTTGGTGCCATTGTCGCAAACCACCATTCCTGGCTTAAGCTGGCGTGGCGTCAACCACCTCTCGGCCTGCGCCTGCAGAGCTGACAAAACTTCCGCCCCAGTGTGGCTCCTGTCCCCCAAACAAACCAGCGCAAGCACGGCATGGCATCGTTTTGCCTGCGTACTTGCGTAGCCCCTGGAACGCCTACGGAGCACCGCTGGTTCTGAGGACAGAGCACTGGAAGAGGCCATGGAGGAAGAAGAAGAGGAGGGGGTGGAGGAGAGAGGTGTGTCACAACCAATAGTAGCATTTTGGAGGCGTGGTGGCGGAACAACCTCCAACACTACTGCACCTTGTCCTGCATCCTTCCCAGCTGCCAGAAGAGTGACCCAATGGGCCGTGAAAGACAGGTAACGTCCCTGTCCATGCCTGCTGGACCATGAGTCAGCGGTAATATGCACCTTACCGCTGACCGCCCTGTCCAGCGAGGCAAGGACATTGCCTTCCACATGCCGTAGAGAGCCGGAATCGCCTTCCGTGAGAAAAAGTGGCGTTTGGGGACCTGCCACTGAGGAACCGCACATTGTACAAACTCACGGAAGGGGGCCGAGTCTACCAACTGAAAAGGCAGCAGTTGAAGTGCTAGCAATTTAGCCAAGCTAGCATTCAACCGCTGGGCATGTGGATGGCTGGGAGTGAACTTCTTCCGCCGGTCCAGCAGCTGGGGCAGGGACATTTGCCTGCTATAATCGGACATGGGTGTACCGCTAGCAGAGTTCCCGGAAGCACTTGGCTGTGACACACCTAATTCTACACCTTCATTCCTCTCAGAGCAGGTTTCAGAGAGGACTGAAGGTCTAGTGGGGTTGGAGATGCCAGCTGATGAGGAGCAAGGAGAGGTCCGCTTTGTTCTTTGGTGTGGGTCTTTGAGGTACGCTTGCCAACGAGCTGCATGGCAGGTCAACATATGTCTGGTCAAGCATGTGGTGCCCAAGCGGCTGATGTTTTGGCCACGTGAGATACGCTTGAGACATATGTTGCAAATAGCAGCAGTGCGATCTGATGCACTCGTCTCAAAAAAGGCCCACACCAAAGAACTTTTAGAATAACGCGTAGAGGCAGCGCTCTGCACAGGCGGAGCTCTGCGGTGTGATTCAGTCGGTGTGCTGCCCCTAAGCTGGCCCCCGAAGGGCATCCTGCTCCTCCTCCTCCCTCCTTCCAGGCACCCACGTGGAGTCAGTGCCCTCATCATCCCCTCCCTCTTCATCGCTGTAGAAAACCTGGCAGTATGCTGCAGCTTGTGGAACATGACTGCCAGATTGCTGTCCTTCTTGAGCATCCCCTCTCTCTGCGCTCACGCTACTGCCTTCCTCTAGCTGAGTGTCATCATCAGAGCCCACAAAACACTGGGCATCCTCCTGGAGCATGTATCCAACACTGTGCTCAAAGAGTTCAGGAGACTCCTCAGGAGGACGTGGTGGGTCTAGGGAAGGAGTCACTGATGATGACATTGACAGGAGGGAAGACGATGCGTTGGCAGCTGCTTTGCTGCTACCCTGAGACTGGGTGAGAGAGGATGAGGAGTATGAAGAGGGCTTGGTCATCCACTCTACCAAGTCGTTGGCATGTTGCAGTTCAACATGTCCAGCTGCCGAAAAGAAGGACAAGCATGTCCCATGGCCACGTGCTGATGACAATGCACCGCGTCCACGACCAGCACTGTTGTCTCTAGACACAGAGCCTGCTTGCCCTCTTTTATCGGCTCGTGCCTGTCTGCCTCTCCTTGCTGGCCTTCCAGACATGGTAATGGCCTGAAGGGAGTTGGGTAAAACAGCAGTTGGGTAGTGTATATTGTGCTGGAGGCACACAACACCCACTAACTCTTGCAGATGCCTTTATTATAGAACACCAGAGATAAAGGGGTATATACAGATGTATACTGTGCTGTGCTGGAGGCACACACAACTTCCAATAACTCCTGCAGATGGCAAGTGGGCTCAAATAGAGAACAGCTATGTAGGTGGATATAGCGGTATGTACTGGGTACAGAGCACGCACTATCTCCTAACACTACTGGGTACAGAGCACGCAGACAGCACGCACTATCTCCTAACACTACTGACTGCAAGCTCTATTATAAAAGATAGATCACTACTACTAGCTATATAGGTGAGGTGAATATAGCGGTGTATACTGCGGTCAGGGCACGCAGACAATAACCAGAGAACACCAGAGATAAAGGGGTATATACAGATGTATACTGTGCTGTGCTGGAGGCACACACAACTTCCAATAACTCCTGCAGATGGCAAGTGGTCTCAAATAGAGAACAGCTATGTAGGTGGATATAGCGGTATGTACTGGGTACAGAGCACGCAGACAGCACGCACTATCTCCTAACACTACTGACTGCAAGCTCTATTATAAAAGATAGATCACTAGCTATATAGGTGAGGTGAATATAGCGGTGTATACTGCGGTCAGGGCACGCAGACAATAACCACTACACAACAGCAAGATAGAAAATCGGCCGAAAACGATCGGTGTGTACTGTGTTGAAGGTACACAGAACACCCACTGCTTCAGACGCCAACACACTACACGAGGCTGCCGCGATGGCGGCCTTATATAGTGTGGGGCGTTCACTACACAGCCTGAGCTATGATTGGCCACAGGCATCCTGCCTGTGGCCAATCATGGCTCTCCTTGCTGCTGGCGCTGCGATTGGCCAAGCATGCGGGGTCACAGTGCATGCTTGGCCAATCATGAGCCAGCAATGCACTGCGCCATCGCAGTGCATTGTGGGCCGTGAGCGCCACACGAATTTGACGCGAACGGACCGAAATGTTCGGATTTCGCCGAACGGACGAACAGCCAATGTTCGAGTCGAACGTACGTTCGACTCGAACACGAAGCTCATCCCTAGTCTATAGTATACCTGTAAAGTACATAATAGTACCACAGCAAAATTACATTTCTAAAGGAAAAAGTCATTCAAATCGGCTCGTGGCTGTAATGAATTGTTTGGTCTCGGCGATGTAGATAAAACTCATTGAAAAAAACGACATGGGTCCCCCCCAGTTCATTACCAAGCCCTTTGGGTCTGGTATGAATATTAAGGGGAACTTCGAACCAAGATTGTGTGGGGGCCCCCAAAATCCATACCAAGCCCTTCAGGTCTGGTATGGATATTAAGGGGAATCCTGTGCCAAATAAAAAAAATGGTGTGGGGGTCCCCCTAAAATCCATGCCAGACCCTTCAGGTCCAGTGTGGATTTTAAGGGAAACCCTGTACCAAATTTTTTTTTAAAATGGCATAGGGGTCACCCCCAAAATCCTTACCAGACCCTTATCTGAGCAAGCAACCTGGCAGGATGCAGGAAAAGAGGGGGGGAATGAGAGAATGCCCCCCTCCTGAACGTACCAGACCACATGCCCTTAAGATGGGGGGGATGTTTGGAATCATCCCCGAAGTACCTTGTCCCCATGTTGATGGGCACAAGGGCCTCATTCCCACAACCCTTGCCTGGTGGTTGTGGGGGGTCTGCGGGCAGGGGGCACTTTGGGACAAATCCTTTATTAAAAAAAAAAAAATCCCACAATGAAGATCCATCTCACATCGCCTGATTGACCGAAAAAAATTTAAAAAATGCAACAGCTTTGCCTCCATGGGAGGCTCCCGCCTCTTCTCGTTGACAGCTGTTATATTGCTGAGGGTGGGGCCACTCAGTGACATAAACGGGTGTCCCTGCCTTCCTCTTACGCCACGTGGCATCAGAGAAGGATTAAAGGACTTGTCCCATAGTGTCTCCTGTCATTTTTACTATTTTTGACACTTTTTTGTGAATTGGTAGGGGTACAATGCAGACCCCCCCATCCACCGGGCCTTTGTCCCCATCAACATGGGGACAAGATGCTTTGGGGGTGACTCCAAAGCATCCCTCCATGTTGAGGGCATTTGGCCTGGTACGGTTTAGGAGGGGGGCTCTCTTTCGTTCCCCCTTTTTTCCTGCAGCCTACCAGGTTGCGTGCTCGGATAAGGGTCTGGTATGGATTTTGGGGGGGCCTACGTCATTTTTTTATTTTGGCACAGGGTTCCCCTTAAAATCCATACCAGACCTGAGGGGCCTTGTAATGGATTTTGGGGGGACCACACACAATTTTTTTATAAAGTTTTGTTTCGATGAGTTTTATCCATATTGCTGAGACCCAACAATTCATTTAACTGTTTCAGATCTGCGGTATAGCTGAATGACGGCTACAGCGCGGATATGCTTTGCTGAGAGTATGTCTATTGACATCCTCCCTTTTGCAGGCTCACAGCACCCCCCTGAAGGGCCCGCGCGGCACACGTTGTGATCACCCAAATTAATGAGACTTGAGTGATCACAGATCCGAGTAAGGGGCCAAACCGGCCGAATGTGATGTAAAAAGAAGATTGGTAATGTTTTTTTTTTTTCTTCTCACGCTGCCAGCGTGATGAGAAAAAAAGCCGACCACCGACTTCTGTTTGAAAAAACATCGGTCCCGAAGAGGAAGAGCCTATGTGCCCACCAGTACCGCTTGCCAGTGCCAGCAATCAGCGCCCACAGTAAGTGCCAGCAGTCAGTGCCACCAATCAGTGCCTACAAATGGCCACCAGTGGTGCCAATCAGTGCCTCATCAGTGCCAGCTAGCAGTGCTGCCTATCCGTGTCACCTACCAGTGCCAATCAGTGCCCATCACTGCCACCCATCAGTGCCAGCTATCAGTACCACCTATTAGTGCCACTTATTTGTGCCCTTCAGTGCCACCTATCAATGCCCTTCAGTGCCGCCCATCAGTGCCACCTCTCAGTGCCCACCAGTACCACCTCAACAGTCCCCACCAGCACCACCTATTAGCGCCCACAAATGCCACCTTGTCAGTGCCCATCAGTGTCACCTTATCAGTGCCCATCAGTGCAGCCTATTGATGCCCATCAGTGTAGCCTCATCAGCGTACATCAATGAAGGAGAAAAATTACCTGTTTGCAAAATGTATTAACAAAATATAAAACTTTTTTTATTTATTTTTAAATTCTTTTTTTTTTTTTTATAAAAAACCCAGAGGTGATCAAATACCACCAAAAGAAAGCTCTATTTGTGCGAAAAAAACCTCAAAAAATGTAATTTGGGTACAGTGTTGTATGACCGCGCAAATTGTTATTCAAAGAGTGACAGCACTAAAAGCTGAAAATTGGTCTGGGCAGGAGTGGGGTTTAGGTGCCCAGTAAGCAATTGGTTAAATGGCTTTTTTTCCTTTAGAAATGTAATTTTGCTGTGCCACTTTACAGGCATACTAAGGACACCCCCCCTCCCCCCTCCGGCACGATATTTAAAGTAATATTTCCTTTTTATCGTTTCACTTTAAGCATCATTAAAATCACTGCCCCGGATAAAACGTTAGTTTTTAAAACTATTTTTGCATTGATACATGTCCCCTAGGGCAGGACCCAGGTCCCCAAACACTTTTTATGGTAATAAATTGCATATAAGCCTTTAAAATGACCATAATGTTTGCTGTTCGGCAAACAGGTGAATACACCGATTTTCAACTCGAACATCGGGTTCATCCCTACTAGCCACTAGGGCACTCCCATAAAGAAAGCGACTCCTGATCGGCTCACATGAACAATTTAGTGTAATAGCTATTTGTCAAATAACTTCATAACCACAGCAGAGGGAGAGAATTCTAAGTTGATTTGATTCCTTATGAAGTGTATGTACTGCATTATTTTCCTTTCTATTGTTCTGTATTATTCATGGTAGATTTTCAATGATGCATGAGCAAGCTGCTTTAATTACAGCTTGCTCATGCATCAATATAGAGCTCAATATAGATATATTCCTGCAATCAGAAAACACTCTGTAATGGGTAAGAAACCTTTTAGGCACAGTGTGTCTAAAAAATTTACAAAGTAATTGAGCATACCATACGCTCAATCACAATTTTTTTTAAAAATAAAATAAATGATGAAAACGACTTTAGTAGTGAGAAATTAACATCCTGCACTCTCACAGATCAGCCCAAACTCATGCACCTTCACACCCCAGATCACTGTCCCCCTACAAATCTGTTTCACCACTGTACCCCCCTGCTAATCTGTCCCACCACTGTACTACCCTGCACATCTGCCCCACCACTGTACTAGCCTGCACATCTGCCCCACCACTCTACTAACCTGCTCATGTGCCCCACCACTGTAACCCCCTGCACATCTGCCCCACCACTGTAACCCCCTGCACATCTGCCCCACCACTGTACTACCTTGCTTATCTGCCCTACCACTGTAACCCCCTGCTCATCTGCCCCACCAATGTACCCCCTGTATATCTGCCCCAACACTGTAACCCCCTGCATACCTGCCCCACCACTGTAACCCCCTGCACATCTGCCCCACCACTGTAACCCCCTGCTCTTCTGTCCCACCACTGTAACCCCCTGCTCATCTACCTCACCAATGTTCTCCCTTTCACATCTGCCCCACCACTGTACCTCCCTGCACATCTGCTCCACTGCCGTACCCCCATGCTCTTTGGTCTCATCACTGAACCATCTTCTCATCTGTCCTAACACTGAACTTATCTTCTCATCTGCCCCACCACTGTAACCCCCTTTCTCATATGCCCCACCACTGTACCACCTGCACATCTGTCCCAGCACTGTACCCACTACTCTTCTGCCTCACCACTGTAAACCCCTGCTCATGTGTTCTACCATTGTACCTCCTTTCTCCTCTGCACCTCTCTGCATATCTGCCCCACCTCTGTACCCCCTGCCCCTCTGCCCCACCGCTGTAACCCTCTGCTCATCTGTTCAACCAATGTAAACTCCTTCTCATCTGGCCCAGCACTGAACCCCCCCCCCGCTCATCTGCCCTATCACTGTACCCCATGCTTTTCTGTCCCACCGCTGAACACCCTTCTCATCCCCCCCTCCCACTGTACCTCCTGCACTTCTGCCCTACTACTGTACCCCCTTGCTTTTCTGTCTCACCACTGTAACCCCATGCTTATCTGCCCCATAAATGTAACCCCTTTTTTCATCTGACCCACCACTGTACCTCCCTGCACATCTGCTCCACCTCCGTATCCCCATGCTCTTCTGTCTCACTACTAAATCACTTTCTCATTTGTCCTAACACTGAACCCATCTACTCATCTTCCCCCCACTTTAAACCGCTTTCTGGTCTTCCCCACCAATGTACATCCTGCACATCTTGCCGGGACCACACTGGTTACTAATAGATTTTCACAATTTATGCACATTAGCACTTTAGCGCAACATATTTTTATTTTTTATTTTTCAATAACCATTAGTCTTACGGTAATGTTTGCTGCTTTTACATTTTTGTCACAGTCACACTCGATATTGCTGCAGTGTTTCCTTTTTCCAAATTATGGATGTATTTGAATATCGTGCTTCACGCACAGTAAATACTGAGGGTGTTTTTGTCGTAACAAACAACCACACTGTGCTGCTATAGGTGGACTATTTCTGACTATTTCTGAGAATATTATGGTCTCAGAGTTACATCTCCAATGGGATCTTGTCTTTTAGAGCAATATACAAGAGAACACATGGTTCCTCAAAGTCTTAGATAGGACATCTCCCCACAACAGGGCGATACAGATCTCGATTCATGGTATAAATATTTTAATGAGGCGGGTTTAGATTTTCTAAATTTTCTTAAAATTAGAAAACAAAACTGTCTCTTGGTCCTGGACAAAGAGATTAAGGAAATTAAAGAGAATTTGTTAGCACATAAAAATACAATCAAATACAATACTCTTTCCTCTAATCTCCAAGCCCACCTCATCAAAGAGGATAGAGACCAAAATGCCAAGAAACATAAAAAATATACACAAGATATAAATTATTATAAATCGTGTAAAGTTTTTAACTGGCAAAAACAACCTGATGCCCCTATGGAAACAAACACCGCTACTACTAGCGATGGAAGTAGAATCACATCTAATGAACATCAAACTAGTACTAAGGCCCCTCAAATTAGGGGTGCACAACAAGGAGCTATTGACCCACAGAGGGCACATATTCCGAATGTGTGCACCCCACAGAGAGGGAGAGGCAATAACAATAATGTCAGTAGAAGAAGCCAGAGAGGTCGTAGGGGTAATCATTCTAACCCAGGAAACTACTACTCCAATCCGGGAAACCCCTATTATGAATATGACGAATGCCAACAAATGGGTTCCTCCACCAGACACTATGAATATCCTAATAATTATTCTAACTCCACACAAGTCTACTATCCCCCTATTCCAACCCAAAATCGGTACTTACCTTTATGGGGACATTATGATGATGTAGTTTATCCATATGCTAGTGCTGAACACAATCAGCCTAAATATGGATATAATCAGGCTAATCATTTTCCCACTCAGGATTTTCACGGGGACCCTCAAGACAGAAAAAGGGGTCCCGACCTAAGAGAGGCTGCAGAGGAGGGAGGAGGGTACAGAGACGGAAAATGTACATAACTTGTAATGGAGTATTTAACTTGAGCAGTGTTCAACTGACTAATGAAGAAAAGATTGTCCTCGATAAGAGTCTCAAATTTGCACCCCCATGTAAATTAAATAAATTTGAAACCTTTATCGATGTCCATAAATATATCCAGAAAGTAAATATCCAGAGATATATTATTTCAAATCCCACTAGAAATCAAGCTAGGGCTGCCACGTCGGGCACCGTTCATTCAGACCTCTCGAACCCTTCGCTTTTTAATCCTCCCACCCAGTTAGCCCCGTCTCTGAACATGTTTAGAGACTTTAAACAACTATAAGGAGCTATAGACTTGGTACTAAAGGACCCCGCCCAATTTCCCCCTAAACGCAATTTCAGGAACCCTGTACCCAGCATAGGCCTAAAGTCCCTATGTGACAACAAAGATTTAGTGATTCGCCCTGCTGACAAAGGCGGGGGCATAGTTCTACTTGACAAATCTGCATACATGACAGAGATGTATAAAATCCTCGGTGACCCTACTACATAAAAAGATCTACCCATAAACCCTACACTTAAGTATAAGAAGGACCTCACAGACCTTATTACTAAGGGTTTTGATTTGTCAATTTTAAATTGCAAATAAAAAGATTTTCTCATCCATATAACACCCCGCATACCTATCAGCTACTACTTGCCTCCTCCAGATTGTCCCATCATTAGTGGGATCGATTCTGTGACATCAAGGATCAACAAGAATGTAGATCATTTCCTACAACCAATAGTGCAGAAAATTCCCTCATATCTCAAAGATACTAAGCACGTCATTAACATTCTTTCCTCAATAAATATAGAAGGGGACTACATCATGGATACTGCAGATGTAGCTTCCCTTATACTTGCATTGCCCACTCAAATGGGTTAGAAGCTGTAAAAGTTTTCCTAGAAAGAGAGCCCACTTTAGTTAAAACCCAGACCAATTTTATTATGGACCTATTAAATTCTGCCACTCACCATAACTACTTTTGGTTTAATGGATGCTTTTATTTACAAGAAAAAGGAGTAGCAATAGGGGCCAAATTTGGCCCGTGTTTGGCAAACATTTTTATGGCCAAGTGGGAGGAGGATGTCATCTATGCCATAGAGAGGCTGCAGTTGGTACTGTGGGCACGGTACATTGACGACATCCTCCTCCTATGAAATGGGTCCCCAGATTCCTCCTCCTATGAAATGGGTCCCCAGATTGCACCTACAATTATCAATCCACAGGTGAAGCCTTCCTTTTTTCATAACCTTAAAGGTTACTACCCCTGCAAAAAATGCACGGTGTGCCATTTTAATTCAAGTGGTAGACGCACTACAAAAGAGTTTGAATCCACAGTTACTAAACAAAAATTTCCAATCAAGCATTTTTGTACGTGCTCCACAACTCATGTCGTGTATCTAATCACATGCCCATGTTCCAAACTGTATGTGGGCCGTACAATACGTTCTTTTTCCATGAGCGTTACAGAACATATCAGCAAGATTAAAAGCGGAAGCATCAAACATACTGTTCCAAGGCATTATCGTCAGTTCCATAACCGAGACCGCTGGAGTACTCAATTTTTAATTATAGATAAATTTACCGCACCCTGGAGAGGCGGAGCTAAAACCAGAGGGGTCTCTAGACTCGAAATATTCTGGATTTACCAGTTACAATCCCATTAGGAATGAATGTGGAGTGGGATATCTACGCTTTTATTAATAAAGCATGATATCAATACATCATATGAGGGATTCATGAGTTTAATCTTTTTTCTTTAACCACTTACAGAGCGGACCATTTTGCTGGTCAAAGACCAGACCACTTTTTGCGATTCGGCACTGCGTCGCTTTAACTGACAATTGCGCGGTCATGCGACGTGGCTCCCAAACAAAATTTACGTCCTTTTTTTCGCACAAATAGAGCTTTCTTTTGGTGGTATTTGATCACCCCTGCGGTTTTTATTTTTTGCGCTATAAACAAAAATAGAGCGTCAATTTTGAAAAAAACACATTATTTTTTACTTTTTGTTATAATAAATGTCCCCCAAATTATATAAAAAAAAACATTTTTTCACTCAGTTTAGGCCGATACGTATTCTTCTACATATTTTTGATAAAAAAATCGTATGTTAACAGATACATTTGAGTCAGTCTCCAAATTTTCACCATAACAAACCTAGAAGTGTATAAGGTATAATTAACCAAAGCATCGCATATTCAATTAGTATGATAGAACAAACAGTAATCTTAGAGTATTTTCAAGTAAATCTGCTGTTCAAAAGAAAAAGAGAAATTCCATTCTGTAACGTTAAACGATTGTAAGTATGTAGTTAACTAGCAAATCTCCTCTATTATTTTAATCAGCATTCAGAATCATGACCATATAAAGTGATGTCTCAAATTTAAGCTTGGTATACTTAGGTAAATGAAGAGGAAGAGAAATTCGAGGGGAAGTAATGGATGAAACGTAGTAGGGGACTTTGGTATCATATCTTTATAAAAGTCAATATCGGAAACTAAGGGGATTTCTGTGGCAGCCCAATAAGTATTGGGTTCAATCTACAAATAGATAAAAGTGGAACAAAAAAAAAAAAAGGAAAGCAAGGATAGAGAAAAAAGAAAGAGGAAGGAGAGGAAGAAGAGGGATTCAGGAGGGTCGATCCAGAGCTCATTAAGGAACCAAAATATAACGGATCCACGGGTCCCAAGTTTTATCAAATTTTTTGGAGGTATTATGGAGTGTGTGAGTAAGTTTGTCATTTACCATAATCTAGTTAATTTTATTTTTAACATAATCTAGCGGAATACTTGTTTGTTTCCAATGCCTGGCCACTGTGATCTTTGCCGCTAATAATATATATGTAATTAATTTAATTGATTTCCTGGGTATCTCTTCGGGTAGTCTATGAAATAAGGCTGCTTCTGGGGATCTACGGATATTTATTCCTGTCACTGAATTTATTAAATTAAATATCTGTAGCGGCGGGCTCCTGAAGAGCATGCGCTATGTGTTTTTCAAATTTAAACTCTACCTAAGCTGCAGTTAGGTTTGGGTATTATTTGTCTAAATTTGACTTCTGTATCAGTCTGACTGGACTGTGAAATGTTCAGCCTGGCCACAGGGGGCACTGTCTCTTCTGGCAGGCGTGAAACTAGGGTCTGGCCAGGTGTTTAAATTACTCTCAACTTTGGAGTCAAGTGAGTGGGAGTGGCCCTCTCGCTGTGCCCTCTGGGAGAGGGTATTTAAGATGCGGATGTCACGTGGTTCGGGGTTCCGGTCCAGTATGATGTGCTGACTACATGGTCCTTGTCCTCCTGACCAGCCCTCAGGAAGGCTATGGCCTGGGGTGCGGATCCATCCGACTGTAGTGCCTTGGGGCTGGCTAGCCCAGGGCAAGGAAACTAAAGGAGGATTCTGAGGTGGTTGGGTGCCGTCTCCGGGTCGGGAGAGACCCATTGTACTTCGAGCATTCCAGGAGAGGACTCATTAGAAGTACACCACGTACGGGTTGGTTTTCTTAACAAGAGCCTGGAAGGGCTGAGGTTACCGAAAGAATCCAGTCCTGTGGATATCGCCAAGCAGGCTGAAAGATCCAGGTATCCTACAAGTGTTCTAAAGCATAGTTTCCCTACATGTTCTGCAAAAACGTTTGTGACAAAGACTTTGTTCCTGAGTAAGCATCTTGTCGGCTGCTAGGCCTTGTGAGAGAGGGACTGTCCAACCTGATTGTTCATCCAGCTGCGAATGGCTATTCTCTGGATGCAGTCAAAGTAAGCAAGTTCTTTAACGATTTTTGGACTTTGACATTGAGAGTACCTGAACTTCCTTTCCAACCCTCTGATCCCAAGTTGAAAGACTATTCAATGGTTTGAGTTTTGCAAATAAAATCCATTCAAGTGGAGTTACGGAAGGTAACGGTAAGCCCAAAAATAACAAGCAGCTCCTTCGGGGGTTAGTGCTACATATCCTAATCCAAAATCTAATCACCAGGGGGCATTGCCACCAGATATGGTGCATTGTCCCAGGTTAACTACAACGTAAAAAGCAATTAGGTGATGCAGATGGATGCATCTTAGCTACTCGAGTTGGGACCACATACCAACGTAATAATGTTTTATAGTATATGGCTTTGATTAACATGGTATTGATAGAGATTTTGGATAGGCTATAAGCAATACTAAGGTTCAAATCTCCCATTGCCTCATATAGGAAAGCTTTGAGGTAGGTTCAGTGAAGGAAGTATATACCACAGATAGGTGTCCTTTCCATTGATTCCTTGTCTGACATGATAATTCGAACATTGTAAGCCTAAGCGGTTCAATAATTAGATCCAGTTTGCGTCTGACAAAGGATATCATTTGGTTATACCGAAATATTTCGCTGGCCGGTATCTGCATCTTATCTTTGAAATGTTGTAAAGAGTGTACCTGATTGCCGTTAAGGTAGTCACCAATTCTCATCAATCCTTTATTAAGCCACCAATGAAATGACTGCGGCGTTAACCTGGGTGGAAACTCTGGATTACAGAAGACAGGAGCTAAAGGTGTGTGTGGGGATGATAGGGAAATTCGATGACATACTCTATCTCAAACCGCCAGTGAATGTGATAAAGAAGGGTATAGTATAGGGAGGGGGGCGTAATCGGTTGGGGATCCACATCAATGCTCCTATGGCCAAGGGGTGGCAGGAGAGTGCCTCTAGAGAAACCCAAAGAGGTGTTGGGCCTGTAGTAGTAGTTCGGGCAAGTTGGGAAATTTGGGCGGCTTGGAAGTAGTTTAGTAAATTAGGAAGCCCGAGGCCCCCCTTTAACTTTGGTGTATACAAAATTTGTTTGTTCATGCAAGGTCTTTTATTTCCTCAGATGAAGCGGAGAATCTCGGCTTGCAAACTCTGTCGATCTCCTCTCTGGACTGCTGCTGGTAGGTTTCTAAAGTAGTAAAGTATCCTGGGTAAAAGTGTCATCTTGACTGAGTTGATCCTGCCAAACCATGGTAAGGAATAGTCTGCTCAACTGCGAAGATCCACTTTAAGTTTTCTAAACAGTGGGGGATAATTAGCTTTATAAAGAGTTTCAATAGTACAGGTGTTATTTGGATCCCTAAATATGAAAGGGAGTGTGATGCCCATTGGAAATCATATTTATCCCGAAGACTTTGTTCTATTGGGTGGGAAGTGAAACATTAAGGGTTGTTGTTTTTTGGGGGTTCAAAGAGAGGCCAGAGAGCTGAGAGAACTGTTCCACTAGAGATAGCAAATAGGGTAAAGAGACTTGGGGATTTGTAACATACGTAAGGACATCATCGGCAAATAATGCACATTAATGTACCTGTTGCCCACAATTGATACCAGAAATATTAGAGTGAGACCGAATTGCCATGGCCAGAGGTTCAACAGATGTGCAAAAAGTAAGGGTGATCCCTGTCTCATACCACGTTTGATAGTAAATGCCGATGATTTGTAGTCCTGTATGGAGACCTGAGCTGACGGAGATCTATATAGAGTTTGAGTAATGAATAGGTAATTCCAATTTACGCTATCAAAAGCCTTATAAAGGTCTAATGATAGTAGGAGAAGCTCCCGAGAGAGGGGGGCATCCCAATTAGTATGTACGGCTGAAATCAGGCTAATTGTTCTATGGATTTGGTCTACTGTTTGGCACCCAGCAATGAATCCTGACTGATCTTTATGAATATATTCTGCCAGAAATGAATTAAGACATAGGGCCATGAGTTTCGTTATAATTTTTAGGTCACATTTAATTAGTGAGATTGGGCGGTTAAGGACATCAGTATTATCTTTGTTAGGTTTGGGAATGACACTAATATAATTTAATCTAGAGGAACTGCACCTCCATCCTGCAAGGAATTAAAATAAACAGCCAAGTGTGGGACCAGCTGTTCTGATTTTTTTTTTAATATATGTTGGTGAGACCATCTGGGCCAGGTGATTTATGGATTGGTATCAGTTTGACAAGAAAAGGGTTGGTCCATTAGTTCTCTATGTGCCTCCTCAATGGAAGGAACAGGTAGGCTCCCCAGAAATTCCCTGATGGATGAAGAAGTGGCCTCCCGGGGCTGTCCATATAGGTCAGCATAAAAATTATGAAATTCTTGAAGAATCTTTTGAGGATTTTGGAAAATTTGGCCTCCTGAAAGTCTAATTTTGGGTAATGCCGAATGAGTATGTCTAGGAGTGAGCTTATGCGCCAACAAAGATCCTGGGCAATCACACCAAGTAAAGAACCTATGATTGGACCAGCGTAATTGCTTCTCAGCTCTTGTGGTGAGACAAATGTTGAGTTCTAAGCGAGCTTGTTCGAGTCTAGTCAATAACTCTGGGGATGGTGAATCTTTATGTTGGGATGCTAGAGCTTTGTATTCCTTAGTTTTGGCAGCAGTCAACTAGTTTCGTGTTTTTTTGAGCCTAGAGGACAGTTGAATGAGGAACCCTCTAACTGATGTTTTATGTGCAGCCCAATTGATTGCAGGGGTAGTGTCTTCTGCCTTATTAATTTCGAAATAAGTTTTCAGATGAGTAGAAATCTCAAGGCAGTACGTTTCATTGCTAAGGAGGGATTTAAACGCCAATGTGATTTGGCTATTTTAGGTGTCAGGTCCGAGAACTGTAACATTAGAGGATCATGGTCTGACCATGGAGTAAAGATTATTTTGGCTGAGTGTAGTTTGAATAAAAGTCCAGAGAGGAGAAAAATATGATCAATGCGAGAATTGTGATTATGAGCTCTTGAGAAATGTGAGTAATCCCTAGAGGTGGGGTTACCCTCCCTTCAAGAATCTACAAGGTCATAGTGATTTATTAACTGAGTAAATTTACGACTTTGTTTAGAAGGGGGTTTTAAAGAAACTGTGTGTGACTTGTCTAGAATAAGGTCCAAAGCCAAGTTGGAGTCACCTGCTAATATAACGTCACCTTCAAATTCGGGAGTTAATAATTGTAGTAGTGAGCAAAAGAACGCTGGTTGATTTATATTAGGGGCATAGTAAACCAAGAAGGTTAAAAGGTTTTCGCCTAGGTGGCCTTTAACTAGTAGGTATCTCCTTCCTGATCTTTTATTATTTTCGTGTCAGTAAACGAAAGCCGCCTAGACATGCAGAGAGCAACCCTTTTTTTTTCTGAGGCATTGGCAAAAGGGCAAACAGGATAATCCTTATGGATGTACTGTGGGATGAATGAGGGAAGAAAGTGTGTCTCCTGTAACGCTATTATATCAAACCCCAAGGATTGATAATATGTGAGGGGTTTAATTTGTTTGGAAGGGGACCCTAGGCCCTGAACATTGTGAGAGAGTATTCAGATTGTGTCCCTTACTTTAGGCATGATAAATAGGTAGTGTACAGTGGCGAAATTACCAGGGTCGCAACAGTCGCAGTTGCGACTGGGCCCTGGAATTCCAACACTGTGGGGGGGCCCCGGCGTGGTTGCTATCCACAGGGCTGTGAGTGGAGAGCGTGTCTCTCATGTAACAGCAGCACCGGGATTGAAGTTTAATTTCCCCCTTGTCCGTCCTCTCTCGCACGGGACACAAAACACACAGCTGATCTGCTCCCCCTTCGTCCCCCCCCCCTCCCCTTCTCTCCTGTGTTCTCCACGGGCATTCAGGTGTGGAGCTAACAAGCTCACATTTCCCGTGGAGAACACAGGAGAGAGGAGGGGAGGGGGGCGAAGGGGGAGCAGATCAGCTGTGTGTTTTGTGTCCCGTGCGAGAGAGGACGGACGAGGGGGAAATTAAACTTCAATCCCAGTGTCTCTGTGCTGCTATTACATGAGAGACACTCTCTCCACTCACAGCCGTGCTGACCCCTCTCCAGTGTGTGTATAGACTCAGGAAGATCCCACCGCCCATGAACATCATGGAGCTGCTGATCGCTGCCTCCCCCCAGGTGCGGGGGGGGTACAGAGATCTGCTGGGGGCCAATGTGCACAGCGGAGTCCAGCAAGGTACAGAGAAACCTCTGGAAGGGGGGGTGACTCTCTAGGGACCCTAAAGTAAGAGGAGCTCTCTGGGAACCCTAAAGTAAGGGGGGTATCTGGGGACCCTGAAATAAGGGGGAGCTCTCTGGGGATCCTGAAGCAAGGGGGCCCTCTGTGAACCCTGATGTCCAGTACCACCACCACCCCCCTCCAGTACCACCACCACCACCGTGCCACCCACCTTCAGTAACACCGCCACCCACCTCCAGGACCACCATCCCTCTCCAGTACCAACACCACCCCCGCTCCAGTACCACCGCCACCACCCACCTCCAGTACCACCGCCACCCCCTCTCCAGTACCACCACCATGCCACCCACCTCCAGTACCACCGCCACCCCTCTCCGGGACCACCATCCCCCTCCAGTACCACTGCCACCCTCCTCCAGTACCACCACCCACCCTCCAGTACCACCACCACCACCCACCTCCAGTACCACCATCCCCCTCCAGTACCACCGCCACCCCTCTCCAGGACCACCATCCCCCTCCAGTACCACCGCCACCCCTCTCCAGTACCACCACCCCCCCTTCAGTACCACCAAAACCACCCACCTCCAGTACCACCACCACCCACCTCCAGTACCACCGCCACCCCTTTCCAGGACAACCATGCCCCTCCAGTACCACCGCCACCCCTCTCCAGGACCACTATCCCCCTCCAGTACCATCACCACCACCTCCAATACCACCGCCACCCCTCTCCAGGACCACCATCCCCCTCCAGTACCACCGCCACCCCCCTCCAGTACCGCTACCCCCCTCCAGTACCACCACCGCCACCCACCTCCAGTACCACCGCCACCCACCTCCGGGACTGCCACCCCCCTCCAGTACCACCACCGCCACCCACCTCCAGTACCACCACCACCCCTCTCCATGACCACCATCCCCCTCCAGTACCACCGCCACCCCCCTCCAGTACCACCACTTCACTGGTGACACAGGCTGCACTGGAGACACAGGTTTCACTGGGGACACAGGCTGCACAGAAATGTTTTACTTTGTTGTACAGTGGAACAAAATATAGTATCAAAATCATGCTTTTCGGGGGGGGCCTTCCAGATTTCTTGCACCGGGGCCCTGAGGTTTCTAGTTACGCCTCTGGTAGTGTATATATATCACCATTACCTCACCAGTTGAATTTCGAGAAATCCACAGGAACTGGTTGAGACTCTGGATGACCCTCAGAAAGGAGTTAGAATAGGAGCAAAGGAGAAAGAAAGAAAAGAAAAAAATGTTCAGGCCAGGATCCTCCCGGCTCCGAACAGTCTGTTATATAGTTGTAAAGTGTTATTAACAACTAATAACCAATACATCTATATCCCAGAGCCTAAGTCCTGGGTATGGAGGAGTCTTCTCCAAGACCTAAGAAATGGAGACAGTCCTTCAGGTAAGGAGAGCACATAGACATCGGCCGGCATTAAAAGTGTATCGCAGAAATTAAGCACCCATTTGTGCCCTAAATAGGGCTAGCTATAATATAAAAAAAAAAAGTAACTAAAAATACGGTTATATGTCAAATAATCATAAAATGTCTGGTTTAAATGTGAAAACAGTACCTAGGCAACCAAAACATTCGTAAGAAAGGTACGTAGTACAAACTGAAAAAACAAAAAAAACTAGTAGGTTTCCCTTATCCCCACCAAAAGGAACAGTGGGGGGGGGGGGAGTATAATAAGTAGTTGCAGTGGCTAATGTCTGCCAACGGACCACTGAGAAGCCACCACTAGGGAAACTTAAACTAAGTAAAAAGAAATAAAATTAGGTAAAAGTTAAGTCTTCAGGTTACTTGACAAGAATTCGACAATTTCTTTATTGGTTGAGAAGACCAGAGAGGTGAATGTGGTGAGGGAGGATCGCTAGATCTTTGTTGGTTCCATGAGGGTGGGCTGTGCGTGATGAATCCCAGTTTCAGAAGGATATGTTCTCCATCAGAGAAGGTTGAAAAGGAGTAAGATTTGTCGTTGTAGTTAAACTGACGCCAAAAAGGGTAGTTCTATCAATATTCTGATCAATCAATGGTCATAGTAACGGTTGGAAAGATCTTCATTTTTGAATAGAAGCTTGGGAAATGTTTGCAAAAACTTGGATTTTATAGCCATTAATCACAAGATCTGGATTCTCTCTGGCATAGCGCATGACCGCTTCTTTAATTCTGAAGAAATGGGGCTTTACGATCACATCTCTGGGTGGATTTCAAGGGAACCAAAGCTCTGTGTATACGATCAATCTCTGTATGGATTTCATCAATATCCGGCACAGCAGATTGCATAAGAGCATGGGCAATAGAGCTAATGTCCTTTTCTGTTTCTGGAAGACGCCTAATTTGAAAATTATAACATTGAGCACGGTTTTCAAGGTCGTCAATTTTCCTATATGGAATATCTTGCCCATTCAACCTATAGGGAGGAGACCAAGTTTTTTTAATGGCTACATTTTCCTGGAAATATGGTGCAACCAGAAGTGACGTTCACTTCCGTGTTCCACACCGCAATTCAGTTAGGGGTCACATTTAATATAAAAGGGTGCTGCTGGTGCTGGTAGTCCACACCCCAGATGACATGTAAGTGGACGAAACACGTCGTGTGGACTACATTCCTTCATATAATTTTTAGAATAAGCCTGATTTAACTCCAAAGCGTGAGTGTTCTTAATCTTCTTTTTAAATAAGATTAAAATACCTTTTAAACGTTATTGCACTATGCAAGTTCTTTTCCATTATGATCTACCATACGTGAATACATCTGAACATGTGGAGTTCTGATGACCAATCCCATCCTCTGTGAATGTACCAACGTAATATAGAGTGAAGCTTCGGAGATTGTCCGTGGAGCAGAGACCTGACACTTTTTTCATTAAAAGCATATCACGACTTGCGAAGCATACGCCTTCCCAAGGCTGGGAATTCCGGTAAGCCTCACTCCTATAGGTGTTGTTGCAGATACAAAGTCTTCACCTCACCCAGAGCACTTTCCAGTGTCGTCTTATGATCCCGGGAATTATTTGCCACCTTATTAAGACTATAATCTTAGTTCACATCTCTATATATAGATATACAAGCATGTTGTTTATAACCACTTTAGGGCCGCCGCATGTAATTATACGTCGGCAGAATGGCACGTACGGGCACAAGCACGTACCCGTACGGGCACAAGCACGTACCCGTACGTGCCTGCCTTCCAGCGGGTGGGGGGTCCGAACAGACCCCCTCCCGCTGGCTGCGGCAGTCCGTTTCGCTTCAGGAGCAATCCGGGATGAGGGGGTGGCCGTTGGTTTCTGGCCATCCCCTCTCGATCGCTCCTGGCGAATGAGAAGCTTCCCTTGCCTGTGTAGTGTAAACACAGGCAGGAGGAAGTGATGTCACTCTCTCTTTAGGTACATATAGGCACACTGTCACCCCCCGATCACCCCCCCCCCCCAACAATGTCACTTATTTATTGATCACTGCATTTAGTGTCAGTTGTAACTGTAAAAACTGTCAGGGCAGTTAGTGTTAGGTCCAGGGTAGCCCCCTACGCCCCTAATAAAGGTTTAACCCCCTGATTGCCCCTAGAGTTAACCCTTTCACCAGCGATCACGTATAAGTGTCACTGGTGACGCTGGTTAGCCAGTTAGTTATTTAGGTTCCCCGTCAGGTTTTTTTTATAGCGTCATGGACCCCCATATACTACCTAATAAAGGTTTTAACCCCCTGATTGCCCCTAGAGTTAACCCTTTCACCCCCTTTTGCCAGTGTCATTAAGCAATCGTTTTTCTGATCGCTGCATTAGTGTCACTGGTGCCACTAGATAGCTAGTTATTTTTTAGGTTCACCGCCCGGTTTTTATAGCATTAGGTATCCCCATATACTACCCAATAAAGAATTTAACCCCTTGATTGCCCCTAGAGTTAACCCTTTCACCAGCGATCACCGTATAAGTGTCACTGGTGACACTGGTTAGTTATTTAGTTATTTAGGTTCCCCGTCAGGTTTTTATATAGCGTCAGGGACCCCTATATACTACCTAATAAAGGTTTTAACCCCCTGATTGCCCCAGGTAACCCTTTCACCCCCTTTTGCCAGTGTCACTAAGCGATCTTTTTCTGATCGCTGCATTAGTGTCACTGGTGCCGCTAGGTAGCTAGTTATTTTTTAGGTTCACCTCCAGGTTTTTATAGTGTTAGGTACCCCCATATACTACCTAATAAAGGTTTAACCCCCTGATTGCCCCTAGAGTTAACCCTTTCACCAGCGATCACCGTATAAGTATCACTTGTGACGCTGGACAGCCAGTTAGTTATTTAGTTATTTAGGTTCCCCGTCAGGTTTTTATATAGTGTCAGGGACCCCCATATACTACCTAATAAAGGTTTTAACCCCCTGATTGCCCCTAGTTAACCCTTTTACCAGTGATCACCGTATAAGTGTTACGGGTGACTCTGGATAGTTAGTTTGCTTTTTAAAGGATCAGGGCACCCACCATTTATTACCCAATAAAGGTTTAACCCCCTGATCCCCCGGCGGGTGATATTAATTAGGTTTTAGGGTCAGATAGGGTCTGTGTCGCCCCAGGCAGCGCTAGGTTAGTGCCAGTACCATTAACACCCACACGCAAAGCATACACCTCCCGTAGTGGTAAAGAATCTGAACAGATCAATATTTGATCTGATCAGATCTATACTAGCGTCCCCAGCAGTTTAGGGTTCCAAAAAAAACACATTGTTAGCGGGATCAGCCCAGATACCTGCTAGCACCTGCGTTTTGTCCCTCCGCCCCGCCCACCCAAGTGCAGTATCGATTGATCACTGTCACTTACAAAACACTAAACACATAACTGCAGCGTTTGTAGAGTCAGGCCTGATCCCTGCGATTGCTAACAGTTTTTTTTGGTAGCTTTTTATATTTAAGTCCTGAAGGCGGTGCTTGGTTTTCAGGGTCCCGTACGCGGCTAGGCTCCCAAAAAGTCCCCATGTGGTATCCCCGTACTCAGGAGAAGCAGCAGAATTTATTTTGGGGTGTAATTTCACATATGCCCATAGCATGTGTGAGCAATATATCATTTAGTAACAACTTTGTGCAAAAAAAAAAAAGTTTGTAATATTCCTGCAACTTGTGACAAAATATAAAATATTTCATGGACTCAACATGCCTCTCAGTAAATAGCTTGGGGTGTCTACTTTACAAAATGGGGTCATTTGGGGGGGGGGGGGGGGGGGTTGTGTTATTTTGGCATTTTATGGCCTTCAAAACTGTAATAGGTAGTGATGAGTGAAATCAAAAATTTGCACCCTTAGAAATCCTGAAGGCAGTGATTGGTTTTTGGGGTGCCGTGCGCGGCTAGACTCCCAAAAAGTCCCCCACATGTGATATCCCCATACTCAGGAGAAGCAGCAGAATTTATTTTGGGGTGTAATTTCACCTATGCCCATAGCATGTGTGAGCAATATATCATTTAGTGACAACTTTTTGTAAACTTTTTTTTTGTCATTATTCAATCACTTGGGACAAAAAAAAAATATTTAATGGGTTCAACATGCCCCTCAGCAATTTCCTTGGGGTGTCTATTTTCCAAAATGGGGTCATTTGGGGGGGGTTTTGTACTGCCCTGCCATTTTAGCACCTCAAGAAATGAGATAGGCAGTCATAAATTAAAAGCTGTGTAAATTCCAGAAAATGTACTCTAGTTTGTAGACGCTATAACTTTTGCGTAAACTAATAAATATACGCTTATTGACATTTTTTTTACTGAAGACATGTGGCTGAATAAATTTTGGCCTAAATGTATGACTAAAATTGAGTTTATTTGATTTTTCTTATAACAAAAAGTAGTAAATATCTTTTTTTTTTTCAAAATTTTCAGTTTTTTTCCTTTTATATCGTAAAAAATAAAAATCGCAGAGGCAATCAAATGCTATAAAAAGAAAGCTCTATTTGTGGAAAGAAAAGGACACAAATTTTGTTTGGGTACAACATTGCATGACCGCGCAATTACCAGTTAAAGCAGTGCAGTGCAAAATTGTAAAAAGATCTCTGGTCCTTAGGCTGACAATTGGTCCGGGGCTTAAGTGGATAATAAAGCCAACACGTATTTTTTCCAGTTCTCTACGGTCTATAACAGGATCATCTATTGGATATAATTGACAGCTTTTTGGACTTTTCACCTGTTCATCTGTAATAAGATGTGCACTATTCACTCTTTACAATTAGCACTTATGATATATAGGTTTTTACTTATATCCATATGTTTATATGTATGTATTTGATTTTGATATTTATTGTGGTTACTAATAGATTTTCACAATTTATGCACATTAGCACTTTAGCGCAACATATTTTTATTTTTTATTTTTCAATAACTGTTAGCCCTTGTACACACGGTCGGACATTCTGACAACCAAATCCGGTGGATTTTGTCCAACGGATTTTGTCCAACGGATTTTGTCCGAAACTGTTGCATACACACGGTTGGACAAAGTTGTCAGAAAATCCGATTGTACATGACGTGATGACGTTATTTCGTTATGACGGTACTACGTTCAGGCTAGTAGCCAATAGCTTTGGTCTAGGAATTTGATCTGAGCATGCGTGGCACTTTGTCCATCGGAGTAGGCTACACATGATCGGAGTATGTCCGATCGGAGCATGTTGTCGGAAATTTTTTTAGACAAGTTGGAAAACTTGGTTCATCGGATATTCCGACGGAAACAGTCCGATGGAGACCACACACAGTCGGATTATCCGACAAAACGGTCCGATCCGACACATTCCGTCGGAATCTCTGACCGTGTGTACAAGGGCTTAGTCTTCCGGTAGGTAATGTTTGCTGCTTTTAAATTTTAGTCACAGCGCAGTATTTCTTCCATTTTTTATCTTATAAAGTATGTCATGTCAAAGTGTTTAGAGATCCCAAACTTACTAAACCTGAGATATCTTTTTTGAATTAAGATTTTTTTTTTTAGTTTAGTAGGCCCAATGGTGGAACATTGCTACCAAAATTTCCAAATCCACAAACCTCCTGAAGCCATCGCAAAGCCAAATGATAGTGTCATGTTAACCTGATGCTGTCCTACAATTTGTTAACTGGGGACTACAGCTGTGAAACCTTCTTTATGGCATTGTGGCAGGGATCCTACATGAACCTAGAGGTGCCAGTATATTCTTGCAGGGGATTTAAGTACCCTCTGCTCCACCAAAATGCCAGGCTGTTCTTGTTGAACTAAGCTGCAGCATTATCTCGTAGTGTTGATACTTCCCTGTCCTTGCCCACCCGACACATTCCTACTGCCCTGTAAGAAAGCCCATTAAAGTTATGGGCCAAAGAGTAATGTGTGGGAGTGGAGCAGACTATACTCAAAGGTGTTTCAGCTTTGCCCAATCAAAATAGTCCAGTATTTTAGCAAAACAAAGTTGCTGCAGGTATGCGCAGACACGTCTAGTTCCTGCCCTTAACCTGTCAGCAGCTTTGGATATTTTTAAAATGACAAGAAACACTGCCTCATTTGTCATGACACATCTTTATCCTCGAAAAAGAAAAGCAAGCTATACTTTTAAATTAGTTTCTTCATGCACTTACCTGCCCAGTAGGTTCACCATTGGCATCACAACCAGTGCCCCCACAAGACCTCCAATGGCAAAGATTGATACGGTAACAGACCACAGAATGGAGATAGTGTTACTGCTTATGGTTTGATTATACCTCTGTGACCAACTTTCATTGTACAGTTGTCGTATGAACTGTATGTGAGAACAAAATAAAGCATTGTATAGTAAATAAAAATCAAATTATTATTATTATCAAATTATTATTATTATTTTCATACAATCAAAGGAACAAAACCATTAATTTCAGGCCGCGTACACACGGGCGGACTGTTCGCCCAACCTTGTCCGCTGAACAGTGTTTGGGCGGACAGTCCGCTCGTGTGTGGGCTTTCAGCGGACAGTTTCAGCGGACAGTTTGACGGACAAAGTCTTTCGGAAATTCCGAAAAACTGTCCGCTGAAACTGTGTTTGAGCGGACAGTCCGCCCGTGTGTAGGCTACTTTCGAAATTAGCAAACTGTTCCCGCTCGGAGGGAAGTCTGCTCATTTCGAGGTAGGCGGGGCCCGCGACGGAGACGTCGCGGGCTCCGCCGCCTGGAATGGGCTTAAAGGGGAACCCCAACGCCGAAAAAAATCGGCGTGGGGGTTCCCCCAAAGTCCACAACAGAACCTTGTCCGAGCACGCTACCCGGCCGGCCAGGAAAGGGGGGCGAGCGAGCGCGCCCCCCCTCCTGAGCCGTACCAGGCCGCGTGCCCTCAACATGGGGGGTGCCTTGGGGAAGGGGGGGCCGCGCGGCCCCCCCACCCCAAAGCACCTTGTCCCCATGTTGATGAGGACAAGGGCCTCTTCCCGACAACCCTGGCCGTTGGTTGTCGGGGTCTGCGGGCTTATCGGAATCCGGGAGCCCCCTTTAAGAAGGGGGCCCCCAGATACCGGCCCCCCACCCTATGTGAAAGAGTATGGGGTACAATGTACCCCTACCCATTCACCTGTGAAATAAAGTACAAAAAAAAACACAACACAGAGAAAAAATATTTTATTGCACAGCTCCGGGGGTCTTCTCGCCGGACTCCTCCGCTATCTTCGTGTAGCTCTTTTACTAGCGGAGGAGCCCGGCTTTCTTCCTCCCCGCCGCCGGCCTCTTCTCCCGACTTCGGGGGTCTTGTCCCCCTCTTCGGTTCTTCTGCCGGGCCACCGCGCCTTCTTGTAGCTCTTTTACAGGCGGTGGCCCGGTCTTCTTCTTCTTCTTCCCCAGGAGATGTTGACACGACGATCTCTCCGGCCGGAATGCCAGAGCCGCGCTGTGCGGTCACTTATATAGTGACAATGGGGCGGTGTCACATGGTATATGTCACATGGGTTGGTCACATGGGGACTATGACATCGTAAGGGGGCGGGGTCACCATGTGACCAACCCATGTGACATATACCATGTGACACCGCCCCATTGTCACTATATAAGTGACCGCACAGCGCGGCTCTGGCATTCCGGCCGGAGAGATCGTCGTGTCAACATCTCCTGGGGAAGGAGAAGAAGGAGAAGAAGGAGGAGAAGGAGGAGAAGGAGGAGAAGGAGGAGAAGGAGGAGAAGGAGGAGAAGGAGAAGGAGGAGAAGGAGGAGAAGGAGAAGGAGAAGGAGAAGGAGAAGGAGAAGGAGAAGGAGAAGGAGAAGGAGAAGGAGAAGGAGAAGGAGAAGAAGAAGACCGGGCCACCGCCTGTAAAAGAGCTACAAGAAGGCGCGGTGGCCCGGCAGAAGAACCGAAGAGGGGGACAAGACCCCCGAAGTCGGGAGAAGAGGCCGGCGGCGGGGAGGAAGAAAGCCGGGCTCCTCCGCTAGTAAAAGAGCTACACGAAGATAGCGGAGGAGTCCGGCGAGAAGACCCCCGAAGACGGAAGACCCCCGGAGCTGTGCAATAAAATATTTTTTCTCTGTGTTGTGTTTTTTTTTGTACTTTATTTCACAGGTGAATGGGTAGGGGTACATTGTACCCCATACTCATTCACATAGGGTGGGGGGCCGGTATCCGGGGGCCCCCTTCTTAAAGGGGGCTCCCGGATTCCGATAAGCCCCCCGCCCGCAGACCCCGACAACCAACGGCCAGGGTTGTCGGGAAGAGGCCCTTGTCCTCATCAACATGGGGACAAGGTGCTTTGGGTTGGGGGGGCCGCGCGGCCCCCCCTTCCCCAAGGCACCCCCCATGTTGAGGGCACGCGGCCTGGTACGGCTCAGGAGGGGGGGCGCGCTCGCTCGCCCCCCTTTCCTGGCCGGCCGGGTAGCGTGCTCGGACAAGGGTCTGTTGTGGACTTTGGGGGAACCCCCACGCCGATTTTTTTCGGCGTTGGGGTTCCCCTTTAAGTCCATTCCAGGCGGCGGAGCCCGCGACGTCTCCTTCGCGGGCCCCGCCTACCTGTACACGCGCTCGAAATGGGCGGATTTGCCTCCGCCTTACGTGGGCGAGTCCGTTCATTTCAAAAGTTGAGCGACCTGTTTGTCAAACAGTTCGCTGAAACAGTCCGCTCAAAAAGTGCCGTGTGTGGCCATGTCCGTCCATGCTAATTTTGAGCGGACTGTTTGCCGAAACTGTTTGACAAACAAAGTTGGGCGAACAGTCCGCCCGTGTGTACGCGGCCTCAGTGTCTAAATAATAAAGTATAAAGTAATCCATACCACAAATATTACTTATTCCTTACTTAATCCTTTCCTATATTCTTTGGATTCACTATTGCTTAATTAGAGTGGCTTCTCAAAGTGTCTTTGCCATGATTCTTACAAATATACCATTCCTGGCACCTCAGTATCCAGTACACACCTTTCCCAATGTCCTGTGCTGATAGGCCGAGAGGCTTACCCTTTAAAACTGTGGAAGAGAAGATTTACATATAGTTTGCGCAAGTTCAAAGGTTCTATAGGAAGGAAGGAGGAAGGAAAAATGCAAACGCAAGTTTTAAACAAAAGAAAGATATTAATGCCCTGTACACACAGTCGGACATTTCGAAGACAAAACATACACATGGTCCCACAAAGTTGTCGGAAAATCTGATCGTTCAGAACGAGGTGACGTACAGCATTTTATTGGTCTTATGTAAATATTCAGATTTTCTGAAATACTGAATTTTGGGTGTTCGCTAGCTGTAAGCCATAATCATCAAAATGAAAATAAATGCTTGAAATATATCACTCTGTGTTTAACGCATATATAAAATATAAGAGTTTCACATTTGGAATTTAATTACTTTATATAAATTACCTTTTTGATGATATTCAAATTTTATGAGATGCACGTGTGTGTGTATATATATATATATAGATGGTATGCGAGGTGAGGTCATCGATAATCGATATATTTCACCTCGTATTTGTTCTATTGTCAGAGATTGGACCGGAATCTGGACCAGATTTTTCCAGCCTCTGTGGAAGGCTTGGTTTCTGGTCCAGGTCTTCTGGTCCACTTGAGTCCATGCTCAGGTGGGTTTTAAATGACCAGGAAGATAGCACAGTAGTGCTCTCCGGAGAGAGAAAGAGAGAGAGAAAGAGAAAGAGAGAAAGAAAGAGAGAAAGAGAGAGAGAAAGAAAGAGAGAAAGAGAGAGAGAAAGAGAGAGAGAAAGAGAGAGAGAAAGAGAGAGAGAAAGAGAGAGAGAAAGAGAGAGAGAAAGAGAGAGAGAGAGAGAAAGAGAGAAAGAGAGAAAGAGAGAGAGAGAGAGAAAGAGAGAGAGAAAGAGAGAGAGAAAGAGAGAGAGAAAGAGAGAGAGAGAGAGAGAGACCCAGAACTTTGAGACTCTGAAGACAGAGATACTCTCACGCTTGGGTGTCATTATGGCAGTCTGGGCCCAGTGCGTGCATCAGTGGACCTACTCCAGCAACCAGCCAGCCGTTCTCAAATGTTCGACCTGGTCCACCTCACCAGGAAGTGGTTGCAGCCGAAGACCTTGACAGGCCCTCAGATCGTGGAGCATGTGGTAATGGACCAGTATCTGCATGCTCTCCATGCTGCTCTGAGGAAGTGGGTCAGACAGGGAGACCCCAATTCTGCAACCCAGTTGGTGGACCTAGTGGAGAGATACTTTGCTACTGAAGACTTGGTGAACCTTTCTACGCCCCCCTTCGCTGTGTTTAGGGGTACAAGATCGCCCAGCCATTCTGGTAAGACTGTTCTGGGGGTTCAAGAGCATGGGGAAGTAAGATAAGACTGTTGTTACAGCTTATGAGACTGTGGCTCCTAGACCTGGAGACTGGCCAAAGAATCCAGGAAGGTCTTTGGGACCGTTAAGAGGGGGTAGAGCATATACGGTGTTTTCGTTGCCATGCATTAGGGCATAATGCTGCAAACTGTCCTATAAATGATGAACCTATGCAATGCGATTTATGCTTATATGAAAAGGTCTGTTTGCACAGGTCGAATGTACTGTATAATGTCAGACTCGCATTGAAAAACAAATGTGTTTCAGTGGATGGGAAGCCACTCACAGCCCTGATAGACTCTGGTAGTGTAGTGACCCTAGTCAGGTAAGATTGTGTAAGCCCCACAAAACTACACCCCAGTGGGGTAATTTGCATCCATGGGGACACTTGGGACTACCAGACAGTGGTGGTTGACACTGATACCCCCTGGAGCAGTGTAACACATTCAGTGGGGGTGGTACCTTTGCTGCTTCATGAAGCTTAAGTGGGGAGAGATTTTCGACATTTTTGGAATTTATGGGAGAGCAAAGGGAGGATGGTTGGTAGAGCACCCCCTGCTGTGGAAGCACGGGAACTCTCACCAGACCCTTTTTGCCAAAAGGAAGGGGATGCTGTTGGTGGCATCAAGGAAGCCGGAGTTCATCTTCTTTACCTGTCATGGCTGGGGAGCTAGCTAGCTCTCAGCCCGAGGGTAACGCACAGGAGAACACCTCTGACCCTGACAATGAGAGTAGCCAGAATGTGGTACCTGACTTAGGGGTCAGGAGAGAGGATTTCTGTACCGAGCAACTCTGAGGTGCCCCCTCATGAGAGCCGGAGAAAACGTTAAGATGGTGGATGGGGATCCTAATTGGGCAGTATCTCTCCCCTGCATGGCCCTTAAAATCCACTTACTGTATTAGGTGATAAAACAGGGAGAGGACATGGTAGAACAGCTACTGGTTCCCAAACCCTTCTGTAGGGTGGTGCTAGACCTGGCCCATGGTCGTGTAATGGGGGGACATCTTGGTTTTTCTGGCCCGGGTTGTATGCAGATGTCAGGGAGTTCTGTGAATCATGCCTGAGTGCCAAATTTCAGCACCGTCGCCACATTTTCGCAGTCCCCTTGTTTCTCTACCAATAATCAAGGTTCTGTTTGAGAGAATTGGCATGGACCTGGTGGGGCCGTAGTGAAGTCTGCCCGGGATCACCAGCATATTTTGTTAATCCTGGACTATGCGACATGCTATCCTGAGGCCATTCCCTTGCGTAATGGCAGCAATCCACAGCCCAGATTTGGAATCGCACCTGCTTCGAGTACAAGCAGTGGTAGATTCCCTTCGGAAAGCAGGTCTCACGGTCAACCCAAAAAAGTGTGCCATTAGGCCTGGAGGAGGGCAAATACCTTGGGTACGTTATTGGCTGGGGACTGGTCAAGCCTCAGACCAATAAGGTTGCGGCAATTCAAAAATGGCCCCAAACGGTAAGTAAAAATCAAGTTTGGGCCTTCCTGGGCATTATGGGGTATTACAGATGGGTTATGCCCAACTTTGCCACCATTGCCACCCCTCTGACCGACCTGACGAAGGGTAGAAGGTCGGTCATGATTAAATGGAATCCTGAAGCCGAGGAGACGTTCCAGAAATTAAAGCAGGCCCTTTGCGTACTACCGGTGCTAGTGACCCCGGACTTCACAAAGGAGTTTGTGGTACAGACAGATGCCTCTGAGGTGGGACTAGGGGCTGTACTATCCCAGAACAGAGATGGTGAGAAACACCTGGTTGTATACCTGAGCTGGAAATTGAACAAGCACGGAAAAAAACTTTGCAATTGTTAAAAAGGAGTGTCTCGCTATTAAATCGGCCTTAGACTCCCTAAAGTATTACTTGTTGGGGAGGTCATTTAAGCTGGTCACCGACCATGCTCCCCTGAAGTGGATGTGTGACAACAGAGAGAAAAATAGCCGGGTGACAAGGTGGTTCCTGGTTTTACAGCCCTTTAAAAATTTACAGCAGAGCATAGGCCGGGCAAGCTCCAAAACAATGCAGATGCCCTCTCCCGTGTGCACTGTATGTTTAGGACAATTGGGGCCCGGATTTTTCCAGCCTCTGTGGCAGGTCCGGGTCTTCTGGTCCACTTGAGTCCATGATCAGGTGGACTTTAAATGGCCAGGAAGAGAGCACAGCAGTGCTCTGGTCTGAGACTCAGAAGCCCTGTTTGTTTGGATTGAAAATGGAGGTTTGATTTACCTCGTGTTTTGTGGGTGATGGGGACCAGCCCCACACCATATAGAGCGCAGTCTACTGTCTAGTTAAGCTTCGGATGGCAAGGATTCATTTTACTGTTTTGTTTATTTTTATGACTTTGCAATCCACCTGTAAATAAAGCTGGCAACCCGCCAGATTTTTATAGAAACTGCCTGTACGATGACCTTCATTTTAAGAAAAAGAGATCCCCACAAGCTAATCTGCCCACAATATATATACATATCTCACAAAAGTGAGTACACCCCTCACATTTTTGTCATCTTTTTAATATCTTTTCAAGTGATAACACTGAAGAAATGACACTTTGCTACAAGGTAAAGTAGTGAGTGTGCAGCTTGTATAACAGTGTAAATTTGCTGTCCCCTCAAAATAACTCAACACACAGCCATTAATGTCTAAACCGCCGGCAACAAAAGTGAGTACACTTTCCAAATTGTCCAAATTGGGCCCAAAGTTTCAATATTTTGTGTGGCCACCATTATTTCTCAGCACTGCCTTAAACCTCTTGGGCATGGAGTTCACCAGAACTTCACAGGTTGCCACTGGTGTCCTCTTCCACTCCTCCATGACAACATCACGGAGCTGGTGGAAGTTAGAGACCTTTCGCTCCTCCAACTTCCGTTTGAGGATGCCCAACAGATGCTCAATAGGGTTTAGGTCTAGAGACTTGCTTGGCCAGTCCATCACCTTTACCCTCAGCTTCTTTAAGAAGGCAGTGGTTGTCTAGGGGGTGTGTTTGGGGGCATCCACAGGTGGGGGCAAGGGGGGTCAAGTGCCCCCCCCCCTGGAATCAGGGATGAGATCTTAAATTCAACACAGTTCCATTGCTATCAGGGTGCAGGCAGCCCACATCCGTGTGCAAGCCGCCAGTGGGGTGACACCATCAAGGTTCTGCCAAGCCCCCCTATCATTGTAGTGTGACTCCGGGCACTTTTCCGTGCTCAGTCCAGCAGAGAACTCGGCGGCGGTGCTATCAGGTTTCCCCGGTCACCCCCCCCCCCTTTCTCCGGTCAGGGAGAAGAGATGACGGCCAGGTTCCTCGCCCAGCTTCCTGCCCGCTCCGTTCCTTCCCTATTGGCCATAACTGAGGGCTAATCAAAAGGAGACTAGGAGAGAATCATGGGACATGTAGTCCCAAAGATTGGTGGCACCATTTTCCACAGGGAGGAGGATACAGCTCGATCAAGAGAGAGATTGAGAGACTGTAGCCTGGGAAAAAAGCTGAGGGAGTGAGTGCTACATAAAAAAGAACAAGGAGTGTGCTGGGCAGAAGCCAGAAAGAGAGACAGAGAGCTGCGCTGCCCAGTGCCACCAGAGAGAGAACTACACTGCCCCATGCCACCAGAGAGAGCCATGCTGTCCAGCACCACCAGAGAGAGCCATGCTGCCCAGCACCGCCAGAGAGAGAAAGACTGAGTCACTGCCAGGGTACAGACATGCTGCACTACTGACCAGAGTCGTCCCCCGGGGCGAGTGAGCGACCGTCCAGCCGGAGGGATCACTGGTGTTGTTTTGCTGGGTTTGGTAAGAGGGCCTGTTGGCCAGTATCCATTACTTATCCTAGGGATTGCACTAAGTCTGCAGTCTCTGACCATGATAATGTGATAATGACATTGTCAAAAAGGGGCGGCGTATGGGTGACCCTAAAATTATGCCCCCCCTTGAAAAAAGTTCTGCGGACGCCCATGGTCACAGTACACATTGGCATTCCCCCGTTCTGCCTTGTGTCATGACAGAGATCACTGCTCCCTGTCATTGGGAGCAGTGATCACTGTCATGTGACTGGAAGCCCATCCCCCACAGTTAGAATCACTCCATAGAACACACTTAACCCCTTCATCGCCCCTTAGTGGTTAACCCCTTCACTGCCAGTGTCATTTACACAATAATCAGTGCATTTTTATAGCACTGATCGCTGTATAAATGAAAATGGTCCCAAAATAGTGTCAAAAGTGTCTGATGTGTGTTATTTCACTTTAAGCATTCTTAAAATCATTGCTCCTGAAAAAAAACGTTTTGCATTGATACATGTCCTCTGGGGCAGTATATGGGTCCCCAAACACTTTTTATGGCAATAACTTGCATAGAAGCCTTTAATGAGCACTTCTGATTTTTCACGTTCGTATCCGATAGATTTTGATAGTGTTCTCATGTTTACACAAATTTTTTGTCTATTCACAAGTTCTGGTGCGAAACAAACTTGGGGTGTTTGGCTCATCCCTATTGGCAAGAACTATTCTTCGTAAATCCATGCTGATTACTGCTAATGATACCGTTTTCTTTACTAAAATCTTGTATATAGTCACTTATTCCCTCCAGGAGCTTGCATACTATTAATATTAGGCTAACTGGTCTGTAATTCCCAGGGATGTATTTTGTCCCTTTTTTAAATATTGGTGCTACATTGGCTTTTTAACAATCAGCAGGTACCATTCCCATTAGTAGACTGTCAGTAAAAATTAGGAACAATGGTCTAGCAATTACTTGACTTCCCTAAGGACCCTCGGGTGCAAGCCATCTGGTCCCGGTGACTTATTAATGTTACATTTTCCAAGTCTATCTCTAATTCTGTCCTCTGTTAGCCATGAGGGTGCTTCCTGTGATGTGTCATGAGGATAAACACTACAGTTTTGGTTACTGAAGCCCTCAATTCCTTCGTGAAGATTGAGGAGAAGAATAAATTCAATACCTTCGCCAATTCCCCATCCTTTGTAATCAGATTTCCTTCCTCAACCTTTATGGGGCCAATATGGTCGGTCCTCCCTTTTTTACTGTTTTATATACTTAAAGAATTTCTTGGGATTTTTTTTTGCTCTCCTCTGCTATGTGCCTTTTGTGTTCTATCTTAGCTGCCCTAATTGCAGCCTTACATTTCTTGTTGCATTCTTTGTAAAGTCTGAATGCTGATGATGATTCCTCAGCCTTGTATTTTTTGAAGGCCTTCTCCTTTGATTTTATATGCATTTTTACATTGGAGTTAAGCCATCTAGGAGTTTTGATCACTCTTTTAAATGTATTTACCAATGGGATGGACTGGCTCATGCCCTTATTTAATATGCTCTTAAAGCAAACCCATCTCTCCTCTGTGTTCTTTGTTCCTAAGATTCTGTCCCAATTTATATTTCCCAGCAAGGTTCATAGTTGGATCTTTTGAAATTCAGTGTCTTTGTATTCCCCTTATGTTTCCCATTTGTGTGATTTATACTGAAGCTAATTGACTTGTGATCTCTGTTTCCTAAATTGCCCCTTATTTCCACATCCGTGATCAGGTCTGTATTGTTGGTAATCAGTAGGTCTAGTAACACTTTGTTTCTAGTTGGTGCGTCTACCATATGACCTATGAAACCTATGAAGCCAGCAGCACGGCAGTGCTGCTGGCTTCCCTCCTCCCCTCTAACCCCCCCCCCCCCCCGGCTGCTGCTGTGGGGATGTTTCAGGGTGGAGGGTTTGGGAAGGGACTAATCAATATGTCATGTCACATGACTGGCCTAAAGATCATGCTAAATCTGTTTTTAGAGTGCTCAGTTATGTAAAAGACGAATGCAGTGTGATATACCAGGCTATAATAGAGGGGCTGGCAGTGAGTATTTTATATTTTTTATTTCACTAATAGCGGTGGGGGGGGGGGGGGGCGAGAGGGCGGAGACGGAGACACACAGACATGAGCTGACAGGCAGGAGGGGGGAGAGAGAGAGGAGAGCAGAGGGAGCAGCTGCGTATAATGGAGGTATGCACTCTGACCACGTTGGTCAGGGCTTTGTAGCAGAGAGGGCATACAGGAAGTGGCAGATTCAGGGAAGTTTCTTTTACACTTTAGAGGGGGGAAGATTACACAGCACAAGCACTGTGCTGTGTAATCTGCTTTAAGTGACCAGGAAATCTATATATTTTTGTTGGGTTAGCAAATACTTTAAGCATATGTACAAAAGTTACATCTCCCCCTGCATTACAGTAAGTTGGAGTGTATATTACCCTGTGCATGTGCCGCAGGCAGTGTGCACTAAATAAAAAGTTGCTAGAGGCAAGAAGAATCAATCTTCTAGCAGATTTTTATTTTTACACTTTAGTTCAGATTTAATACTGAAGAACACAACAGGAAACAAGAGCTATGGAGACCTACTCCATTACAGCTTTCAATCTACAATAGAAAAATAAATGAGTACACAATATTTGTTTGACTTTTAGACTTATTTGACTTTTCTATGGTTCACCTACAGCGAATCATCAGTCGTGAAGATACACTGACAAATTGTTTGTCCTTATTACTTAAGGGTTCAGTCAACAACTTTTATTTCTCCAAAGTTCAGGTTGCAGGTGATGCACTATGGAACTAGCTGAAATTGCATTTTGTTACAACAAACAAGGCAGGTATTTAGGTGTCCTTTTCTTTAGTGAAAATGTAACAACAAACATTTATCTCAAGCACATAATTCCTTTCCTAAAATGTCATCAAAGGTCTGTTTTAACATTTGAGACAAGGAGCAGTTGTCGTGAGTTTAGCAGTTCACGGTAAAAGATCAGTTAAAGCAAATCTAAACCTAAGAACTGCAAAGTAATATAGATGCACCCTACCCTTCCTATCCTAGGGTGATGTTGCTTACTAACTTTTTCTTTGCTAGAACATGCAGTTACTCAGTACTGGCAACGTTAGACACTTGCCCTATGCCCGATGAGTTAGCTCATGTTAAGGAAGCTAGGTCAGTCAATGGGAGGCGAGCAGCTTGGCCAGCCAATGGCAGGGTAGATGTGAATGTGGGGAAAGATCTGTCGCTGGATTGGAACAGGGGGAATGTGTGGCTGGTGTAAGCATGCTAGTGGTTTGTGAGTCCCATGTAGAGATGCTTTTCCACAATGTGCCCACAGCTCATTCGTATGCAAATCAGTGCATGATTAGCATATAAATGAGTCACTGGGGATTTCTATATAAATACTGGCAGCTCATTTGTATGCAAGTGTAACTGGTGTTTTATTACTGTATTCTTGTATTGTTGGGTAACCACATTTTAAATGGATTGTACTGACTAAAAGTTGTAGCCAACTAAATAAATACATAAATACTTTTATTAATGAACAACACCTTATTGGCTGCCCTTATAATGAAAAATGTTCCATATTCCAATCTTCCTCTATATCAGGTTCAAAAGTTGGAAAGGCCTGCGTGTATGTATATCTCTCCCACTATCACTACCACTATAAACACATATATATATATATATATAAACATATCCATGGAAGGATCAAAATTTGTCCAGTTCAGCAAGAACTGTCTGAATTTCGATCAATAATTGGGCAGGCTGGTTGCACTGAAATCAATCGACTTCAGTACAACCAGCCTGTTTTTTTTTTCACGCGCACTCTGCCACAGGCTATAGCCAGCAACAATAATCATATCCTGATCTCCCGCTGTCAGAATACAATAGTAAATGTGTTGATGGGGGAATTGTGAGATTTTAAATTGTTTAGTGTATGGCCAGCCTAAAATTTGAAGTGTATACTGTATATTTATATTCTGGCCACCGAATATATTGTATAAGTACAGCATATCGATACTGTGACCACTGCATGGTATTTCATGATCACTCACAATGTAAGCCCTGGTGCACTTTTGCAGTGACTGATCTGTAATTTTTATGGTACACTATACTATAGGGGACGCTACCGGAAGTGACGCAATCAAGCTCAAGGCTCGTTTATACTCCTTATAAGAAACTTGTTTGTTTGTGAGTATTAATTTGTTTGCTGTAATAAACTTTAATACTGGTTAAAAAAACTACTACACTATGGGGCTCCCTTCCTCCTCATCTGTTTAACCCCTTACATACACACCAACTGCCGAGGTACCCCCCCACGCTGAGTGCTGCTGAGCGATTATATAAAGAGACCAACACAGCGCAATAGGCAGGAGACGTCAGGATTTGGGGATACAGGAACGGGACCTCGAGGGATAAAGAGTACCAGGAACCCTGAGGATACATATATTATATGCTGTTACCTTACAGCTGTAAGGTAAGGGGACACCCATATTTCGATTACACAGGACCACGTGGGATATATTCACCATCACCACTACCACCACCGATTACATTGCTATTTTATAGTGCACATATATTCAAACACCAGCACTGTATGCGATTTTGTGATATATGCGATTTTTTATATAATCGCCACCGGCTGTCGCACAAGCTGAATGGACACATTCTGACAAACGTTATTGTTCAATTTTTATAATTTTCTTCTTTTGTCTACATATTTTTTAAGTATTGTGCACAGCTCTTTTGGATTATTCTAGAGGGATTTTGTTTCTATTCCTTCAACACCAATATTGCTTATGCGTTTTTTTGATTTTCTGCCACTCTTTGCACAATTGCATTACTGAGCTGCTTACTGTATTGATATTGCTTTTATTATTTTATGGTAGAAGACACCCGCACGTATTTATTTTTTATAACCTTTTCTTGGCACTGGCACCTTATGCGATTTCTGTCAGTCACAACCAACCACTCTCTGCACAATTCACTTATCGAGTTAGTGACTGCTTTATGTATATTGTTTTTTTATTTTATGGTGTAGTAGATATTTTCACTGACCTATTTACCGTCTAGCACTGGCACTTTATGCGACTTTGTTAGCTTTAACAAATCGCATTGGGAATCACTATATTTTTTGACTGCTTTATGTATATTATTTAATTCACTTTATGGTGTAGCAGATATTCTCACGGACCTATTTATTGTCCAACATTGTCACTTTATGCGACTTTGTTAGCTTTAACAAATCGCATTGGGAATCACTAGCTTTAATTATTGCGATTTTTTCTTTTTCATGCTTATATATTCATTTGACTTTTATTTTGAATACTACCACGTTATAGCAGTGAGGGTCCCTTATCATCCCCTCACAAAACACGCATACCGTTTTCTTATATACCATCTTTTTATTCTGGGCGGTAGTATATTTATCACCTAATAATCTTAGTGCCTATAGAATTTATTAGCCTTTAGGCTAAATTTCCTGTTATAGTACTGCGCATCACTACTTTTTGCCTTTTTATGGTACACTGCCATATTGTGAAAGGGACATTTTGAATAAATTGTACAATAAGAAAGGCATTTTCCCCTGTCTCTAGCATTTCAAAAAATTTTTGCACTGTTACATCCATTTATTGTATTATAAAGCACTGCATATACTGTGCTATGCTTTACAATATAGTGCTGTTTCAATACCTCAATAATAATTTGATTTCTTGTTCTTTTAAAAAGGGACACTCCAGGTAATGGAGCACCTTATGGTGGCCCTTGGGGACAAGACCTCTGAAATAAACTATAAATGGTTTTACTGGAATGACTTTAGGTAACCTTCTAGATACAATCAATGGCTGTGGGTCCTTGATTGCTGTTTGCTTGGACGATAATCCTCTTACATTTTTATCCCTCACGTGTAGGAGTTATGATGAGGAGCCTTATAGGACGGTATTTTGAACCTTGATGGATCCCTTCTTATTGCCCTCTCATCTTTTCATCCCCCCCCCTCCCCTGCTCCCTTCTACCCCCTCCCTTTTTTTCCCTTCCTTCTCCCTTGAGGAACTGAGCCCTCCGGGTGGTGGGCCGTGACCGAAAGACAATTTTATTCTTCCTTTTTTTCTCTTCTATACTGGTATCTATTCTTTATGTTACACTGGGATATCTTCCCAGCCACGGGTTTTCTTGTTTCTCAAATAAAAACCGGGAGACACCTACACACTGGAAGTATATTTATGTTTCACTATTTGTTCTTTATAGTGTATGTGGAAGGTCAGATTGCACTGAATTGTGTAAGCCAACAGATGCCTTCTAACCTGCACAATTATCGTGTTTTTTACTCTGTGATAACTGAATAATTTGATTTGTACACTGTTTTTCTGTAGAGTGTATGGGTGTACTCCTTTCTTTAAATAAAGAATGTTTGAAAAAGAGACGGGGGGAGGGGGACAGTGTTGGGTGGTATTTAGGAGGGGGGACAGGAGAATACCACCACACCTACTCAGACAAAATATACAGTATCTATGGAGAAGTGTTGTTACCATAGGACAGGGTTAAAAAAATCTCCCCCTTCCTCTTCTACATAGCATAGAAGGTAAGGATTCTACAGTCCTTAAATATAACCGGGGGGAAAAGAAAACCTAACAGCATAGACATTCACCCAAGAAATTCCAGTCCATATGGCAATGTTGGCTTGACATGCCTGGCTTGGCTCCTCCACAGCTTATTTTAGACAGACTATTACAAATCTAGGTTCTATTGTTGTTTTATGGTTCTAACAGTTGATGACTGTACTTTTGTCCTGTAAAGATATACCGTACCCTGAGGGATTACTCCTCTCTAGCTAAATGCTGACATTTTGAAAGCGTTTCTGAGCTCTTTTATTACACTTCAACCAGTTGTTGCCTGGCTTATAGTGTGTTACTACTATTTTTTTATTTTTTTTAAACTGGTTGACATGTAATAGGCTTGCTGAATACCGTATTTGTAATCCTTTATATTATTAATAAATCTTTTACTTAATTTAAAAAAAAAGATAACTGGGAAGGAAGTTGTCAGCTGAACGCTTTATCAGTAGATATTTGTATACTTATCAAACGGAGCTAACAAAACACTTTTAATGGTATATTGACAGGGACTAAATAAGAGAAGTTCATACACTTTAATATAGAAGAAAGCTATACAGCTACACACTGGGGGTTGGCGTGTGTCTAGCTCTGGTATGCATCTATCGACTGGTAAGCCCAGAGAGGAATGACGCGCATAGATTTTGTGGTATATTGATAGAAGTTTACTTGTGGTTGCGGAAATCAATAGACCAGTAAACTAAACCCACACAGGGGAATATATACTATATATTTTCAAGCAGGATTTCTTGATTTTTAAACCAATCAATACAATCCATATTGAGTGATTGTTGAGTAATATGACTTATGTATTTTTGTAAGATGTAATGTAATTTAAAGTGGTAATACAATTTTTCATATCATATCTTATACAGTACACTGGTTATACATCTTTGCTAACTGTAGTATGCAGTAATATGTTCTTTTTGATTCAATTAAAGGTCATTTGGAATGGTAATGTTAACATAGTAAATATGTGTGCCCAGATATTGGGGGGTGGGGGGGGGGTACCACTACCAAGGTCAGGGAAAAACCTGGACCAAGCATGGAACCTAGCACAGGCTCAAGATGCATGTACAAAGACTCTGAAATATGTCCTAAGAAGCTTGTTGGAACGCAGATCCATTGCAACATTCTCAAGGACATGGACTCCTACAGTATGTTCGCGTTATCACCAGTTTGGACTTTTCCCAAAGATGCTACACCCGTACTGGTAATCTGAGGCGGCCATAGTTAAGTTAGTTGGGGAAAGGATGTTGTCCCATGTTGTACATGTTCTGCCAAATGTTCAGCAAAGTTGTTTACTCTGCTCAAAGCCTGGTCTGAAGTTACTCAAGGGATGCATGTGGGGTCTTAGCTTATTTATCTAAGGAACCTGGGTCGAGATTAGCACATTGGGGTTTGTGATATATCACTACAACAAAAGGTTAACTTACAAAGAACTTGCTATGAGTAACCAGAAGGAAGAACAGCAACCAGTCATTGGCCTGGTGCCTGAATAGATGAAAGGTTCTCTGGTAGTGAAGGGGTTGGCATTCGGCTGCTTCCATAGCTTCCTGGTCACCGGGAGCAGATTAGCATTACAGAGATCTATTACCTGGTCACTTGGTACCGAACGAGAAAGGTTCAGTGGAGCACACATGAGGTCTGCTCTATGTACTCGGTGGTAACCCATTTAGTTAATAGGAGTGAGGCATAGGTGTGCTCAGCCTATTACATTAGGGTGTGCACCCCAAAGCTCAAACACACATGGGTGAGTGTGTATCTACATACTGTACAGTATATATGGTCCAGACACATTGATCTCCTTGCAGGCACAGTGAAAGAGAAGTGCGTAAGCACTTCTCTTATGGCAGAGCCGGTAAAAGGGAAACTGTTTCCATCCCCACTGCTAAAAAAAGAGCTTTAATGCTAATGCACACTGATTAGGGTGTGCCCAAGCACACCCGGTGCGCACGCTTATGGAGTGAGGTAAGAGAGGTACTATGACAGGTGGAGTGGACATGGGTGTCCGCAGAACTTTTTTCAAGGGGGGGGGCATAAATTTAGGGTTACCCATGCGCCGCCCCTTTTCGACAATGTCATTATCACATTATCATGGTCAGAGACTGCAGACTTAGTGCAATCCCTAGGATAAGTAATGGATACTGGCCAACAGGCCCTCTTACCAGACCCAGCGAAACAACACCAGTGATCCCTCCGGCTGGACGATCGCTCACTCACCCCGGGGGACGACTCTGGTCAGTAGTGCAGCATGTCTGTACCCTGGCAGTGACTCAGTCTTTCTCTCTCTGGCGGTGCTGGGCAGCATGGCTCTCTCTGGTGGCATGGGGCAGTGTAGTTCTCTCTCTGGTGGCGCTGGGCAGCACAGCTCTCTCTCTCTCTCTTTCTGGCTTCTGCCCAGCACACTCCTTGTTCTTTTTTCTGTAGCACTCACTCCCTCAGCTTTTTTCCCAGGCTACAGTCTCTCAATCTCTCTCTTGATCGAGCTGTATCCTCCTCCCTGTGGAAAATGGTGCCGCCAATCTTTGGGACTACATGTCCCATGATTCTCTCCTAGTCTCCTTTTTATTGGCCCTCAGTTATGGCCAATAGGGAAGGAACGGAGCGGGCAGGAAGCTGGGCGAGGAACCTGGCCGTCGTCTCTTCTCACTGACAGGAGAAAGGGGGGGTGACCAGGGGAAACCTGATAGCACCGCCGCCGAGTTCTCTGCTGGACTGAGCACGGAAAAGAGCCCGGAGTCACACTACAATGATAGGGGGGCTTGGCAGAACCTTGATGGTGTCACCCCACTGGCGGCTTGCACACGGATGTGGGCTGCCCGCACCCCGATAGCAATGGAACTGTGTTGAATTTAAGATCTCATCCCTGATTCCAGGGGGGGCACTCGACCCCCCTTGCCCCTACCTGTGGACGCCCATGGGAGTGGGCATAGGCTTTGCATGAGGGGTGGCCCAGAGTTGGTTTCCTCTTCTAATGTTTTTATGAAAAAGTGAACACACACTGTAAAGGAGAAGTTGTGTCACCAGTTCCCTTCTAATCTCTGCCACATGGTAAGCATCCACTATGGACTTTAGATATATTTTAATTGTAGACCTGAAGGTTCCTTCACATGATTTCTAGCAACTGCATGTACATTTGTATGTTGCTGACCCGGTGTTGTAATTAAGCAGAATGATCTAAGACTAAAACTGTTCTATCTAAGACTACATTCTGGCATCCTATTATTCAATACCATGCAAAGCTATAGGGAAGGAAGAAGTAGTTCTTCTGTACAAGTGGGCAATCCACAGACCAGTCTTGCAGCAGTCGGGTGCTTGAGAGAACACGCCAATCTACAGGCATAGACTCAGGACATCTAAGGACTGCTAAAGGATACGCAATATATGTAAGTTATTTTTCAGGCACCAGCATGTAAAAAATATACATACTTGCTTGCTTTGTCAATGGGCATAGTGCTACACAGCAATGTTTCTGTTTAGAAGTGTGCTTAGACACTATCCAGTATTGAAAGGTTTATAAAACACATCTAGACACCAGCTTGGCGTGAGACTGCATTTTAAGGTTATTATGCATTAACTTCCTCTAAAAGCAAAAGGATTATGAGAATGGAATGATTTTATGATTCTAAATTCATCCACACAGGATTTGTTAAAAAGATCCAATAATAGTCTTAAAACACTATTTAGCACTTTACTGAAGCATGGCAGAATCTGAGTGGTTGCTGTGGGTATTGCACTTGAACCTGTCCACATATCACTAGCTTAAAGACCAACTACACTTTCAGTTTATATTAGCTGAATACACTACAGGTGCATACACATGCTCTCTGTGTGGAAGCAGTGGTCTCTCCACAGAGATTCAGCAACCCCCCTGCTGAGTCAAAAGCTAGAGCTCTCCAATAAGAAGGGATCATGAGCTTTTCTGATTGCTAACCTATAAGACTCGCCAGGAGTCATGTTGAATCTTTGTTTAGAGACCTCATCTTCCACTCAGAGAAAACACCTTTCATTTTGATGCAACTGGTATGTAAATAAACCCAGGGCCCTGCATTCACTATATCCAATCCCCCACAGTACACAAAACATGGAAATGCGATTATTTTAGAAAACATAAACAGCTAAATACTAGGGGGAGTTTTCATTCTCCCCTGATTGTCCTGTGAGGCTGCAGGACCCCTGACCCTCTGTCAGACAGTGCTGATTGACCCTGTGCTGATCACATATACTATCCCAAGAAAAATCAACAGATGTTTGGGGACTGTGGAAGAAGGGGAGGATCAGAGAAGACAGGATCAAACAGCCTTGTTACACAATTCAGAGGATTAACCCCTTGGGTTCCACAGTGAGTATAACAAGCATGCTTTACTGCATATACAGACTGATTTTACTGTTGTGGGTTTAGTGACACTTTAACCAATATTAACTAAGGTCTGTTGCACACAGGCACCTGAGTCCGTTCAGAAAAAAAATTGCTGAGTTTTCCACCCCACCCGGGTAGCCCAGGTGCCATGCTCAGCTGCCCATAGACATAAGAGACTTGTGTGACTGTATTTTAAGTGTATAGCATCACACACATAAACAGGAGCATCGCAAATGAATGTATGCAAAGAGTAGAAAATGTTATTTTTTCTGCATATGTCCATACACAATATTTGTGTTTAAGCACCACCGAGTTCCGCTGCGCATTGCCATTCATGTCTATGGGCTGCTGTACCCAGCACCTGGGCTGCTGAGGGCAGGGTGGAAAACTCTGGAATTTATTGAATGGGCTCAGGCACCCATGTTCCACATATTCCAGGTGTATCAAAACAAAAGGGTGTTCTCTGTGTGGAAGCAGTGGTTTCTTTGCAGAGATCCAACATGCCTCCTGATTAGTCCTATAGTTTTGCAATCAGAAAAGTTCATATTCCCTGCTAATTGGAAAGCTCTAACCTTGACTCATTGGGCTTTTGCTGGACTTACATGGGGAGATCTCTGCTTCCACACAGGGATCAAGTATCCTTTTCTACAGCATGCTGGCAGGGGGCAGCCTTTTCTACCCAGGCTGTGGCTACTTTGACTTTCTAAAGAACAAAACTGTAAGACTTTGCACGCATTGTTGTATGCACCTGGAATGTATTTAGCTGATGTAAACTTAAAGTTTAGTTAGGCTTTAGGTTAGTAATAAGTGGACAGGTTTAGGATATGGAAATTTAAATTTAAGAGTATCGCCACAAGATGGCGTTGTGGATACAAACAAGTATAAGTGTGCCAACGTCCTCCTAACTATATTGCAGAATTTATTCAAAAGAAAGAGACATGGACTTTAGAGGCACACCTATAGCATTGAAATACAAAGTAGATTTTTATTTTTTATTTTTGTGATTAAAAATTACATTATTGGCATAACATGTTAAAAACAAAACATGGTGTTTGGTCTAAACCAGTGGTCATCAACCCTGTCCTCAGGGCCCACTAACAGGCTAGGTTTTATATATTACCTTGGGGCGATGCAGACTAGAATACTGCAATCACCGAGCAGCAAATGATATCACCTGTGATGTATTTCAGTTATCTTGCAAACCTGGCCTATTAGTGGGCCCTGAGGGCAGGATTGATGACCACTGGTCCAAACAACGCACACAACACCTAACACAACCAACTATTACCACAGTAAGAAAATACGATCAAACTGATTCAAATAAGGTGATGTTAGTAGAGGGAAAGCTGGTTGATGTTAGAGACGTGGTGAAGAAAACTCTACATGTTGCGTGCCCTTAAGCGCTGTCCGTGCCTCTCAAGACATAGTGAAACTGTCTCTGTGGACAGAGACAGTCTCACTCTGTCTTAAGAGGCACGGATGGTGTGAGAAGCAATTGATTGGTGGACAATTCCGCCAGGCCTGCCTGCGTATATTTTTTCTTATATTGTTCACCACTGCATGCTCCTGAAGAAGCGCTTCAGGGCATGTAACATGTCGAGTTTTCTTCACCACGCCTCTACCACCAACCAGCTTTCCCTCTACTAACATCACCTTATATTAATCAGTTACAGGGGCGTAGATAAGGGGGGGGTCAGGGGGGTCTAATGGTGGTCCTGCTGATAGAACAGTGAAGAGGATAGCTGTTTCACTGCATCGACACGACAGCTTGATTTGGCCCCACCCAGTGGCAAGGAGAAAGTGCAGGGGGAGGCATTTTGGGAAAGTACAAGTTATTGGTGGAACCCACAAGCAGGAGCATGCAGGGAGAGCCAGCAGGGACTGGGGAGCAAGCGGCCTGCAATATAGGAGATGTTGGGTGGGGAGAGTGGACTGCAGCAGAGTGCTGTGTACAAAACTAGGTAAGGCATGGGGAATGCGAGCCAAGGGAGAGAACAAGCTGTGCAGGAAAAACCACCTGGAAGTAATGGCAAAGCCTGGGGACACACCGAGCCAAGCAGCTCTCTCTCTCTCTACACCGTTAGGGCACCACAATTATCCAGAAGCTCAGCCCTTAATATAAAGAGCCCCTTTATAAATAACCTTACAGACTGACCTCTTTAGAAACCGGACATTGAAGCCTAAGTCCATGTTTACTATTTGCTTCACTAACAGATGTGCCTGCATGGGGCGCTGCATATACTGTACAGCCCTGATCAGTTTGATCGTATTTTCTCACTGTGGTAATAGTCAGTTGTGTTAGGTGGTGTGTGCGTTGTTTAGACTAAACACCATGTTTTGTTTTTAACATGTTATGCCAATAATGTCATTTTTAATCACAAAAATAAAAAAAATCTATTTTGTATTTCAATGCTATGGGTGTGCCTCTAAAGTCCATAGGGGTTATTCACCAAACCTGAAGAGTGCAAAATCTGGTGCAGTTCTATGTAGAAACCAATCAGCTTCCAGGTTAAATTGTCAAAGCTTCATTGAACAATTATGCCGCATACACGAGCGGAATGTTCGACAGAAAAAGTCCAATGGAAGCTTTTCATCTATATTCAGATCATGTGTATGCCTCATCTGACTTTTTTTTTTTTTTCGAAAATTCAGACGGACCTAGAAATAGAACATGTTCTAAATATTTCCGACTGAACCAATTCCTATCGGGAAAACCGCTTGTCTGTATGCTGTTCCCACATACCAAAAATGATGCATGCTCTGAAGCAAGTATCAGCCCACGTACACACGGTCGGAGATTCTGCCAACCAAATCCGTCGGATTTTGTCCGTCAGATTTAGTCCGACGGATTGTGTCCAAAACTGTTGCATACACACGGTCGGACTAAGTTGTCGAAAAATCCGATCTTTCAGAAAGTGATGACGTAATTTCGTTACGATGGGACTACATTCAGGCTAGTAGCCAATAGCTTTGATGTAGGAATTTGATCTGAGCATGCGTGGCACTTGGTCCGATCAAAATTCTCTACACATGATCGGATTACGTCCGACCGGCCCAGTTGGTCGGGAAATATTTCCAACATGTTGGAAAATTGGGTCCGATGGAGATTCGGACGGAATCAGTCTGATGCATACCACACACAGTTGGATTATCTGATTACACGGTCCGATAAGATGCATTCCGACGGATTCTCCGACCGTGTGTACGCGGCTTAAGACGGCAGCTATTGGCTACTGGCTATTGAACTTCCTTTTTCTAGTCCCGTCGTACATGTTGTATGTCACCATGTTCTTAACGATCAGACAGTGGTGTGACCCTGTGTATGCAAGACAGTTTCAGCGGAATTCCGTCGTAACTCCGTTGGAAAAACCTTCAGAGTTTATTCCGACAGGAAAACGGGTCATGTGTACAGGGCATAAGAAGTTAGAAGCTGATTGGCTACCATGTACAGCTGCCCCAGATTCTGAGAGCTCCAGCTCTAGGGCCGGTTCACACTGCGGGCGATGCGAGGCGACACCGACTTGCCTCGCCGCGACCTGCCGCGACCTCAGCGGCGATTTGCAAATGACTTCTGTATAGAAGTCAATGCAAGTCGCCCCGAGGTCGCCCAGAAGTAGTACAGGAACATTTTTTCTGAGTCGGAGCGACTCGAGTCGCTCCTCTCAGAACGGTTCCATTGTACAGAACGGGGGCGACTTGTCAGATTGCGGCGAGGCAAGTCGTGTCGCCTCGCATCGCCCGCAGTGTGAACCGGCCCTTAGTAAACCCCCCCCCCCATGTCTCTTTCTTTTGAATCAATTCTGCAGGTTTAGGATATTGTCATTACCAACGCATTTGCAGCAATGCAAAAGGCAGAGCCACGAGTGCAAAGTCCATTAATTATGGCAACCAATCAGTTATTTCTGATTCATTGCTTATCTTTTTGATATAGCTTTGTTTAAATATAACATACAAAATGATTTCAGATATCACACTGTTGTGGAAGCAAAGCACAGCACCTCTTTTATTAGAATTGTTTTTCTAATTTGTGATCATAGAATTGTTTTGTACTTTGTGTCTATATATAAAAAAAGAAAAAAACAGCACATTTTGTACCAAGAGAAGCTGATTAGAATCCATAATGTACTGGACTGTAGTACATTCTAATGGGTTAATTACATTTTCCCTTGTCCTTGCATCTGCACTGTTTATTGAAAAGGTCTGAGGGGGTAATTAACGAAAGGCAAATCCACTTTGCACTACAAGTGCACTTGGAAGTTCAGTCACTGTAGATCTGAGGGGTAGATCTGAAATGAGGGGAAGCTCTGCTGATTTTATCATCTAATCATGTGCAAGCTAAATGCTGTTTTTTATTTTCCTTGCATGTCCCCCTCAGATCTAGAGCGACTGCACTTCCAAGTGCACTTTCAGGTGCACTTGTTGTGCAAAGTGGATTTGCCTTTTGTAAATAACCCCCTATGTGTCTTTGATGTACACTATATTGTCAAAAGTATTGTGACGCCTGCCTTTACACACACATGAACTTTAATGACATCCCAGTCTTGGTCTGTAGTGTTCAATATTGAATTGGCCCACCCTTTGCAGCTATAACAGCTTCAACTCCTCTGGGAAGGCTGTTCACAAGGTTTAGGAGTGTGTCTATGGGAATGTTTGACCATTCTTCCAGAAGCACATTTGTGAGGTCAGGCACTGATGTAGACAAGAAGGCCTGGCTCACAGTCTCTGCTCTATTTCATCCCAAAGATGTTCTATCAGGTTAAGGTCAGGACTCTGTGTAGGCCAGTCAAGTTCCTCCACCCCAAACTCACTCATCCATGTCTTTATGGACCTTGCTTTGTGCACTGGTGCGCAGTCATGTTGGAACAGGAAGGGGCCATCCCCAAACTGTTCTCACAAAGTTGGGAGCATGAAATTGTCCAAAATGTCTTGATATGCTGACACTTTAACCACTTGCCGACCGCTGTCAGCACATATACGTTGGCAGAATGGCACGGCTGGGCAAAGTAACGTACCTGTACATTACTTTGAATTACATATCGTGCACGCACGCGTGTGCTTGCCGCGAGCTCTGTGGCCATGCCTGCAGTACCCGCGGACCCGATCGCCGTGGGGAACCCGCGATTGTGTCATAGAGCTGAAGATCAGAGAGATGCTGATGTAAACAGCATCTCCTCGTTCTGCCTAGTGACAGGACACTGATTGTCTGCTCCCTGTCATCGGGAGCAGCGATCAGTGTCTTGTCACTGCTAGCCCATCCCCCAGTCAGGTAGAATCACTGCCCAGGACACACTTAACCCCTCCCCGCCCCCCTAGTGGTTAACCCCTTCACTGCCAGTGACAATTTTACAGTAATCAATGCAATTGTATAGCATTGATCGCTGTATTAATGCCAATGGTCTCAAAAATGTATCAAAAATGTCCGATGTGTCCACAATAATGTCACAGTCACGATAAAAATCGCTGATCGCCACCATTACTAGTAAAAATTATTAATTTTATATATATTATATTATAATATATATTATTAAAATGATTAATAAAAATGCCATAAAACGATCCCCTATTTTGTAGACGCTATAACGTTTGTGCAAACCAATCAGTAAACGCTTATTGCAATTTTTTTTACTAAAAATATATAGAAGAAAATGTATCGGCCTAAACTGAGGAAAGCAAATGTTTTTTTATATATATTTTTGGAGGTTATTTATTATAGAAAAAAGTAAAAAATAATGTGTTTTTTTCAAAATTGTCGCTCTTTTTTTGGTTTATAGCGCAAAAAATAAAAATCCGCAGAGGTGATCAAATATCACCAAAAGAAAGCTCTATTTGGTGCGCATGCGCGAGGCTTCCAAGATGGCCGCGATCGTCTAAAGCTCCGCTGCCTCGCGGAACGACGGAACCCCTACCGCACGACACGGCTACTCTTCCGCTTCCCGAGCTATAGGGATGGACTCCCGAAGAGTTGGGGCACATTACCGAATGACCGGTGGACTGGCTAAACGCAATCTGGGCCCGCTGTTCGCTTCATTGGACGTGTGGGAAAAATCCAAGATGGCCACCGCAGCACAGCTCCTATCTCAGGATCACAGATCCGCAGGCACAGTGGATTTCAGGTCAGATACAGACTTTCCTCCTCTCCACGCCACCCCAGGCAACCTCCGGGGTCCTCCCAAGGAAGCCACACCGTCCCCGGCCTCCACGGTCTCTCTGCTGGAACGCACCCTCCAGGAGTTCTCCCCCTCCCCAGCGGGGACATACAGGGCTTCCCAGGCCGCCATGGCCTCCCATGAGGCTGCTCATGCAGACCCAGTCTCCCACATGGATGCCCTGTTTGGCAAATTCTCTGAACTATTAGAAAGGGGCCTCTCCCAAACTGCCTTGCAAATCACGGGGGAATTGAAAGCTGACTTTATTAACCTAGGCTCCCGGATCGAAACGATCGAGCATAAAATGGAGGATACCATTGCCAGATCCATCCAAAACTCCAGGCACATTTATTCAGTACAGGAGCAATTAGACCTAGCCATGGCCCGTATCGATGACCTCGGAAATAGGTCACGCAGATATAACATCAGAATTTGCGGGCTTCCAGAATCAATAACTGATGTGTCCAGGGCGGTGAAAGAACTCATTACACAGCTAATCCCTGACATCCCAGCTCCTAAGCTTGAACTTGACCGGGTCCATAGAACCCTCGGCCCCCCTAGGAAGGATGGCACTCCGCGTGATGTTCTGGCCAAGCCACATCACTTTTCGGTGAAAGAAGAAGTTATGAAGAGAGCCAGATCCCTGCAACACGTCACATACCAGGGCCACCAGGTTCAGATCTTTGCGGACCTCTCCCCCTCCACCATACAGAGACGGAGAGCTCTGAAACCCCTCTTGCTTGCAATGTCGCAAAAAGACATAAAATACAAATGGGCATTCCCATTTGCGGTCAGGTTCACGGACAAAGGGAAGTCTTTTGCTTTCTCCACTTTCCCCGAGGGGGAAAAGCTCCTCACCAGGCTGAAAATCATTTCTCAAGAAGCTGATATGGACACTTCTAACCCTAGCCAGAGCTCCAACAAACGGCCCACTCCTAACAGCCCACAATCCCCGTTGTGGACCTCCGGAAGAGCCAAGAAGGTCAAGGATAATGCACCCACCTGAGCAACATTCAGACCCCTTTTCAGACTCTCCATTCTGTGCCTGACCGTCCGAGGTCCTGGAGAGGGCCGGAGGACTTCTCCCCAAACATTGAAAGTTTAGCCCTCCACCCTTTTTTGCCCTCCCCTTGCCTAGGACTTGTGCTACCCTCTTCCCCATTGCCTTCAATATCCCGGGACGCTATGCAGTACTTCGTCCATCTACTGGATTGCCCGTAACCCCTCATATTATTTGCGCCCCCTCGAAATGGGCCCTAAGGGCTGCTCTGAGGACTCTTCAGGGGGCTGCAGTCCCCAGCACCCTCCCTGGATATACCATCTTACCTTTTGCCTAATGACCAGCATTCATTGTTTAGCCCCAGTGTCTTCTAATCATTATGTTTAGCCGTGCCTTAAGTTTTTTTTATTGCTGCTTATCTTCTATTGTTATTTAATGTTGATTCAACAGATCGGGTAGTTACCCGACTAGGGGTCCCCAGTTCCACGAGGGACCACATGTGTAACTCCCCCTCCCTCGGCCTTTCCCGGGCGCCTGAGGGTCGGGACTTCTGACCTTATGGGTCGGTTGTCTACATTGTTCTTTCTTGGGATTTCGGGGGGTGTCTCCTGCCCTGATCTCCTTTTTCTCTTCTCAGGAACGCTTTCTTTCCTTGCCCTTTCTCCTTCTCTCTCCCCCCCTTGATGGTAAGCTACCCCTGTTGAATGTTTACATGACACTATTTTTTTTCTCCCCAGGTCTGGCTGAGCTAACCCAGGCGGCATTGTATTCTGGGAGAAAACCACGGGCCACTGATCCCATTGCTCTTGCCGAGAACCCCGCTATGGATTGGGTAAGTGAGGTCGCTTTCAGAAGCTGGGCTCCCCCTCTGCTCCATGGCTGATCCACAGGCTGCTAGGCTTAAGATAGCCACCCATAACATTCAGGGTCTTAATTCCCCCATCAAACGGAGAAAAGCCCTTGATTACTACAAATCTCTGAAACTAGATATAATTCTACTTCAGGAAACGCACCTTCCTATCCGGTATAGTCCCAAGTTCCTACATGCCCACTTCCCTCAGTTCTACTTAGCCAACGCGGAATCCAAGACCAAGGGGGTGGCCATTTTGATTGCCAAAACATGCAAATTCAATAAAAGTTTTGAAAAGGCGGATCCGGAGGGCAGGTTTTTACTTGTAAAGGGCACTGTGGGGGACCAACTTTACTCCTTGGTCTCCTACTACGCCCCGAACACGGGTCAGGTCAAATTCTTCGAATCCCTGCTGCGCACCTTAGCGCCTCTTTTGGAGGGAACGGTTATTGTCGGAGGGGACTCTAACGTCGCCTTTGATCAAGGCCTTGATAAATCCTCCCCCTCACATTCCCGGTTAACCAGGCCCACGAAGGCAAGCCTACGGATCGCCAAATTGCTTCACGCTCATGGGTTATCCGATGTCTGGCGGGAATTAAACCCCACAAAGAGAGACTACACTCACTACTCAGCGCCACACCAATCATATGCACGGAGAGACCACATACTTGTCCCCTCCTCGCTCCTTCCCAGGGTGCTCAAAGCCTCCATCACTGACACAGTGATCTCGGATCACTCGCTGGTAATTATGACGGCCCTCGGGGGTTCGAGTGGGAGACACCACAGGCATTGGAGGTTAAATTAATCTCTCCTATCAGAGCCATCACGAGTTATGGATCTCGACAAAGCACTGCAGGAATATTTCTCTATTAATGCGACTCCTGATGTCTCCCCCGAAACCCTGTGGGCGGCGCACAAAGCGTTTATTAGGGGAAAACTCATTCAATTAGGTACTCAAATAAAACGGGAAAGGCAATCAACCATCCTGAAGCTAGAAGAGGAATACTCTAAACTCAGAGCTCTTCACAAAAAGGACCCCCTCCGCACCCCCACCTCCCTACTAGACAAGATTCGCTTAGAACTTAATCTCGCCCTCACCACGAAAGCAGAAAAATCGGTTAGATGGTCTGGCCACAAGTTTTACTCACAGGCGGACAAAATAGGCACACTCCTGGCTAATAGACTCTCCCCTAGAACCAAGCTAAGCACCCTCCCTCGGATCAGAAGTGCAGGACATCCGCCCACGTCTAATCCGGTCACAGTTCTGAATGCCTTTCAGAACTTTTACACCTCTCTCTACAGTAGCCCCCCATCTCCCAAAGCTAACCTCCTTCCAAAGTTTTTGGAGGGACTCCCCATCCCTGCCTTATCGGACGTTCACAAACAAGTCATGGAATGCCCCTTCCAGGTAGAGGAGATATTGGGAGTCATAAAGGATCTTAAAAAAAGCTCCGCCCCTGGACCCGACGGTCTTTCGATCCCTTACTATAAAGCCTTTGCCAACACGCTTGTCCCCCACCTGGCCAATCTCGGTAATCATAAAGCTAATGGAAGCCCCCTGGATCCCCACCTTAACACGGCGTATATCACGGTCATCCCCAAACCTGGCAAGAACTTAGAGGATGTCAGCAACTACAGACCGATTTCCCTCATTAATAATGATCTCAAAATTCTCACGAAAGTTATGGCCAATAGGCTAGCCTCCTTCATCGGACGCTACGTCCACAAGGACCAAGTTGGTTTTATCCCTGGCAGACAGGGACCTGATCAAATTCGGAGGGCGATCGATATTATCTCCATTCTGCAGTCTAATTGGGAAGGGGGACCCAAACAATCTGGCTTCCTCCTTTCCTTAGATATTCAGAAGGCTTTCGACTCGGTCTCATGGCAGTACATCTTCCAGCTCTTTGACAGGTGGGGATTTGGGGCTCGTTTCCTGGGCTTATTACGGGCCTTATACTCCCAGCCGAGGGCCCAAATTCGAATGCAGGGATACCTTTCCACTCCAATTCCCATCACCAGGGGGACCAGACAAGGGTGCCCCCTATCTCCCCTCATATTTGCAATAGCCATTGAAACACTGGCGATCGCAGTCCGCCACAACATAGACATTGGAGGTGTCCAGTGCGGTAGTCAAACGCACAAATGCGGACTCTTCGCGGACGACATACTGTTATTCCTTACTTCCCCCCTCACAACCCTGCCCAACTTATCCCGGGTACTAGACGACTTTGCCAAGGTCTCAGGCTTGCGGGTTAATTACTCCAAGTCTGTGGCTTTGAATATTTCTCTCCCCACCCACCAAGTCCTCTCACTCAAACAATCCTTTCCGTTCCAATGGAGTGACACTGCCATCCAATACTTGGGTATCTCCCTTACACCTAAAATAGAGATGTTGTATGCCCACAATTACCCCAAATTATACAGACAGCTGGAAACTGATCTCTCCTCATGGTCTAAACACGAACTCTCCTGGCTTGGCCGGATTAACTCCATAAAAATGACCCTTCTTCCCAAAATCCTCTACTATTTCCGAGCCCTTCCAATACCAGTTCGGAAGGACCACCTCTGCTCTCTGCAAAGCAAAATACTGAAATATATTTGGGGTAACAAGGGGTACCGTCTATCGCAAAACACGCTCTTCCTGCACAGACGCAGGGGGGGGCTGGGCTTACCTAACCTTCACAAATACTACCTTGCAGCTCGCCTAGCCCAACTCTCCTCGATCTACTCCAAATACGAGAAACCAGATTGGCAGTCCATAGAACGCTGTTCCGTACCCTCCTTTACACTAGATTTTCTATTGTGGTGCCCGCCCAAAGCCAGGCCGCCCATCATGTCCCCATCCCTATCTCACTCCTGCGCCCTATGGGACGGTCTTCGCAAGGAGCCTTCCCTAGTCTCCACTTTAAGACCCCTTGCTCACATGTTCCGTAATCATGACTTCCCCCCTGGTCTGGACATTGAGGCCTTCAGATGGTGGTTGGACAAGGGACTATACCGGATAGGTCACTTTTTCAATTCAAGGGGTCCGATTTCCCTGGCTTATTGTATTGAACACTTAGAGCTACCAGACTCAGAGAGGTTCCGCTTCCAACAAATATCTCACTTCTTGAACTCGCTTTGGAAAAACAAACCTCTTCCTCCTCCCTTTACTGAATATGAAGCCTGGTGTGGTAGGATCGGGGAGCAGAGGGGTGGTATTTCAGTGATCTATGCGGCTCTCACTTCCCCAACGGGCAAATCCCCCTATATGACGGCATGGGAATCTGATCTCCAGACCTCTGGCAGTCTTGAAACCTGGCAGCTGGCCCTAGCCAGATCCTTCCGTGGGATCCAAAACACCTCACTAATGGAGGCTAGCATCAAATTGATAACCAGGTGGTACCTCACTCCAGCCAGGCTAGCCAAAATATACCCCACGGCTAACCCCTTATGTTTTAGGGGGTGCCAACTTCGTGGCTCCATGATCCACATCTGGTGGGAATGCCCTAGGCTTCGATCGTTCTGGACTAAAATCTTTAACTTGATTTACATAGTCACAGGCTGCCGGGTTCCAAGAACTCCAGAGGTTGCGTTACTCACCGCCCCTGTTCCTTTGCTGTCTGGTAACACTCAGAAACTAACTTATTTTATCCTATTAGGAGCCAAAATTGCGATTGCCTCCGCATGGAAGCAACCCAGACCCCCCTTCCTCGCAGTTAAGAGGAAGATATCGTGGATAATGTCCCAAGAAAAACTGTCAGGTATTCTGTCAGATACCACACCTAAATTCCGAAAGGTGTGGGACCCTTGGGCCCGTTACATGGGAATTTCTCTGCTGCCTGGGGTACCCCCAGGCTCTCCTCTAGTGACCAGACCTCACCCCTAAAGCGCCCCCTCTTGCATTGAATGCTAAACATTCTCCCACTATACCCTCCCACCCTTTTAGGACATAGCTTACATCCCCTTACCCCTCTGTCCTCCTCCTCTCCTCCTCTCTTCTTTCCTCTGTCCTTCTAGACGTTCTAAGTTTTTGGTTTGCTCAACGGAGCTGTAATTGACAGGTTCACCGTACAGTCCAATTTAATGTGGCGGTGCCCACTGTGGACGGCCCATCAACTTCGTTATCCCTCTGAGAGGGGGGGGCCCGGGAGGATACTCCCCCATCCTGGCACAGCAAGTTCCCTATTAGGGGTGTCGGGGTGGGGGCTCCTGGGTGCTACCCCTTACGGTTCTATTGGGTGGGCTCTCCCTGGGGGGTCACCCTTTGTTTATCTCTCTTTTTGTTTAGCCCCTCGCTGAGGAGGGGCATGCTGACTGTACCCTTTTGATATTGTCTGTCTTTCACTAATGTCTCCTGTTTTCATTACTTACATTGTGTCAGCGGGCCCTCCCTGCTGCAGATTGTTTATATTCTGGTGTATGTTTGTAAGTGCCTTTATCGTAAAATAAAATCTTTTGAAAGTAAGAAAGCTCTATTTGTGGGAAAAAAAGGACATCAATTTTGTTTGGGAGCCACGTCGCATGACCGCGCAATTGTCAGTTAAAGCGACGCAGTGCCAAATCGCAAAAAGTGCTCTGGTCAGGAAGGGGGTAAATCCTTCCGGGGCTGAAGTGGTTAAGAGTTCCCTTCACTGGAACTAAGGAGCCAAGCCCAACCCGTGAAAAACAACCCCACACCATAATCCCACCTCCACCAAATGACTTGGACCAGTGCACAAATCAAGGTCCATAAAAACATGGACGAGCAAATTTGGGGTGGAGGAACTTGACTGGCCTGCAAAGAGTTCTGACCTCAACTCAATAGAACACCTTTGGAATGAATTAGAGCGGAGACTGTGAGCCATTCCCATAGACACACTCCTAAACCTTGTGGGCAACCTTCCCAGAAGAGTTAAAGCTGTTATAGCTGCAAAGGGTGGGCTAACTCAATATTGAACCCTACAGACCATGACTGGGATGTCATTAAAGTTAATGTGTGTGTAAAGGCAGGAGTCCAAATACTTTTGGCAATATAGTGTTGTGCTGGAAGAATGTTATTTATAGAATATCTTAAAATGAACAAAAAAGCCTACAAGTAGGAAGCCTGGTGACCAGCTATAGATGAAGTCCAAGTTGGGTAACCAAGTTAGATTTGCACTCTAAATAGTAATGTATAGTGGATCAAAACACATGGAAGTGTATGTTAAAAAAAATGTACCTTCATTCTGTGCAAATGTGACCAAATAAAAGGTTACTAGACTATTTTCACTTAAGGTCGGATATCCTACATCCATAAGAATCAGTAAATACTGTTATATGGCCACTACATTGATACTATTACAGTACATAAGTATCTCTTTCCTATGATCATCTGCTCCATCTAGTGGCCATAATGCAGTATGTTCCTGATTCACTTTATTCTTATGAATACATCCAGTTTGGAATGAAAATAGCCCAGTAACATTTGATTTTGCCGGCATTCATACAGAATGAATGTACATGCAGTTTTTTGGTATGAAAAGCTTTTATTTATTTATTTTTTATTTTTTTAAATGTATAATTACACCTTCTGCTGTACATATGATAAACTGTGACAATATTGCTAGATATGACATTTACCAATTAAAAATATGTTGAACACTGTTTATTAAGCATAATACACCTATAAATCATTGCACTCCATTATCACCACCACAGGCAATAATATATTTTAAATTTATTTCCACTTCTGCTGTGTTGGATGAGGTGTACTCGAGAACTCATAGAAGAATCTCACCTACTACACCCCCATTCCATTTCTAACTGGCAAATATCTTCATTATTACATTAATTATTTTCAAATGAATAATAGGCAGCAGTGTCTGACATGTAAAGGGAACCCGTGGCCAGGGTATAAACATTCAAGTAGTTACATATTCCTAACAAGCACTAAATGAGTGTAAGTACTTTGTTTTCCTAGTTAAGTAACCAATTATTTATAACACATTAAATTCCTCATAAGCCGAATAGACTTACCAATGCAGGAGCATTCACAACAGATAAATTATAGCCGTATAAGAAGGATGACCCCAGGGCACCAACCAGAGAAGCCAATATTAGCTGCCATGTAAAATCCTATAAAAAAAAAAATATATATATATATATCAGTACCACAGACTATATATGATCCATGTGGGTGTGGGTGTCATTTCTGCTGTCGTCTTGCATTTCCATTGAACTACCCAAGTGAAATATAAAAGTGAAAAATAGGAGTGTGAAGTGTGGCACGGCTGACTTTGGGCAAAACTGGGAGCAGTGGCGTAACTAGAACCTTCAGGGCCCCGATGCAGGAAACCATGGCCGGGCCCCCCCCCCCCCCCCGACCTCCGGACAGGGCTCTTTTCTCCGAGCCCAATGGTGGAACACCAGGGCCCAGTCCCAAGTGGGTGGCTGCATATAAAGGAACCGATTTAAAAAACATCAATTACAGCCACTGTGCCCATCAAACGCCACCACTGTACCATCTAATGCCACCACTGTACCATCAAATGTCACTACTGTGCCCATCAAACTCTGCCACTGTGCCCATCAAATGCCACCGCTGTGCCCATCAAATGCCACCGCTGTGCCCAAATGCTGCCAGTGTACCCATCAAATGCTGCTACTGTGCCCATCAAATGCTGCTACTGTGCCCATCAAATGCTGCCACTGTGAATCCCCACCGCTCGCTCACTGTCTGCCCGCCACTTACCCTGTCTTGGTGGGGCAGCGGGTAACGGCCATGAGCGGGGTCCTCCATGCAGCTACTGCCATCCTCATCTCCCGTCCTCTCCTCCTGATGGGCGTCCAATAGCTGTGTCTATCGTTTCAGCCAATCGGGTGATGGGTAAAAGACCCGCACACCTGATTGGTGGAGAGGCCGTTCAGTGTTAGGAAAGTGAATATTAATTCACTTTTCTAACACACCTGGATAGACTGTGAGCATCAAGCATGGCGCTCGCAGTTCACCTATTTTGAAGCCTATTATAGCCCATGGCTCTAATCAGGTGCTGCAAAAACACCCCCCCGCCGCTGTAATTCAGGCACCCGGCACCCCAAAAGGGACCAGACACCTAAATATGAGGGTGGCAACGAAGGTCATGGATAGATTCATGCTATGCTATGCATGAGTCTATCCTTTGGTCATAGAGGGGGTGGAACCTATGCACCCTTTTGGATGCACCGCCACTGATAAACACATGCACACACACATGCATACATACACATACATATATGAACACACACACACATACAAGCATGCTCACACACACAAACATACATTAATGCTCACACACACACACACATACATTAAAGCGGAGGTCCACCCTAAAGTGGACCTTCCGCTCATCGGAACCCTCCCCCCCTCCGGTGCCACAATCGGCACCTTTCAGGGGGGAGGGGGATGCAGTTACCTGGATAATCCAGGTAACTGCACCCACTTCCGGGATAGCTCTCTGCGGAAAGGGGCGTAACTTACGCCCCTTTCCGCAAGTGCCCGCCCCTTCCCGCAAGTGCCCCGCTGCCTGCTGGGAAACACACAGATCCCAGAGGCAGCGGGGACCGTCCTCATTGCGCAGCGCGGCTCGCACATGCGCAGTAGGGAACCGGGAAATGAAGCCGAAAGGCTCCATTTCCTGATCCCCATACCCAAGATGGCGGCAGCAGCACTCGAGTGTCGATCTAGAGATCGGCTTCGGGTGCCGACATCGCGGGCGCGCTGGACAGGTAAGTGTCACTATTTTAAAAGTCAGCAGCTGCAGTATTTGTAGCTGCTGGCTTTAAAAAAAAAAAAAAACGCGGAGTCCCGGTGGACTCCCGCTTTAATGCTCACACACACACACATACATTAATGCTCACACACACACACACATGCTCACACACATACATGCATGCTCACACACATACATGAATGCTCACACACACACACACACACACATGCATGCTCACAAACAAGCATGCTCACACACGCACATACAAGCATGCTCACACACGCACATACAAGCATGCTCACACACGCACATACAAGCATACTCACACGCACACACAAGCATGCTCACACGCACACACAAGCATGCTCACACACACACACACACACAAGCATGCTCACACACACACACACACAAGCATGCTCACACACACACACAAGCATGCTCACACGCACACACAAGCATGCTTACACACACACACAAGCATGCTCACACACACACACAAGCATGCTCACACACACACACACACACAAGCATGCTCACACACACACACACACACACACACACATACAAGCATGCTCACGCACACACAAGCATGCACACACAAGCATGCTCACACACATGCACATACAAGCATGCTCACACACATGCACATACAAGCATGCTCACACACATGCACATACAAGCATGCTCACACACATGCACATACAAGCATGCTCACACACACATACAAGCATGCTCACACACATGCACATACAAGCATGTTCACACACACATACATACAAGCATGCTCACACACACATACAAACACAAATACAGTAGATAGTCTTATTAAAAAAAAACGGCAGACATTTACCTTCCTGGCTTTTCCTGCCGGATACTGCACTCTAGGGGGAGACAAAGAGCACACACTGCTTTCACTACTAAGCCTAATGTGAGGAGCTCCCGCACAGTGCCGATTTCAGTTCAGCTGATGATCGAGGAGCTCCTCTCAGCCTTCCCTTCTATCGAAGAGTGCAGGGGGCCCTTGGGCCCCCCCGCAGCAAGGGGCTCGGTCGCCATGGCGATCTTGGCGACCCCTATATATCCGCCACTGACTGGGAGTGTACTTCACAGCCATTCCTTAACTCAGATAGCAACAATTATACTGCAAGTTTTAAAATAATTTGCTAAGCTATTGCTAGACTTCCCAGGCTTCACAAGTGTTTTGCACAATTGCAGCAAGTCTGCATTGCATGACTCTAGATCAACTTTCTTTGAAAACATTCTGTAAGTCTGCTGCAAGTTCTGGTTCAGTTATGTTGTGCAATAGTCATCCCACCACAGGGGGTCACTGTGGCTGAATTTTCATGCTGTAATCTTGCAGAGCTCTTGCTGTAGGCTCACCACTGCAACTTTGCTCTTGCTAGAGACCTGCCATGCAAATTTTCTACAATTTGGAAAAGTATAAACTAGAACTTGTGCTTCAAGTGCTTTGCAAGTGTACAACTTACCAGTGAAAATGTGCAGCAAGTTAACAGACTTACAATTTAAAACTCACACAAATCTGTGGCAAATTATCCTTGCTAACTGGGATCTGCTTTAAAGAATCTGTAAACCTAACATTTCATATTCCTAATATGTGCCTGATGTACCATGTACTTTTCTGAAAAAGTTTTAGCACACGGATTGTCCGCTAAAAGCCAAGTCCAGCAGACAAATTTGAAGTCAGTCTTATTTCTAGGTCCGCCGGACTTTTGGGAAGAAAAAGTCCGCTGGAGCCCACACACGATCGAATTGTCTGACGGACTCTGGTCCGTCGCAAAGTCCGATCGTGTGTACGTGGCTGTAGAGTAATCTGCAATACATAAATAAACAATACATGTAATGAGGAATAATCAACACTAGGTGGCAAATATCCTTAAAAAGTGCTCATAGTGCTTCCCAAAAATAAGTGCAAAGATAAATATCAATCTTCCTCCTTAAAAAAATGCTAATAGTGCAAACAAAATCCCCAAATGAGGTGCCAGAATGAATATCAATCTTCCTCCTTAAAGCGGAGTTCCACCCTAAAGTGGAACTTCCGCTCATCGGAACCCTCCCCCCTCCGGTGCCACATTTGGCACCTTTCAGGGGGGAGGGGAGTGCAGATACCTGTCTAAGACAGGTATTTGCACCCACTTGTGGGCATAGACTCCCACAGGAGTCTATGCCTCTTCCTGTCCCGCCGCGCTGTCTGCTGGGACACACACTGGTCCATTCCCATTGCGCTGCGCGACTCGTGTATGCGCAGTAGGGAACCGGGAAGTGAAGCCACAACGCTTCACTTCCTGATTCCCTCACCGAGAATGGCGGCGGCAGCCGCCGAGAGCCGAGCGATCGTTTGGCTTCAGCTGCTGGCATTGCTGGATCCCAGGAAAGGTAAGTGTTCATTTATTAAAAGTCAGCAGCTGTAGTATTTATAGCTGCTGGCTTTTAATAATTTTTTTTCGGGTGGACTCCCCTCCTTAATAAATGCATATGCAGTGCACTGTTGGTGACAATGTGAATTATTTCTGCACTTGGGAACACTGCAATGTTTTTATCAAGGAGGACGATTGATATATATCCTTGCTCCTAATTTTGATATTTATCTTTGCACTTATTTTTGTTTACACTATCAGCACTCTTTAAGGATGGTGCCACCTAGTGATGATTATCCCTCATTACATGTTAATTTTTTTCAATTTAATTTGATGATTATGAATTCCAGCATTTCATTTATGCACACTACTATATGTATGTAGAATTTCCAAGCGCTGCACTGTCACTTGTTATATCTGCATATAAGGTTGGCTGATTACCTTACTTTGTGCTAGCTGCTTTTTTTTTTTCTTGTTTGGAGCGCTCACTCATATTATTACATACCAATGTGCAATCCATGCATGGTCCCACTTGGCTTAATATTCAGAGCTTTGGTACATTACCTGCCACCCCATAATCCAATATAGTGCTTTCCTATTGGCTGATAAAGTCATCTAAGAAATATGAATTACAGGTTCTGTGACAGTCTGCACTTCAGCCCCAGTACAAAATGATCCTGTTGCCAATCTACTTTGTTCACAACTTGTAAAGTTTCTCGTGAATGAATCTAAAAGCCCTATGCTAGGCAGAAAAAAACAATTACCCCCACTGCAATGGTTACATTCTCATTAGGTTTAGAGGAAGAGGAATAATGTATAATGCCTTGTACACACGGTCGGACATTCCGACAACAAAATCTGTCAGATTTTTTCTGACGGATTTTGTCCTAAACCGGTGTTGCATACACACGGTCGAACAAAGCTGTAGGAAAATCCAATCGTTCAGGACGTGATGACGTTTGTTCGTTACAAGGGGACTACATTGAGGCTAGTAGCCAATAGCGTTGTTCTCATAATTTGATCTGCGCATGCGTGGCACTTTGTCCGATCGTAATTCTCTACAAATGATCGGAAAAAGTCTGATCAGATTTTTTTGTCAGAAAATGTGAAATCCTGCTCTCAAATTTTTTCTGCCGGAATTTCCAATGGAAAAAGTCTGATAGAGCCCACATACGATCGGATTTTCCGACATTATAATCCGGTCTGACCTTTTTCGTCTGAATTTCCGACTGTGTGTACAAGGCATTACACATACCTTATTCCTTGCTCTATTCCTCCTCCATCTGTGTGACCAACCCTCCGAAGCCACATGCTGGTGACATCAAGTACAATGCACTGCTGATAGTCTGGTCAAAGGTTTGTGGTCAAATTAATCACTTAAATTATGTGACCAACAACAGGGCTGGTACAAGGGGGGGCAGAAGGGACAGATGCCCTGGGCAGTAGAATTTGCTGGAGGAGGAAAAGGGGCACAGGTGAAGTGCCGGCAGTGTTCCGGTGCCACTGTACCTGTAAAACTATCTGTAAGATGTTCGGAGGGCACAGGCTCCTCACCTCCCTTCTCTGTCAGGGCCAGTGGCATATCATCTATGTGTGCAGGGTGTTCAGTGCACACATAGATGATTCGGTCCCCCAAAGCGGAGGGCTACTGTGACCCACACTGCACACATAGAAGATTTTCCCTTGACAGCCAGGGATGATCGGTGCGGTGGGGGACAGTTGCAAACACTGATCTCCCTGCATGGCTTTTTAGACAGCAGCTTCTCCTCCTCTCTTTCTCTCCCTCCCACGGCTGTCAGCTAAAATGCCATACAGGGTGATCGGTGCTTGCAACTTTCCCCGGTCACACTAATCATGTCCACCGTGTTCTCCGGACCTCTGTCCTCTTTCTCTGCCCCGCTGTGTGCTGCTCTTCCAAACCCCCCACAGCCAGCTTTTCTCCTCTCCTCTCATCTCCCGCTGGCTGCTATGGGGATGTCAAGATGGAGAACGGAGGAAGGGGCCAGTAAATATGTTATTTAACGGCTCCTTCCTTTTCTGAATTGGACACAGTGAGCGATCACTTCTGTGTCCTGTAATAACTGAGCAGAGTAAACTGTGTGTTACTCTGCTTCAGTTTATAAATAAACAGGAGCTGCTGTCTCCTCTCTATTCATTTTCAATGCTGCTGAGAAAGGGACTGTGAATCTCTGTCCTGAACCTCTTTCTCTGTCTCAAAGGGGAGCTGTCAGGGGTCTGTTCAGACCCCTGATATCTCACCAATGCCCACCAACAGGGCTTATAAAAAAAAAAAAAAATTGCAATAAATATTACAAAATTATATTGTAAAAAAATTATATAAAATTAAAAACAACTGACACCACTCCCCCCCCCCCCCCCCACCCTACCGACAATGTCCACAGTCCCGACCTCCCCTCCCCCCAAAAGCATTGTAATAAAAAAAAATGAAAAACAAATTAAATTGTAAAAAAAAAAAAAAATACATAAAAATTACCATTTTGTCCCTAGAGCACCATCCACTGCTCTACTGACACAGTTCATTGCCCCATAAACCCCCTCCCACCCCCTTCCCCAGGAGTAATGTGAAAAAAACTAAAAAATAAAAATAAAAAAAAATAAAAATCTTAAACAATAATAAAAACAAAAAACTCCTGACACCATCCACTGCCCTATTGTCACTGTCCCACTACACCCTCCCAATCATTCTGAAAAAATAACACAAAAATAAATTGTAAAAAATTATTAAAAAATAAAATTGTAAAAAATAAGAATAAAAAAAAATATTCTGACACTGTCCATTATTCTACTGACACCACCCATTGCCCTACTGACACAATTCAGTGGCCCCCAAAAAGCACTTTGAACAAAAAAAAAAAAAACTAAAAATTAAATTGTAAAAAAATTATAAAAAAAATAAAATAAAAATAAAGAACTATGGACACTGTCCACTGTCATACTATCCACCGTCATGCACTCTGCACTCCTCTCCTACACATACTACCCACCCCTATACACTCCATACTCCTCTTCTGCACATACTACCCACCACCATACACTCCATACTCCTATTCTACAGATACTACCCACCTCCATACACTCCATACACCTCTTCTTCCCATACTACCCACACACTCCACACTCCTCTCCTACACATACTATCCACCGCCATACACTCCACAGTCCTCTCCTGCACATACTACCCACCTCCAAACACTCCATACTCCTCTTCTACACATACAACCCACCACCATACATTCCATACTCCTCATCTGCACATACTACCCACCACCATACACTCCATACTTCTCTTCTACACATACTACCCACCTCCATACACTCCATACTTCTCTTCTACACATACTACCCACCTCCATACACTCCATACTCCTCTTCTGCACATACTACTCATACACTCCACACTCCTCTCCTGCACATACGACCTACGGCTGTACACATATTAAGCCACACCCAATATTTCACACAATTTAAGCCACGCCCACATTTTTCCACTTGGCTGTACTTCTCCTATGGATCACAGGAGTGCAATTCGTTTTGCACTCCTCTGACCCGTTTTTACCAGAGACCGGGCTGAAGTGCGGAGCTGCATCCACTGAGGTAAGTGTAAATCTGCCAAGAAAAAAATTCCCTTACTTCTCTTTTAATTTCTGTAAAATGCAGCATGGACAGGGATCAGCAAGGTGTCTGCACATGGACACCGGTGTCCGTGAGCATTGCTTACAATGTCTGTGGCCGCCGTTGACTTTTTTTTTTATAACTTGATTCTTGAAATCAATCTGCTCTCTCTGTACGTGTGTACTGTCTGTGTTGTAGATCCGGCTGGGGTGCAGTGCCAGCACTGCCCACTAGTCCTGTTGTGTGCAGAGGGATCTCTCTGTTGGGGGGAGGGACTGGTATTTTCTTGTTTTGAAATGACACTGACTCTTTCTTTACACCCGTTGGGGGGGGGGGGGGGCAGTTTGCTATCTTTGCCCTGGGCACCATATGACCTTGTCCTAGCACTGGCCAAAAATATCGGGACATCTCTTCAAAAAGGGTACTATTCATACTACAGCATACAAAGTCATTTTAGAAAATTGTGCACTTCCAACCTTGTGGTAATAGTTTGGAGAAGGCCTTTTTTCTGCTCCAGCATGACACTGCCTCTATGCAGAAAGTCAGGTCTATCGCCTTTGACTAGTTTGATGTGAGATAATTCGAGTGTCCTGAGATCTGATCTCAACTCTAGTGGACAATGTTCAGATGAACTGGAAAGCAAGGTCTTTGTGTACAACACTCAACATCAGCACCTGACCTGAAAGATAAACCTGATTCCCAGAAGCAGAAAACCAGCTTATGTTCATATTCCTGTGCATGTGCATTGCTCACGTGCTCATACTTCTAGGCAAAGAGGCAATAGATGTACTATTCCAGTTAATTGTGCTTGCATTCATGCTCACACTTGCACACAATCACATACACATGAAGATACACATAACAATTAGCATGAACACTTGTTCCCAGTGACCTATTTAAATTTGTCTGTCACCATGAACAGCTGCTGATCTGCTTGTATCTGTGTTCCTGAGACTTGATCCATTGAACCTGTTTACCTGTGTATGACTCGGCTTTCTCCTGGACTTCACCTTTGCTTCTGTATTAACTTTGTTCATCTGATCTCTCTGACCTCAGCCTGTTTAATGGATTTGTCTTTGCCTGCTGATTCTGTACTGTGCTACCTAGCTGTTAATGATCTTGGCCTGCTCCCTGGACTTGCTATACCTGCTGACTTGTCCCTTGTTGCCCAGCTGCCGGTGGCCGCTGCCTGCATACTGGCTCTGCTACCATCCCTTGCTCCGGCATCAAGCTGCTTCAGCATACTGTCCTGAAGGCTGCAACCCCCAGCTTCATCCACCTAAAGAGCGGACTTCGCCAGCCAGCTACACTAGCACTCGTGCCATACCTTCAGGAGTATTGGGCAGGAGGTGCAAGAGCGGTTTCCACATCATTCAAGTCGTCAGCAGATACATGGCATGATCCCACAAATTATTTGGTTAACCACTTTCAGACCGGACCATTTTGCTGGTAAATGACCAGAGGTCTTTTTACACTTTGGCACTGCGCTGCTTTAACTGGTAATTGCGCGGTCATGCAATGTTGTACCCAAACAAAATTTGCGTCCTTTTCTTCCCACAAATAGAGCTTTCTTTTGATGGTATTTGATTGCCTCTGCGATTTTTATTTTTTGCGATATAAACGTAAAAAGACCGCAAATTTTGAAAAAAAATGATATTTTCTACTTTTTGTTATTAGAAAAATCCAATAAACTCAATTTTAGTCATACATTTAGGACAAAATGTATTCAGCCACATGTCTTTGGTAAAAAAAAAGTCAATAATTGTATATTTATTGGTTTGCGCAAAAGTTGTCACATCTACAAACTAAGGTACGTTTTCTGGAATTTACGCAGCTTTTAGTTTACGACTGCCTATCTCATTTCTTGAGGTGCTAAAATGACAGGGCAGTACAAAACCCCCCCAAATGACCCCATTTTGGAAAGTAGACCCCCTAAGGAAATTGATAAGAGGCATGTTGAGCCCATTGAATATTTTATTTTTTTGCCTCAAGCGATTGAATAATGACAAAAAAAAAATTTTTTTTTTTTTTTACACAAAGTTGTCACTAAATGATATATTGCTCACACATGCTATGGGCGTATGTGAAATGACACCCCAAAATAAATTCTGCTGCTTCTCCTGAGTACGGGGATACCACATATGTGGGACTTTTTGGGAGCCTAGCCGCGTACAGGGCCCCGAAAACCAAGCACCGCCTTCAGGCTTTCTAAGGGCGTCAATTTTTGATTTCACGCCTCACTACCTATTACAGTTTTGAAGGCCATAAAATGCCAAGATGGCACAAAACCCCCACAAATGACCCCATTTTATAAAGTAGACACCCCAAGCTATTTGCTGAGAGGCATGTTGAGTCCATGGAATATTTTATATTTTGCCACAAGTTGCGGGAAAATTACAAACTTTTTTTTTTTTTTTTTTTTTTTCACAAAGTTGTCACTAAATGATATATTGCTCATGCATGCCATGGGCATATGTGAAATGACACCCCAAAATAAATTCTGCTGCTTCTCCTGAGTACGGGGATACCACATATGTGGGACTTTTTGGGAGCCTAGCCGCGTACGGGGCCCCGAAAACCAAGCACCGCCTTCAGGCTTTCTAAGGGCGTAATTTTTTGAGTTCACTTCTCACTACCTATTACAGTTTTGAAGGCCATAAAATGCCAAGATGGCACAAAACCCCCACAAATGACCCCATTTTAGAAAGTAGACACCCCAAGCTATTTGCTGAGAGGCATGTTGAGTCCATGGAATATTTTATATTTTGCCACAAGTTGCGGGAAAATTACAAACTTTTTTTTTTTTTCACAAAGTTGTCACTAAATGATATATTGCTCACGCATGCCATGGGCATATGTGAAATGACACCCCAAAATAAATTCTGCTGCTTCTCCTGAGTACGGGGATACCACATATGTGGGACTTTTTGGGAGCCTAGCCGCGTACGGGGCCCCAAAAACCAAGCACCGCCTTCAGGCTTTCTAAGGGCGTTACAGTTTTGAAGGCCATAAAATGCCAAGATGGCACAAACCCCCCCCCCCCAAATGACCCCATTTTAGAAAGTAGACACCCCTAAATTTAGGGGTACACTAGTGAGACTAGGTAATAAATGGCGGGTGCCCTGAAACTATAAAAAAATAACTAACCAACCAGCGTCACCTGTAACAGTTATATGGTGATCACTGGTGAAAGGGTTAACTAGGGGGCAATCAGGGGGCTTTATGCGGTAGTATATGGGGGTCCCTGGCGCTATAAAAAGCTGCGGCGAACCTAAATACCTACCTGCCTAACTAGCGTCACCTGTGACACTAATACAGCGATCAGAAAAACGATCGCTTATTAGGCTGGGTTCACACTGGAGCGATGCGGGAACGCCACGAATGCGCGGCGGGTTCCCGCATCGCATGCCTCCCGGCGGCAGTTCACACTGCCCTATGCGAACTGCTGGGAGTGTCAGTGAAATGTTAATGACACCCCCAGATCAGTTCGCATATCGCAGTGCGATCTGCAAACTTGGATCGCATGGTGTGAACACCCATGCGATCCGATTCTGCTGCGGACCAAAAAAAGGGTCCCGTGCGAGTTTGCGGCGGGTGCGACACGAATTCAGCCATACTATCTGTATAGCTGAACTCGAATCGCACAGAGATCGGATGTGATTTGCACTGCAGTGCGGTGCGAATCACATCCGTTCTCATAAACCGCTGCAATGTGAACCCAGCCTTAGTGACACTGGCGACGGGGGGTGATCACGGGGTTAAACCTTTATTGGGGGGGTTAGGGGGGTACCTTAGAACTAAAGGGGGCTAACCCTAACTGCCCTAACAGTTATTAGTCACAAATGACACCTGCCGGGTGATCAGGGGGTTAAACCTTTATTAGGTAATAAATGGCGGGTGCCCTGAAACTATAAAAAAATAACTAACCAACCAGCGTCACCTGTAACAGTTATATGGTGATCACTGGTGAAAGGGTTAACTAGGGGGCAATCAGGGGGCTTTATGCGGTAGTATATGGGGGTCCCTAGCGCTATAAAAAGCTGCGGCGAACCTAAATACCTACCTGCCTAACTAGCGTCACCTGTGACACTAATACGGCGATCAGAAAAATGATCGCTTATTAGGCTGGGTTCACACTGGAGCGATGCGGAAACGCCGCGAATCCGCGGCGGGTTCCCGCATCGCATGCCTCCCGGCGGCAGTTCACACTGCCCTATGCGAACTGCTGGGAGTGTCAGTGAAATGTTACTGACACCCCCAGATCAGTTCGCATATCGCAGTGCGATCTGCAAACTCGGATCGCATGGTGTGAACACCCATGCGATCCGATTCTGCTGCGGGCCAAAAAAAGGGTCCCGTGCGAATTTGCGGCGGGTGCGGCGGGTGTGGCGGGTGCGGCGGGTGCGGCGAATGGCTGAACTCGAATCGCACAGAGATCGGATGTGATTTGCACTGCAGTGCGGTGCGAATCACATTCGTTCTCATAAACCGCTGCAATGTGAACCCAGCCTTAGTGACACTGGCGACGGGGGGTGATCACGGGGTTAAACCTTTATTGGGGGGGTTAGGGGGGTACATTAGAACTAAAGGGGGCTAACCCTAACTGCCCTAACAGTTATTACAGTCACAAATGACACCAATGCAAAAAAAAAAAAAAAAAAATGACATTGGTGTCACTGTGACTGGGGGGCAGGGGTAATTGGGGGGGGTGATCGGGGGGTAAAGGGGGGGTGTGAGTGTGCCTGGCATGTTCTACTGTGTGTGGGATGTGTTGGTGCAACTCACTGATCCGCTCTCCTCCGTGTCGGAACGAAAAATACCGACACGGAGGAGAGAATACATCACTTCCTCTCCTGTGTTTACATTACAGGAGAGGAAGTGATGTCACCGGGGATTTCCATTCGTCGGGAGCGATCGCGAGGGGGTGGCCATGAATGAATGGCCGTCCCCTCGTCCGGGATCGCTCCCGAACGAAAACCGACCGCCGCAGGCACCGGGCGGGGGCCCGATCGGGCCCCCGACCCGCGGGAGGCAAAGGACGTACATATATGTGCTTATGCCTGCCCGTGCCATTCTGATGACGTACATCGGCGTGAGGCGGTCGGCAAGTGGTTAAATGGTCACAAATGTCCATATACACACTTTTAAATCTTGTGGGAAGCCTTCTAGAACAGTGAAAGCTGTTATAGCTACAAAAGGGAGGGCAACTACGTATTAATGCCAAGGTTTTGGAATGCTGTGTCCAACAAGTTCATATACATGTTAAGCATGCCATAGATGGTTCGATTCGAACTATGTATGGGCATGCTGAATGTACCCAAGCGAATCGATCGATCAACTTGAGTACAACCAGCCTGCCGTATTTTACATTTGATTATCCCTAGTGGCTGCTATAGCCACTATCAATAATCTATGTGTTCACCTGGCAGGGACAACATCTCCTGCCCCCCCCACTGGGAGAACACAATGGCTTTCCCCTGTCAGCACTGTCTGCACTGTCTCCCGTGTTTGTGGGAAAGAAATTTACATCATCTATGGCTGGCCTAATGCTGAAGTGTCTAAGATTTTTGGACATATAAGTGGCCTAACAAGCAAGGAGGTTGTACTCCCTTTTCACTCCATATACCTGCATCACTATCATGGTGCCAACGATATAGACACTGGTGCCCTTCTGGTGTCCAAACAGCATGATGTTTTAAACTTGTGTCCCACTCAATGTAGAAGACAATACAGCAGTATATTATGGCAGCATGTGTCTTCTATGTTCACAGATTTTTTTTTTCTAGCTCGTACATCTATCTAGAAAGGAGGGGGCAGAGTATGGCGTCTCACTGGCCCCAGGCAGCCCCAGGACTCAATCAAACTTCCAAACTGGTTGGGAGTATATTTTTATATGGGTCAACAAGTTCATAGTTTAACCTCCCATAATAAAATACTATTTGAGTGCTCAAACACTGAAGAAAAATTTGAATTGCCTAAATATAATTTTAGTTCTACAGATAGTCACTTACTTTCTTGTGTTTTCCTTCCTTCTCATTCTTAGGCATGCTGTCAGGATTTCCCGTTTTACAACTGTCCTGTTGAAACACACATCAAGAAGCTATTAATGATTTTTTTTATATGTTTGAGTTCCATCTGATGAACATATTAAACTATTTTGTGCATATTGATATAGCGCGGTCCTTTACCCTACAGAGTCCTGACACGCTTACAAACACATACTAGGGCCAATTTGTAGATAGAATCGAATTAACCTACCAGCATGTCTTTGGAGTGTGGGATAAAACCAGAGTAGAAAACCCACGCAGGCACAGGGAGAACATGCAAACTCCAGGCAGATGGTGTCATGGTCAGGATGTGACCCAGCGACCCTATTCCTGCTAGGTGAGATTGCTAACCACTACTCCACTGTGCTGCCCTCATATTGCAAAGCTGAACATACAAATAATGATGTCTCTATATTTGTGACCTTATCTGAAATACTGCTAGTCACAAGTTTACAACAAGTTTACAACAAACCTTCTTGTTTTACATTTACAAATTATTTTCATGCAGCTTCCAGGGGAGCACTGAAAATATACAATACTTTAAATAACATGCTTATGGGATACTTTAGATCTATACACTGTGTCATGAATGAGGATGATTTTTACCAACAGTCTCAGCAGCATTGCACACTGGCTGTGGAATAAAAAAATGTCTTTTAAGCTTGGCTTATATAGTAGCAGCACCCAATCCAATTCATTATAGTTTGAAAAAAGGGCAATCTTTTCATGTAGCTTTAAAAGCCTGACATGCTTTTTCATCAAACAGTAACAGGCCCACTAGACAAGGCAGATAGAAAGTATCCAGTAGGGCACTGTGGCTGTCCTACTTCTGGCCACATTTTTTCAAGCTGTCATTAAGAAGTAAGAGACCACGACCACAGATACTACAACAGTGTTGGCCAGCAGCAGGACAATTTGTTTTAATGATGGAGAATCGGCCAAAATGTGTTAGAGAAAGAGATTACAGGCAGGTGTTATACAACAAAAGTTAATATGACACAATAGTGTAAATTTTGCCAGCCTTAGGACAATTTTAAATAGGGCTTGGACCAAATTTACTAGAGACAAAGAGCACTGGTTGGGGTTTTACTACAGGAATTAAGATAATACAGAAGATATAGCAGTGTAAAACTGTCCAATAGCAAGACAGATTTAATATAGCAAAAAGGCAGGAGGATTTCCATCTGAAAGATGGCCGTCCTGTAACTGATCCAGGACTGTTTTCTTTCACAGAGAACTTTTGTCCCTCTGATTTTACACTTAACCACTTCAATACAGGGCACTTTCGCCCCCTTCCTTCCCAGCCCAATTTTCAGCTTTCAGCGCTCTAGCGCTTTCAGTGACAATTGCGCGGTCATGCTACACTGTACCCAAATGAAATTTTTATCATTTTGTTCGCACAAATAGAGCTTTATTTTGGTAGTATTTATTCACGACTCCGTTTTTTATTTTTTGCGATATAAGCGCAAAAAAGCGGAAATTTGGAAAAAAAAAACAATATTTTCTTTTTTCTACTTCAATAAAAATCCAATAAAATCAAATTTTGTCATAAATTTAAGCCAAAATGTATTCTGCTACATGTTTTTGGTAAAAAAAAATCCGTTAAGTGTATAATAATTGGTTTGTGTGATCACGGACATATGTACGCAAATGATCATGTACATATGTGTGCAGGTGATCACGTACATATGTGTGCAGATAATCATTGGGACATGTGATTTTAGTGGGACATATGTGGGGGACATGTTTTTATTATTAGGGACATGTGTTTTTATTATTTGGGGACATGTATGTTTTGGGGACATGTGTGGGGACATTGTGTTTATACTGTGTGATGTGTTTACTGTGTGGTGTGTTTACTGTGTACACTAGACTGGTGATCAGTGAGTAAAAAGCTGTAAAAAGCCGCTCATACTCACTGATCAGCAGCCGGCTGCAGCGATCTGCTCTCCTCTCCACAGCGATGACTTCTGTGTGAGGAGAGGAGGAGCCGATTGCCTAGCAACCGGCTGTTTGTTTACATCACATGACGGCCATGATTGGACACGGCCGTCATGTGATCAGGAGGGCCAATCACAGAGCCCTCCTGCCGATCTGAGATGCGCCGTGTCCGGGTGACACGGGCGCATCGGGATCGCGCCGCTGCGCGGGCGCGCGCGCGCGCGATCCCGCTACTCCTGAATGACGTTCCTGAACGTCATATCAGGAGTAGGCGACTCCCACCCGGCCGTATATGTGCATTGGCCGGGTGGGAAGTGGTTAAAGAGGACATAAACTTCCATCTTTAAGTTTTAGCTATAGGTAAGCCTATAGTAAGGTTTACCTATATGTAGTGAAAATATCTACTAAACGTGCACTGTTTAAGAGATAATTACTATACATGCAGCCAGTGAAATCACTGGCGCATACATTTTAAAGGAATGGACGCCAGTGCCATTTCTTCAGAGCCCTGTACCATGACCGGCGGCTCCCGCGGCTCCAGCACGCATGAGTAAACTGCTTTAACCACTTCATGTACGTCAGCAGAATGGCACGGCTGGGCACAAGCACGTACCTGCACGTTGCTTTTTAAGTGCCCAGCTGTAGGACGGGAGCGCGCTGCCGCCGGTGCACTCCCGAACTGGTTCTGAGCTCCGTGACAGTGGCCGCGGGACCAGCGGACCCAATCGCCGATGGTGTCCCATGATTGGGTCACAGAGCTGAAGAACGAGGAGAGGTCTGTGTAAACATACCTCTCCCCGTGCTTCCTTGTGTGGCTGTCACCGATCGTCTGTTCCCTTTTATAGGTGACGTCACATGCCAGGCCACGCCCCCTATAATAAAAAAAAACACATAACGTCATACATAACACCTACACTACCCCCTAGTGGTTAACTCCTTCACTGCCAGTGTCATTTACACAGGAATCAGTGCATGTAAATAGCACTGATTGCTGTAAAAATGACAATGGTTCCAAAAATGTGTCAAAAATGTCCGATGTGTCCGCCATAATGTCACAGTCACAATAAAAATTTGCCGCCATTACTAGTAAAAAAAATATATTAATAAAAATGCTATAAAACTATCCCCTATTTTGTAAACACTCTAACTTTTGCGCAAACCAATCAATAATCGCTAATTGCGTTTTTTTTTACCAAAAATATGTAGAAGAATACGTATCGGCAAAAAGGAAAAAAATGTTTTTTTTATATATTTTTGGGGGATATTTATTATAGTAAAAATGATTGCATTTTTTTCAAAATTGTCGCTCTATTTTTGTTTATAGCGCAAAAAATAAAAACCGCAGAGGTGATCAAATACCACCAAAAGAAAGCTCTACTTGTGGGAAAAAAAGGATGCCAATCTTGTTTGGGAGCCACGTCGCATGACCACGCAATTGTCAGTTAAATCGGCGCAGTGCCGAAACGCAAAAAGGGGCTTGGTCCTTTGGCTGCAAATTGGTCCGGGGCTTAAGTGGTTAAAGGGATATGCATCCATTTTTTTACATCTCCAATTCTAAATGTCTTTCACTTTACCCTGTCATATACAGGTAATTTTTTATTGCAATTTTGAGTGTAGTCATAAGGAGATTTGTGTTCTATAAATCTATTTTTGTCTTATATTCAAACTGTTAGCGAACTGCTTTTCTACTTGATTTTTCACGAAGTGCAATTGGCTCTCAAGATACTGCAATGGATACAGCAGTATAAAATTAGCCAGGACTCAGAGCATTATCATTGTGATCTAACATAATAGTCCTAAAAGATGTATGCCCAACTTTTATTTTATCTATATCTATCTATTATCTATAAGGATACCCCCCCCACACACACACACACACAGACTTGCAAAAAATAAAATAATAATAATGAAACGTGGTTTAATCTAAAATAAAGGGCAGAAGACAAAGAACAAGGAGGGTGCATCAGTCTCATTCTTTTGTTAAATGAATGTACAATGGTTGTACTCACAAACCAACTGAATCGCAAGCTTTTACATTCACAAGGAAATCAGCCTCATTATAAAATGCTAACAGTACCAATAGGTGGATCTGGACAATACTCCACAGCAGAGGCAAGGGCTAACATGTTTCAAGTTCTGAAGGCCTACCAACATCAAATAAAAAACAATATATGCTCAAAATAAATGAAACCCCCAAAAATCAACACCCTGAGAAAAAAAAACATTATTTTTTTAAAGAAAGCCTTTTAGGAGAAGAAAATTATATGGATGGGATAGTAGCTAATTGTGGCTGATGTCCTCGAATCAGCCACAAAATAAAAAACACAAATATAATGATAAGAAAAAGGCAGCAAGGGGGTTGAGTGCCCAATTAGCTAGAAATAAAGTACAGTTTCTTAACTGGCCTTAAACTCGCTATGCAGTTTGCCAGGTTTCCCTAAAAGAGCTTCCAATTCACTGTCATTATGATTTCTGTATGCCATTTTACAGTGAGTGGGCTGGTTGACCCCAAAGCCCCCTTAATTGTCCTTTTATGCCTGATGGCTATACTTCAAATGCCATGCAATGCATAATGGTTTTAAAAAGAATTCTCCAGGACAAATCTGCACAAGATATTTTCCAGGCTTGCAAATCTCCACCCCAGACGATTCACTTCAAACTCACAGTAGACGCAAACCCAAACCTGATCCCTAATAGGAAGAATAAAGGTGACAAGAGGAAATTACAACCAAATGGCCCTTTCATAGGGGGAAGGGACAGTTTCCTTTGGGCTAAAGAAAATGTGCCACACAAAGTGCATGGTAGTGATCAGTGGCCATGGTGACAGGTGGGCTATGTCTTAAAGGACATGGTTTATTGTAACACACCTTTTTTCTTAAATATATAAGCTAAAACAGATATAAAGTGTAAATGATGAGCTGACAAAGATAACTCTGGCTCTGTGAAAAGGACATGGATTCACCTAAATAAACTAATTAATAAAATTCAATGCCATCATCACAAATAATACTTATCATTTATAGTTGCTTTCTTTAAAAAAAAACAGTGACATACATTTCACAGACTTGCGTTTCTCCAGCATTGACTTCCATTGGTGGTCTTGGCATTCAATCTCATAACATCACAGAGACGCAGAGAAAGTGAAAGCTGAAAGACTTCCCTCAGTCAGGTGCTCTGATCACAAATATGAACTGTAAACACATAGCTGTATAATTATCATCTGTCTCGAGTTTTGGTTCCAATGCTGATCTTAAATTGGGGAGTATCTGCACTGGCCAAACATACTGTATAACACATTGTACTGGCCCAGGGAACAAAATGCCCCCTGCCCAGTCTTTTCAACGAGAATTCACCACCGTAAATCTTCTATAACTGCTTTAACGAAAAGATCGGATTGTCGTTTCCCTTATTCCTATTTAATTACCTAACCATTAAGAATAAGCTTCAGGTTAGGGTCAATAGAAAGTTCAACCCAAACACTGTTTGAGGTTCACCAATTGGGTGAAGTAAATGGCCAGATTTGGCCTATTTACCGACTGGAACTCCTGGCTTGTGCTGCCTCTGGACGTGATTTATTTGCTGCAGTATCAGTACCACCACTTAATAACAGCTTCCTGGGCCATTTGTCAGCTTGTTTCACATATATCCACAATTACTCTGAAATAGACATACTACGTGGTTCTACGCGTTGGGAAGCACAAATTTGTCAGCAATGAACTCCCTCACCTGAGACCACAATGGCCTTACCTTGGAGCACTCCCATGACCTGCGTAGCCCAAAGGTCCCCTTTTCCTGACCCACTGCCACCTTGACCTTCTTATCAACCTTAATAATAATAATAATGAGACCACACCTTCTCTTTGGAGTAAACTGGCCACAACAGCCTTTATTAACACAACCCAAACTTTTACTCACTCCAAAGATATATATATATAAATATATAAATCTATAAACATGTATATCAAACCATAAACAACATTTTTAAACTAAATTCCAGTCTGGTGATCTCTGACGGTGACCCACTTTAAACCAAAACACCAACCTCACTGCGGTACCTTTAACATACCAGGCCTCCAGCTGTGACCGCTCAGAGACAACCAATTCCTGCAGTGAAAAACATACCCAGTATTCCGTCCACCGTTCAGGAATACACAACATCCCAGTATTCCGTCCACCGTTCAGGAATACACAACATCCCAGTATTCCGTCCACCGTTCAGGAATACCCAACCTCCCAGTATTCCGTCCACCGTTCAGGAATACACCGGAGGGGCCCATATTACCGATTAGCCCCCCACCCCTTTTTGATCACCTCCGTTTACCGCCACCGTCAAAGACCACCAGAAAGATACCGCTGCAGCCCCCCAAAAGGGCCGTTTTCCACTGTTGTGACGACCAGCCATCTGCCCCTGCAAGAAAAAACAGAAACGAAAAAAGACACCAGCCAGATAACAAAAACCCCTTGCACTAAAGAACAACCCCACAGTAGGGAGGGAGGGTGGGAAAGCTGCCTCCTCCGCTGAGTTCCCTCGTGGACTGGTGCCCGCTCTAGCTCCGCCCCCCTTTTATACCGCTCCACCCCTTCTTCTATTTTCTACCTGCCACTCCCTCTTCTATCTTCCTGGTTCCTTGGGCACCAGGTCATGCCCGCCCCTCCATTACCCCTCCCCTTGGGGCGGATCATTACGGGGCTCCCTTGACCTGCGTAGCCCAAAGGTCCCCTTTTCCTGACCCACTGCCACCTTGACCTTCTTATCAACCTTAATAATAATAATAATGAGACCACACCTTCTCTTTGGAGTAAACTGGCCACAACAGCCTTTATTAACACAACCCAAACTTTTACTCACTCCAAAGATATATATATATAAATATATAAATCTATAAACATGTATATCAAACCATAAACAACATTTTTAAACTAAATTCCAGTCTGGTGATCTCTGACGGTGACCCACTTTAAACCAAAACACCAACCTCACTGCGGTACCTTTAACATACCAGGCCTCCAGCTGTGACCGCTCAGAGACAACCAATTCCTGCAGTGAAAAACATACCCAGTATTCCGTCCACCGTTCAGGAATACACAACATCCCAGTATTCCGTCCACCGTTCAGGAATACACAACATCCCAGTATTCCGTCCACCGTTCAGGAATACCCAACCTCCCAGTATTCCGTCCACCGTTCAGGAATACACCGGAGGGGCCCATATTACCGATTAGCCCCCCACCCCTTTTTGATCACCTCCGTTTACCGCCACCGTCAAAGACCACCAGAAAGATACCGCCACAGCCTGAAAGGGTGACCACCTTACCCTTGAGGGCAACCCCACACCCCCAATGCGTTTTTGGAGGCCTTCCCCCAAAACCAGGGACCCTAAGTCAATGCCGGCATCCATGAGAAGTACCCGATCCCTCCTCAGGCGCAACCCCCACAGTAGACTCCAGTTCCCCGTGCCTGATTACCAACCCTACATTCCTGACCGAAAAAACTCCCCACCACCGTAGTCACCAAAATCGCATCCTCTGCTCCTGGATACTTGCCACTGATCTAGTCCACCTTCAGTGGGTCCGGGCCACGATGTCTGACCACACTATCATTGTGTTCGGGAACCGCGCCGAAGCCGCAGAAAATCCGCCCTTACGTTCCCGAGCAGTTACCCCACCTTCCTGACCCCCAGGTCATTCCCCCCCAGCCCGGAGAAACAACACTTCCGGGGGCCCGTCCAAATGCACACACCTGTCCACCACACGCACACCCCCCTTTTCCACTGTATGCCCGGGATTCCCGACCAATGTGACCCCGCTGCTCCCCTAGAAATCCCCAGCTGCCTCCCATATGGCCTCATGTCTCCTCTCCTGGCCCCCCAGCAAACATAAGAGTGGCCCACCATCCAAACGAGGCGTATTCTTTTCCTTTTTTTTTTTTTTTTTTTTATGTGTTAGCAATAACTGTCCAGACCCACACCTCACCGAGATTGACCGACTGCAAGCTGCGGCCTATCGTAGGACCTGAACCTACGCGGCTCCCAACGACCCATCATACTCACCGACGCTTCATCCAACCCACATCTGGCTGCTTCTGTGGCCGCCCCGATGCGGAAGGAGCGTGAAGCATATTCCGACCCCACCAAACCGCTATTCCCAAAACACTGCCGAAAAACACCGACACGAACTGAAAGCTCGACCGGAAGGACCCAGCCTCGTGCATAAGGAACGGGCCCTCCCCTCCTGGTCACACCCTGCGATACCCTCGAGCCGCGGCCACCGGGCAAACCTGGGACCCAGGCAAGTGAAACAAGCAACCCCCACTCCCGACCCCGCCGGTCGGTTCTAGATCGCCTGGGCAGGATACAAATCTTATCAGCCGCTACCCGTACGTCCCTATCCAACAGTACCCCCGGTACTTGTTTGGACAGGCTGACCAACTCCCCCACCCGAAAACGCCCCATAAAAACGAGAAGGAAAAAGCCGCTGCAAACAATAGTGCCTCCAACCGTGACGTGCAAATTGATACCAATTCCGCACATATGGCCGCCCAAATCTCGAACGTTACCGGACAGCTTGTGTCCCCACGATTTACCTGTGTCCGAAAAAACCACCCAGCATCTGTCGCACCCAAAAGTAATTTGTCCACTCCTCCGAACCCATTATTTTAAAAGAAATGACAAGCCTGCCGTTTTCTGGTCACTCGCGGCCGCCGAGCGCCTGCCTTCCATATACTGGACCACAAAATAAAGTACCAGTAAACACCATTCGCCGGCATCCCCGTCCGAGGACACCTCACCCACTAACCCCTGCCATTCCCCCATCCCTTGCGTATGCTGACCAGGCAGACCCATATACGGACCGCCGTATCCATCCCACGGCGACTCCAAGGTCAGCGCCTACACCCACTGCAGGCAAGGGACTCCTTCCACAGCCGCGCCAGGCGCCAGTTCCTTGAACTGGTCCCACTGACAAACGAGACCGTGAGTCAGCCAAGGAATTATCCACCCCCCGGGATGTGACTGCATATAGGAACACGTGCAAACACAGGCACCGAAGGCCTAACTGACTTAAAACTCTAATAACCGGGGGGGGGGGGGGGGGGATGTGCCGAATTGCAATGCACCACCAGCACCACCCCCATGTTTTCGAAATTAATGCGCAATTCCAAGTTCCTGCAACTCCCCCCCCACAGCTCCAACGCAAGCACTCTCTGGAAGAGTTCCAGCAGCACCAAATTGCCCCGGAAAACCGCCTCCGTCCCTGACTGCGGCCATGGCGCCGCCCTCCACTTGTCCCAAAAGAACGCGCTCTAACCCGTTGGCCGGGCTGCGTCGGTAACCCATTCCATCACAAAAGTGCTCGCCGGCCCGGCCATCCACACCCCTCTGCCGTCGTACGAGGACAAAAATTCACGCCACACGCCTAAGTTATCCCTGTGTTCCTTCGTCGAACAAATGAATCCCATTGGTGATTACACCCCCAGCCGTCGCAGCCAATAGCCGTCAGCAGAACACCCGTCCCATAGGCATAATGTGGCACGCAAAGGTCAGTTTCCCAAGCAAGGACTGCAAGCTTCGGTAACTGTATGTTGTTTGCGGCCCCAAATCCCCCGAATCTCCCCCCGCAAGTCCTCCCGTTCCTTCAACAGCAGCCAGCAGTCCGCGGCCTCGGAATCGATCGCTAAGCCCAAAAGAAACCCAACACCTCAGCCGGGCCCTCTGTATGCCCACCGCCAATGGCACCCCGAAAAATGCCCGCGATGTGCTGCAACGTGAAAAAAGGAGGATCGCACACACAGCAAAAACCCCGGGGCCTATGCAGAGAAAAAATTCGTCCAAATAGTGAATGATTGATTCAAGGCCAGAGACATCCCTCACCACCCAGTCCAAAAACGAGCTAAACTGCTCAAACCCGGAACACGAAATGGAGCAGCCCATGTGCAAACCCCTGTCCACGGAAAACCGCTCCCGTCAACGACAACCCAACCGCCGAGAGCTGTCCGGGTGCCCAGGTAGCAACCAGAACGCTGACTCGGTGTCCCCTTTGCCATAAGCGCCCCCCCCGGCCACACCGCCGTACCCACCAGGCAGCCGCGTCAAAGGACGTATATAACACCGCGCAGACCTCCGGATCAAAGAAGTCATTGACCGAACCCCCTCGGGAAACAACAAGCGGTGTAGGAGCCGAAATATGTTCGGCTCCGTCGCGGGGACAACCCCCAGCGGCGACACCACAAAACCCCCCAAGGCCACTGCCACGCCCAACTTGTCGTCCACTACCGTGGGCTGTTGCAGGGCTAACCCGAAGTTCCTCCCCAACGGTGGCCCCACCCAGTCCTGAGGAATGGGTACCCCCCCGGCCCCCCCTGAAAAACCGGAGATGGGGCCCGGGCTGAGGACAGCAGCCGCAACCAGAGGCTGACGTCCGTGTGATCCCACCATCGTTCCTGACGGACCGCCTTCTGGACTGGTCATCGTACCAGAGTCACGCGACACCCCCGTACCCGTTGGGCCTCCCCGCTGGCGTCCAGCTAGCAAAAACAACGCCGAGCAATGTCCGGGGTCTTCACCCGCTATGATGCCCGCCAAGATCGCAAACGCCTGCAACCAAGTCGCAAACGTCCGCGGTCGCAGCCCGCAATGCCTCTCATCCTCATCATCTTCCCGGCGTCAGTGGGCTTGACCCCACCTAAGCCGAATTTCTCTCACGGGAGGAGTGAGAATATCTCCCCATACTCACCGCCAGTAATCCTCTCCCGGACCTCCGGTTCCCGGAGCGCTCCCAGCGGGCCCTCGAAGCAAACGAACCTCCTCCTTTTGCCCCATCCCCAATCCTAACCATGTCCGACCGGCCAGACACCACCTCCGCCACCTTGTCGCCCCCGGACCCAGTATTGGTGGTGCGGGCCCCGGCACAGTCGGGCCAGTCCGCTCCACCAGCTGTTCCCTCCCATTCCCACTCACCGGCATCGCCGGCACCGTAGACATTGTGGACATACCCTGAACCACCCCCAGCAACCCCTGCAAAGCAACAGTAAAGACAATATGCACTGACTTACCGTACCGACCAGGAACAGGCCCCACCGCTGCGCTGCCGCTCTCCACCCTGGATCCGCACCTCTTCATCTGTGGGCAGCTCTCCTGCCGACCGCTCCGCCACGTCCTTCCTCCCCTGGGAAGGGAGCCCCCCAGGGCGACCCCCCCCAGAGGCCGTATCGCTCCGACGGCGGGATAGTTGCTCCTCCGCAGGGGCCCCACCCCCGTTGTGTCCCAGACTTGGGGCGCCCCCCACATGGCCCTCGACTCCTCGAGTCCGCTGCTGGGCACAGCCCCCCCACCTGCAAGTTCGTGACCCCTCCCCCCGACGACCGCGCGACCCGTGCACTGTCCTCTGCCCCCCGCCCCCCCCCCCTCCGCCCCCCGCTCATGCAGGGGCCCTCCCTGGGCACCCCCACGCGACTGGCTGCCGGGGAACCGGCACCCCCGAGGCCCGTGGCCCCGCTCCTCGGGTTGGGCCGGCGGCGTGTCGACCGCCCTGTGCCCCGACATTCCCGCTGCCTCCGCTCGGCTGGGGGGACCGACCTGTCCCCCATCAGGCTCCTATCCTCCTGAGGTGGCCGAGGGGCGGGGCCCGGCGAAAAGCGAGCCGGCGGCCGAGACCGCCGGGGCCCGCTGCACAGGCACCCCGTCGCCACCCGCATCTGTGTCATCCCTCATTATGTCTTCCACTTGCCTGGCCATCCACGCCGTCCCCCGCACCTCCGCCTCCATCTGCAGCTTCGTGCCATGATGCGTGGAGGAGCAGTGAGAAAAGCTGCCTCCTCCGCTGAGTTCCCTCGTGGACTGGTGCCCGCTCTAGCTCCGCCCCCCTTTTATACCGCTCCACCCCTTCTTCTATTTTCTACCTGCCACTCCCTCTTCTATCTTCCTGGTTCCTTGGGCACCAGGTCATGCCCGCCCCTCCATTACCCCTCCCCTTGGGGCGGATCATTACGGGGCTCCCTCATCATGTGAACGAAAGTGCTCTCACCCAGCTGGCATTTATGACATATGGGAGAATCTCTCTTTTGTATATGGAATAAGCATACAGGGGTATAGTATATATCAGTGGTCACCAACCTTGTCCTCAGGGCCCACTAACAGGCCAGGTTTGCAAGATAACTGAAATATATCACAGGTGATATCATTTACTGCTCAGTGATATTTTTATTTTATTATCTTAAAAAGGTTTAAAATATGAACTTAAAATGGAACTAATCCCTCAGTGATCTCCTAACAAGATGAGTACGCCTATGGTGCTGGGTTGCATGGCACCCACGTGTAGTGTGAGTGTCTGGGGATATAGCTCCCTAAGGGGGTAACTGTAGCAATCCTAATATTATAAACATACATTCAATTAAGGCAAAGAACAAGTAGATAAGCTATACAAACATTAATGTGGGCATACATTCCTATGTAATGAGGACCAAATGTGTACCTAGTGCAGACAAGTCCAAGGAAGGCACTGTGATTTGTCTTGGGAGCTGTGCTCTTTAGGTTGGGTTGCTCACGTATGTGAGTATTCAGAAACCAACATCGGGGTAAAAAAGGTTGTTGGATGACAGTGTGCAGCAGCCTTCGGTATATCAATAGATTAGATGCCCTGTGCCTCCCTCAGTTGTCTATTCTATGAGCCCTGTGTTGGGGCTTGTAGAAGAGCCAAAGTAAAAGTGATAATGGCAGCAAGCTCCACATAATGACCAGTCGTTAAGTACCAAGTGTTACCCTCTGGACGATATCAGGTGTAATAGTCCACACAATCTCATTGATGATGTTTGCCTTTCGTCTCTTACTACTAGGGGTACTTATATTTCTGTGTTCAACTCCTAAAATGTTTCCAGCGTGTCTTCCTTGTCCAGTCTGGTAGCCTGGGTCCATAGGGTTACAATTGATCGTAGCTCATGAGACAGTTCAGTAGTGATCTGATCACTCCTTACAGAGTCTAGTTAATGAGGGTTCTACAGTTTCACTGCTTTCTATGCAGGCATGGGGTAGTAGATTGGTGCCCTCATAGATTGTTTCTTCAGGCATATCCACAATGGACATGTTTTGACATAGTGCCTGCTCTTGGGCTTAGGGTGTGCTGCGAAGCTTAAGCTACTGCGGGTCCTAAGAAGTACAATAGGAGGTTCTGGCTATCTTTTCTGGGTGAGAGTGTGGCTGTAGGAAGCGCACGCGGTGGTCGAATGAGGCTATGGGGCTTCCATTCCTCAAGGGTCCGGCGGCTTGATGTGGAGAGGAGGGCGGATGAGGGCGTTGGCGGTGGCTTTTGCTGAGGTTGCCAGCTTCAATGGCATCATCCATGGAGGTTGCTCTGCGTATCGGCGGGAGGCAAAAGTCTGGCAGCTCGACAATCGGGATGCTGAGAGTGGTACAGAAGTGTTCTAGATTCTCAGGGACTCTGAGATTTGCTGTGTGACCATTTATGGAAGTTGATAGGCAAAAGGGGAACTTCCATCTGTAGACAATTGCTTTTGCTTTCAGCACGTCTAGCAAGGGTCTCAGCTCCCTTCTCCTCTGCATGTTATATTGGAGAGATCCTGGAAGATTTTTCTTGCCCCTTGGTATGTGAAGCGAATTTGTTCCCTGGCCTACCTCAAAATCTCTTCTTTGAGGATAAAATCTGTGAGGCAAAAGATCACATCCCTCGGGCGATCTGTATCTCTACCCTGTGCATGCGTTCCATCGCAACTTCTGTATCGGGGGCTCTTTCCAGCAAATCATTGAACAGCGCTGTGATCACCTGGGGGAGCTGGTTTGCATCTATGGATTCGGGGAGGCCTCTTACCCGAAGGTTGCGGCGTCTCCCACGACTGTCCAGGTCATCCATGTGTCTATTAATTTCCCTTAGGTGGATTGCATGTGATTCAGTAACTTGCTGTATTCCGCAGATCGAGGTGTCATTGCAGGCTTGCGTCTCCTCCACCTCCTCCACTCTCAATGCAATGGCTTGTATGTCCAAGCGCAAGTCTGCTATGGCTTCCGCAATCGTCACTGACAGTGTGGTTTTAATGTCTGCCGCTACCGCTCAGAGATCAGCCATGCTCAGAGCGGATGTCGACGGGCTTTGGCTTCGGGTCCGGGGGGGCTCTTACTTGAGGATCGGGACTCGTAGGCTGAGGCCTTGTGTCGGGCGCTCCTTCTCTGGATCTCATCCGGAAGATCTCTGGGATTTGGCAGGTCAGCTGCGAGGTTTGGCTCCTGGGAGACCTCGATCTAGTTGCCGAGGGGCTTCAGGGAGAGCTCTCCATATGTCTACTCGAGTGTTGGTGGTTGTAGGCAGCTTGCTAAACCTCGGGGAACCGGAGCATAGAATTCAAGCGTCCATCATGGAACAGAGCCAAGCCACGCCCCTCTTACTGCTCAGTGATTTCAGTATTCTAGTCTGCATCTCCCCAAGGTAACACATAAAACCTGGCCTGTTAGTGGGCCCTGAGGACGGGGTTGATGATCACTGGTATATCTGATGTAGATGTAGCACTGACCCCGAAAGGGGTGGCTGGTTTTGTTGGGCTTACCGTTACCTTCTTGGCCTCGTGTGCCTCTAGGGGTTTCCCGAGGTAGATGGCCCAAAGAATTGTAGAAACTGACACTGCACCTGCTTTTGGGATTTTTATTTGCAAAACAGGTAGACAAAACACAGTCTCTTAAAGAAGGTTAGAGGGTTTAGGTAGAAAGTTTAGGTACTCTTGGAACTGCTCGAGATAGGAAGTCTCTCACTATAGAAATCCAGAGAATGGCCACACACAACTGGATTCTCACAGCTACCGGATAGACCTCCTCTCACTAGGCCTAACAGCCAATAAAGTGTTCGAATAAAGCAAAGCCTCTGCCACAGACCTGCATGTAGAAAGTTTGAACAAAGTCTCTGTCTCAGACAGACTTGTTGTAACTGAAGGATGTAGACAAATTTAGAGAGCCCTCATACGGTATCAGTATCTTGCAGCCGATCCGGCGATATCGTACGAGTGTAGATTCACTTGATGTCTTTCAACTAAGCCTCCAGGCTCTTTCTGAGAAGCCAGCTCCATGCGTGTCCCTCTCCCAAAAAGTCCTCCCCTGGTTGCTTCTTCAGTTGCTGAGCCTCTCCACAGATGAGACGGCATCTGACCACCTTTGAATCCTCCTTCCAGTTACTTTGCCTCGGGCTAGCCAGCTCCGAGACTCAGAATTGGATGGATCCGCACCCTAGGCCATGAGGGCCATGGCGGCTGGTCAGGGAGACCAAGACCAAGCAGACCTAAAGATCTTCTGGACCAGAACCCAGAATCATGTGATGTCAGTACCTTAAGTACCCTCTCCCAGAATGCACAGCAAGATGACACTCTCACTGGGCTGGTTCTGAGGTTAGAATGGCACTCAATGCTCCTAGCTAAACTGCATTCTCACACTTGCCAGAAGTGACAGCGACACCTGTGGCCAAGCAGAACCCAGTGCAATCCAACCAAACTGGTACTGAAACCATAATTTGGTATAATTAAGCCCAAAACCAAACTGCGGTTTTAGGGATTTTAAATAGAAAAAAAACACAAAGCGCATGCTCTTCAGGAGCCAGCACTACATAGATATCCTAGTTGGATCATCCAATTTGTAGAGGCAATAACCTTGGTCAGATACATAACATGCACCTCACTTCACATCTCGTCTGACAACTCTGGTGCAATAGCCATCCAACAAGCCCTAGCAAGTCCAACCAATTGTGAATCCCCAGAACCCATAGCCACACAGTATCTGGAGACCAGCTTAGAAGGACCTGGATCTAATAAAACTGCCTCCAGTTTGGTATTTTGAAGCTGAACAACACCGCCCCCAAACTGGGCCAATGCGGCATGGCGTAACTGCATATTTAAACTGCCAAGTCCGCGGGACCCCATAAATCCTACAGAGCAGCTCAAAAGTGCAGAAATTCCCATCCAGAAGCAGCTTATATGCCTACTTAAACCCATAAGGGGCCCACAGGGTACCATCTTTCAACGTAAAAAATTCCCCCAAAGATGGGTAACACCACAGAGGGTTATTAGGGGATCCAGACAAGGACACATTCCCTAGACCAGTGATGGTGAACCTTAGCACTCCAGATGTTTTGGAACTACATTTCCCATGATGCTCACACTGCACTCTGCAGTGTAATTGATTATCATGGTAAATGTAGTTCCAAAACATCTGGGGTGCCAAGGTTTACCATGACTGCCCATACGAAAAATCTTCCCCAGTAAGGACATAAACACCCCCAACTTCTCTCCCTGGGACCCCCCCTGTAAAGCATGTTAAACAAGGCTTCATACGACGTAGTCACCACTGCCTCAGCCATGACCGTCACATTCAGAGTTTGGGGAAAGAACTGCCAATGGAGATAAAGCAGTTGAGATGCAAAATAGTAAACTCTTAGCCCTTGTACACACGGTTGGACATTCTGACAACCAAATCCGTTGGATTTTGTCCGAAACTGTTGCATACACATGGTCGGACAAAGTTGTCTGAAAATCCAATCGTTCAGAACGTGGTGACGTTATTTTGTTACGATGGGACTATGTTCAGGCTAGTAGCCAATAGCTTTGGTCTAGGAATTTGATCTGAGCATGCGTGGCAATTTGTCCGATCGGAATTCTCTACAAACGATCGGACAAAGTCCGATCGGATCATGTTGTTGGAAAATTTTATAGCCCTGTTCTAAAACTTTGTTGGTCGGATATTCCGACGGAAACAGTCCGATGGAGCCCACACACGGTCGGATTATCCGACAACATGGTCCGATCGGACATTTTCCGTCGGAATGTCCGACCGTATGTACAAGGGTTTAGATCTGGCATCGCGGCCTTGTATAGTTTAGGAGGGGGGGGCACACCCTCGCTGTTACTTTTACTTTAGTTGAATTTATACAGATTTTATTTTTTATCTTTGTTTTGCAAACTTTTTTTATATTTCAAAGCATTCCAGGAGCACTAGTGGTTATTTAAAGGGATGGCACAACTTGCCTTGCAGCTCCCTTTGTCTGATAGAAATTCTTTAGTTCTGAACATAATAAACAAAATGAAATTATATTCAAAACCACTATATTCTTTTTTTTTTTTTTATGTTCAATGTTATACAGCTTAAGCCGCGTACACACGGGCGGACTGTCTGTCCAACTTAGTCCGCCTGGGCTTCGGCGGACTTTTTCAGCGTGCAGTCTGGAGGACTAAGTATTTCGGAATTTCCGTAATATTGTCCGTCAGACTTTAGTTTCAGCGGACAATACGCTCGTGAGTAGGCTAGTTGGACGGACTAAGTATGGCGCATGCTCAGAAAGGATTTACACGGCGGAAGGTTGCATTGCTGTGTATTGGACGTCCTATTTCTAGTCCCGTCGTACGTGCTGTACACCTCATCGCGCAAGCTTTCAACGGACTGTTTGTTCATCGCGTGTGGTCAAGTCCGTTCATTCGAAAGTAGGACGGACTGTCCGTCGGATTGTCTGACGGACTAAGTTGGCCATACAGTCCGCCCGTGTGTACGCGGCTTATGAAGCGTTGTGTCTGGCAGGACAGGAGAGCTGACTCTTCTCTGCTGCAGAATATATAACACAGATTTTATCCCTCCCTCAGCCAGTGTTTGGGGAGTGAAAAGAGAAGCTGTCACTCTGCTGTCTACTCTTATCAGCATGTTCCTTGGTAGCACTGCAGCATAACTAATTGGCTAATTGTGCTGCCTCTCCCTTCCCCAGCCTGAGCTCTGCTGCAATGAGAATTGCAAGCTGATACCGGATCAAAATTAGGAACTTAGCCTGCGTGCATATCTGTATCTTTGCCTGGAGATCAGCTTTAAAGCTAGTATTGGGCTTTATCTCCTGTTCGTGATCATTCTTGTTAATGTGATTATAGTTTTTCTGTGTTTAGATATGGATCCATCTTCTCAATTTGAATTCTGACTTTCACTACTAAAGTATCTAAGGTTAATGGCCCATTTAATCAGTCTTCCAAGCTACAGTATGTTTTATTGTTCTGTACTCAGCACATAAGTTAAAAAGTTACAGTGAAAAATATACAACCTTGATTCTGTCCTTGTTGCCTGTCTATCCTTGTTGCTCATTAAGAAAATACATGCCCTGTCTGACTGCATCTTCAGATATAGTCTTTGCACCAACATACAGTATAAACATTCTCTAAAGTATAAGTAAAGGCCAAACCTTTTTTAGCTTTGGTTAGGGTGGAGAGGTATTAGAACCCCGGTCAGGTTTTATTGCTGTCTGTGTTCCCATTGAGGGGATTCATATTTGTCCTGTCCACCTTTATCACTGAGTGTGTATATAAAAGAATACGACCAATTTTGGGTCATCACCAGAACAGGAATAGAGGGAAATTTTTCAATGGGCACACTTGTTCTTGTGTGACCCCAGTGACAATCGGGGATTCTCACATTTTGAAGGGAATTCCTCTCAATTCCTGTTTTGGCTCTGGGATAGGAAGTAAAGGGAAATATCCCCAATGGAACAAAAAAAAAAAACGACAGGGGTTATAACCCTCACACTCAAAGTTTTGCTCTTAGTTCTTTCATCTTCAAGCCTATACTCTACCTCAATCCTTACTCTCTGGTCACTACTTCTCGTTTACTCTTTTATAAGTTCTTTCAGAAACCCTTCAATATGTTATGTGTCCACTAGGGATGAGCCGAACACCCCCCCGGTTCGGTTCGCACCAGAACTTTCGAACGGACCCCGCGTTCGAAACGAACGTTAGAACCCCATTGAAGTCTATGGGACTCGAACGTTCGAAATGGAAAGTGCTAATTTTAACGGCTAATATGCAAGATACTATCCTAAAAAGGGTTTGGGGACCTGACTCCTGCCTCAGGGGACATGGGTCAATGCAAAAAAAGGTTTTAAAAACGGCCGTTTTGGCGGGAGCACTGATTTTAATGACGATTAAAGTGAAAAAAAAAAGTTAAATATTCCTTTAAATATGGTGCCTGGGGGGTGTCTGTAGTATGCCTGTGAAGTGCCACTTGTTTCCCGTGTTTAGAACAGTCCCTGCACAAAATGACATTAAACGGAAATAACACCATTTAAAACTGCTTGCGGTTTTAATGTTATATCTGGTTCCTGCAATATGGTTGAAAATCATTGAGAAAAATGGCATGGGTATCCCTCCCTGCCCATTACCAGCCTATTTGGGTCTTGTACGCATATTAAGGGGAACCCCGTACCCATATTAAAAAAAGGAAATGCGTGTGGCCCCCAGGCCCTATATACTCAGAACAGCAGTATACAGGCGGTGCAAACAAGACAGGGACTGTGTAGGTTTGTTGTGTTAAGTTGAATCTGTTTGCAATTTTCAACTGGTACATTTTTAAAGTGTAGCTCCAGTCAAAAAAATTATTTTAAGCTTTTTGGAAAACATAGGGAAGGGTTATCACCCCTGTATAATTTGTTTTGTCGTCCATCTTTTTTCATCTCACTTGCTGCTGTCTGATGTTTGTAAGTTGGATGTTTGAAAGTAGGGGCCTGCCCTATATGCTCTGCAGAAATGGCGGAACAAGGTGTTGGTTTTGCCACAACATTGTAAGCCCTCAAAGTGACTCTTGGTGGGCGCTGGAGCGCCCTGCTGTGAACGATTATATCAAGAATTGTAATTACATGCCATTGTTGAACAGTGGTAGAAAAATTGACCTTTGGTGGTTGTGGTGCTGGTGCCACAACACTATAAGTCCTCACCGTTACTCTGGGTGGGCACAGGAAGGGGCCCTCCTGTGAAATATTATATCAAGAATTGTAATTACATGTCCCTGTTAAACAGGGGCAGAAAAATTGGGCCTTAGGCACTGGTGCCATCACACTGCAACCTCTGCCATATACTCTAGTTTTATTGCAGGAATTAGCCCTGCTGCAAAGCATTGCATCAAAAATCGTACTTAAACGCCCCTGTTAATCAGGGGCAGAAAAATTGGGCTGCTGGCATCACCCAGAACCAAAAATGTTCTTCCAACATATCAGCGGAGGAGGAAGAGGATAGACAATCAACATAACAGGACAGTCACTCAGCATCAGCATAGGCAGTCTTGAAGGGATGTGGTATTTCAAAAAAAATTATTCTGTTACATCAGCTTCAGGTGCTTGGTAGCTGTGGGTGATCCAAGACTGATTCATCTTGATGAAGGTCAGTCGATCAACTGATTCGGTGGACAGGCGCACCCTGTGATCGGTAACAAAGCCACCAGCAGCACTGAAGGTGCGTTCCGAAAGAACGCTGGATGCAGGACAGGCCAGTAGCTCAATTGCATACTGTGCAAGCTCTGGCCAGTGATCCATCCTCAAGACCCAGTAAGCCAGAGGATTTTCGGTGGGAAAGGTGTCCAAGTCTGACCTTGCCCCTAGGTATTCCTGCACCATGTAAATTAGACGCTGGCGATGGGTGCTGGAACCAATCATACCTTGGGGCTGCGGACTAAAAAATTGTCTGAAAGCATCAGTCAGGCGGCCACCTTCTCCACCGCTCCTTCTGACTGATGCCTCAGCAACACGTTGTCCAGGACCAGGAGTTTGTGACCTCCCAGTCTCTGGGAACGCGTTGCACAGAGCTTTCTGCAAGGCCTCCCGGAGATGTCTCATCCTCTGCTCCCTCTGCGATGGCAAGATAAGGTCGGCAACCTTACCCTTGTACCGTGGATCAAGGAGAGTGGCCAGCCAGTAATGGTCCCTCTCCTTGATCCGAAGAATACGAGGATCCTTCCGCAGGCTTTGCAGGATCAGGGAGGCCATGCAGCGTAGGTTAGCTGAGGCATTCGGTCCGGAGTCCTCTGGGTCACTAAGGACAACATGATCCGCAGCTACCTCCTCCCAGCTACGTACAAGTCCACGTGTTTCTTGGGACTGTAAATCATCCCTACAAGACTGCTGCTGCTGATGCTGATGCTGAGTGCCAGCCTCCACCTCCATGCTGACACAATCATCCTCCTCCTCCTCTTCCTCCTCCTCACCCTCTTCCTGTGTGATGGGTGGCACAGCAGGAACACTGTCTGGATAAAGGGGGCCTTGAGAGGCAAGGAAGTCCTCCTCTTCCTGCCTCTGTTCTGCCTCAAGTGCCCTGTCCATTATTCCACGCAGCGTATGCTCCAAGAGGTGGACAAGAGGTACAGTGTCACTGATGCATGCACTGTCACTGCTCACCATCCTTGTGGCCTCCTAAAACGGTGACAGGACAGTGCATGCATCCCTGATCATGCCCCACTGGCGTGGTGAGAAAAAACCAAGCTCCCCTGACCCTGTCCTGGTGCCGTAGTCGCACAGGTACTCATTGATGGCCCTCTGCTGCGTGTGCAGCCGCTGCAGCATGGCCAATGTTGAGTTCCATCTGGTGGGCATGTCACATATAAGGCGGTTCTTGGGCAGGTTCAACTCCTTTTGGAGCTCAGCCAGCCGAGCACAGGCATTAAATGATCGACGGAAATGCACACAGACTTTCCTGGCCTGCTTCAGGACATCATGTAAGCCGGGGTACCTGCCCAAGAACCGCTGCACCACCAGGTTAAGGACGTGAGCTACACAGGGCACATGGGTCAGTTGTCCCTGTCGGAGGGCGGAGAGGAGGTTGATGCCATTGTCGCAAACCACCATTCCTGGCTTAAGCTGGCATGGCGTCAACCACCTCTCGGCCTGCCCCTGCAGAGCTGACAAAACATCCGCCCCAGTGTGGCTCCTGTCCCCCAAACAAACCAGCGAAAGCACGGCATGGCATCGTTTTGCCTGCGTACTTGCGTAGCCCCTGGAACGCCTACAGAGCACCGCTGGTTCTGAGGACAGAGCACCAGAAGAGGCCATGGAGGAAGAAGAAGAGGAGGGGGTGGAGGAGAGAGGTGTGTCACAACCAATAGTAGCATTTTGGAAGCGTGGTGGCGGAACAACCTCCAACACTACTGCACCTTGTCCTGCATCCTTCCCAGCAGCCAGAAGAGTGACCCAATGGGCCGTGAAAGACAGGTAACGTCCCTGTCCATGCCTGCTGGACCATGAGTCAGCGGTAATATGCACCTTACCGCTGACTGCCCTGTCCAGCGAGGCAAGGACATTGCCTTCCACATGCCGGTAGAGAGCCGGAATCGCCTTCCGTGAGAAAAAGTGGCGTTTGGGGACCTGCCACTGAGGAACCGCACATTGTACAAACTCACGGAAGGGGGCCGAGTCTACCAACTGAAAAGGCAGCAGTTGAAGTGCTAGCAATTTAGCCAAGCTAGCATTCAACCGCTGGGCATGTGGATGGCTGGGAGTAAATTTCTTCCGCCGGTCCAGCAGCTGGGGCAGGGACATTTGCCTGCTATAATCGGATGTGGATGTACCGCTAGCAGAGTTCCCGGAAGCACTTGGCTGTGACACACCTAATTCTACACCTTCATTCCTCTCAGAGCAGGTTTCAGAGAGGACTGAAGGTCTAGTGGGGTTGGAGATGCCAGCTGATGAGGAGCAAGGAGAGGTCCGCTTTGTTCTTTGGTGTGGGTCTTTGAGGTACGCTTGCCAACGAGCTGCATGGCAGGTCAACATATGTCTGGTCAAGCATGTGGTGCCCAAGCGGCTGATGTTTTGGCCACGTGAGATACGCTTGAGACATATGTTGCAAATAGCAGCGGTGCGATCTGATGCACTCGTCTCAAAAAAGGCCCACACCAAAGAACTTTTAGAATAACGCGCAGAGGAAGCGCTCTGCGCAGGCGGAGCTCTGCGGTGTGATTCAGTCGGTGTGCTGCCCCTAAGCTGGCCCCCGGAGGGCATCCTGCCTCGTTGGACATGTGCCTCCTCCTCCTCCTCCTCCTCCCTCCTTCCAGGCACCCACGTGGAGTTAGTGCCCTCATCATCCCCTCCCTCTTCATCGCTGTAGCAAACCTGGCAGTATGCTGCAGCTTGTGGAACATGACTGCCAGATTGCTGTGCTTCTTGAGCATCCTCTCTCTCTGCGCTCACGCTACTGCCTTCCTCTAGCTGAGTGTCATCATCAGAGCCCACCAAACACTGGGCATCCTCCTGGAGCATGTACCCAACACTGTGCTCAAAGAGTTCAGGAGACTCCTCAGGAGGACGTGGTGGGTCTAGGGAAGGAGTCACTGATGATGACATTGAGAGGAGGGAAGACGATGCGTTGGCAGCTGCTTTGCTACTACCCTGAGACTGGGTTAGAGAGGATGAGGAGGATGAAGAGGGCTTGGTCATCCACTCTACCAAGTCGTTGGCATGTTGCGGTTCAACATGTCCAGCTGCCGAAAAGAAGGACAAGCATGTCCCATGGCCACGTGCTGATGACAATGCACCGCGTCCACGACCAGCACTGTTGTCTCTAGACACAGAGCCTGCTTGCCCTCTTTTATCGGCTTGCGCCTGTCTGCCTCTCCTTGCTGGCCTTCCAGACATGGTAATGGCCTGAAGGGAGTTGGGTAAAACAGTAGTTGGGTAGTTTATATTGTGCTGGAGGCACACAACACCCACTAACTCCTGCAGATGCCTTTTTTATAGAACAGCAGAGTTAAAGGGGGCTGGCACTACTGACTGCAAGCTCTATTATTAAAGATGGACCACTAGCTATATAGGTGAGGTGAATATCACGGTGTATACTGCGGTCAGGGCACGCAGAAAATAACCAGAAAACAGCAGAGTTAAAGGGGTATATACAGATGTATACTGTGCTGTGCTGTGCTGGAAGCACACACAACTTCCAATAACTCCTGCAGATGGCAATTGGGCTCAAATAGAGAAAAGCTATGTAGGTGGATATAGTGGTATGTACTGGGTACAGAGCACGCAGACAGCACGCACTATCTCCTAACACTACTGACTGCAAGCTCTATTATTAAAGCTAGATCACTAGCTATATAGGTGAGGTGAATATAGTGGTGTATACTGCGGTCAGGGCACAGACAGTAACCACTACACAAGAGCAAGATAGGAAATCAGCCAAAAACGATTGGTGTGTAACTGTGTTGAAGGTACACAGAACACCCACTGCTTCAGATGCTAACACACTACACGAGGCCGCCTCAAAGGCGGCCTTATATAGTGTGGGGCGTGCACTACACAGCCTGAGCTATGATTGGCCACAGGCAGGATGCCTGTGGCCAACCATGGCTCTCCTCGCTGCTGGCGCTGCGATTGGCCAAGCATGTGGGGTCACAGTGCATGCTTGGCCAATCATGAGCCAGCAATGCACTGCGCCATCGCAGTGCATTGTGGGCCACACGAATTTTGCCGCGAACGGCCCAAACGTTCGGAATTCGGCGAACGCCCGAACGTCCAATGTTCGAGTCGAACGTATGTTCGACTCGAACACGAAGCTCATCCCTAGTGTCCACTATCCCTCCCTGTTTTAAAGGCATTGTAAAGGTATAAGGTTTTTTAACTTAATGCATTCTACACATTAAGATTAAAAAAACTTCTGTGTGTAGCAGCCCCCCCCCCCCCCCCCGCCGATTACCTACCTGAGCCCCTTCTCTCTCCAGCGATATCCACAACCCCCTCAGCCATCCAGGACTTTCCCCCTGATTGCCTAAGACAGAGCAGCGGTGCCATTGGCTCCCATGGCTGTCAAAGTCAGTCAGCCAATCATGGGGGAGAGGGGGCGGGGCCAGGTTGGGCTCCGTGTCTGAATAGATACACGGAGCTCTGACTCGGCTTGGGTGCCTCCTGTAGCAAGCTGGTGGCTGAGGGGCACTCAAAGAAGGGAGGGGCTAGGAGCAGCAAAGAGGGACCAAAGAAGAGGAGGATCCGGGCTGCTCTGTGCAAAACCAACTGCACAGAGAAGTTTTCAGCTTTCGGTGCTCTCACATTTTGAATGACAATTACTCAGTCATGCAACACTGGACCTATATGAAATTTTTGTCCTTTTTTTCACACAAATGGAGCTTTCTTTTGGTGGTATTTAATCACCGCTGGGTTTTTTATTTTTTGTGCTATAAAAGAAAAAATACAGAAAATTCTGTAAAAAAATGAATTTTTCTTCATTTCTGTTATAAAATTTAGCAGATTAGTAATTTTTTTTTCATAAATTTTGGCCAAAATTTATACTACTACATATCTTTGGTAAAAATAAGTACAAATTGGTGGATATTATTTGGTCTTTGTGAAAGTTATAGAGTCCACAAGCTATGGTGCCAATATCTGAAAATTGATCACACCTGAAGGACTGACGGCCTATTTCAATTCTTGAGACCCTAACATGCCAGAAAAGTACAAATACCCCCCAAATGACCCCTTTTTGGAAAGAAGACATTCCAAGGTATTTAGTAAGAGGCATGATGAGTTTTTTGAAGTTGTCATTTTTTCCCACAATTCTTTGCAAAATCAAGATTTTTTTTTACTTTTTTTTTTTTTTTTTCACAAAATTGTCATATTATCAGTTTATTTCTCACACAGCATATGCATACCACAAATTACACCCCAAAACACATTCTGCTATTACTCCCGAGTACGGCGATACCACATGTGTGAGACTTTTACACAGTGCGGCCACATACAGAGGCCCAACATGCAGGGAGCGCCATCAGGCGTTCTGGAGCACCCAGGACAATTCTGACATTTCTGACATTTCTCTCCTACATGTAAAAATCATCATTTATTTGCTAGAAAATTACATCGAATCCCAAAACATTATATATGTTTTTTTAGCAAACACCCTGGAGAATACAATGGTGGTCATTGCAACTTTTTATCTCGCACGGTATTTGCGCAGCAATTTTTCGAATGCTTTTTTTTGGAAAAAAAACAATTTTGTGCTTAAAAAAAAAAAACACAGTAAAGTTAGCCCAATTTTTGCATAATGTGAAAGATGAAGTTACACTGAGTAAATCGATACCTAACATGTCACTCTTCAAAATTGCACAGGCTCGTGGAATGGCGCCAAACGTCGCTACTTAAAAATCCCCATAGGCGACGATTAATTTTTTTTTTACTGGTTATATGTTTTGAGTTACAGAGGAGGTCTAGGGCTAGAATTATTGCTCTCACTCTAACGTTCGCAGCGATACCTCACATGTGTGGTTTGAACACCGTTTTCATATGTGGGCGGGACTTACGTATGCGTTCGCTTCTGCATGCGAGCACATGGGGACAAGGGCGCTTTAAAAAAAAAAAAAAAAATGTATTGTTCATTTTACTTTATTTATTTTAGTTTGACATTTTTTTCCCCAAAAATAATTTTTTTGATCACTTTTATTCCTATTACTTCCTTATTACTATTACGTCCGTGTGATCCCACCATCGTTCCTGACGGACCGCCTTCTGGACTGGTCATCGTACCAGAGTCACGCGACACCCCCGTACCCGTTGGGCCTCCCCGCTGGCGTCCAGCTAGCAAAAACAACGCCGAGCAATGTCCGGGGTCTTCACCCGCTATGATGCCCGCCAAGATCGCAAACGCCTGCAACCAAGTCGCAAACGTCCGCGGTCGCAGCCCGCAATGCCTCTCATCCTCATCATCTTCCCGGCGTCAGTGGGCTTGACCCCACCTAAGCCGAATTTCTCTCACGGGAGGAGTGAGAATATCTCCCCATACTCACCGCCAGTAATCCTCTCCCGGACCTCCGGTTCCCGGAGCGCTCCCAGCGGGCCCTCGAAGCAAACGAACCTCCTCCTTTTGCCCCATCCCCAATCCTAACCATGTCCGACCGGCCAGACACCACCTCCGCCACCTTGTCGCCCCCGGACCCAGTATTGGTGGTGCGGGCCCCGGCACAGTCGGGCCAGTCCGCTCCACCAGCTGTTCCCTCCCATTCCCACTCACCGGCATCGCCGGCACCGTAGACATTGTGGACATACCCTGAACCACCCCCAGCAACCCCTGCAAAGCAACAGTAAAGACAATATGCACTGACTTACCGTGCCGACCAGGAACAGGCCCCACCGCTGCGCTGCCGCTCTCCACCCTGGATCCGCACCTCTTCATCTGTGGGCAGCTCTCCTGCCGACCGCTCCGCCACGTCCTTCCTCCCCTGGGAAGGGAGCCCCCCAGGGCGACCCCCCCCAGAGGCCGTATCGCTCCGACGGCGGGATAGTTGCTCCTCCGCAGGGGCCCCACCCCCGTTGTGTCCCAGACTTGGGGCGCCCCCCACATGGCCCTCGACTCCTCGAGTCCGCTGCTGGGCACAGCCCCCCCACCTGCAAGTTCGTGACCCCTCCCCCCGACGACCGCGCGACCCGTGCACTGTCCTCTGCCCCCCGCCCCCCCCCCTCCGCCCCCCGCTCATGCAGGGGCCCTCCCTGGGCACCCCCACGCGACTGGCTGCCGGGGAACCGGCACCCCCGAGGCCCGTGGCCCCGCTCCTCGGGTTGGGCCGGCGGCGTGTCGACCGCCCTGTGCCCCGACATTCCCGCTGCCTCCGCTCGGCTGGGGGGACCGACCTGTCCCCCATCAGGCTCCTATCCTCCTGAGGTGGCCGAGGGGCGGGGCCCGGCGAAAAGCGAGCCGGCGGCCGAGACCGCCGGGGCCCGCTGCACAGGCACCCCGTCGCCACCCGCATCTGTGTCATCCCTCATTATGTCTTCCACTTGCCTGGCCATCCACGCCGTCCCCCGCACCTCCGCCTCCATCTGCAGCTTCGTGCCATGATGCGTGGAGGAGCAGTGAGAAAAGCTGCCTCCTCCGCTGAGTTCCCTCGTGGACTGGTGCCCGCTCTAGCTCCGCCCCCCTTTTATACCGCTCCACCCCTTCTTCTATTTTCTACCTGCCACTCCCTCTTCTATCTTCCTGGTTCCTTGGGCACCAGGTCATGCCCGCCCCTCCATTACCCCTCCCCTTGGGGCGGATCATTACGGGGCTCCCTCATCATGTGAACGAAAGTGCTCTCACCCAGCTGGCATTTATGACATATGGGAGAATCTCTCTTTTGTATATGGAATAAGCATACAGGGGTATAGTATATATCAGTGGTCACCAACCTTGTCCTCAGGGCCCACTAACAGGCCAGGTTTGCAAGATAACTGAAATATATCACAGGTGATATCATTTACTGCTCAGTGATATTTTTATTTTATTATCTTAAAAAGGTTTAAAATATGAACTTAAAATGGAACTAATCCCTCAGTGATCTCCTAACAAGATGAGTACGCCTATGGTGCTGGGTTGCATGGCACCCACGTGTAGTGTGAGTGTCTGGGGATATAGCTCCCTAAGGGGGTAACTGTAGCAATCCTAATATTATAAACATACATTCAATTAAGGCAAAGAACAAGTAGATAAGCTATACAAACATTAATGTGGGCATACATTCCTATGTAATGAGGACCAAATGTGTACCTAGTGCAGACAAGTCCAAGGAAGGCACTGTGATTTGTCTTGGGAGCTGTGCTCTTTAGGTTGGGTTGCTCACGTATGTGAGTATTCAGAAACCAACATCGGGGTAAAAAAGGTTGTTGGATGACAGTGTGCAGCAGCCTTCGGTATATCAATAGATTAGATGCCCTGTGCCTCCCTCAGTTGTCTATTCTATGAGCCCTGTGTTGGGGCTTGTAGAAGAGCCAAAGTAAAAGTGATAATGGCAGCAAGCTCCACATAATGACCAGTCGTTAAGTACCAAGTGTTACCCTCTGGACGATATCAGGTGTAATAGTCCACACAATCTCATTGATGATGTTTGCCTTTCGTCTCTTACTACTAGGGGTACTTATATTTCTGTGTTCAACTCCTAAAATGTTTCCAGCGTGTCTTCCTTGTCCAGTCTGGTAGCCTGGGTCCATAGGGTTACAATTGATCGTAGCTCATGAGACAGTTCAGTAGTGATCTGATCACTCCTTACAGAGTCTAGTTAATGAGGGTTCTACAGTTTCACTGCTTTCTATGCAGGCATGGGGTAGTAGATTGGTGCCCTCATAGATTGTTTCTTCAGGCATATCCACAATGGACATGTTTTGACATAGTGCCTGCTCTTGGGCTTAGGGTGTGCTGCGAAGCTTAAGCTACTGCGGGTCCTAAGAAGTACAATAGGAGGTTCTGGCTATCTTTTCTGGGTGAGAGTGTGGCTGTAGGAAGCGCACGCGGTGGTCGAATGAGGCTATGGGGCTTCCATTCCTCAAGGGTCCGGCGGCTTGATGTGGAGAGGAGGGCGGATGAGGGCGTTGGCGGTGGCTTTTGCTGAGGTTGCCAGCTTCAATGGCATCATCCATGGAGGTTGCTCTGCGTATCGGCGGGAGGCAAAAGTCTGGCAGCTCGACAATCGGGATGCTGAGAGTGGTACAGAAGTGTTCTAGATTCTCAGGGACTCTGAGATTTGCTGTGTGACCATTTATGGAAGTTGATAGGCAAAAGGGGAACTTCCATCTGTAGACAATTGCTTTTGCTTTCAGCACGTCTAGCAAGGGTCTCAGCTCCCTTCTCCTCTGCATGTTATATTGGAGAGATCCTGGAAGATTTTTCTTGCCCCTTGGTATGTGAAGCGAATTTGTTCCCTGGCCTACCTCAAAATCTCTTCTTTGAGGATAAAATCTGTGAGGCAAAAGATCACATCCCTCGGGCGATCTGTATCTCTACCCTGTGCATGCGTTCCATCGCAACTTCTGTATCGGGGGCTCTTTCCAGCAAATCATTGAACAGCGCTGTGATCACCTGGGGGAGCTGGTTTGCATCTATGGATTCGGGGAGGCCTCTTACCCGAAGGTTGCGGCGTCTCCCACGACTGTCCAGGTCATCCATGTGTCTATTAATTTCCCTTAGGTGGATTGCATGTGATTCAGTAACTTGCTGTATTCCGCAGATCGAGGTGTCATTGCAGGCTTGCGTCTCCTCCACCTCCTCCACTCTCAATGCAATGGCTTGTATGTCCAAGCGCAAGTCTGCTATGGCTTCCGCAATCGTCACTGACAGTGTGGTTTTAATGTCTGCCGCTACCGCTCAGAGATCAGCCATGCTCAGAGCGGATGTCGACGGGCTTTGGCTTCGGGTCCGGGGGGGCTCTTACTTGAGGATCGGGACTCGTAGGCTGAGGCCTTGTGTCGGGCGCTCCTTCTCTGGATCTCATCCGGAAGATCTCTGGGATTTGGCAGGTCAGCTGCGAGGTTTGGCTCCTGGGAGACCTCGATCTAGTTGCCGAGGGGCTTCAGGGAGAGCTCTCCATATGTCTACTCGAGTGTTGGTGGTTGTAGGCAGCTTGCTAAACCTCGGGGAACCGGAGCATAGAATTCAAGCGTCCATCATGGAACAGAGCCAAGCCACGCCCCTCTTACTGCTCAGTGATTTCAGTATTCTAGTCTGCATCTCCCCAAGGTAACACATAAAACCTGGCCTGTTAGTGGGCCCTGAGGACGGGGTTGATGATCACTGGTATATCTGATGTAGATGTAGCACTGACCCCGAAAGGGGTGGCTGGTTTTGTTGGGCTTACCGTTACCTTCTTGGCCTCGTGTGCCTCTAGGGGTTTCCCGAGGTAGATGGCCCAAAGAATTGTAGAAACTGACACTGCACCTGCTTTTGGGATTTTTATTTGCAAAACAGGTAGACAAAACACAGTCTCTTAAAGAAGGTTAGAGGGTTTAGGTAGAAAGTTTAGGTACTCTTGGAACTGCTCGAGATAGGAAGTCTCTCACTATAGAAATCCAGAGAATGGCCACACACAACTGGATTCTCACAGCTACCGGATAGACCTCCTCTCACTAGGCCTAACAGCCAATAAAGTGTTCGAATAAAGCAAAGCCTCTGCCACAGACCTGCATGTAGAAAGTTTGAACAAAGTCTCTGTCTCAGACAGACTTGTTGTAACTGAAGGATGTAGACAAATTTAGAGAGCCCTCATACGGTATCAGTATCTTGCAGCCGATCCGGCGATATCGTACGAGTGTAGATTCACTTGATGTCTTTCAACTAAGCCTCCAGGCTCTTTCTGAGAAGCCAGCTCCATGCGTGTCCCTCTCCCAAAAAGTCCTCCCCTGGTTGCTTCTTCAGTTGCTGAGCCTCTCCACAGATGAGACGGCATCTGACCACCTTTGAATCCTCCTTCCAGTTACTTTGCCTCGGGCTAGCCAGCTCCGAGACTCAGAATTGGATGGATCCGCACCCTAGGCCATGAGGGCCATGGCGGCTGGTCAGGGAGACCAAGACCAAGCAGACCTAAAGATCTTCTGGACCAGAACCCAGAATCATGTGATGTCAGTACCTTAAGTACCCTCTCCCAGAATGCACAGCAAGATGACACTCTCACTGGGCTGGTTCTGAGGTTAGAATGGCACTCAATGCTCCTAGCTAAACTGCATTCTCACACTTGCCAGAAGTGACAGCGACACCTGTGGCCAAGCAGAACCCAGTGCAATCCAACCAAACTGGTACTGAAACCATAATTTGGTATAATTAAGCCCAAAACCAAACTGCGGTTTTAGGGATTTTAAATAGAAAAAAAACACAAAGCGCATGCTCTTCAGGAGCCAGCACTACATAGATATCCTAGTTGGATCATCCAATTTGTAGAGGCAATAACCTTGGTCAGATACATAACATGCACCTCACTTCACATCTCGTCTGACAACTCTGGTGCAATAGCCATCCAACAAGCCCTAGCAAGTCCAACCAATTGTGAATCCCCAGAACCCATAGCCACACAGTATCTGGAGACCAGCTTAGAAGGACCTGGATCTAATAAAACTGCCTCCAGTTTGGTATTTTGAAGCTGAACAACACCGCCCCCAAACTGGGCCAATGCGGCATGGCGTAACTGCATATTTAAACTGCCAAGTCCGCGGGACCCCATAAATCCTACAGAGCAGCTCAAAAGTGCAGAAATTCCCATCCAGAAGCAGCTTATATGCCTACTTAAACCCATAAGGGGCCCACAGGGTACCATCTTTCAACGTAAAAAATTCCCCCAAAGATGGGTAACACCACAGAGGGTTATTAGGGGATCCAGACAAGGACACATTCCCTAGACCAGTGATGGTGAACCTTAGCACTCCAGATGTTTTGGAACTACATTTCCCATGATGCTCACACTGCACTCTGCAGTGTAATTGATTATCATGGTAAATGTAGTTCCAAAACATCTGGGGTGCCAAGGTTTACCATGACTGCCCATACGAAAAATCTTCCCCAGTAAGGACATAAACACCCCCAACTTCTCTCCCTGGGACCCCCCCTGTAAAGCATGTTAAACAAGGCTTCATACGACGTAGTCACCACTGCCTCAGCCATGACCGTCACATTCAGAGTTTGGGGAAAGAACTGCCAATGGAGATAAAGCAGTTGAGATGCAAAATAGTAAACTCTTAGCCCTTGTACACACGGTTGGACATTCTGACAACCAAATCCGTTGGATTTTGTCCGAAACTGTTGCATACACATGGTCGGACAAAGTTGTCTGAAAATCCAATCGTTCAGAACGTGGTGACGTTATTTTGTTACGATGGGACTATGTTCAGGCTAGTAGCCAATAGCTTTGGTCTAGGAATTTGATCTGAGCATGCGTGGCAATTTGTCCGATCGGAATTCTCTACAAACGATCGGACAAAGTCCGATCGGATCATGTTGTTGGAAAATTTTATAGCCCTGTTCTAAAACTTTGTTGGTCGGATATTCCGACGGAAACAGTCCGATGGAGCCCACACACGGTCGGATTATCCGACAACATGGTCCGATCGGACATTTTCCGTCGGAATGTCCGACCGTATGTACAAGGGTTTAGATCTGGCATCGCGGCCTTGTATAGTTTAGGAGGGGGGGGCACACCCTCGCTGTTACTTTTACTTTAGTTGAATTTATACAGATTTTATTTTTTATCTTTGTTTTGCAAACTTTTTTTATATTTCAAAGCATTCCAGGAGCACTAGTGGTTATTTAAAGGGATGGCACAACTTGCCTTGCAGCTCCCTTTGTCTGATAGAAATTCTTTAGTTCTGAACATAATAAACAAAATGAAATTATATTCAAAACCACTATATTCTTTTTTTTTTTTTTATGTTCAATGTTATACAGCTTAAGCTGCGTACACACGGGCGGACTGTCTGTCCAACTTAGTCCGCCTGGGCTTCGGCGGACTTTTTCAGCGTGCAGTCTGGAGGACTAAGTATTTCGGAATTTCCGTAATATTGTCCGTCAGACTTTAGTTTCAGCGGACAATACGCTCGTGAGTAGGCTAGTTGGACGGACTAAGTATGGCGCATGCTCAGAAAGGATTTACACGGCGGAAGGTTGCATTGCTGTGTATTGGACGTCCTATTTCTAGTCCCGTCGTACGTGCTGTACACCTCATCGCGCAAGCTTTCAACGGACTGTTTGTTCATCGCGTGTGGTCAAGTCCGTTCATTCGAAAGTAGGACGGACTGTCCGTCGGATTGTCTGACGGACTAAGTTGGCCATACAGTCCGCCCGTGTGTACGCGGCTTATGAAGCGTTGTGTCTGGCAGGACAGGAGAGCTGACTCTTCTCTGCTGCAGAATATATAACACAGATTTTATCCCTCCCTCAGCCAGTGTTTGGGGAGTGAAAAGAGAAGCTGTCACTCTGCTGTCTACTCTTATCAGCATGTTCCTTGGTAGCACTGCAGCATAACTAATTGGCTAATTGTGCTGCCTCTCCCTTCCCCAGCCTGAGCTCTGCTGCAATGAGAATTGCAAGCTGATACCGGATCAAAATGAGGAACTTAGCCTGCGTGCATATCTGTATCTTTGCCTGGAGATCAGCTTTAAAGCTAGTATTGGGCTTTATCTCCTGTTCGTGATCATTCTTGTTAATGTGATTATAGTTTTTCTGTGTTTAGATATGGATCCATCTTCTCAATTTGAATTCTGACTTTCACTACTAAAGTATCTAAGGTTAATGGCCCATTTAATCAGTCTTCCAAGCTACAGTATGTTTTATTGTTCTGTACTCAGCACATAAGTTAAAAAGTTACAGTGAAAAATATACAACCTTGATTCTGTCCTTGTTGCCTGTCTATCCTTGTTGCTCATTAAGAAAATACATGCCCTGTCTGACTGCATCTTCAGATATAGTCTTTGCACCAACATACAGTATAAACATTCTCTAAAGTATAAGTAAAGGCCAAACCTTTTTTAGCTTTGGTTAGGGTGGAGAGGTATTAGAACCCCGGTCAGGTTTTATTGCTGTCTGTGTTCCCATTGAGGGGATTCATATTTGTCCTGTCCACCTTTATCACTGAGTGTGTATATAAAAGAATACGACCAATTTTGGGTCATCACCAGAACAGGAATAGAGGGAAATTTTTCAATGGGCACACTTGTTCTTGTGTGACCCCAGTGACAATCGGGGATTCTCACATTTTGAAGGGAATTCCTCTCAATTCCTGTTTTGGCTCTGGGATAGGAAGTAAAGGGAAATATCCCCAATGGAACAAAAAAAAAAAACGACAGGGGTTATAACCCTCACACTCAAAGTTTTGCTCTTAGTTCTTTCATCTTCAAGCCTATACTCTACCTCAATCCTTACTCTCTGGTCACTACTTCTCGTTTACTCTTTTATAAGTTCTTTCAGAAACCCTTCAATATGTTATGTGTCCACTAGGGATGAGCCGAACACCCCCCCGGTTCGGTTCGCACCAGAACTTTCGAACGGACCCCGCGTTCGAAACGAACGTTAGAACCCCATTGAAGTCTATGGGACTCGAACGTTCGAAATGGAAAGTGCTAATTTTAACGGCTAATATGCAAGATACTATCCTAAAAAGGGTTTGGGGACCTGACTCCTGCCTCAGGGGACATGGGTCAATGCAAAAAAAGGTTTTAAAAACGGCCGTTTTGGCGGGAGCACTGATTTTAATGACGATTAAAGTGAAAAAAAAAAGTTAAATATTCCTTTAAATATGGTGCCTGGGGGGTGTCTGTAGTATGCCTGTGAAGTGCCACTTGTTTCCCGTGTTTAGAACAGTCCCTGCACAAAATGACATTAAACGGAAATAACACCATTTAAAACTGCTTGCGGTTTTAATGTTATATCTGGTTCCTGCAATATGGTTGAAAATCATTGAGAAAAATGGCATGGGTATCCCTCCCTGCCCATTACCAGCCTATTTGGGTCTTGTACGCATATTAAGGGGAACCCCGTACCCATATTAAAAAAAGGAAATGCGTGTGGCCCCCAGGCCCTATATACTCAGAACAGCAGTATACAGGCGGTGCAAACAAGACAGGGACTGTGTAGGTTTGTTGTGTTAAGTTGAATCTGTTTGCAATTTTCAACTGGTACATTTTTAAAGTGTAGCTCCAGTCAAAAAAATTATTTTAAGCTTTTTGGAAAACATAGGGAAGGGTTATCACCCCTGTATAATTTGTTTTGTCGTCCATCTTTTTTCATCTCACTTGCTGCTGTCTGATGTTTGTAAGTTGGATGTTTGAAAGTAGGGGCCTGCCCTATATGCTCTGCAGAAATGGCGGAACAAGGTGTTGGTTTTGCCACAACATTGTAAGCCCTCAAAGTGACTCTTGGTGGGCGCTGGAGCGCCCTGCTGTGAACGATTATATCAAGAATTGTAATTACATGCCATTGTTGAACAGTGGTAGAAAAATTGACCTTTGGTGGTTGTGGTGCTGGTGCCACAACACTATAAGTCCTCACCGTTACTCTGGGTGGGCACAGGAAGGGGCCCTCCTGTGAAATATTATATCAAGAATTGTAATTACATGTCCCTGTTAAACAGGGGCAGAAAAATTGGGCCTTAGGCACTGGTGCCATCACACTGCAACCTCTGCCATATACTCTAGTTTTATTGCAGGAATTAGCCCTGCTGCAAAGCATTGCATCAAAAATCGTACTTAAACGCCCCTGTTAATCAGGGGCAGAAAAATTGGGCTGCTGGCATCACCCAGAACCAAAAATGTTCTTCCAACATATCAGCGGAGGAGGAAGAGGATAGACAATCAACATAACAGGACAGTCACTCAGCATCAGCATAGGCAGTCTTGAAGGGATGTGGTATTTCAAAAAAAATTATTCTGTTACATCAGCTTCAGGTGCTTGGTAGCTGTGGGTGATCCAAGACTGATTCATCTTGATGAAGGTCAGTCGATCAACTGATTCGGTGGACAGGCGCACCCTGTGATCGGTAACAAAGCCACCAGCAGCACTGAAGGTGCGTTCCGAAAGAACGCTGGATGCAGGACAGGCCAGTAGCTCAATTGCATACTGTGCAAGCTCTGGCCAGTGATCCATCCTCAAGACCCAGTAAGCCAGAGGATTTTCGGTGGGAAAGGTGTCCAAGTCTGACCTTGCCCCTAGGTATTCCTGCACCATGTAAATTAGACGCTGGCGATGGGTGCTGGAACCAATCATACCTTGGGGCTGCGGACTAAAAAATTGTCTGAAAGCATCAGTCAGGCGGCCACCTTCTCCACCGCTCCTTCTGACTGATGCCTCAGCAACACGTTGTCCAGGACCAGGAGTTTGTGACCTCCCAGTCTCTGGGAACGCGTTGCACAGAGCTTTCTGCAAGGCCTCCCGGAGATGTCTCATCCTCTGCTCCCTCTGCGATGGCAAGATAAGGTCGGCAACCTTACCCTTGTACCGTGGATCAAGGAGAGTGGCCAGCCAGTAATGGTCCCTCTCCTTGATCCGAAGAATACGAGGATCCTTCCGCAGGCTTTGCAGGATCAGGGAGGCCATGCAGCGTAGGTTAGCTGAGGCATTCGGTCCGGAGTCCTCTGGGTCACTAAGGACAACATGATCCGCAGCTACCTCCTCCCAGCTACGTACAAGTCCACGTGTTTCTTGGGACTGTAAATCATCCCTACAAGACTGCTGCTGCTGATGCTGATGCTGAGTGCCAGCCTCCACCTCCATGCTGACACAATCATCCTCCTCCTCCTCTTCCTCCTCCTCACCCTCTTCCTGTGTGATGGGTGGCACAGCAGGAACACTGTCTGGATAAAGGGGGCCTTGAGAGGCAAGGAAGTCCTCCTCTTCCTGCCTCTGTTCTGCCTCAAGTGCCCTGTCCATTATTCCACGCAGCGTATGCTCCAAGAGGTGGACAAGAGGTACAGTGTCACTGATGCATGCACTGTCACTGCTCACCATCCTTGTGGCCTCCTAAAACGGTGACAGGACAGTGCATGCATCCCTGATCATGCCCCACTGGCGTGGTGAGAAAAAACCAAGCTCCCCTGACCCTGTCCTGGTGCCGTAGTCGCACAGGTACTCATTGATGGCCCTCTGCTGCGTGTGCAGCCGCTGCAGCATGGCCAATGTTGAGTTCCATCTGGTGGGCATGTCACATATAAGGCGGTTCTTGGGCAGGTTCAACTCCTTTTGGAGCTCAGCCAGCCGAGCACAGGCATTAAATGATCGACGGAAATGCACACAGACTTTCCTGGCCTGCTTCAGGACATCATGTAAGCCGGGGTACCTGCCCAAGAACCGCTGCACCACCAGGTTAAGGACGTGAGCTACACAGGGCACATGGGTCAGTTGTCCCTGTCGGAGGGCGGAGAGGAGGTTGATGCCATTGTCGCAAACCACCATTCCTGGCTTAAGCTGGCATGGCGTCAACCACCTCTCGGCCTGCCCCTGCAGAGCTGACAAAACATCCGCCCCAGTGTGGCTCCTGTCCCCCAAACAAACCAGCGAAAGCACGGCATGGCATCGTTTTGCCTGCGTACTTGCGTAGCCCCTGGAACGCCTACAGAGCACCGCTGGTTCTGAGGACAGAGCACCAGAAGAGGCCATGGAGGAAGAAGAAGAGGAGGGGGTGGAGGAGAGAGGTGTGTCACAAACAATAGTAGCATTTTGGAAGCGTGGTGGCGGAACAACCTCCAACACTACTGCACCTTGTCCTGCATCCTTCCCAGCAGCCAGAAGAGTGACCCAATGGGCCGTGAAAGACAGGTAACGTCCCTGTCCATGCCTGCTGGACCATGAGTCAGCGGTAATATGCACCTTACCGCTGACTGCCCTGTCCAGCGAGGCAAGGACATTGCCTTCCACATGCCGGTAGAGAGCCGGAATCGCCTTCCGTGAGAAAAAGTGGCGTTTGGGGACCTGCCACTGAGGAACCGCACATTGTACAAACTCACGGAAGGGGGCCGAGTCTACCAACTGAAAAGGCAGCAGTTGAAGTGCTAGCAATTTAGCCAAGCTAGCATTCAACCGCTGGGCATGTGGATGGCTGGGAGTAAATTTCTTCCGCCGGTCCAGCAGCTGGGGCAGGGACATTTGCCTGCTATAATCGGATGTGGATGTACCGCTAGCAGAGTTCCCGGAAGCACTTGGCTGTGACACACCTAATTCTACACCTTCATTCCTCTCAGAGCAGGTTTCAGAGAGGACTGAAGGTCTAGTGGGGTTGGAGATGCCAGCTGATGAGGAGCAAGGAGAGGTCCGCTTTGTTCTTTGGTGTGGGTCTTTGAGGTACGCTTGCCAACGAGCTGCATGGCAGGTCAACATATGTCTGGTCAAGCATGTGGTGCCCAAGCGGCTGATGTTTTGGCCACGTGAGATACGCTTGAGACATATGTTGCAAATAGCAGCGGTGCGATCTGATGCACTCGTCTCAAAAAAGGCCCACACCAAAGAACTTTTAGAATAACGCGCAGAGGAAGCGCTCTGCGCAGGCGGAGCTCTGCGGTGTGATTCAGTCGGTGTGCTGCCCCTAAGCTGGCCCCCGGAGGGCATCCTGCCTCGTTGGACATGTGCCTCCTCCTCCTCCTCCTCCTCCTCCTCCCTCCTTCCAGGCACCCACGTGGAGTTAGTGCCCTCATCATCCCCTCCCTCTTCATCGCTGTAGCAAACCTGGCAGTATGCTGCAGCTTGTGGAACATGACTGCCAGATTGCTGTGCTTCTTGAGCATCCTCTCTCTCTGCGCTCACGCTACTGCCTTCCTCTAGCTGAGTGTCATCATCAGAGCCCACCAAACACTGGGCATCCTCCTGGGGCATGTACCCAACACTGTGCTCAAAGAGTTCAGGAGACTCCTCAGGAGGACGTGGTGGGTCTAGGGAAGGAGTCACTGATGATGACATTGAGAGGAGGGAAGACGATGCGTTGGCAGCTGCTTTGCTACTACCCTGAGACTGGGTTAGAGAGGATGAGGAGGATGAAGAGGGCTTGGTCATCCACTCTACCAAGTCGTTGGCATGTTGCGGTTCAACATGTCCAGCTGCCGAAAAGAAGGACAAGCATGTCCCATGGCCACGTGCTGATGACAATGCACCGCGTCCACGACCAGCACTGTTGTCTCTAGACACAGAGCCTGCTTGCCCTCTTTTATCGGCTTGCGCCTGTCTGCCTCTCCTTGCTGGCCTTCCAGACATGGTAATGGCCTGAAGGGAGTTGGGTAAAACAGTAGTTGGGTAGTTTATATTGTGCTGGAGGCACACAACACCCACTAACTCCTGCAGATGCCTTTTTTATAGAACAGCAGAGTTAAAGGGGGCTGGCACTACTGACTGCAAGCTCTATTATTAAAGATGGACCACTAGCTATATAGGTGAGGTGAATATCACGGTGTATACTGCGGTCAGGGCACGCAGAAAATAACCAGAAAACAGCAGAGTTAAAGGGGTATATACAGATGTATACTGTGCTGTGCTGTGCTGGAAGCACACACAACTTCCAATAACTCCTGCAGATGGCAATTGGGCTCAAATAGAGAACAGCTATGTAGGTGGATATAGTGGTATGTACTGGGTACAGAGCACGCAGACAGCACGCACTATCTCCTAACACTACTGACTGCAAGCTCTATTATTAAAGCTAGATCACTAGCTATATAGGTGAGGTGAATATAGTGGTGTATACTGCGGTCAGGGCACAGACAGTAACCACTACACAAGAGCAAGATAGGAAATCAGCCAAAAACGATTGGTGTGTAACTGTGTTGAAGGTACACAGAACACCCACTGCTTCAGATGCTAACACACTACACGAGGCCGCCTCAAAGGCGGCCTTATATAGTGTGGGGCGTGCACTACACAGCCTGAGCTATGATTGGCCACAGGCAGGATGCCTGTGGCCAACCATGGCTCTCCTCGCTGCTGGCGCTGCGATTGGCCAAGCATGCGGGGTCACAGTGCATGCTTGGCCAATCATGAGCCAGCAATGCACTGCGCCATCGCAGTGCATTGTGGGCCACACGAATTTTGCCGCGAACGGCCCAAACGTTCGGAATTCGGCGAACGCCCGAACGTCCAATGTTCGAGTCGAACGTATGTTCGACTCGAACACGAAGCTCATCCCTAGTGTCCACTATCCCTCCCTGTTTTAAAGGCATTGTAAAGGTATAAGGTTTTTTAACTTAATGCATTCTACACATTAAGATTAAAAAAACTTCTGTGTGTAGCAGCCCTCCCCCCCCCCCCGCCGATTACCTACCTGAGCCCCTTCTCTCTCCAGCGATATCCACAACCCCCTCAGCCATCCAGGACTTTCCCCCTGATTGCCTAAGACAGAGCAGCGGTGCCATTGGCTCCCATGGCTGTCAAAGTCAGTCAGCCAATCATGGGGGAGAGGGGGCGGGGCCAGGTTGGGCTCCGTGTCTGAATAGATACACGGAGCTCTGACTCGGCTTGGGTGCCTCCTGTAGCAAGCTGGTGGCTGAGGGGCACTCAAAGAAGGGAGGGGCTAGGAGCAGCAAAGAGGGACCAAAGAAGAGGAGGATCCGGGCTGCTCTGTGCAAAACCAACTGCACAGAGAAGTTTTCAGCTTTCGGTGCTCTCACATTTTGAATGACAATTACTCAGTCATGCAACACTGGACCTATATGAAATTTTTGTCCTTTTTTTCACACAAATGGAGCTTTCTTTTGGTGGTATTTAATCACCGCTGGGTTTTTTATTTTTTGTGCTATAAAAGAAAAAATACAGAAAATTCTGTAAAAAAATGAATTTTTCTTCATTTCTGTTATAAAATTTAGCAGATTAGTAATTTTTTTTTCATAAATTTTGGCCAAAATTTATACTACTACATATCTTTGGTAAAAATAAGTACAAATTGGTGGATATTATTTGGTCTTTGTGAAAGTTATAGAGTCCACAAGCTATGGTGCCAATATCTGAAAATTGATCACACCTGAAGGACTGACGGCCTATTTCAATTCTTGAGACCCTAACATGCCAGAAAAGTACAAATACCCCCCAAATGACCCCTTTTTGGAAAGAAGACATTCCAAGGTATTTAGTAAGAGGCATGATGAGTTTTTTGAAGTTGTCATTTTTTCCCACAATTCTTTGCAAAATCAAGATTTTTTTTTACTTTTTTTTTTTTTTTTTCACAAAATTGTCATATTATCAGTTTATTTCTCACACAGCATATGCATACCACAAATTACACCCCAAAACACATTCTGCTATTACTCCCGAGTACGGCGATACCACATGTGTGAGACTTTTACACAGTGCGGCCACATACAGAGGCCCAACATGCAGGGAGCGCCATCAGGCGTTCTGGAGCACCCAGGACAATTCTGACATTTCTGACATTTCTCTCCTACATGTAAAAATCATCATTTATTTGCTAGAAAATTACATCGAATCCCAAAACATTATATATGTTTTTTTAGCAAACACCCTGGAGAATACAATGGTGGTCATTGCAACTTTTTATCTCGCACGGTATTTGCGCAGCAATTTTTCGAATGCTTTTTTTTGGAAAAAAAACAATTTTGTGCTTAAAAAAAAAAAACACAGTAAAGTTAGCCCAATTTTTGCATAATGTGAAAGATGAAGTTACACTGAGTAAATCGATACCTAACATGTCACTCTTCAAAATTGCACAGGCTCGTGGAATGGCGCCAAACGTCGCTACTTAAAAATCCCCATAGGCGACGATTAATTTTTTTTTTACTGGTTATATGTTTTGAGTTACAGAGGAGGTCTAGGGCTAGAATTATTGCTCTCACTCTAACGTTCGCAGCGATACCTCACATGTGTGGTTTGAACACCGTTTTCATATGTGGGCGGGACTTACGTATGCGTTCGCTTCTGCATGCGAGCACATGGGGACAAGGGCGCTTTAAAAAAAAAAAAAAAAATGTATTGTTCATTTTACTTTATTTATTTTAGTTTGACATTTTTTTCCCCAAAAATAATTTTTTTGATCACTTTTATTCCTATTACAAGGAATGTAAACTTTCCTTGTAATAGGAATATGGCATGACAGGTCCTCTTTACAGTGAGATATGGGGTCAATAAGACCCCGCATCTCATCTCTAAGCTGGGAAGCCTGAAAAAAAAAAAAAAGATTCTGGATTTGATCGTATTGGCGAGTCGGTAGAAGCACCGGAGGGCGGCGGGAGGGGGGGGGGTGTCTATGGCTGGGTATTGCAGGGTATCACCGACTATGGCTGGGTATGGCTGGGTATATCAGAGTATGGCTGGGTATCTCAGAGTATGGCGTTGCAGAGTATTGCGTTGCAGAGCATTGCAGGATATTGGAGGGTGTTGCAGAGCATTGCAGAGTGTTGCACGGTATTGGCGGGTGTTGCAGAGCATTGCAGAGTGTTGCAGGGTATTGGTGGGTGTTGCAGAGCATTGCAGAGTGTTGCAGAGCATTGCAGAGTGTTGCAGGGTATTGGCGGGCGTTGCAGAGTGTTGCAGGGTATTGCAGAGTATTGCAGGGTAATGCAGGGTAATGCAGGGTAATGCAGAGTATTGCAGAGCATTGCAGGGTAATGCAGAGTATTGCAGGGTAATGCAGGGTAATGCAGGGTAATGCAGAGTATTGCAGAGTATTGCAGAGTATTGCAGAGTATTGCAGGGTATTGCAGGGTATTGCAGGGTAATGCAGAGTAATGGCAGGGTATTGCAGAGTATTTGCAGGGAATTGAGGGGTTAATTTTCGGTGAGCAGCGATGTGGGCACTGCAGATGCAGCCCACATCGCTGCTGACACCGATCTCTTCCCCCTCCGCTGTTCCGATCGGTACAGAGAGGGGGAGGGAGGACGCCGGTTTGTTTACAAGTGATCACTCCGTCATTTGACGGAGCGATCACGTGGTAAACGGCCGCGACGAGCGGCCGTTTACCGTGATCCGTGATGTAGGACGCAGGACCCGGCGGTCACGGATGCTCTCGAGTGCCCCAGGGGGCGCGCGAGAGCGGAATTCTGGGAGGACGTCATATGACGGCCTCCCAGAGTTAAGAAACCGCCCTGAAGCCGTCATTCGGCTATAGGGCGGTTATTAAGTGGTTAAAAAACAAAAAAAAACAAAGCCTTTACAATCACCCTTAAAATGTGCATGAAGTAACCTATCTATTCAGAAGATTGTATAATCTTAATACGTAATTTTATTTTAAAACCGATGTAGCACCCTGATGTTTAGGCAGGATTGTTCCTAAATTTACCTGCCAGGTGAAGTTACCTTGGCTCATTGTTAGGGATCAACTGAGTTCACCCTAAGGCTACTTTCACACTGAGGTGCTTTACAGGCGCTATAGTGCTAAAAATAGCGCTTGCAAAGCGCCTCTCCTGTCACTCCAGTGTGAGAGCCTGAGGGCTTTCACACTGGAGCGGTGCGCTTGCGGGATGTTAAAAAAAGTCTGTGTACTGTGTAAAGTCTGTATCTGTATACACCGCTCCTAAAGTGCCCCTGCCAATTGAAATCAATTGGCAGCGCCGTTGAAGTGCCCACAAAGTTTTGCGGGCGCTTTTAACCCTTTATTCATCCACTAGCGGAGGTTAAAAGCGTCCTGCTAGTGGCCGAAAAGCACCTCCAAAACTATGGCAAAGCGCCACTAAAACTAGTGGCGCTTTACCACCGACACCCCCGCACCTCAGTGTGAAAGTGCCCTTAGTCTGGAATTGATACACTTTTCTCTTCTGTCACTGGATGGCTGGGTACCTGGTGACATTAGATAAAAGAAGGGCAAAGCAAGGATAGATTAGGAGTATATGGGGTATCTCAGCCAATGGGCAGGGACATGTCCTGGCCCTAACCCTCTCTCTCAAAGTTCTGTTTTGCATTCAAGAAGTGTCTAGCGCCCATGAATCTAACTTTCATTACACCCACTAGTGGCAGTGAATCATCTAGTCTAGTGAGAGAGAGACTGGGAGCTCAGTGGGTTGAAAAACTACAAGAAGCGATTGTGACAAAACTGTTACACCTTGTGTTAGACACTGTTAAAGACTGTTGCCATAGAAGACAGCATTCCTACTCATGCAGATTTAGCATCTTGCTGGATGCCTTTCCCTGCATGGCTGTCCTCCTGTAGAAGTCTCAGGGTCTGCCATGGTCTTAACATTGCATCTACTAAAGGGTGTCCTGGCCCTAACCCTCTCTCCTAAAGTTCTATTTAAGAGAAATAAAATCTCTTTGCATTCAAGAATAGTGATGGACGAACTTCCGACGGGACGTTTCGCGAACGCGAAACGCGAACGGACACAAACGTTCGCGAAAACGACCGTTCGCCGCGGGCTCCATTGACTTCAATGGGAGGCGAATTTCGCAAACCTTTAGGTCGAATTTGCGGCCACGGGGTAATTATTAGGGGGTAGCACGTAGTCCCACCACCTGGACAATAGCATAATACATGTATGAGGTGAATTTGGGATCGATAACTACAAGCATTTTTTTTTTATTTGGGAAATTGTTCTGACAATTCAGGACTATGGAGCTAATGAAGGCAATGGAGGAGAGGGAAGGTCAGGGACCAGGGTAGGCAAACAAGAGGGTGCAGGAGATACAGAGCACTGACAGCAGCACCGTAATACAGAGCACTGACATCAGCACCGTGACATACAGCGCTGACAGCAGCTCCGTGACATACAGCGCTGACAGCAGCTCCGTGACATACAGCGCTGACAGCAGCTCCGTGACATACAGCGCTGACAGCAGCTCCGTGACATACAGCGCTGACAGCAGCTCCGTGACATACAGCGCTGACAGCAGCACCGTGACATACAGCGCTGACAGCAGCTCCGTGACATACAGCGCTGACAGCAGCTCCGTGACATACAGCGCTGACAGCAGCTCCGTGACATACAGCACTGACAGCAGCTCCGTGACATACAGCGCTGACAGCAGCTCCGTGACATACAGCGCTGACAGCAGCACCGTGACATACAGCGCTGACAGCAGCTCCGTGACATACAGCGCTGACAGCAGCTCCGTGACATACAGCGCTGACAGCAGCTCCGTGACATACAGCACTGACAGCAGCTCCGTGACATACAGCGCTGACAGCAGCTCCGTGACATACAGCGCTGACAGCAGCACCGTGACATACAGCGCTGACAGCAGCTCCGTGACATACAGCGCTGACAGCAGCTCCGTGACATACAGCGCTGACAGCAGCTCCGTGACATACAGCGCTGACAGCAGCTCCGTGACATACAGCGCTGACAGCAGCTCCGTGACATACAGCGCTGACAGCAGCTCCGTGACATACAGCGCTGACAGCAGCACCGTAAGCAGCCCCAGGAGGAAGTCAGCACAGCACAGGGATGGTGTGATCCCCTCATAATAAGAACCCCCAGGAGGAAGTCAGCACAGCACAGGGATGGTGGGAGCCCCTCATAATAAGAACCCCCAGGAGGAAGTCAGCACAGCACAGGGATGGTGGGAGCCCCTCATAATAAGAACACCCAGGAGGAAGTCAGCACAGCACAGGGATGGTGGGAACCCCTCATAATAAGCAGCCCCAGTAGAAATATGACACCGCTCAACCTCTTCAAAGAGGAGGGTAGGGGCATATAGTACGGTGTGCTTTTTTGGGTCAGGGAAGTGAGCCAAATGAATTAAGAAGGTCTGTGTGCTTGATTCCAAAAATTGTTTATAGACATATACATGGTCTACTGATCACATGTGTTGAATTCCTCCGAGATCCATGCCTCATTCATTTTTAGAAATGTGAGGTAGTTAACACTGTCGTGAGCTAGGCGAGTACGCTTATCGGTCACAATCCCCCCTGCTGCGCTGAACGTCCTTTCGGACAGGACACTGGATGAGGGGCAAGCCAACAGTTCGATTGCAAATTGGGCAAGCTCTGGCCAGAGGTCAAGCCTGCCCACCCAGTAGTCTAGGGGTTCATCACTCCTCAGAGCGTCCACATCGGCCGTTAACCCAATGTAGTCGGACACCTGACGGTCTAGGCGTTCCCTGATGCTGGATCCGGATGACACCTGTCGATGGGTCGGCTGAAAGAATGACCTCATATCCGAAGTCACCAACACATCTTCAAACCGGCCTCTTCTTGCAGGCGCTGTTGGATTGGTACCCGCAAATCCTTCTCTGGGAGTGGGAATTGCTCCTCTGCCAGCGCACGCAAAAGCAGAATGCAGCATTTCTCGAAGCAAGGCCTGGAAGTGCTGCATTCTGACAGCCCTCTGCGACGGCGGTAACATTTCCGCCATTTTGTGTTTGTACCGGGGATCTAAGTACGTTGCCACCCAGTACTGGTCCTTGACCCTCATGCTTTTTATACGGGGGTCCCTATTAAAACACTGGAGCATGAAGGCCCCCATTTGCACTCAAGCGGAAGGTATGTGGTGGTGGTGGTGTTGTTGGTGGTAGTGTCTTTGGGGGTGCACATAGCAGAGAGTGAAGAAGAGGGTGCAGATCGAGAGGATGAGGAGGGTGCAGAAGAATAAGGCTGAGTGAGCCACTCAACCAAGTCTGGTGCGTCCTTTAAAGTAATTGAACGCACCTTCTGCAACTTCCCACTTTGGCTCAAGGCTGTTGCTCCTGCCCTACCCCTACCACCCCTGCGGAAGGGCCTGCCTCTTCCTCTGCCTGTCATTTTTTAAATCACCCTGTGACAAAACTCTTAGTCCCTATACCGCTGAAGGACTGCTGCAGTATAGGGCAGCGGTCAGCAGTAGTGCACGTCAACCCTATGTATTGTGGACCGATAGCGGTCCTTACAGAACAGCAGACTGTACTGCACTCAGGCCTATGTACCGTAGCACCCTATACCAAGTTACCAGTCCTTATAAAAACTTTTGTGGACCAAGCAGGTTGTGTGTTAGTGATTAGCAGACTGTACGTCAGTCCCTATACCAATGAAGGACTGCTGCAGTATAGGGCAGCGGTCAGCAGTAGTGCACGGCAACCCTATGTATTGTGGACCGATAGCGGTCCTTACAGAACAGCAGACTGTACTGCACTCAGGCCTATGTACCGTAGCACCCTATACCAAGTTACCAGTCCTTATAAGAACTTTTGTGGACCAAGCAGGTTGTGTGTTAGTGATTAGCAGACTGTACGTCAGTCCCTATACCAATGAAGGACTGCTGCAGTATAGGGCAGCGGTCAGCAGTAGTGCACGGCAACCCTATGTATTGTGGACCGATAGCGGTCCTTACAGAACAGCAGACTGTACTGCACTCAGGCCTATGTACCGTAGCACCCTATACCAAGTTACCAGTCCTTATAAGAACTTTTGTGGACCAAGCAGGTTGTGTGTTAGTGATTAGCAGACTGTACGTCAGTCCCTATACCAATGAAGGACTGCTGCAGTATAGGGCAGCGGTCAGCAGTAGTGCACGGCAACCCTATGTATTGTGGACCGATAGCGGTCCTTACAGAACAGCAGACTGTACTGCACTCAGGCCTATGTACCGTAGCACCCTATACCAAGTTACCAGTCCTTATAAAAACTTTTGTGGACCAAGCAGGTTGTGTGTTAGTGTTTAGCAGACTGTGCGTCAGTCCCTATACCGCTGAAGGACTGCTGCAGTATAGGGCAGCGGTCAGCAGTAGTGCACGGCAACCCTATGTATTGTGGACCGATAGCGGTCCTTACAGAACAGCAGACTGTAACGCACTCAGGCCTATGTACCGTAGCACCCTATACCAAGTTACCAGTCCTTATAAGAACTTTTGTGGACCAAGCAGGTTGTGTGTTAGTGATTAGCAGACTGTACGTCAGTCCCTATACCAATGAAGGACTGCTGCAGTATAGGGCAGCGGTCAGCAGTAGTGCACGGCAACCCTATGTATTGTGGACCGATAGCGGTCCTTACAGAACAGCAGACTGTACTGCACTCAGGCCTATGTACCGTAGCACCCTATACCAAGTTACCAGTCCTTATAAAAACTTTTGTGGACCAAGCAGGTTGTGTGTTAGTGTTTAGCAGACTGTGCGTCAGTCCCTATACCGCTGAAGGACTGCTGCAGTATAGGGCAGCGGTCAGCAGTAGTGCACGGCAACCCTATGTATTGTGGACCGATAGCGGTCCTTACAGAACAGCAGACTGTAACGCACTCAGGCCTATGTACCGTAGCACCCTATACCAAGTTACCAGTCCTTATAAGAACTTTTGTGGACCAAGCAGGTTGTGTGTTAGTGATTAGCAGACTGTACGTCAGTCCCTATACCAATGAAGGACTGCTGCAGTATAGGGCAGCGGTCAGCAGTAGTGCACGGCAACCCTATGTATTGTGGACCGATAGCGGTCCTTACAGAACAGCAGACTGTACTGCACTCAGGCCTATGTACCGTAGCACCCTATACCAAGTTACCAGTCCTTATAAGAACTTTTGTGGACCAAGCAGGTTGTGTGTTAGTGATTAGCAGACTGTACGTCAGTCCCTATACCAATGAAGGACTGCTGCAGTATAGGGCAGCGGTCAGCAGTAGTGCACGGCAACCCTATGTATTGTGGACCGATAGCGGTCCTTACAGAACAGCAGACTGTACTGCACTCAGGCCTATGTACCGTAGCACCCTATACCAAGTTACCAGTCCTTATAAAAACTTTTGTGGACCAAGCAGGTTGTGTGTTAGTGTTTAGCAGACTGTGCGTCAGTCCCTATACCGCTGAAGGACTGCTGCAGTATAGGGCAGCGGTCAGCAGTAGTGCACGGCAACCCTATGTATTGTGGACCGATAGCGGTCCTTACAGAACAGCAGACTGTAACGCACTCAGGCCTATGTACCGTAGCACCCTATACCAAGTTACCAGTCCTTATAAGAACTTTTGTGGACCAAGCAGGTTGTGTGTTAGTGTTTAGCAGACTGTACGTCAGTCCCTATACCAATGAAGGACTGCTGCAGTATAGGGCAGCGGTCAGCAGTAGTGCACGGCAACCCTATGTATTGTGGACCGATAGCGGTCCTTACAGAACAGCAGACTGTACTGCACTCAGGCCTATGTACCGTAGCACCCTATACCAAGTTACCAGTCCTTATAAGAACTTTTGTGGACCAAGCAGGTTGTGTGTTAGTGATTAGCAGACTGTACGTCAGTCCCTATACCAATGAAGGACTGCTGCAGTATAGGGCAGCGGTCAGCAGTAGTGCACGGCAACCCTATGTATTGTGGACCGATAGCGGTCCTTACAGAACAGCAGACTGTACTGCACTCAGGCCTATGTACCGTAGCACCCTATACCAAGTTACCAGTCCTTATAAAAACTTTTGTGGACCAAGCAGGTTGTGTGTTAGTGTTTAGCAGACTGTGCGTCAGTCCCTATACCGCTGAAGGACTGCTGCAGTATAGGGCAGCGGTCAGCAGTAGTGCACGGCAACCCTATGTATTGTGGACCGATAGCGGTCCTTACAGAACAGCAGACTGTAACGCACTCAGGCCTATGTACCGTAGCACCCTATACCAAGTTACCAGTCCTTATAAGAACTTTTGTGGACCAAGCAGGTTGTGTGTTAGTGATTAGCAGACTGTACGTCAGTCCCTATACCAATGAAGGACTGCTGCAGTATAGGGCAGCGGTCAGCAGTAGTGCACGGCAACCCTATGTATTGTGGACCGATAGCGGTCCTTACAGAACAGCAGACTGTACTGCACTCAGGCCTATGTACCGTAGCACCCTATACCAAGTTACCAGTCCTTATAAGAACTTTTGTGGACCAAGCAGGTTGTGTATTAGTGTTTAGCAGACTGTGCGTCAGTCCCTATACCGCTGAAGGACTGCTGCAGTATAGGGCAGCGGTCAGCAGTAGTGCACGGCAACCCTATGTATTGTGGACCGATAGCAGTCCTTACAGAACAGCAGACTGTACTGCACTCAGGCCTATGTACCGTAGCACCCTATACCAAGTTACCAGTCCTTATAAGAACTTTTGTGGACCAAGCAGGTTGTGTGTTAGTGTTTAGCAGACTGTGCGTCAGTCCCTATACCGCTGAAGGACTGCTGCAGTATAGGGCAGCGGTCAGCAGTAGTGCACGTCAACCCTATGTATTGTGGACCGATAGCGGTCCTTACAGAACAGCAGACTGTAACGCACTCAGGCCTATGTACCGTAGCACCCTATACCAAGTTACCAGTCCTTATAAGAACTTTTGTGGACCAAGCAGGTTGTGTATTAGTGTTTAGCAGACTGTGCGTCAGTCCCTATACCGCTGAAGGACTGCTGCAGTATAGGGCAGCGGTCAGCAGTAGTGCACGGCAACCCTATCTATTGTGGACCGATAGCGGTCCTTACAGAACAGCAGACTGTACCGCACCCAAGCCTATGTACCGTAGCACCCTAGACAGACCAAGTTACCAGTCCTGATAAAGAGCTTTGTGGAACAAGTGAGTTGTGAATGATTAGCAGACTGCAGCAGAAGGGCAGCAGTCAAGTATAATATTCTTTCTATATTTGGAAGAAAGAATATTATACGTGTACAAGCCTATTACCGTACCACTGATACCAGTCCTGAAAAGAACCTTTGTGGAACTAATAGTAACAGCAAGTCTTTAAAATTATCCTCACTGCCTGACACACTGCTTCCTGCCTGTCCCTATACAAATTGGCAAAAAAGAGTAGGCTGGAACGATTAGCTGGAACAGCTCTTTTGTGGACCTGATAGTAACAGCTAATGATGATGATGATGATGATGATGAAGAAAGACTAATCTGGCTGAGCTGTCCCTAAAATAGCAGCATACAGCGCTCTGTCCCTTTATCTAAACTGACAAAAGAAACTCAGGCTGCTGACCTAACACCTATACCAGTCCTGAAAAGAACTTTTGTGTACCAAATAGCTAGCGTTTTCTCTGTCCCTACTCCACACAGGATCCTTTCCCTACAGTGACAGAAGAAAGAATGTAAAATGGCCACCGGATCGGGTGTATTTATAGGTTAGGGGGAATGTCCAAGTGTCCATGAGCTGTCATGTCTCAATTGGTTGTCCTGTAACACATGATAAACGTGTCACGAAAGGTTAAAGTTCTTGTATACATTAAACACGTAAGTCCGCCGGGGCGAACGACGGAAAAAGGCGTTCGAACCCGCGGACGGCGAAAGTCGGAAATTCGCCGCGAAACGACCGCCGGGCGAACCGTTCGGCCATCACTATTCAAGAAGTGTCTGCCATCCATGAATCTAACTTGCATTACACCCACTATGCCTCACAACCCACTCTGTATGGAAAGATGTCAGCAGTTCTTGGCTCTATAGATTCTCATTAGACTAGAGGAGGTCTGAGACTTTGCTAAACCACTTATATTTCCCCTTTTCCCACCATAATATAATATAGCTACTGATACCAAATCTTGCTTACCTTATGATTTTTAACTAATAATGTATACAGTATATCAGTGCACAGAATTTTTATTTTTTCATTTTAAATTTATCTCCCTAAGGGCCGGTTCACACAGCAGGCGAGGCGAGGCGACTCCGACTTGCCTCGCCGCGACCTGCCGCGGCCTCAGCGGCGACTTGCAAATGACTTCTGTATAGAAGTCAATGCAAGTCGCCCCGAGGTCGCCCAAAAGTAGTACAGGAACCTTTTTTCTGAGTCGGAGCGACTCGAGTCGCTCCTCTCAGAACGGTTCCATTGTACAGAACGGGGGCGACTTGCGAAAGCGAGGCGAGGCGAGTCGTGTCGCCTCGCATCGCCCGCTGTGTGAACCGGCTCTAAGCAGCTGTAAAAGCACTGCCCACCCCAGGCAAGTCCAAATACAAATCTGAAACCAGCGCTGAAATATATCAATCCAAAATCAAAGTCTGTAGGGTATGAACTCTCACCAGATCTACATGTGTATATGGGTCAAATAAAATTCTTTTCCTTATTTCAACACCTTCCACTCTTCCTCAGAATATTATTCCATCCAATGTAAAAGTAACAGCAACAAAAAAATGTATACAGTGCTCAGTACTAGACACTAGACTACAAAATACTCCCACAAATACAAGCCATTAATTGCAACCAAGATTTGTTAATTTGCACACACAAAAAGGTATTTTTTCTAACAAATTCATTCATGTTGCAAAAAATGGATACACCACAATCAAAGTCTAATGGCCCGTACACACGATCCAAAAATCGGAGGACAGACCATCTGACTTTTTTCGCTTACTAGTCACAAGTAGAAATTGAATAGGTTACTAAAGTCACGAAAATTCTCTGGAAAAAATCGGAAGTGATGTCATGTGTTGTAGTGTATTTGTGTTGTATTTTCGGACGACAACTGTACTGACTAAATGAGAATCATACGATCTGGTATCATACGAGGAACATTTTTGTGCTTGTCCGATAGAATAATATCGGATGAACTGTTGTGATCGGCTCTCGAAAGCTCTCTACTAATGATCCGATTATTGTACGATCACATCGAAAGTAGTATTTTTCTTCCGATTTTCAGATCGTGTGTATGGGCCAGTAGGAGCAAAGCTAAATTTTAGACAACAAAATCCTAATTAATAAGAATTCAACTACAGGTGAGTCTAATTATTCATTAAACGAGTGTGCAGCAGACAGTTGATTATAAAAGTTGTCACTTAAAGCGGAAGTAAACCCATCCATAAAACAGTTTCATGTCCGGGGCTTGCCGGAAATGTAACACTCCCATTGGTTGTGCTCTCAATCAAACTATTAAACCATCCAATGGCTGGTGTCATGACTGATCACATGTGCAACATCATGGTAGTTTTATATTAAACAGAGGCAAAGATAGCAGCTTCCTTGGCTGAAAACGATAGGGGGGTTTACTTACACTTTAACAAAGAAAACCCTTTCCCATTTGATGCTGTCAGTATTGGTACTACATGAAAATGGAAAATTCCTATCAAAATACTTACCGTAATTTTCCTTTCCTGATGGACTCCATGGCAGCAACGTGTGGGTTAAGTCCCGCCTCCACTACCCCATAGGACACCACTCCCATAAATCTTTGCTCCCTGCCCCTGGCCGTGTTCGGTAACTAGCCTACTCCAGCCATTTGGGAGGGAACTCCTGCTGCCATGGAGTCCATCAGGAAAGGAAAATTACAGTAAGTATTTTGATAGGAATTTTCCATTTTCCTGACAGACTCCATGGCAGCAACGTGTGGGAAATAACTCGCCAAACACACCCGGGTGGGCAAAATGCTGAACAAAAGATTTATTTAACACTGTCGGCCGACAGGACTTTCAAACCAAAATCAACAGAGGATAAAGATGCTGGCTCAACACAATAGTGAGACATGAAAGTATAAATAGAAGACCAGGAGGCCGCTCTGCAGATTACATCAGGTGCAACGTGACGCGAAGCCGCCCATGAGGTTGAGAGACTTCCGGTAGAGTGAGCTGTAACCGCCTCAGGAGGAGCCAAGCCCTTCTCTCTATAAGCCCATTGAATTGCCTGAACCACCCAAGCAGCGATGGATCTAACGGAGGCCTTGGCGCCTCTACTTTTCCCGTTAAATAGCACGAAGAGGAAGTCAGATTGACGAAAAGAAGCTGTAATATCCAGATATTGTTTTAGAGTAACTCCCAAATCGAGTGGATGTGGATCCTGACTTCCAGCAGAATTGAAGGTAGGAAGAGTGATTTCCTGGTTTTCATGGAAAACAGAGGTCACCTTGGGATTTGTCCCCAACATCGGAATTAGGACTACCCTATCTGGAAAGAAGGTGAGAAAAGGTTCCTTTGCACCTAGAGACTGAATTTCGGAGATTCTCTTCGCCGAAGTTATGGCTACCAGAAAAGAGGTTTTAAGGGTTAATTCTCTGATTGAGAGCGTTTTGTCAAGTTAAGAGAAGAAATCTAGAACCAATGGAAGGTCCCATTTGGGGAATCTAGGCTTCCTTTGTGGCCTAAGCCTGACTGCTCCTTTGAAGAATTGTTGGACCAAGGGATGATTGGCCCATGCGACTCCAGAAAAAGCTGAAATTGCTGAAACCTGGACCCGGAGAGAACTAACCGAAAGGGAGATATCCAATCCTGATTGCAAGAAGCTTAAAACGTCCCGGACTGTCAGGGTATTACAGGAACTGGACCTTGAAGACAAGTGATCTGCAAACTTCGCCCAAATTCTCTCATATACCCGGTTAGTACTGCTTCTTCGAGCACTAAGAAGAGTGGGAATGACTTCTTCAGGACAGCCTAAAGCCTTCAACCGTCCCCTTTCAAAAACCAAGCCTTTAGGCGCAGGTGATCCGGGCAAGGATGTAATCTCGACCCTTGAGACAGAAGGTCTGGCCTGGATGGTAAAGGAATTGGATCCCTGACACTGAGGAGCATCAGAAGCGGAAACCAGGGTCTGTTGGGCCAATAAGGGATTATGGCTATCACTTCTGCTGTCTCTGACCTGAGTCTCCTCAGGAACTGATGAATAATAGGAGTTGGGGGAAAGGCATAGGCCTTGTGGAACCACCATTTCTCTGTCAAGGCATCCACCCCGTAGGCTTGAGGATCCCTGTACCTTGAATAGTACCTCTCCAGTTTTTTGTTGCAAGGAGAGGCAAACAGGTCGACTTCTGGGGAGAGCCCCATTGTCAGGATCCAGTTGAACACTTCCTCGTGGAGAGACCACTCGTTGTTGTCCAGAAGTATCCGGGAAAGAAAGTCTGCCTGAACGTTCTGAATCCCTGGGACATAGGATGCTGTCAGATACTTCAGGTTCCTCTGAGCCCAGGTCATGATCGGTTCCACCTCCTGGAGAAGGGATAGACTTCGGGTACCCCCTTGCCTTCTTATGTACGCCACTGCTGTGGTATTGTCTAGCCTGAGTGAGACCGAGGCTCCTGAAATCAAAGGCTAGCAGAGCTTGAAGGGCTGCCCTTAACTCCAGGATGTTCGACACCGTCCCTCTGGAGGGGAGAATCCAGGTGCCCTGAGCCACTTCCGCCAGACAGTGGGCGCCCCAACCCCTGTTGCTGGCATCTGTTGTTATGGTGACCCATGAGATGGGGAGAATGGAATGGCAGTTGCAGAGGTTTTCCCGTTGGAGCCACCACAGAAGGGAATTCCTCATGGATAAGGTGATCCGAATCAGCTGGGTTTTGCTGCCTGACCATTGATGAAGGAAACCCTTCTGAAAGGGCCTCATCCTCCACTGTGCCCACCTCACCATCGGAATTGTCGCTACCATAGTGCCTATAATTTTCAGGCACTGGAGAGCCTGGAGATGAGAGGCAGAGAGGGCTGGGCGGATTCTGTCCCTGACCACTGACAACTTCTCTTCTGGTAATGAAATGGTGCCTCTGACAGTGTTGAATAGGGCCCCTAAGAACACCAGCCGCTGAGATGGGACCAGCTGGCTCTTCTCCAAGTTCAAGATCCACCCGAATTCCTGTAGGGTGGAGATGACCTGCTTTCTGTGTACCAGAAGTTGATCCTTGTCTTGAGCCAACAACAGAAGGTCGTCTAGGTAGTGATGTAGACGAATCCCTTTGGTTCTCAGAAGAGCTACCACTGCCAACAGTACTTTTGAAAATACACGAGGAGAAGTTGATAGCCCGAAGATACTGCTGGTAATTTTCTGCAACTGGGACATGAAAATAGGCGTCCTTGAGGTCTATGGAGACCATCCAGTCCCCTGCTTGGACAGATTGTTGAATTGTGGATAATGACTCCATCTTGAATTTTTCTTTTTTGATAAAACTGTTCAAGTGGGTTAGATCTATGACCGGCCTCCAGGCCCCGCTCTTTTTCCGGACCATAAACAAAGGAGAGTAGATTCCCATGCCTCGCTGAATGACTGGAACATGGATAATGGCTCCTTGAGCCAACAAAGATTCCACGTAGGCTAGAAGAATTAGCCTTTTTTCGTCTGAGACCGGGAGAGAGGTGGGGACCCATCTGAGTCTGGGAGATTCCTTGAAGGTCCAAACATGACCTGAGGAGACGGTCTTGACGGTCCAGAAGTCTTGGATCGAGGCCGCCCAGACATGGCGAAAGTGGAAAAGACGAGCCCCCACCTGCCCTGTCTGAGCGGGCCCAACCTCAAAAGGAATTAGTTGGTTCCCTCTCTCCCTTCAAATCACTTTTCGTAGATTTTTTAAAAGAGGATTGTCTTGATTTCCAGGACCTGGAAAAATCACGGCCTGGTCTGTAACTGCGAGCTTCCCTGGCTCGTTCCTGGTACTGTCTCTTTGGAAAAGACCTTCTCTGGGCTTGCAAATGCCGGTCCTGGGGGAGGAACCCCGACTTCCCACCAGTGGCTCGGGTAATAGCCTCATCCAACTTATTGCCGAAAAGGGAGGACCCTTCAAAGGGGATGCGGCACCATACTTGTTTTGAGGCTGGGTCTGCCAGCCAAGGGCGGAGCCAAAGAGCCCGTTTAGCCGTAACAGAAGAAAGCATCACCCGAGCCACCAGGCGTATGATGTCGATAGAGGCCTCCCCAAGAAAGGCGGAGGCCAGCCTAAGCTCTTGGATAGGCGAGCTCTTAGCTGTATCTTCAGAGATATTTCTAAGTGTCTCATCTACACTATCTGTCCATATCTCCATTGCTTTGGACATAGCGGCCAGAGCTAGCGCTGGCTTACAGGCCATTCCTGCTGTGAGATACACTCTCTTCAAATCAGCATCAATTCGTCTGTCCAGAACGTCCTTAAAAGACACGGTATCCTCTAAGGGAAGAGTGAGATGTTTCACCAGCCTCATGACTGCTGCGTCTACCAATGGCGCTGCCTCCAAATGCTTCACCTCTTCTTCATTGAAAGGATAGAGTTTCGAAACCTTCGATAGCATGGAATTTTTCTTCTCCACCTTGCCCCATTCATCTGTGATAATCTCACCTAGCTCAGAGATAAAAGGAAAATTAATCCGTTCCTTCTTTAATTGCTTAAAGAATTTTCTTTGTTTGGAAGGAGCAGCCACAGAATCTTCCCAGTTCAGTGTCTCTCTAACAGCTCTGACCAGAGGAGGCAGTAGAGCGAAATCAAAGCCCACACAGGGATCACTTTCATCAGAGTCACTGTCAGATATGGCAGCTGAGGGGTGGCTATGCGCAGAGGATTCCCAAGTATCCTGCAGCTGAGTCTCCCTTCCTGGAGAAAGAGGCGGCTTTGCCGGGGGAACATAGGACTGGCCCTTAATATTTCTGAGGGACTCCTTAACAACTTTTTCCACCAGGGTTTTAAGTTGTTGATCCGCGTCACCCCTTTCATTGGAAGCCTTGGCGTAGCAAGGATCGCATAAAGATTTTCCTGCCGGTACAAGAGCTCTGCACCCCCAACAGGCACTAGCTGAGTGACTAGATTGAGTCCTCGAGGAGTGCGATCTTTCTTCACTACGGTGTCCTGATCTTGAGGAGGAACCATAATGTTTAGATTTGGAAGAGGAGTGCCGGTGATGCGACTTGGAGGAGTCGCTCCCTCTATGAGAGCTGCGATGCTGTTCTAACCTGGAAGGGCTGAAAAAGGAACAAGACAAGAAACCACAAGAGACAAGACATCAGGACAGAGCTAACAGATAAATACCCCTCCCCCACCAGACCTTCAGGTGAACATTAGAAATACCTTTATGAGAGGGCTGGCCACAAACAGGCGGTAAAGAATCCATGTCCTCAGCGATATCCATACGCGCTGAAAAGATGACAAGGGATCAGTGTAAGGGACAGGGAAGGGATAGCCACCCTGTCCCAGAATGCCACTTACCAGTAGATGCAACACAGAGGGAGGGGGAAGTCACCGCAACAGCCCGCAAGCATTCCCAAAGCTTGCAGACTAATTCCCCGTTTAAATAGCCCGCCCCTGTGATGTCACCGCCGTGCCTGTGCGCATGCGCGAAACAGCGGCAATTTGCCGCTATCGCGCATGCGCGAAACCAAGCCTCGATCTCAACCGTGTTCGCGCATGCGCAGTACGGACGAAAACGCAAACCCGGAAGTAGAACGGCGACTGGAACGCGGAAGAACCAGCCGCCATGCCTGCACATACAAACAAACAGAAACAAACGAAGACAGATAAAAAATACAAAAACTGCTGCCATAAAGAACTTTTAGAACCTCTCACCACTCCCACCACGATCGATCACTCGGCCGAAGATAAGGTAAGATGACACCGGACTTTCCAGGGGGCAAAACAGGTCACCTGCTAATAGCTGGCTATCCGACCAATGCGCAGCCTGCCTGCCAGTGGCCAGGACATGGGCTTCTTCACAGCGCCTCTTCCACTGCCCACTCCATACCCTGCTAATAGCTAGGGCTTAGCGGAGTAATGGGACTTTCCAGACCCAGAGTCGCAGACCGGCCGACCTCGATCGTGGGGATGATAAATCTTCAGGTAGGAAGACCACCTCTGGGTCCTTCAGAGGAGGACAAAAAAAGAACACGGCCAGGGGCAGGGAGCAAAGATTTATGGGAGTGGTATCCTATGGGGTAGTGGAGGCGGGACTTAACCCACACGTTGCTGCCATGGAGTCTGTCAGGAAAGAGAAATCTCACAAGGAAAGAAAATAATTTCTTTACACAATAAAAGTGAAGGCTAAAAGAAGATCAGCAAAGCTTTAATTATCAGTCAGAATAATGTAGAAAAAGTGATACAAACATTTTACAAAAATGGAACTGCAACCATCTCACAGAGACATTCAGGCCGTCCACGGAAGTTACCACCTCGACAGGAGCATCTTCTGATGAGAAGGGTTGAAGAAAATCAAAATGCAAGTTCACTGCAGTTGGCTCAAGAAGTAGAAAGCCAAACTGGGGTGATTGTTTCCCATGACACAATACAGCATACACTGCAGGGGAATGACATGCATAGTGTTGTTTGTGAAGGAGGCTTTACCTAAAGCCCATGTAAAAAAAAGCCAGCCTAGAATTTGTCAGGGCCCAAGCTGGAAAAGAAGATGATTAATAGACATGTGCAGAGTAAAATATTTCGTTTCGGAATTTCGTTTTCGTCCGAAAACTTAATTTATTTAGTTACTCCCGAAATTCGTTTTTATTTATTTCGTTTTTCGTTCAAAAATTGCATTCGTCCAAAAATCCACATGAATTACGGTCGAATCTGTCTTTGAAGGCTTATGGTGTCTGTCGAATGTATAAAGAAGATTCGACGGAGCTAGTATATATACTATATAGCATACTTTAGAACCCTATTAAAGTCTATGGGAGTCCAACGTTCAAAATCTAAAGTGCTAATTTTAAAGGCTAATTTGCAAGTTACTGTCCTAAAAAGTGTTTGGGGACCTGGGTCCTGCCCCAGGGGACATGTATCAATGCAAAAAAAAGTTTTAAAAACGGCCGTTTTTTCGGGAGCAGTGATTTTAATAATGATTAAAGTGAAACAATAAAAGTGTAATATTCCTTTAAATTTCGTAGGGGGGGGGTTGTCTATAGTATGCCTGTGAAGGGGCTCATGTTTCTGGGGCTTAGAACTGTCGCTGCACAAAGTGTCATTTATGCAGGAAAAAAAGTCCTTTAAAATCACTTGCAGCTATTATGAATTGTCGGCTCCCGTAATACAGAGAACACTCATTGAAAGTCATTGATAAAAAATAAATAAATAAATAAATAAAAAAGCGTGGGGGTCCCCCAAATTCAATTACCAGGCCCTTCAGGTCTGGTATGGATATTAAGGGGAACCCTGCCTCAAATGTAAGAAAAAATTTGACGTGGGGTTCCCCCTAAATATCCATAACCAGACCCTTCAGGTCTGGTATGGATATTAAGGGGAACCCCGCGTCAAATTTAAAAAAAAATTGACGTGGGGTTCCCCCTAAAAATCCATACCAGACCCTTTATCCGAGCACGCAACCTGGCAGGCCGCAGGAAAAGAGGGGGGGACGAGAGAGCGGCCCCCCCTCCCTCCTGAACCGTACCAGGCCACATGCCCTCAACATTGGGAGGATGCTTTGGGGGTCTGTGACCCCTCAAAGCACCATGTCCCCATGTTGATGAGGACAAGGGCCTCATCTCCACAACCCTGGCCGGTGGTTGTGGAGGTCTGCGGGCGGGGGGCTTATCAGAATCTGGAAGCCCCCTTTAACAAGGGGACCCCCAGATCCCGGCCCCCCCCCTGTTTGAAATGGTAAGGGGGTACAAAAGTACCCCTACCATTTCACAAAGAAAGTGTAAAAAATGGTTAAATAAAACAAACACACTTTTGAAAAATTCCTTTATTAAAAATAAAAAAATAAAAAAAAAGATTCCAGCGGCGGTAATCCACTCTTGCTATCCAGCGACGGACGGTCATCTCTCCAGCGATGTCTCATCTCTCCAGTGCAGCGAATCCTTCGTTCTTCTGTCTCCGCAGAGGAGACAATGCAAGGATTCCGGCTGCCTGACGTTTCTTATATAGAGTGGGCGGGGCCACCCGTCACCTGACCCCGCCCCCCTCTGACGCAAGGGGAAACCCGGGGTTCCCCGTGACGTATGGGTGACCCCGCCCCCCTCTCATGTAACGGAAACCTGCCTGTGTTACATCAGAGGGGTGCGGGGTCACCCATACGTCACAGGGAACCCCGGGTTTCCCCTTGCGTCAGAGGGGGGCGGGGTCAGGTGACGGGTGGCCCCGCCCTCCGTATATAAGAAACGTCAGGCAGCCGGAATCCTTGCATTGTCTCCTCTGCGGAGACAGAAGAAGGATGGATCGCTGCGCTGGATGAGATGAGACATCGCTGGAGAGATGACCGCCCATCGCTGGATAGCAAGAGTGGATTACCGCCGCTGGAATCTTTTTTTTATTTTTTTATTTTTAATAAAGGAATTTTTCAAAAGTGTGTTTGTTTTATTTAACCATTTTTTACACTTTCTTTGTGAAATGGTAGGGGTACTTTTGTACCCCCTTACCATTTCAAACAGGGGGGGGGCGGGATCTGGGGGTCCCCTTGTTAAAGGGGGCTTCCAGATTCTGATAAGCCCCCCGCCCGCAGACCTCCACAACCACCGGCCAGGGTTGTGGAGATGAGGCCCTTGTCCTCATCAACATGGGGACAAGGTGCTTTGAGGGGTCACAGACCCCCAAAGCATCCTCCCAATGTTGAGGGCATGTGGCCTGGTACGGTTCAGGAGGGAGGGGGGCCGCTCTCTCGTCCCCCCCTCTTTTCCTGCGGCCTGCCAGGTTGCGTGCTCGGATAAAGGGTCTGGTATGGATTTTTAGGGGGAACCCCACGTCAATTTTTTTTTAAATTTGACACGGGGTTCCCCTTAATATCCATACCTAACCTGAAGGGTCTGGTTATGGATATTTAGGGGGAACCCCACGTCAAATTTTTTCTTAAATTTGAGGCAGGGTTCCCCTTAATATCCATACCAGACCTGAAGGGCCTGGTAATTGAATTTGGGGGACCCCCACACTTTTTTTTTTATTTATTTATTTATTTTTTTATCAATGACTTTCAATGAGTGTTCTCTGTATTACGGGAGCCGACAATTCATAATAGCTGCGAGTGATTTTAAAGGACTTTTTTTCCTGCATAAATGACACTTTGTGCAGCGACAGTTCTAAGCCCCAGAAACATGAGCCCCTTCACAGGCATACTATAGACAACCCCCCAGCTACGAAATTTAAAGGAATATTACACTTTTATTGTTTCACTTTAATCATTATTAAAATCACTGCTCCCGAAAAAACGGCCGTTTTTAAAACTTTTTTTTGCATTGATACATGTCCCCTGGGGCAGGACCCGGGTCCCCAAACACTTTTTAGGACAGTAACTTGCAGAATCTTTTCTCTCCGTCAAATCTTTTCTCTGTCGAATATTTTCTCTATATAATCTTGGACTAATAGAGGTAAGGTTAGGCACATTCGACCATAGGTTCTATAGACACAGATTGTTGTCAGAGTCATGTCGAATCTCCTATTCTATATCGAACTGTTGTAACAACGAAAACGAAAATAAAGCATTTATTTATGTTGGATCTTTCGTTTTTCGGATTTTGTGCTTTCGTTATCTTTTGTCAAAACGAAAACGAAAATAGCTGAAATTCGGACGAAAATGCATTCGGACGAAAACGAATGCACATGTCTAATGATTAATGGGACTCTGTACACTGGAGTGATGAGACCAAGATAAATGTTTTTGGAGCTGATGGCATCAAAACTGTATGGCGTCGCAAAGGTGAGGAGTACAAAGAAAAATGCATGGTGCCTACAGTGAACATGGTGGGGCCAGTTTCTTTCTGTGGGGCTGCATGAGTGCTGCCAGTGTCAGGGAGCTGCATTTCATTGATGGTATGATGAATTCAAAGATTTACTGCTCAATATTGAAAGAGAAGATGCTACCATCACTCCATGTCCTTAGTCGTCGTGCACGTTTCCAATAGGACAATGATCCAAAATACACATCTAAGGCCACTGTTGCATTTCTGAAGAAGAACAGGGTGAGAGTGATTCAGTGTCCAAGTTTCTCTCCTGATCTGAACCCAATGAAACACCTATGGGGAATTCTAAAGAGACCATTTAAGCATCACTCTCCATCCAGTATCCAGGCTCTAAAAAGGTCTTTCTTGTAGAATGGAAAAAGATAAATGTTGCAATATGTCACCAACTTGTTCATTCCATGCCTAAAAGACTTGGCGCTGTCCTTACAAATCATGGAGGTCATACAAAATACTAGATGTAGTCGTTTTTATTGTGGGGTGTATTCATTTTTGCATCAACTAATTTGAATATAACTGAAGATTGTGCAATCTAATTTATATTATTAACATTACTTTCATGTAATGAGCTAAACAAATATTTTATATAACTCAGTTTTGTCAAAATTTTGGAAATTGTTCTTATATTCATTGAGATATTGATTAAAATCCTACTTTTCAAAAGGGGTGTAACGCATTTATGCTGAGTCGGGATGAGCTTACGTTCGACTCGGACATCGGCCATTCGCCTGTTCGCCGAAGAGCGAACATTATGGGGCATTCACAAATTTTAGCGCCGCGGAATGCCCCATATGCCCCGATCTTGCAGTGCATTGCTATATGATGATTGGCCAAAGCATGCACCTGGTCTGCATGCATTGGCCAATCCCAGCGCCCTCTGTTAAATGAGCCATAATTAGCCAAAGGCAGGGTGCCTTTGGCCAATCATGGCTCAGAGGGACTAAGTCCACGCCTCACACTATATAAGGCTGCCTGCACAGCAGCCATGTGTAGTGTTGTTGGTGTGGATAGTATAGTACATAGTACAGTTGCTAATAAAGTGCAGGAGGTGTACACAGTATCTAATACAGTGTAGTGTGGTGTTGCAAAACAAAATATACATCATGTCCGGAAGGCCACCAAGGAGAGGCAGACGCTCACAGGCCACTAAAAGAGGGCAAGCAGCCTCTGTGTCTACAGTCTACAGTGCTGTTCGTGGACATGGCGCATCCTCTGCAGGTGGCTGTGGGGCACGCTTGTCCTTTTTTTCTGCTACTGGCCATGTTATTAAGCCAGAACATGCAGAAGAGTTGGTGGAGTGGGTAACAAAGCCATTCTCATCCTCCGTCACCCAGGCTCAGAGTAGTTTGCCTTCCAATACAGCTGCCAAAATGGCATATTCCACTGGCTCCTTGTCCACAGTCACTCCTTCCATAGCCCCATCATCATGCACAGAGGAGTCCCCAGAACTATTCGACCACAGTGCTGAGCCCATGCTGCTAGAGCATGCACAGTGATTTGAAGACTCCGATGTTGGTTCCCAGGTTGAGGAAGGGAGTAACGTGAGCCTAGAGAGAGGGGGTGCCCAAAAAGGATAAGAAACTGCCAGTCAAGTTCCCCCACTGCAGCATACTGCCAAGTTTAATCCAGTGACGAGGTGGGAGGGCTTGATGAGGTCACTGACTCTACTTGGGTGCCTGAGAGAAGAGAGGCGGAGGAGGTGGAGCCACAACTCCAACTAGGCAGGATGTCCTCTATGGGGCAGCTTAAGGGCAGCCATCCTATTGCATCACACTGCAGAGCTCCGCAGGTGCAGGGCGCTGCTGACTCCCTGCTGACTTTTAAAATTTACTTGGTATAGGCCTTTTTTGACATGTGTTCAGCAGACCGTACCATTGCTGTTTGCAATCTATGTCTGAAGCGGATCAAGCATGGCCAGAACAGCAGCCACTTGGGCACCACATCCTTGACAAGACATATGAGGACCTGCCATGTAGTCCGTTGGCAACAGCACTTGAAAGACCCACATCAAAGGAAAAAGGCAGACTTCTCCTTGCTCCTCATCTGGAATCTCCAACCCCACTATACCTCCAGTCCTCTCAAAAACCTGCACTGAGAGGAATGAAGGTATAGCAATAGATGTCCCAAGTTCTTGCAGCCAATCTGCTAGCAGTACACCACCATCTGATTTTAGCAGGCAAATTTCCCTGCCCCAGTTGCTGAACCATTAAAGGAAATTTGGTCCCAGCCATCCACATGCTCAGTGTCTGAATGCTAGCTTGGCCAAATTGCTAGCACTGAAACTGCTGCCTTTTCAGCTGGTAGACTCTGCCCCCTTTCATGAATTTGTGGAATGTGCTGTACCTCAGTGGCAGGTTCCAAAACACCATTTCTTTTCATGGAAGGCCATCCCAGTTCTCTACCGGCATGTGGAAGGCAATGTTTTGGCCTCGTTGGACAGGGCGGTCAGCAGCAAGGTACATATTACCACTGATTCATGGTCCAGCAGGCATGGGCAGATATGTTACCTTTCCTTCACAGTGCACTGGGTAACTCTGCTGGCAGCTGGGAATAATGCAGGACTGGGTTCAGTATTGTTGGAGCTTGTTCCGCCACCACGCCTCCAAAATGCTAGTGGTGATTCTGCTACAGCTCTCGCCTCCACCCCCTCCTCTTCTTATTCCTCTATGGCCTCTTCTGCAGATTTGTCCTCCGAACCAGCAGTGCTTCATAAATGCTCAATTGGCTATGCAAGCTGTCAAGAAAAAAGATGCCATGCGGTGCTTGAGTTGGTCTGCTTAGGGGACAGAAACCACACTGGGGCAGAGATTCTGTCAGCTCTGCAGGGGCAGGCTCAGAGGTGGTTGACATCACGCCAACTTCAGCCAGGAATGGTTGCATGCGACAATGGCACCAACCTTCTCTCCGCCCTGTGTTGACACAGAAGAGGCTGATTAGGATTAATCCCTGGAAACCCATTGAATTTTTTCTGAAAGCTGGAATTGGAGAGTTCTGATTAGGAGAGCGGCTCTGGACATCCTGATCTGGAGGACTGACCGGATGAGCCATCAGGGGCACCACGCCAGGTGAATCTGCTGGAGGATATAGTAAGGGACATCTAACCCCCCCGGTTATCTATACGTGCCAATTAAGGATGAGCTGAACACCCCCTGGTTCAGTTCGCACCAGAACCTGCGAACAGACCTAAACTTCGTGTGAACTTTAGAACCCTATTAAAGTGCTCATTTTAAAGGCTAATATGCAAGTTATTGTCATAAAAAGTGTTTGGGGGCCTGGGTCCTGCCCCAGGGACATGTATCAATACAAAAAAAAGTTTTAAAAACAGCCGTTTTTTCGGGAGCAGTGATTTTAATAATGCTTAAAGTGAAACAATAAAAGTGTAATATTCCTTTAAATTTTGTACCTGGGGATAGTGTATAGTATGCCTGTGAAGGGGCGCATGTTTCCCGTGCTTAGAACTGTCCCTGCACAAAGTGTAATTTCTGCAGGAAAAAAAGTCCTTTAAAATCACTCGCAGCTATAATGAATTGTTGGCTCCCCATAATACAGAGAACAGTCATTGATAAAAAAAAAAGTGTGGGGTTCCCCCAAATTCAATTACCAGGCCCTTCAGGTCAAATAAAAAAAAATGACGTGGGGTTCCCCCCAAATATCCATACCAGACCCTTTATCCGAGCACGCAGGAAAAGAGGGGGGACGAGAGCGCGCCCCCCCCCCCTCCTGAACCGTACCAGGCCACATGCCCTCAACATTGGGAGGATGCTTTGGGGTCCCCCCCAAAGCACCTTGTCCTCATGTTGGACAAGTGCCTCATCCCCACAACCCTGGCCGGTGGTTGTGGGGGTCTGCGGACGGGGGCTTATCAGAATCTGGAAGCCCCCTTTAACAAGGGGACCCCCAGATCCCGGCCCCCCGTTTGAAATGGTAAGGGGGTACAAAAGTCCTTTATTAAAAATAAAAAAAAGATTCCAGCGGTGGTAATCCACTCTTGCTATCCAGCGACGGATGATCATCTCTCTGGGGTCCAGCGATGGCTGATCTGATCCAGCAATGGGTGATCTCTCCCTTCAGCGCAGCGCACCCATCCTCTGTCTCCACCGGAGACACTACGGGGATCCCGGCAGCCTGACACTTCTTATATGAGGAGGGCGGGGCCACCCATCACCTGACCCTGCCCCCCTCTGACGCAAGGGGAAAGCCTGGCTTCCCCAATGACGTGTGGGTGACCCTGCCCCACTACCATATTTGGTAGTTCTAAGTAATTTTCAAGCAAAAAAAGTTGATTTTACATGTAGGAGTTAAGTGTCAGAAATGGCCCCGATGGCATGTCTGGAGTTTAGGTGTAAATCCCACAATCACAGGTAAAACATGCAATCTCCATGCAAAACTAGGGCCCTTGCTGCAAGGTAGAAGTTGTAACTTCTAAGCCCCTTTTTATGTAGATATATATATATATATATATATATATATATATATATATATATATATATATATATATATATATACAGTCTATACTGTATATGAATATACTGTATATATTACCGGTTGCCTTTATGATCGATACAGCCAAAAAATGTATTTTACTATACAAATTCAATATGCTGTATATAAACTAGGAAGTTGATAAAATGCTTGAGCATAAGCTAGTCAAATGGATTTACTCCAACACAAACATCCTAATCATCAAAATAAACAATGGCATTCCTACAATACCTTCCCACCCTGAATATAAATGCTTGAAGGATTAATTTATCCAAAAATTTGATTTATAAAACAACTACAAATGTTCATCGATAGATATTGTACCCACCGGCTGGCTGGCTCCATTTGCTTCTTTCATTGTGCTATTTGTCCTTACGTTGTTTGCCAGATGTAACAGAGAAAGCGACTAAGTAAGCCAAAAACGCAATAAACAGCTATTAATCATTAAACTCAGACTACTATTCTACCAAATATTGGCTGGACTGTATATTTTATAACGATAAATCATTAACAGAACATAATCAATATAAAACTATTTATTTTATAGCCAGTTCCCAATTACATGGACTTCAGTTATGCAATATAATACTGACAGTTCATCTCATGAGTTCTTCATCATGTCAGCATAGCAGGAGCTAAGGTCGGATTCAAGGTCTGAGTTCTTGATGGACTTATTGTAAAATGGAACTCGGGAGTATAAAGTATGGTTGATATTGTCTGCTTTCTTTTGCAGCTGCTTTAAAAGTAGACTCCAGATTTCCCACTTGAAAAGCTACTTGGGTTGTCCTCTCTACAAAAACAGATGACCTCCTTTTATAATCGTCTACAAAACCAAGCAAGGAGCCCATTAAACTTCCCTTAAATCTTTGGTCAATTGGATAGCATGTACAGCTCCAGATAACTTTGAGGAAGTAGAAGAAACTTTCTTTATAACTATAATAACCAGTGCCGGGACAAGGTCATCCAGCGCCCAGGGCAAAGATGCCAAACTGTGCCCCCCTTTCCCTTAGGGTTAGAGTCAGGGTGCCCCCTACCCCTGCAATAAACCATTGCGCCAGGGGAAGTCGCCCCTCCTGCCCACCCCTGTCCCGGCCCTGATAATAACCACACAAGATCTGGTTTTGCAATTTTATTTAATTTACCCACTTTACTATACTGGAAGCTACATAAAATGTAATTGACAAGTTCAGCTAGATGCTGTAGATGTGAGTTCAAATCAAGTGATGCAATGCAAATATTTTGGTCATGTCCAATAATCATTAACTACTAAAAACAAATACATCTTCCTGTGGTTTCTGGATTAGACTTCAGCACACCTTACCTTCCAGAAGTACTGTACATATGTCCTTTTGCTATGATTGATAACTGTGTTCCACGAACAGCTTCCAAGACACTGTTAAGTTTACTTTAGTTCTATGCTAGAAAAACAATACTAATATACTGGAAAAATGCTGTGGCACTAACTGCTCAATTTAATTTTACAATAGTCGGGAATTCACTCTAGCAAATAGGCAGTGCATACCCCTTAAACCTCAACAAAATATGTCCTATATAATATAGAAGTCCATAAGTTATATATAATATACAAGTCCATGGCTGGAAGCATCCATATCCAACACAAGATAACTAAATGTATTCTAGCAGTATAATAGGACATTGACGTGATTCTTCTTCTCTTGATAAATTATTAATACCATTTGGGATGAGGAGGGGAAGAGGGTATTATTGTATGAGTATAGTTCATAAATGACTTGATAATTGGCAGTGATACTTATGCAAAAGTCATAGATACTTCATAAAAAAAGCAAGCCTTAAAGACTACTGATACACAAATCTACGTACACCTCCCAACTTTTTAAAATGATAAGGACACCTTCTCGTATAGTTTGTAGGCAAAACATACATCCCTGCCATGGCCCAGGTTACACAGACTACAAACATCTAATATACAGAAAATAGTTGGCTAAAGCACAAAAGTGTTTTTTTTTGTTTTGTTTTTTACTTTTTTCCTCTATATTGGTTTGTATTGTATTGTGACTCCTGCCTTTACACACACATATGAACTTTAATAGCATCCAAGTCTTATGCCGCGTACACACGGTCGGAGAATCCGTCGGAATGCGTCTTATCGGACCGTGTCGTCAGATAATCCGACTGTGTGTGGTATGCATCAGACTGATTCCGTCCGAATCACCGTCCGACCCAATTTTCCAACATGTTGGAAATATTTCCCGACCAACTGGGCCGGTCGGACGTAATCCGATCATGTGTAGAGAATTTTGATCGGACCAAGTGCCACGCATGCTCAGATCAAATTCCTACATCAAAGCTATTGGCTACTAGCCTGAATCTAGTCCCATCGTAACGAAATTACGTCATCACGTTCTGAAAGATCGGATTTTTCGACAACTTAGTCCAACCGTGTGTATGCAACAGTTTCGGACACAATCCGTCAGACTAAATCTGACGGACAAAATCCGACGGATTTGGTTGTGGAAATCTCCGACCGTGTGTACAGGGGCTTAGTCTGTAGGGTTCAATATTGAGTTGGCTCACCCTTTGCAGCTATAACAGCTTCAACTCTTCTGGGAAGGCTGTCCACAAGGTTTAGGAGTGTGTCTATGGGAATGTTTGCCATACTTCCAGATGAGCATTTGTGAGGTCAGGCACTGATGTTGGATGAGAAAGCCTGGCTCGCTTTAATTCATCCCAAAGGTGTTCTATCGGGTTGAGATTAGGAGTCTGTGCAGGTCAGTTAAGTTCCTCCACCCCAAACTCGCTCATCCATGTCTTTATGGACCTTGCTTTGTGCACTGGTCCAAATCATTTAGTGGACGGGGGATTATGGTGTGGGATTGTTTTTCAGGGGTTGGGCTTGGCCCCTTAGTTCCAGTGAACGGAACTCTTAAGGCGTCAGCATACCAAGAGATATTGGACAATTTCATGCTCCAAACTTTCTAGGAACAGTTTGGGGATGACCCTTCCTGTTCTAATATGACTGCGTACCAGTGCAGAAACAAGGTCCATAAAGACAGATGAGCAAGTTTGGGGTGAAGCAACTTTACTGGCCTGCACAGAGACCTGACCTCAACCTGATAGAACGCCTTTGGGATGAATTAGAGCGGAGATTGTGAGCTGCCAAAGAAGGAATTTCCCTTCACTTTGGAGAGATTTTGTCTTATTTTCAAAAAAATGAAAGGACATTTCCCTAATATGGCACAGAGAGCAAAAAAAAGAAAAAAATCTTAACCATTCTCTATTTTTGGATTTACATGTTGTTTAACTACAGGAGCCTGTACCTAAATTTAAGCTTAATATTTGTGTACACTATAATAAAATAGCAGGGCAGGGAAACGTACTGCTTTAATACAATAGAGAATTCTACAGCTATTCAGGGAAGAAAAGCATTTTAAGTTTCTCCAGATAAGCATGGTTAATAAAGACACTTCAATCAAATGTGAACTTAAACAAAACGTGAACTTAATTGCAGTAGAAATCAATGTTGATTCTCTGATAAGGAACTTGCCTTTTAAGAATTGTTGATTGCTGCTGGCAAACGTAGTGCCAACTGTATCAAAGAAAAAGTTACCAAGACATGTTTTGCATTCAAAGGGGTTGTAAAGTCTCAAGGTTTTTCACCTTAATGCATTCTATGCATTAAGGTGAAAAACCTTCTGTGCTGCAGCTGCTCCCAGAGCCCCCCCCCCCCTTTTTTTTTTTCTCTTTTTCTTACCAGAGCTGATCCGTTCCAGTGCTGTGCACGAGCCCAGCGACTCCAGCCGCTGTCTTTGTCCTCGTTGGATAGATTGATAGCAGCGGGAGCCATTAGCTCCTCCTGCTGTCAATCAAATCCAGTGACACGGGATCGGGGGGCGGGGCTGAGTCCTGCTGTCTGTGTCAATGGACGCAGCAGCAGGATTCGAGAGCGTGCCTGCACGGGTGCCCCATGGAAAGCAGCTCTCCATGGGGGCTCCTGATGAAGAGGAGGAGCCAAAAATGCTGCCGGTCGGGGCTGCTCTGTGCAAAGCACTTGCACAGAACAGGTAAGTATGACTTGTTTGTTATTTAAAAAAAATAAAATGTACAATCACTTTAAAGACATCCATATGGTGAGCAAACAGCTGCAAATATGGTCCAATTGCACGAATACACAAGATGCACCTGTCTATATATGTGGCAAATCTTCTATGTCCTCTTTCACATGACCTCCTGCATGTGCTTTATATAAACGCAGGAGAAATTTATCTGGTGATTATATATAAAAAAATAAATAAAAAAAAGACGCCACTTCTCAGATCAATTGTTCCTGCATTTAAATGACCCAGCCATTACAGTTTTCTAAATGCAGCTAAACTGAATATACCTGAAAGAAAATTTGCTGCATGCATATGACAGCCTTCACACAACCGCCATGAATAACCCCTCATGTGTCTAATATGTTTATATCCTTTGATTGTCAGCTTCACCTAGTAATCATAATGCAGTATTTTCCTGAAAATGTCCACTAAATAATACACAATACGTTACATACATAACATCCATATAAGTGAAATCTCCACATGCAACAGTCATAAAAAAGTGTCCAACAGCATAAATAGTCTCTTAGTGACTCCTCCTTGTGACATCTATGTATCAGCTTCACATATAGGATTATGATCACCCTTGTGTCCTCCTCCATTCACACCAACCACTCACCTTTTTGACCTAAAGGTTATAATAGGTCAACTTGCCCTTTGAAAACCCTTTCACATTGCCAGTGCAGGCGCATCAGCGATAAAGCTCCACTAGTTTTAGCGGCGCTTTACTGACGTTTTTGCAGAGCTTTTCAAGCTCTAGCGGGGCACTTTTAACCCCCACTAGCGGCCAAAGAAAAGGTTAAAAGCGCCTGCAAATCGCCGCTGCTGATGCACTTCGCAGGCACTTCAATGGCGCTGATTTGAATGGGCAGGGGCACTTTAGGAGCGGTGTATAAAGCGCCTCAAAGAAGCTACTTGCAGGACTTTTTTTGACGTCCTGCGAGCGCAGCGCCCAAATGTGAAAACACCCGGGCTTTCACACTGGGATTGCAGATGAAGCTTTTTTCAGGCGATTTACAGGTGCTATTTTTAGCGCTAAAGCACCTGAAAAACGGCTCAGTATGAAAAGGGTCTAAAAATGGGAATTATGCATTTCCACTCAATCCACAACTTCTTCTCCTTACTTTCCTCCTCTTCAGATAATGCTATGCCTTGATCTTGTTATATATATATATATATATATATATATATATATATATATATATATATATATATATATATATATAAACATTATTATATTGTGTAGAATTTTGTCAGCTTACTAGATACATTTTAGTTTAGTAGTTGTACAGGGAGAGAGCAGCGCCACACTATATATTTACTAACATTTATATATATATATATATATATATATATATATATATATATATATATATATATATATATATATATATATATATATATATATATATATATATATATATATATATATATATATATATATATATATATAGTAGTAGTAGTAATCTGCTTCCTTATTGTTAACATTTACATAGCTAAAACAGTATAAGTGTCTAAACTAAAGACAGGATGTGCTTTATTACAGCTTTATAATTTGAATAAAATGTGGTACAATATGCTTCTTAACGAATCTCTTTAATGTACGCTGATATACATTAGAAAAATATCCACAAAGTCCAGAAATATTCCTGTAGTAATGACGATCTCTGTTGGGGTTTAATGTGCTTCAAAGGAGAGCTGTTAATTAGCTGGGTATTCTTGAAACAGCATAATGTGTTTGATTTATAAACATGAGAAGATAATTTGATTCCAATTAAAAGTTTCTGAAAAAGGCATTTTAACTTAATTTCCTCATATTGTAACAAACTCGGTGTGTTTCTCTCATGCGCATAGATGAATGCATATATTCTGGGAAAACGCAATCAAGCAAACGCTCTGAGAGCTCAATATGGTCAGGTAAAGCTCAGGCTTTCACAGTTTCAGATGTACCCCAGGGGTGCATGGAACAAGGCCCAGTTCACACCAGAACGTGACATGGGTGCTGCGCTCTATGCACATTCCCTGCACCGCGTTCAAAACGAACTGCAGTTGCGATCTGCAGCAGATGTCAATGTTAAGCAATGAAGTGCACCCATTTTTAGCATGTTTCCTGCAGGTTCCCTTACATCATGTTAAGGGCAGTTCATTCATTTTAGTGGGCTGCCTGATGCACAAGAAAACTGCCTGACATATTTAGAAAATCGTGCTGCACCAAAACGCATAGTATTACATAGTATATACATACTATACATAGAATACTGTGCATTTTGTGCCTGTATTAGCAATATGCTGGGGTGCCATTATAAATTAATGGCACCACCACATTTTTGTAAAAAGGGCAGTGTGTTTTTGTGCATTGCGGGAAAGCCCTTAATTTTCCAACGCAACAGTGTAAACTGGTCCTGGGAGTGATAGTCTGCAAGCAAGTGTATGTGCTGGAGATTAAGGAGAAGAGAATGTATATAATGGAGTGTATATAGTTAAGTCCCTACAAAGTTTCTTCAATCAAGTGGGCATCCCATATGTATCCCATCCCCATCCAAGTTCTATTCCCCTAATAAAAAAAAAAAAACAGTGCAATGATTGCTTCCTGACTCTGTATGTCTGGAAATGTGTGTGCCTGGCTGTGCAGAGTGGGAGATGAACCACATTCACCAGTGGCCCCTACGGGGGGAGTGATGTATCTGAAGACCCCTCCTAGCTGTGTACACCTCTTCCTGGAACCCTCCAAGGAAGCCGCCTCATACGGGGATCTCCAGCCTGGCCTAAAAGGCCTTTTAAAATCCACCCTAGTCCCCACCTCCCTACGGAACAGAATGTCTACAGCCAGCTCCTCCTGCATATAGGTCCACTCCAACCGGCCCCCACATGTGTTTACATGCTCATAGGTGTGGGGTGTTTGGCTCCCATGCCCCAAGACTCTCCGTGTTCCTCACGACCCAGCTTATATGTTTGTGCTGACTCACCCCTGACATCTCTGTATGAAGGCTTTACCTAAAAGGGGCCTAACACCCAATGTCACTATCTGCTGTACCAGACACCATTCTAGTGTCTAGCTGCTCACCTAATGGCAAAGTAGCTACCTATTGACACTTGCCAGCAGCCTGAGCTTTTTACACTTCGTATTCCCGTGACTCATCTGTCATCTCTCTGGGTTCGGTGCCACTGAGGAAATGGTGCCAGTGATATGAATATGCCAAGCCGCACACTGAAATCTACCCTTTTCTTCCTGCCCACTCTCAGCATGGTAAATAAAAACACTTAGCATAGTGTACCGAGCCAGGTGATAACCCCCCCCCCCCCCGATCTGAGTGAAGAACCCAATGACTTTATAGCTTTGATTGCCACATCATAGAGCAATTAATGGAATAACGTTATGGAGTGTAAAGGTCATGAAACGTCTTCCAATAAATATGTATAAAAATACAATTAAAAATACAGTAGGAAATAAATTAGATCCACCCAGGTTCACTATGATCAAGTTTCATTATTAAGTATAAGATAAATTTACCACCCGAATATGAGTCGTTACAGTATGTTGCCAGGCAGGCAGCCAGATCTGTTAAAAGATGCATCCTGATCGGTCATAATGGAAAAATGTCTACTTTTTAATCAAAATGTATCTCTTCCTTACAGTAAAGTTATTTTGAAAGTGTACAAAAGGATATTATGGAAAGTAGGATAAAAAGTGGGTTTTTCTTTTAAAATGCAGCATGTTTTTATTTTATACCTGAATGTTGTGCGATAATTCTTCAGGTAGTTTGGACATAAAAACTCTCCGCTCAAAGTCAGTCTTCCTCACTGCCAGTTCAAACTGAGATGTCAGAGGTTATACAAGCCATCTCTACTCAGAGACCATTGCTATGAATAAAGCCACTGCACTCCAGAGGGATCAGTGGTGTCCATATTTATCCAAATTGTTGATAGCCTTCCTCTAGGGCTGCTCTGCTAACATGTTTAACCCATATGACTTGTGTTCGGGGCTAAAGGCACCTTTAGTAAGGATACCATGGACCCGCACTGGCTAATGCCTAAACCATAGGCAGGAACTGCGGTCATGTGAAATTAACATTAACGCAGGAATCCAGCCTTAAAAGCGAGGTTAATTCCTTTTAATCTTACACTGTTAACACTAAGCACTTCGGACACAACTTCTATTAGAGAACATCCCTCTGATTCTTCTTGTACCAAATTGTAATGTAACTGTAATGTCTGCCCTCATGTTGTAAAGCGTTGCGCAAACTGTTGGTGCTATATAAAACCTTTATAATAATAATTATAATAATAATAATAATCTCTCCCTCCCAATGTGCAGCATTTCTGAGCATTTCTGCAGAGCATGTACCGGTCTCTACCAACTCAGCAGTCCTGTCCCCTCAATCCCAGTGACAATGTCCGTAAGTTACTACTGGACACAGGAAACACACTTCTCTGTAACTTCATGCTTGTTCTCCTTCCTTGGACCCCCCTCTACGTCTCTCTCCCATGATTCCAAACTAGATCCCTAGGTACTCTGTGCCATGATTATAAAAAAGAAAACTGCGCTATTAACCTATAAAAACCAAACTGCAACTCAGGGTGTTGTACAACACCACACAGAAATATAAAAAGGTGAAGCTGCGCTAAATAAATTGACCTGTGAGACACTGACCAATAAAAATTGAACAAGTGCACTCAAAGCTAAGGGGAAATGATATATAAAAATGTGATGGTAAGTGAACTGACAACATTTAAATCCAATATGGAAGTGAATCTAAATTCACTTAACTTTTTTTTTTTTTTTTAATCATGTTAATTTAAGTGGATTCACTTCCATATTGGATTAAAATTTTGTCAGTTCACTTTCCCATCACATTTTTATATATAATTTCCCCTTAGTGAGTGCACATGTTCAATTTTTATTGGTCAGTGTCTCACAGGTCAATTTGTTTAGCCAAGCTTCACCTTTTATATACTCTGTGCTATGAGGTTGGTCCCCGTATGTGGGGAACCAGTCACTAGTGAAGAGGCCAAGTATGACACCCATTCACAACTACAGAATCCATCATCTCTGACAAGTCACCTATTTCCTGACTGGTTGGGTGATTTAGCTAGTGACACATATACAGTGGTCATCAGCAAGAGCAATCTGGCTTCCTCTGGGAAGCATTCTGCTTGTTAGACCTCTGTAATGTGTCTTCTCTAACCTCTTTAGCGCGCCTTTAAGGACTTCAGACCAGGAAGTTAAACTGAACTTTACTAAAGTAGTTAACAGTAACACAGAAACAGAGAAGACATCTTCAGTATATACTCCTGACAAATCTCTCTAAATACCCTATGAGGTCAAGAAACAAAGTCCATACAAGGAATCCATAGGGAGGCAAGAGTCCACACAGGCAGTAAATCCATCATACAATAAGTAATATACAAGAGTCTAGCATAAGTTCATGTAGATACAGACCTTTTGGAATCCAAACTGGGTTCCCACAAGGGGTAAACTGACAGAGTAATGGTTACATCATGACCGTAGGTCTAGAACTCAATATAGAAATCAATAGTATGCAAGCTCTTGGAGTGGATGATAAGGGTTTATATACACGATTTTAGATTCATTAGCAGTAATCGGCATGGATTCATGAAGAATCGTTCTTACCAAACCAATCTATTAACCTTCTATAAGGAGGTGAGTTGCCATCTAGATAAAGGAAGGCCCGTAGACGTGATGTATTTGTATTTTGCAAGAGCATTTGACACAGTTCCCCATAAACATTTACTGTACAAAATAAGGTCCGTTGGCATGGACCATAGGGTGAATACATGGATTGAAAATTGGCTACAAGGGTGAGTTCAGGAGGCGGTGATAAATATGGAATACTGAGAATGATCAGAGGTAGGTAGTGGGGTCCCACCGGGTTCTGTGCTGAGACCAATCCTATTTAATTTGTGCATAAAGACCTGGAGGATGGGGTAAACAGTTCAATCTCTGTATTTGCGGACAATACTAATCTAAGCAGGGCAATAACTTCTCCACAGGATGTGGAAACCTTGCAAGAAGGTCTGAACAAATGAATGGGGTGGGCAACTACATGGCAAATGAGGTTTAATGTAAAAAAAAAAAAAATAATGCATTTGAGTGGCAAAAATATGAATGAAATCTATACACTGGGGGTGAACCTCTGGGGGAATCTAGGATAGAAAAGGACCTGGGGGTCCTAGTAGATGATAGGCTCAGCAATGGCATGCAAAGCCAAGCTGCTGATAACAAAGCAAACAGAATATTGGCATTAAAAGGGTTTAACTCCAGGGATAAAGCAATAATTCTCCCACTCTACAAGACTCTGTTCTGGTCGCACCTGGAGTATGCTGTCCAGTTCTGGGCACCAGTCCTCAAGAAGGATGTACTGGAAATGGAGCGAGTACAAAGAAGGGCAACAAAGCTAATAAAGGGGCTGGAGGATAGTTATGAGGAAAGGTTGCAAGCACTGAACTTATTCTCTCTGGAGAAGAGACGCTTGAGAAGGGGATATGATTTCAACTTACAAATACTGTACTGGTGACCCCACATTAGGGACCCCACATTAGGGTTTAACAAGACACATGGCTACTCATTAAAATTATAAGAAAAGAGGTTTAACCTTAAACTACGTAGAGGGTTCTTTACTGTAATGCCACATACACACGATCGGAATTTCAGACAACAAATGTTCGATGTGAGCATGTTGTCGGAAATTCCGACCGTGTCCATCAGACATTTTCTGTCGGAATTTCCGACAACAAAAATTTGAGAGCAGGATCTCAAATCTTCCGACAACAAAATCCGTTGTCGTAAATTCCGAGCATGTGTAGACAATTCTGACGCACAAAATTCCATGCATGCTTGGAATCAATTACGAGATGGAAGCGATTGGTCTGGTAAAACTAGCGTTCGTAATGGAGATAGCACATTCGTCACGCTGCAAAGTTTTTAATTTTTTTAATGCAGTGCATTCTCTTTTTCTTTCTTCTTTATAATGCTATAATAATGAAGTTTTACTGCTGATATTCACACAGAATTCTGGCAAACTGATTTCTTTATTATTTCTTGTGTTCTTCTTTCTTTTTCTCTCTTTTTTTTTTTTTTTTGTCGCCAGATCTCCATAATAATGTTTATATTATTTTTTTATAGTGATTTTTTTTTTTATAGTGATCTCCATAATATTTTTTCTTGTTTTGTGTGTCGTTACCACAACACCATTATTATCTTGTATTTTTTAACCTCAAGGAGATGTGTTGGGTGGCACAGTGGTGTAGGGGTTAGCTCTCTCGCCTAGCAGTAAAAAGGGCCACTGGTTCAAATCCCAGCCATGACACTACCTGCCTGGAGTTTGCATGTTCTCCCTGTGCCTGCATGGGTTTCCTCCAGGTACTCTGGTTTCCTCCCACACTCCAAAGATATGCCGGTAGGTTAATTGGCTTCTGTCCAAAATTGGCCCTAGAATACCTTGGATTGTGGGCTCCTTGAGGGTATGGACCAATGTGAGTGTGCAATCTACAGGGATAGGGACAATTGTAGACACTCACACTGGATGGACTGGTGTCTTTATTCAACCTTGCTAACTATGTGTTGGTGTCCCTTGTTAATTTGACATTGTACTTTTGTAATGTACCTGCTTACTCACAAATAAACTGTCTTTTTTTAACTAAAACACATAGCCAAGTATTTGTGCTAAAAAAATAGACATTTATTAGGGGGTCATAACAAAATAAAGAGGATGGAAACGCTGGATAAACTGGTGAAATTGGCAAAGCCTTTGTACCCCAGGGCACACATCAACTATTTGACAGGCAAAATTGGTAGCCTGAGGAGTTTATTTAATAGGGAGCACAATCCGGTCCAGGGCTCCGAGAGATCAGGAACAGCAGCAGATGACGTATATGATGTTCAAAAAAAATGAAGAACATCATTGATGTTTTAGGCAGAATCTGAAACACACAAAAATTTTACCTTTTTTGTGTACATTTTTATTTAAAATCAAGTTTTAAAGTATTTTAAAAGCCAAATTTTTAAGATGTACACAGTGTGTCAACATGTGCTATCTGCCATCACAGGATATCAATGTATGTGTTTTGTGGGTCCAACCCCTTCCTCACAACTAAAATAGATGAGAGGAAGGGGCTGCACCCCCGTAACACGTCCATTGATCCCCCATGATGGGAGCTAGCATTTTGATTCTCAATTTGTGTGCATCTTCAAAATTTGGCTATTACAGGGGTGACATCACCCCATCTGATGAAGGCAATATCAACACAGTCTGGACATACTAATGTCTGATATTGCCTTCACTTTGTCAAAGTTGAACTGAGTTGTGTATGTTTTATGGTTTTAAACATGCCTGTTTAACCCAAAAAAGGCTATTTGTACTGTCAAACCTAAAAATGTTATACAACAAATATGTTGGTTTGTTCAAAAACCCTTTTCTAACACACATGTAAATGTGCTTTGAGTAAAAATGTTTTATATTCAACAATGTGTGGCTTCTTCTTTCAATACTCAATACCAGTTTTTGGAGTAAGTTGGTTTTTACAGTGACAATGGAGGTTATCTACTAAAGGAAAATCCACTGACAAGTTTCAAGTGCACTGACAGTGCACTTGTGCAAAGTGGGTTTGCCTTTAATAAATAACCCCCACAGTGCTCTAAAATTTGCCACAATCAGGCCATTTTCAGGACTCAAAACAGTTAATTTATGGGGCTGAAAAGGATGTGGTTTTTTTTTGTTTGTTTTTTTTTTTTTTTAGCATTAATGCATTACATACATTAAAACAAAACAAGGTGTGTGTGTGTATCAGACCCACAACATAATAACTAGCTGAAGAAGAGATTGTCACCTCATTTATCAAATAAATTACTTTGCGCTATTGAAGAAAATGGCCAAAAAGAAAAGCCCACTGGAGAACCTAGGAGACAGCTGAAAGAAATACAAGCAGTAAATCAAATGAAATATTATTTAATTTTATTTAAAAAATGTATTTTAAAAAGTTTTTTCAAGCATTTGCTGGCATATCAATGGCCCCCCTACCCGCAAAGTATTCCAGATATTTTTTACAGACTTTGCAGGCGCTTTGGGGGGGCAAGCCAAGAAGGCCGGCTTAAAGCGCTGTCAGGGTTGACTGATCTGGCAATCCTGTCTCAGGCCCAACTGAGGCCATATAGTTTAAAGCATTTCTCCTTAGAAATTTGTTTATAATGCAGCATGCAAGTATGATATGGTTTATTTTGTTCCGCCATGTGAATTGGCTTCAGGAATAGGCGGAACCAGCTGGCCATTATTCCGAAAGCATTCTACACCACTCTTCTGGCTCTGGCCAGCCGGTAGTTAAAAACCCTTTGGTCCGAGGTGAGGGTCCTCAGGGTCCTCAGGTGTTTACCAAGCCCAAAATGGTTCATCAGTGACTAATGCCTTGTACACACGGTCAGACATTCCGACAACAAAATCCGTTGGATTCTTTCTGACAGATTTTGTCCTAAACTGATGTTGCATACACATGGCCGGACAAAGTTGTCGGAAAATCCGATAGTTCGGAACGTGATGACGTTTGTTCATTACAGCGGTCTATGTTGAGGCTAGTAGCCAATAGCTTTGGTCTCGTAATTTGATCTGAGCATGCATGGCACTTTAGGGGGGGTTAGATTGCGCTATGGACCACTCAATACAAAAGGTAAAAATATATAAATATGAAAAAGTGAAAAATTGGGTAAGAGCAGCCTCTATTTATTTCCGCCCGAACGGGTGGAAAGATACTGAAAGGGGTGAGAGAAGAAATAGACCTGGCGCTATACCATATACCACTACAAATCTGTACGTGAAAACTCTGTTATATGTAATTTTCAGCGTGCTGGCAATTAAATAAAAATCACAGAGTAAAAGTCATAAAATAGGAAATGCTCAACCAAATATTACTATCAATAATACTAAAGTGCAAGTGATAGACCTGTGCATAAAAACTTTGTAATTTTCAGCGTGCTGGCAATTAAATAAAAACATGGAAAAAACCATAAAGTGGAAATTGCTTATCCAAAAGTGACTCAAACAATATGCTACTAAGGTGCAAGTGCCAGTGGATTTACATGTGCCAATAGCTATATGTTATCATACGTGAATTAAAAATATGAAACCAAAATAGAGTAAAAAAATGTGTAATCTCAAAACCAAATAAATATGGTGACTGTATTTTGATTATAAGGTGTTTTTCACAAAATATCATGCAAAGTATAATCGGAAATAATTTCGTGATGACTGACACACTGCAAAAAATAAAAGTGAAGATATGTGCAGTGCAGGAAAAAATAAACAATGAAAAAGATAATAAAAATATAAAAATATGCAAATATGAAAATATAAAAATAAAAATAAAAATAAAAATAAAAGTCTCTGGTGAGTGACGGAATCTTCCGTGCGCGAAGGAGAGGGAAGTGATAATTTCCAAAATTATTTCCCGTGTTCAGTGGTCACTTCTATATTATGCTCTCACCGGAAAAATGACCCCGTCCGGGGTGGATCAGCCTTCACAATATCAGCTATTGTGTCGCTCTCTGGCTTGCTTCAGATGCTATGCTGGGGATCCCTTGTTTCTCCGTGAGTATAGTGTGCCACGTTATGTATATTAAAAGAGAGGCATATTCATAGTGTGATAACGTTTAAAAGTTCATTTTTATTCAAAAAAGATTAAAACTACTTACAAAAGCAGAGTTTGTAAATGCGGTTGTGTTACAGCTTTAAGACAATTTTAAAAGTCCTGCTCAGCTTCCTGGTGTATGCTAGAGGTGTACGTCGCTTGGCCACGCCCTACGCATTTCGTCATACAGACGTCATCCGGAGCGGCCATCTTCATACACCTTTAGCTTTATATAGGGTGTATTGTTCCTATCGCGCATGCGCGGTCAATCGCCGCCATTTTTAGTGAGGGAATGCCCTCATTCTTTAGTACTGCGCCGTGTGATGTTCCTATTGCGCATGCGCGGTCAGTCGCCGCCATTTCCAGTCAGGGAATGCCCATTTAATTCGCTGCTTGTGCGATGGACAACACACCGCTATGTTTGAAGCTGCAACTTGACCCACTCTATACTCAAACTTTATCAGAATCAGATTCTAATGCATAGAAACTGAACAATAAAACAAACCAAAATAAACCAGAAAACGAATGTGGGAACTGCTGTAGTGAGGAAACTAGTGGGGAAGATGGTTATATTAAAAAAGATATGGTTTTATTTCAACGAGAAGCTAGGTAGATATTGTGTGGGGACTTGATTTGAAACAATATTAAATTGGGATACCCGATTCTCTCTTTGTGTTAACGGGTCATTTAATTATGGAGAACTTATATTGATTTAAAATGAATACTCACTATTACGTCTATGCTATAAACGTTAATTATGGAATGAGTTAAAAATAAATTCTCACTATTACAACTGCGCTATGTCAATAATTTAACAAACCGGGGCCTATTTAAGGGAAGATTAGGGAAGATTATTTATTAAAGGAAAAATTATGTTCCTATAAGAATAAAACTAAAGATATATGTATAAAAAATATGTATATAAAAAAATATGTATATAAAAAAATTGGTCATTATTATTATTATTATGTAAGGGATTTGGCCTATAAAGGATATATGCTTTAAAAAGAAACCATTTGTATTCAGTATAAAAAGATGTGAAAAAATGTAGAAGATATATGGAAATAAATAAATAAATAGACAAAAAAGTCTGTAAACATGGGAAACAAGAATGCGTTAAGGGAGGACCAAATTGAGAATGCCTTGATTATTACCGGTAATGTTCTAATTTTTATTTTTATTTTTGAATACATAACATTCGACCCAAATTCATGTGTTGTTCTTTAATTTTTAATGGAGGTGGAGTCCATCACTTATTTCCACCTTGGATTAATTATGTGATTTTATACCTTGGTTGACTACCATATGTGTCTGCTTCATGGGTGGAGGATATTTGCCCCTGATTGGTGTGTCAGATCTCCAATGTGTTTGCCCCCTGAGACTACATGTAATAATAATGATAAGCATAGGAACTTATATAGAGAATCATGTATATGGATATGCAAGGGATGGGTTTAAAATTTGCTCCAGATAAAGATCAGGACAAATTTGAAACCTTCATTGATTTACAAAAATTTATTAGAAAATTAAATATTAAAAAATGGTATGCCAACACTAAAGGCACAGAGAAGGAGAAAGAAGAGCCCATTTTTAAACATTCCCAATTGAGAAATAATTCAATTTTTAATCCAAACCAGCAGCAGAATGAGGGAATCAAAGTTTTTAAAAAAATGGTAGAAAGAGACATCAGGGATTTGGTAATAAAACCATCCAAGAGGAAGGGCATCTGGAAGACCATTAAACAATTAGAAAAGAAAAAAGACATAGTCATCAGGCCAGCAGACAAGGGCGGCGGCCTGGTCATACTCAAAAAGATAGACTATGAACAGGAGATGACCAATCTCCTCAACATTCCTGACACCTATAAACAATTAAAGAAAAACCCAAAAGAAGAATACAATAAAAAACTTAAGAATTATGTCAAGAAGGGCCTATTGAAAGGGATACTTAACAAAAAGGAAGCAAGGTATTTAACACCCAACGCACCGAAAACCCCAGTGATTTACTATGTTCCAAAAATTCACAAAAGCCAAACACAACCTCCAGGAAGACCCATAGTAAGTGGAATAGACTCCCTGTTTTCAAGACTAGGTGCCTACGTCGACAGTTTCCTCCAACCACTAGTAACTGAAGGAAAATCCTACTTAAAAGACAGTAGACAACTACTGAAGGAATTGGAAAACATCACGGTGGAGGACAAAGACTTACTGGTTACGATTGATGTTAATTCCTTATATACAAACATCAGACAAAAGGATGGTCTCAATGCAGTCGAGTGGGCCTTACATAAAAAATCTAAATTGAAACAAGAACAAATAGATTATATATTGGAAGGACTGGACCTTGCAATGAGCCATAACCACTTCTGGTACAAAGGGAAGCATTACGTCCAAACAAAGGGAGTAGCTATGGGGGCAAAATACGCACCTAGTGTGGCAAACCTCTTCCTGGATCATTGGGAGGAGGAACAAATCTATGGAACACCTAGAAGGAACCTGAAAATGTATAGAAGATATATTGATGATATTTTAATTATCTGGGGAGGATCCCAAGCAGAACTACAGTCCTTTTTAGATGAAATAAACCACAATATTTATGACATCACCTTTACAGGCAAATGGGATGACCAAAATATAGACTATTCAGATCCACAGATATTTAAAACTGAGGGATCCCTGGGTACAAGAACTTTCTTCAAAGCCACCGATCGGAATGGCTATATACCCACCTCAAGTTGCCACCATCCAAGATGGATTGGGAACATACCCAAAGGACAACTTTTGAGAGTATATAGAAATTGCACTAAGAAAGAAGACTTCGATACACAAGCAGAAGCAATTATCAGAAGATTTATACATAAAGGGTACAAAGAATCCTACCTATGGGCCCTTAAAGAAGCCGTAATGAAAACGGACAGGAAACAACTAATAGAAAATAAAACAGCACCCAGGAGTAAGAAAAACATAGAGACTGCCTTCTTCACAGGTTTCAATAGACAACATAAAGAAATAGAAAAGATCGTAAAGAAACATTGGCCCATTCTAAAAACAGATGAAGTGTTAAAACAAATATTGCCCAATAATCCTGATTTTATTTATAAAAAGGCCCCTAATCTGAGAAACAAATTAGTCAAGAATTTAATTGACCCCCCAAGAGACATTAAGATTAACAAACATCTAAAAGGCTTCTTTAAATGTGGACAATGTCTCCCTTGTCGTAGAAGTAAAAAAACTCACAGGAAAACTACGAAATTTTCCTCAACTACCAATGGAAGAGAATTCCCCATAAAATAACTGATTTCCTGCAAAAGCACACATGTGACATATGTCATAGAGTGCCCCTGCCACAAACAATATGTAGGAAGAACTACACGGGAACTACATGTAAGAATCTGGGAACATATTAAAAACATCAGAAAAGGATATGACAAACATAGTGTCTCTCGGCATTTTAGAGACTTTCATAACCAAGATCCTAAACAAATGATCTTCTACGCCATTGATAAAATTAAAGGACATTGGAGGGGAGAAGACATGACTATCAAAATTTCACAGAACGAAACAAAGTGGATTTTTAACCTGGAAACTTTACACCCTGCAGGAATGAATATAGACCTGGATCTTAATTGTTTCTTAACCAATTTTTAATCCCCAACCTCTAATTTTTAATTTTTAACTACTAATTTTAATCTGCTATTAATATATTTGGAATTTTTATTTAAGAACATTTCCAGGTCGAATGTAATAAATTCAACATACTAATAAATTCAACATACTAAAAAATCTCATACCTGATAAGAAAAGGGCAGTAAGACATTTCCTTATTCACCATAAGACGGAAAATATTAACATTACTTCTAAAGTCTTTTCCATTCCAACTCTTCCCCCTCCCTTACATGCAACCATAGACACATGTCCTTTGGGAATGGCTCCAAACCCATCCCTTGCATATCCATATACATGATTCTCTATATAAGTTCCTATGCTTATCATTATTATTACATGTAGTCTCAGGGGCCAAACACATTGGAGATCTGACACACCAATCAGGGGCAAATATCCTCCACCCATGAAGCAGACACATATGGTAGTCAACCAAGGTATAAAATCACATAATTAATCCAAGGTGGAAATAAGTGATGGACTCCACCTCCATTAAAAATTAAAGAACAACACATGAATTTGGGTCGAATGTTATGTATTCAAAAATAAAAATAAAAATTAGAACATTACCGGTAATAATCAAGGCATTCTCAAGTTGGTCCTCCCTCAACGCATTCTTGTTTCCCATGTTTACAGACTTTTTTGTCTATTTATTTATTTATTTCCATATATCTTCTACATTTTTTCACATCTTTTTATACTGAATACAAATGGTTTCTTTTTAAAGCATATATCCTTTATAGGCCAAATCCCTTACATAATAATAATAATAATGACCAATTTTTTTATATACATATTTTTTATATACATATTTTTTATATACATATTTTTTATACATATATCTTTAGTTTTATCCTTATAGGAACATAATTTTTCCTTTAATAAATAATCTTCCCTTCTCCAAGTATTAAATAGGCCCCGGTTTGTTAAATTATTGACATAGCGCAGTTGCAATAGTGAGAATTTATTTTTAACTCATTCCATAATTAACGTTTATAGCATAGACGTAATAGTGAGTATTCATTTTAAATCAATATAAGTTCTCCATAATTAAATGACCCGGTAACACAAAGAGAGAATCGGGTATCCCAATTTAATATTGTTTCAAATCAAGTCCCCACACAATATCTACCTAGCTTCTCGTTGAAATAAAACCATATCTTTTTTAATATAACCATCTTCCCCACTAGTTTCCTCACTACAGCAGTTCCCACATTTGTTTTCTGGTTTATTTTGGTTTGTTTTATTGTTCAGTTTCTATGCATTAGAATCTGACTCTGATAAAGTTTGAGTATAGAGTGGGTCAAGTTGCAGCTTCAAACATAGCGGTGTATTGTCCATCGCACAAGCAGCAAATTAAATGGGCATTCCCTGACTGGAAATGGCGGCGACTGACCGCGCATGCGCAATAGGAACATCACACGGCGCAGTACTAAAGAATGAGGGCATTCCCTCACTAAAAATGGCGGCGATTGACCGTGCATGCGCGATAGGAACAATACACCCTATATAAAGTTAAAGGTGTATGAAGATGGCCGCTCCGGATGACGTCTGTATGACGAAACGCGTAGGGCGTGGCCAAGCGACGTACACCTCTAGCATACACCAGGAAGATGAGCAGGACTTTTAAAATTGTCTTAAAGCTGTAACACAACCGCATTTACAAACTCTGCTTTTGTAAGTAGTTTTAATCTTTTTTGAATAAAAATGAACTTTTAAACGTTATCACACTATGAATATGCCTCTCTTTTAATATACATAACGTGGCACACTATACTCACGGAGAAACGAGGGATCCCCAGCATAGCATCTGAAGCAAGCCAGAGAGCGACACAATAGCTGATATTGTGAAGGCTGATCCACCCCGGACGGGGTCATTTTTCCGGTGAGAGCATAATATAGAAGTGACCACTGAACACGGGAAATAATTTTGGAAATTATCACTTCCCTCTCCTTCGCGCACGGAAGATTCCGTCACTCACCAGAGACTTTTATTTTTATTTTTATTTTTATTTTTATATTTTCATATTTGCATATTTTTATATTTTTATTATCTTTTTCATTGTTTATTTTTTCCTGCACTGCACATATCTTCACTTTTATTTTTTGCAGTGTGTCAGTCATCACGAAATTATTTCCGATTATACTTTGCATGATATTTTGTGAAAAACACCTTATAATCAAAATACAGTCACCATATTTATTTGGTTTTGAGATTACACATTTTTTTACCCTATTTTGGTTTCATATTTTTAATTCACGTATGATAACATATAGCTATTGGCACATGTAAATCCACTGGCACTTGCACCTTAGTAGCATATTGTTTGAGTCACTTTTGGATAAGCAATTTCCACTTTATGGTTTTTTCCATGTTTTTATTTAATTGCCAGCACGCTGAAAATTACAAAGTTTTTATGCACAGGTCTATCACTTGCACTTTAGTATTATTGATAGTAATATTTGGTTGAGCATTTCCTATTTTATGACTTTTACTCTGTGATTTTTATTTAATTGCCAGCACGCTGAAAATTACATATAACAGAGTTTTCACGTACAGATTTGTAGTGGTATATGGTATAGCGCCAGGTCTATTTCTTCTCTCACCCCTTTTATGCATGGCACTTTGTCCGATCGGAATTCTCTACAAACGATCAGAAAAAAGTCAGATTGGATTTTTTTGTTGGAAAATTTCAGAACCTACTCTTAAATTTTTTCTGTCGGACTTTCCGATGGGAAAAGTCCGATAGAGCACACACACGATTAGATTTTCCGACAATATAATCCGATCAGACCTTTTCCGTCAGAATTACCGACTGTGTGTACAAGCAAAAGACGAATGGTAGATCAGCCACGTTGTCTTCTGCAGGTGGCAATCCCCAGCCACCACTCTGGAGCTGTCTGTAGAGCTCGGTCTGGGCGATAACTCCACCATCCGACATCCAGCTATTCTTCCCCACGTCCACATAGAGAAACTAATATGTCACAGATACCACCGCCAACATCACAATACTATTAAACCCCTTATAGTTGTAATAGTATGACCCCAAGTTGGGGGTGGCACGATGTGGATGTGTTTCCCATTAATTGCCCCTCTGTAGTTGGGAAAGTCCCACCACTGGGCAAAGTGGGATGCCACAGTCTGCCATTCCTGTGGCATTGAAGGAAACTGTGAAGACAAACAATAAAAAAATGTGTACTTTTGCACATAACATTGCAAGCAGATTAGACACAAACATTCTTGGCCAACATCAGTATAACGTTTAGTTTAAGGAGTATTTAAAGACAAAAATATAAGGTCCACTTATCAGATTCCTCACCCCCTCTGATGGCCCATTTAAACATTTTAGGGCGGGAGGGGTAGATGTTTTTGACAGGTAACCCTCTCCACTTCATTGAGAGCTGAATGCATACATAACGTGTGTTACTTTGGCCAGGCCCTCCTTATTTACACTATTGGCAGCCCACTGGACAGGAAAGAAGTGTCATAATGCAAAAATATGAATACACACTGTCCAAATTGAAGCACAATTTTACATTCTGCAATTACCTATCAAGATAATAGGAGAACAAAAGTTCAAACAGTACCATTTACAAGGATTCAGGCAGATCCTTACACTACATGCTTTGGTGAATTCATCCATAAATATTAACACAAAAGAGGTAGGTATAGTGTGTGTGGGTTTGGCAAGGTCAGTAGATAGAGGATTGGTATCGGTTGACTTAGTGGTTGGGAGGGTTCCAAATGAGTTTGGGACCCCCAAAAAAAACCTCTTGCACTCTTTCTGAATTTAAGGACAAAAAATCACATTTGTACACATTTTAGGGGGTGCTTATGGTAAAACACTATAATGGAGCTGACAAAATACATTGTTAAGTGACTAGCCTAGGTGTGTATGGGCCCAGGATAGCATGCTGGTGAGGTTATTGAAGGCAAATATGCATGAAGGACAAAAAAGAAACTTTAAAAACTCCCATCATGCATGAGGACAAAGGGGACATTCACAGCATATTACACTCATGGTAATTATGGGATGATGAAATAAAAACAATACATTAGCAAACATTAAATACATAGAATGTGATGTTAAAGGAGAAAACTTACCCTAATATAGTCCTTCTGCAGGACCTATAATATGGCAGAACAGGTCTCTGGAGTAATGATCCCAAGAGCCTGGGGGGAGATGCCCGTCGAGAGCTTGATGTCCTGCAAACATCTCCCCATCGCCAAGTACCGCAAGGTGGCGACGAGCCTTTGCTCGGGAGTGATGGCTTGCCGCGTGCAGGTGTCCTGCTTGGTAATATAAGGGGACAGCAAATCCAACAAACGGTGAAAAACGGGGTCCGTTGCCCTGAATTAATTCCTGAAATCATCAGGATTATTCTCACAGATCTCCCGCAATAAAAGTATGTGCTAGATTTGGTCACGCTGGAGTAACCAATTCTTCGTCCATGAACTCCTCCCTGCCCTGTTCATGGACTGTGCTTGGGTCAAAGCAAGAACCCCAACACCAAGCCCTTACATAGCACGAACTCTAGGATGAGTACATGAGTATGTACCCGCAACATGGCTAGAAAACGGTGGGATGGTCAGAACAAACTAATAGAACACACTGAAAATCAGAAAGGCCTGGGAAGAGCGACCTGAAAATCAGAAACGAGCGGACAAGAATGCACTGAAAAACAGATACAAACTATAAAAGAACGCATTGAAAAATAGATACAAACTGACTACACGCACTGAAAAAAGATACAAACCCACAAACACAAACTGAAGAGCAGTAACGATCTGAAAAGCACAAGGCTGAAAATCATGAATCGTCTCTCACCAAACTTCTACTAACACAAGATAAATATGAGATTAGCAGAAGGAGCCCAAAATAGCACTGGCTATTGAACGTCCTTTTTCTAGTCCTGTTGTACGTGTTGTACGTCAGCACGTTCTTGCTAATCGGAATTTATGAAAACATTTGTGCGACCGTGTGTATGCAAGACAAATTTCAGCCAACATCTGTTGTAAATAAATCCACGGTTTGGTTGTCGGAAATTCTGATCATCTGTACGCAGCATAAGAGTGGCAAGGATGTGGAATTCCCTTCCACAGGCGTTGGTCTCAGCGGGAGCATCAATAGTTTCAAAAAACTATTAGATAAGCACCTGAACGACCACAACAAACAGGTAATACTGACATAAAATCATACACATAGGTTGGACTTGATGGACTCAACTATGTAACTCCTCTTTAAGGGCATTAATGGGCCCCTATTTATATGGTATGATCTGCAGGGGGCGGTAACCTTCTGAAAAAGAGTAGTAAACCCTGACCAGCAGCGTTACCCCTCCTTTTCAGTGTTAAGCCTTCCTTCTCCACCTTCTCAGTAAGTCAAGCAAGCAAGAACAGTTGCAACAAGCTACTTTGTAACATTTACGCATAAACATAGTTGACCTGAAAGAACCTCAGAGCATAAGCACAGTAGAAGAGAAAAACTTTAAAACTCAGACCCTTTTCACACTGAGCTGCCCCAGGCACCAGCGGTAAAGCGTGAAAATATGGCTGAAAAACAACAGCTAATAAACTCCGCGCCACTTATAAAAAAATAATTAATCAGTGAATCAAATATACCAAGTGAAAACACTAATAGCTGCTCCCTAGAAACAAGAAGAAAAAACTTGTAATACTAAAGATAAAGTGATAGTAGGGGCGCTGAAAAATTATAAATATAAACATAAATAACAAATGTGAAAATTAATAATCATAAACCACCTCAAGTAATAATTACTATCGCCATAAATTGAAAAAAGCAGATGGTTGCAACAAAATAAATAGTGATATATATAAAAAAATGATAATAAAGTCCCACTTAGATACTAAAAAAAACAAAAATATCCAGAGCCAAAACAGTGATTCATTCAGTGAAGAACTCCATCTAAATCCATATGCCAGAAGGCGGCTGAAATCTTCTACAAAGTTGTGACACGTCCCTTCACCAAACTTTTTTTGGACACAGAACAAACACCCCAACTGTGAAGATAAAGTCGTCTTCTTACGAGATGCTGTTGACTACTTTACTGAAAAAGATAGTCAAATAGGCTTATGCAGGTGAATTCCCTGCTCACATGGAATGTGCTGGACCACTTATGGAAAAAACCTTCTCCTCATAGATTCAGACAGGTCATAAAAAAGGAGAGCAAACAAAAACCATAGTGTGACACCGTTTAATAATAAAATAAATTAAAAAACTAAATTAAAAAACATAAGGCCAAATGGCTGCTTACATATGCCGGTGCCCGACCTGGCACTGGGGCTGCTCGCTTAAAACAATCGTTTCGTAATGGATGCGTAGTTCCTCGTTGTGTAGGGCGTGCGTTCCACCAGGAAACAGCCGACAACCAAAAACTACCGGAACTGTACGTGTACGAACGTGACTAGGTACCGCCTCGACGTACGTTTCGTTTGACACGTCATCAGGAAGCCATTTGGCCTTATGTTTTTTAATTTATTTTATTATTAAACGGTGTCACACTATGGTTTTTGTTTGCTCTCCTTTTTTATGACCTGTCTGAATCTATGAGGAGAAGGTTTTTTCCATAAGAGGTCCAGCACATTCCATGTGAGCAGGGAATTCACCTGCATAAGCCTATTTGACTATCTTTTTCAGTAAAGTAGTCAACAGCATCTGGTAAGAAGACAACTTTATCTTCACAGTTGGGGTGTTTGTTCTGTGTCCAAAAAAAGTTTGGTGAAGGGACGTGTCACAATTTTGTAGAAGATTTCAGCCGCCTTCTGGCATATGGATTTAGATGGAGTTCTTCACTGAATGAATCTCTGTTTTGGACTCTGGATATTTTTGTTTTTTTTAGTATCTAAGTGGGACTTTATTATCATTTTTTATATATATCACTATTTATTTTGTTGCAACCACCAGCGGTAAAGCGCCACCATTTTTAGCGGCACTTTACTGTCATTTTAGCAGCGATATTCGGCCGCTAGCGGGGCGGTTTTGACCCCCGCTAACAGCCAAAAAGGGGTTAAATCCACCCGCAAAATGCTGCAGTGAATGGACCCGCTTTTTCAGGACGCTTTGCAGGCGCTATTTTAAATTTTTTATTTATATATTATATTTATAATTATTTTTATTAATAATTATTTTTATTGCGCCTTCAAAGCTCCTCAGTGTGAAAGGGGTCTTAAAACAGAGTTTTGCCCCAAAAAATAAGAAATTAAAGAAGTGTAGCTGCTGACTTTTAATAATCAGACATTCATCTGTCCCACGGTCCAGTGATACGGCCGTACAAAACCCCGCTCCTCTCCCCTCCTCTCCATGGCGCCGACATTCTTACTGTGGGTGCCCAGCTGTGGTTTCACAGCTAGGCACGCACTGCGCATGCGTGAGCCGCACTGCACGCTGTGAATGGACGATTGCAAGGATGGAGGGGGGAGAGGTGAACTTCCTTCTGGCGTCGCAGAGCCCTGGGAGGAAGTGGGAGCTAGATGCCTCTAAAAAGAGGGTATCTGCCTGCCCCTCAAAAAAATGACATGCTAAATGTGGCATGTCAGGGGGTCACCGTCACTTAAAGCAGAAGTAAAATTTTTGGGTGGAACTCCGCTTTAACACTTTTGGAAGCACCTGCTTACAGGCTTAGTTGTACAGATATCTATGACTAAACTCTATGGGTGAAATTTCAGATGAAGATTTGAAATAAGACTTACTACAGACATTAATTGCTAATTCAGCAAAAAAAGAAAAAAGAAAAGAATATACTGCAGATATAGAATGCTGAACTCAATGCCTATCTCCAGCCAAATATTTTGTATTTTTGTTTTGGATAGGGAGAGGAAGTCCAACAACCTTAGTCAGTTTTTTATTACTGTCTATGACTTTGCTAGGGAGGTTTTGCCTCATCCCCCTTTAGGGGGGCACCTTTGCTCTGGTAAAACAAGGGACAGATGGTAGCTTAGGGGGTGGGCTAACAGTGGTGTACTTTTTTTTTTTATATAATTTTTATTAAAAAATGTTGCATAACATGCAGAACAGGCTAGCTGTGTCAACATAACACCAGCCCACATCCTGGTCACACATGGCCAAGGTACAATGTAAAAGCAAACTAACATAGTTCAACTAACTAAACAAATAACACATTTACTGAAAAAAAAATTGGGTCTTGCAGTTTTTTCTTAATGAAGGCAAAGTATTCTCTGGACAATTTTGGGCCATTCACATCACAATCTCCACTTTGTCCACCTTACATTCATAGAGAAAATGCAAGGCGCTCTCTGAATGGGACCATGTCAGGCCAGCAACCCCCTGTGTTTAGGAACAGAACCTGGAAGACTGTGGCGACCATGTAATAGTAACGACTGCTAGAGTGCCCACAGTGGTCCCAAAAGTATGGATTATACATACTTACTTTGGTCCAAACTGGTCCAATGTAACTATGCAACACAACCCATACCTGAAATCCTGCAAGTATCTAAATAAAACCATAAAAAGAAAAAGTAAAACAGAAAGTAAATTAAAATAGTATTTATCGTTTTGAGCAGCTTCCTCTTATCTTCTTGATGCCCATAGACAATCACCCATTAAAGTCTTGTGTAAATTTATGCCCCTGCAGCAGGTGAGCACCAACCATTGCGGGCATCATTGGCAAAGGTTAGAAAATCCTCAGGCATAAACAAAATGTAAGGATCTTCTAGCAAATGCATACAGAAACACCTGCTGACCTAAGAATCTTTATTGTGTTTTCTATGTAAGCTCTGCTGTGTTTTTTTGCAGTTTAATTACCAATTCCAATTACCCATTTAATAATGTATTAATGTTTTAACAGCTTTTGAAATATAATTCTTTTATAACTGAAGTGCATTTATCTGAACTCCAGGCAAACAGCTAAATGTACAGATGAAAAACTGTTTGGGTTAAGCATCAGGGCTAGGAACAATTTTTACCCAATTTGCCGACCCCCATTCCAAACACTGGCCACGACTAAGACAGAGAATGCAAATGCTACACATCTAGAAATCACATTTTCAGCCAAGACATTTTTATTTGTTTCTAATACAGATGAAAAGGGTTTCAGCTTCAGCCAGGATATAAATGCCATTTATGTCCCTACTGGAGAGATTTTAGCTTTAACCCAAATATGACCCAAATATCAGATTGTAGGCTCCTGCGGTGGTGGCACTCAATTGAATGGTCTGAGGTTCTCAATTTTCTTTCACAAGGCTTTGCATACTTGTCACAGATAACACCTAGCCCTAATCTATATGTCCTCCGAAAAATGAAACGGCGGGTAGTTGACTTTAAAATCAACTGGTCCATTTTAGTTTAGTTTCAAATAAGTCTAAAGGCAATAATTTTGAAGTGGAAAAAAAAACTCTCACATAAAATACCCTACTTTTCTGCTTGTATTGACGTTTGGAAGTCATCAGTGTGTAAAAAATATCATCAAAGAAAGCTGTCATTGTCATTCTCTTTATGAGGTGCCTATAGACATTAAATAACAGATTGGGGGACATTCCAATGTCCAGGGACCAGAGCATGACAGCTCTGAATGCATAATCCCATAGGGAATAGGTTATGAAATCTTGTCAGCTCACTATTTACTTCCCAAGCACCAAAACTGTTTGAGGAGGTCCCCCCCTTCCCTCTAAAAAGGATCATTCATGACATTAAAGAGCTCCTGTTTATGGAAGTAACTTCCTAGAAGACACTGTGGGATGATACGATTGTGCATATTCTATTATGTATAACTAACTGTATACCTATTACCCTATCAATCTGAAAACTGCCCCACAAAGTTTAGGAAACAATGGTCGAGGACAAGTACTCCGTAAGCAAAATATAATAAACTCTGCAATACAAATTATATCAAACAAATGCAAATATATTATTTTCTCATACACTCACTATTATCCCAGTTTCGGTTAATCTTCTGGTCAGGAGCAGACTGACATTACACTCCAATGTCCTGTGTGCTCTATGCATTAATCTGTATCACATGGCTCCGGATAACATTGTTTTCTCAGTTCTCATACTGATTCTTTTGAATCGTCCTAATTGGAAATATGAGCTCCTTCCTTATTATGACTTTGTGATGAATCATAATAATTACCAAAGATGCATAGTGCACAAGAACTCCAGAATATAACATTCTAAAGGGGCTCTTTACTAGAGACCAAAAACAGACCAGGAGCAGACTACCCAAACCTATCTATCTCTTGATTACTTTTTGTAGAGATCTCCATGTGTCTAGTTCTGTATACCTGTCAAAGCTATTATAAAGGCTTTTAACCTTTTCTTTATTATTTTAATTTTATTGTACACAACTACTTATTACACCTCTTTATATTGTATACTATTACTTAGTGCCAGATTTCCATCATTAAAGCCTGAAGGCACACAAACCTCTGCTACTAGACTCTTCTACTTAACACTTGTTTTATAACTGAACCTGGCTTAAACTAGTGTGCCAAGGTGTGAATCAACTCCCATAATGTCAGTGTTTGTGTTAATGATAAGAAAATGATATGGTCTATAACTGTACAGGGAAAAGCTTCCACTTTGCCTCTACTGCTTAAAGGCACAGGCAGCCTGAGCCTAATGTTAAATGCGTGTTTGCTACTGCTGATAAGTAGAGGCATACGATTTTGTACCCCCCCCCCCCCCTTTCATTCTCCCTTTTTATTTCTCTTTTTCTATTCTTCATTTAATTCCCTTTTTGTTATGCTTCTTCCCTTTACCCTTTGTTCTCTGTGTTCAAGAACTTAAAAAGGAAAACAAAAATGCAGGGTACAGAGACCCTTATGCCGTGTACACACGAGCGGAATTTCCATCAGAAAAAGTCAGAGCTTTGATTGTATATTCCGATCGTGTGTATGCCCTATCGGACTTTTTACGTTGAAAATTCTGACGGACCTAGAAAGAGAACATATTCTAGATTTTTCCGAAGGAAACAATTCCTATCTCGTCCGTATGCTGTCCCGACATACCAAAAATGACGCATGCTCTGAAGCATGTACAAGACTGAAGCAATTGGCTACTGGCTATTGAACTTTCTTTTTCTAGTCCTGTCATACATGTTATACATCACCGCGTTCTTGACGGTCGAACTTTGGTGTGACCATGTGTATGCAAGACGGCTTGAGCGGAATTCGTCTGAATTCCATCGGCGATACCTTCAGAGTTTATTCCAATGGAAAAAAAGCTCATGTGTGCACGGCAATACAGTTCCCTGGGATGCTTACACTATATCGTCAAAATTATTGGGACGCCTGCCTTTACACATGCATGAACTTTAATGGCATCCCAGTCTTAGTCTGTAGGGTTCAATTTTGACTTGGCCCACCTTTGCAGCTATAACAGCTTTAACAATTTGGGAAGGCCGTCCACAAGGTTTAGGAGTGTCTATGTGAATGTTTGACCATTCTTCCAGAAGTGTATTTGTGAGGTCAGGCACTCATGTTTGGTCTAGCTTGCAGTCTCTGCTCTAATTCATCCCACAGGTGTTCTATCAGGTTGAGGTCAGGACTCTAAGCAGGCCAGTCAAGTTTCTTCACCCCAAACTCGCTCATCCATGTCTTTATGGTCCTTGCTTTGTGCACTGGTGCTCAGTCATGATGGAACAGGAAGGGGCCATCCCCAAACTGTTCCCACAAAGTTGGGAGCATGAAATTGTCCAAAATGTCTTAGTGTGCTGAGACCTTAAGTGTTTCCTTCACTGGAACTAAGGGGCCAAGCCCAACCCTCGAAAAACAACCCCACACCATAATCCCCCCTCCACCAAATGATTTGGACCAGTGCACAAAGCAAGGGTCCATAAAGACATGGGTGAGCGAGTTTGGGGTGGAGGAACTTGACTGGCAGACAGACCATGTTAAAAAGTTAAATACACAACAGAGACAGTTTCTGAAGGAAGTAGGACCCTGGGCAGTAATCATTGTGTGGTTGTTCAAAGTAATACATTTCTGAAGCGACGTGTGAAGCCCATCCCAAAACCACTTATTTTCTGTCTGTCTTGCCATGCTGGTATAAGCGATATGAATGAAGATTCACATTCACTATTTAGTGAACCTAAAGTAATTACCGGTACATTTTGCTAAGGAATATGAGCTTATACTAGGAATTACATTAGTCTACATTTTAACAAGTGAAAATGCACTAACCCCTCAGTGTAACAGGTGAAGGTAGAACCTAGAACATCTGAGGCCCCAGGCAAAAAGGCCTGTCCTCACTAAATACTACAAATGTAGTATTATCTCATACAGTACAGTCTAATATATACATTCTCCTCTAGTGCTGAAATAAATGTAATACTATACAGGTAATTATGCCATATATACCTTAGAATATAATGATTTATATCATTTGCCCCGCTTTGTGGAATGCCACAATAAATGTAGAACATATATATACATTTTTTTCTGATAACAAAAGATGATGCTGTGTGTTAAGAAATTAATTTGTGGTTTTGCTACATGAAACATTGATTGTCATATCTTGTACATGTTGTCAAAGTTTTTTACAGGAAACTGAGGCCCTGACGAAGCTGGTCATCCCACAAAATGTATTGGATAAAAGATATACAAAACTGGATCTTGAATCCAGGATTACACCACCCTGGACAAGCAGTTTGTTAACTTGTGTTTATGGAATAAACCCCTTTATTTTAAGAATTGTAGAATGTTCTAAATAAAGTTATGTACAAATGATTTTATATAATGTGTTGGCTCGTGGTGGTTATTAACCCAAGGAATTACACGAGAAGTCCCAAACCTTACTCAGATTTCTATAATAGTAACGAAAAAAGGTACTGCTTCAGTTTAAAGGATGTCATTGTCTATACAAGGAAATACAAAGACTGCCATTGAATGCCTACTTTAAAAAAGTACTAGTTGCTTAGGTTTCTTGCCATCTGACATCAAGAATCATGAACTTACATGCATGTCATGAAAACCAGAGTGAAGTCAGAACTACTAGCCTTCATACTTCTTTTGAGTCAGTACACAAGGTTAGAAAGTACTGAAGTCACTTCACCAAAATTAAAGCTTGGGAAATAATATTTCTGGAAGGAGATGTCAGAAATGTCCATATTTCAACAGTGCAGGTACCTTTAGTGTTCAGTCATCTGTAACAAAGATGGCCCTCCCATTCAGCCTCATAGAGCAAGATTTTCTACTGAGCATAACTGTATGTTTTTACACAGTGAGCATACTGTGTACTGAGTGTTCACACTCTTATGTATAATCACACTCTTATATATATATATATATATATATATATATATATATATATATACCAGTACCTGTGATATAAAATGTTATAGTGTACCACGAGGTGTAGATTAGCAATGAGAAGTTAGGGTGATACTAGTGACTTCTCTCAACTCACACCTTCCTCCTACTGATATTTCCGATATACATACAGCTGAGTGTACTCGTCTAGTCTTGGCTCCGCTCACAGTCACGCCCAGTCCCTCTGTTATGTCCATCATAGGGCGGGACTGGGCATGTGAGCGGAGCCGAGAGGAGCCGAGACTAGGCGAGTACAATCGGCTGTGTATGTATATCGGTGCCGCTCGCTCCCCCGCTCAAAATCAGCGTGGGATCGCCAGGGATTGGCGTATAACACGCACCCACGATTTTCCCCTGATTTTAAGGGGAAAAAAGTGCGTGTTATAGGCTGATAAATATCTAGAAATATGTGATTATCTTTATTGTTCTGAACAAACCCTCTGCAGACTCCTGGTTTTCGTTCTTATATGGAAGTTACCAATCCTTAGATTTGGTGGCTGCATTTGTTTCCTTTTTATTTTGCCTTTTTTCTTTTTCCAACACTGTGTTTTAAGAAGGGTTTTTGGGTGCAGTGGTTCCCCCTGCCAACTCCTATGTCACTACTGTGGCCTAAAGGGACGGAGGCATCAGCAGGTGGAACCACAGTGCACAGCAGGAGAAGATTACGCTATAAGACACACCTGAAGTTTCTGAGAGCAACTGCGTCTCGAGCTTTTCTAGGCACTGCTGGATTAAAGTGTATATCAAGTGTGGCACCCTCCTACATAGGTGCTAGGATTAGGTACATTAAGTTCTGGCCCACTGTATCCAGTGAAGCTGCTATTTTGTTGTCAGGCACATTTAGTGTTGCTCACTGTAATCAGTAGAGCTATGTTGATTATTCTGGTCTGTTCAGTGTTAAACCTGCTGTAGGTTTGATTGCCCTCTTTGCTTTTTAGAGAACTGTGAATCTCTTTGGAACACAGGTGTGGAGCAACACAAATGGGCAGCATGAATATTTGTACAGCCCTGGTTAATCCCTAGGCGGGTGACCCAGCTGGCTGCTGGGAATCTGTAGAACTACACAGAGCTTCCAGGTCTTTTCATGTAGAAGATGAGCACAGACTAAGGAGGGGCTGCTTTCCCCCTTAGGCTATCCTGCTACTTGCTTGTGAGGTGCTGAAGCCTCAGGTGGGTGATCTGAGGGTGGTGCATAGTTCTTTTTGGAGTATCTCATTCAATTCCCCAACCCTATCCAAGTTACCCCAGAAATAAAAACACCAAAAATAACACCCCTGGACTGTTTATTGAGCCAAATAATGACTGTGATTGTGTGCCTGGCTGGGTGGCAATTATTGGGGGAAAAGAACTTGAGTGCCTCCTACTGGGTAAGCGCTACATTTGGGGGCTCGGCCAGGATTTTCCACTGAGATACCCCTGGCTGCTATCAACAATTGATGGGAGAGACTTTCAAAATCGTGCTCACTGTAGAGGATTGCAGGAAGGCAATCAGTATAGTGGACTGTTGTATCACAGAGGAGAATGTCTTCTTCACAGTAGAGACTGCTGCCAGTGCAGAAGAATTTCTGAGTGGTGACAGTGAAAGAGTTAACATGTGGCATGGGAGCAAGAGCACCAGTGAAGTCTGCATAGGAACAAGCAGAGTTACCGCCAGTGTGTGTGCTAGAGAAGAAAATGTCTACTTCATAGTGAGCCTGTTGCCAGTGCAGAAGCATTTTCAGTCAGTGGTGATGGAATAGTTAACCAGGGGAGCTGGAGTGAGAGCATCAGTAAAGTCTGCTTAGGGACAAGTGGAGTTGTCAACAGTGTGTGTATTACTGTAGAGGGTGCCTGCTTTATGGTAGAGACTGATAATGCTGGAGTACTTATGAGTAATGGCAGCGAACAAGTTAATGTGCGGTGTGGAAGAGAGAGCTCCTGAAGAGTCTGCCGAACAGGTGGAGTGAACGACAGTATGCCAGCATATCAAGAGAAGCGGATGGGGCTGCCGGTTCAGTCAATCACTAAGGGCAGTAGGAGCCAACACGTGCTCTTCTGAGTGCAGAGGAAAGGAAGCCACATGGAGAGAGCAGCAAGATGGCACACGTAAGGAAGATAGTGAACCAAGCACGATTACTGGAACTAATTGTAATAGTGGAAGTAGTGGAAGTTATCCAGATAGGCTAGCGAAGCTGCAGAGCAAGATGCCAACAGGGTATGGTTGGTTCCCCCAGGGATCTTTAGCGATATGCAGCGGAGATGAGAAGGAGCACAGGGCAGCTGGTATGTGGCAGATACCCTAATGTCACCATCAAGCTGCAAGCCTGGGATCGGTGTGGTCACCTTGACTCCGCAGTCACAGATGCTGCTAAAACTACTACCCAGCAGTCAGCAACCCAGCATTCTGCTTGTAGACTGGGAGATGGGCTATATTGGGCTATGGGCTATAGTGCTGAAATGCAGAACTGTCAAGTTTCGTAATAGCTACCACCTTTCACCAAGTCAAGTTCATGTGAGCTGCTGGTTTGGCAATGGGCAGCTGCTCACTAATGTTCTATATATGTACTGAGGAGGAAACCCTCTGTAATAATTCTCCAGCAAGTTCTTCAAGTTTTTAACTTCTGGTGTTGAACTGAACGGTTCTTTTAAAGGGACAGTCCTAAATCCCTTACCTTCTTTCCTTGCAACTCATGGATAGGGTACTTCAGCACCTGTTTAGATGCCAAGCTGAACTAGTTCGGGTAACTCACCCCTGGACTGCTTATTGAGCAGAAGAGTAAATGTGAATGGCTGCTATGGGCTACACAAGCCAAAACCTTTTTCTTTTTTTTTAGTTCTGGATGGAAAGGAGAAGGATTAACATTTCCAAATAGGTTTTACTGATATCTGGAGCTCTGCTAAATAAATATACCCTCACTTCCTGTCCTGCTGATGACAGTTTTAACATACAAGAACTGAGAAGAGATTTGCAACAAGGGTACAGACAGGAATATAAATCATACAGGGGTTCTAACCTTCCCCTACCCTACTAAAGAAAAGCATTTTTATTTCTGTCTGACGTTGCCAGACAGCTCCCTTCACTTTCTGTGGAGTAAAAACTTTGGCAGTAGCACAGGAAGGGAAGGTAAATCTCACTAACAGAGCCCCAGATAGCAGCTGAAAATAAATGGGGTTCTAACCCTACCTTGCATTATCAAAATCTAAAAGTAAAAGTTTATGTGGTGAGAATATATCACGCCATAGTCTGTTGGGACAGTGCTGGCCTACAATCATCTGCGTAAGCTTGTAAGAATTAAATCTAAACATACATCCCCTTGGAGTTCATGGCTCTTTATATTGCACTAATGACTTTTAGAACTCAAGTACTAGGTTACCAGTAATGTTATTAGCCTTTAATTATAATTTCATTAAAATCATTGGTCTCTAGTCACAAATTTACAGACTCAACATAATAAATTCCAAAATCTCAGTATAGTGCTTATTTAATGACTATGAAGGAAATTCATAAATATTGCCTAGGTTGGAACAGCAGGCACATTTTGAGCATAGCACAGTTTTTTTTTATTTGAAAGCGTTTTGTTATTGCTTATTTTTAACATATAATTAAATACTTTTCTTGTTTTTGAAGTAAATAATTAGCAAAATTACTTAATTCTAGTAAAGCAAAAAAAGTTACCGCCTGGGTAAGTTACATAAATGCACCCCATTGTCTCATAAGTAAAACACATGATGTTGTGAATAGTGATGGACGAACTTCCGACGGGACGTTTCGCGAACGCGAAACGCGAACGGACACAAACGTTCGCGAAAACGACCGTTCGCCGCGGGCTCCATTGACTTCAATGGGAGGCGAATTTCGCAAACCTTTAGGTCGAATTTGCGGCCACGGGGTAATTATTAGGGGGTAGCACGTAGTCCCACCACCTGGACAATAGCATAATACATGTATGAGGTGAATTTGGGATCGATAACTACAAGCATTTTTTTTTTATTTGGGAAATTGTTCTGACAATTCAGGACTATGGAGCTAATGAAGGCAATGGAGGAGAGGGAAGGTCAGGGACCAGGGTAGGCAAACAAGAGGGTGCAGGAGATACAGAGCACTGACAGCAGCACCGTAATACAGAGCACTGACATCAGCACCGTGACATACAGCGCTGACAGCAGCTCCGTGACATACAGCGCTGACAGCAGCTCCGTGACATACAGCGCTGACAGCAGCTCCGTGACATACAGCGCTGACAGCAGCTCCGTGACATACAGCGCTGACAGCAGCTCCGTGACATACAGCGCTGACAGCAGCACCGTGACATACAGCGCTGACAGCAGCTCCGTGACATACAGCGCTGACAGCAGCTCCGTGACATACAGCGCTGACAGCAGCTCCGTGACATACAGCACTGACAGCAGCTCCGTGACATACAGCGCTGACAGCAGCTCCGTGACATACAGCGCTGACAGCAGCACCGTGACATACAGCGCTGACAGCAGCTCCGTGACATACAGCGCTGACAGCAGCTCCGTGACATACAGCGCTGACAGCAGCTCCGTGACATACAGCGCTGACAGCAGCTCCGTGACATACAGCGCTGACAGCAGCTCCGTGACATACAGCGCTGACAGCAGCTCCGTGACATACAGCGCTGACAGCAGCTCCGTGACATACAGCGCTGACAGCAGCTCCGTGACATACAGCGCTGACAGCAGCTCCGTGACATACAGCACTGACAGCAGCTCCGTGACATACAGCGCTGACAGCAGCTCCGTGACATACAGCGCTGACAGCAGCACCGTGACATACAGCGCTGACAGCAGCTCCGTGACATACAGCGCTGACAGCAGCTCCGTGACATACAGCGCTGACAGCAGCTCCGTGACATACAGCGCTGACAGCAGCTCCGTGACATACAGCGCTGACAGCAGCTCCGTGACATACAGCGCTGACAGCAGCTCCGTGACATACAGCGCTGACAGCAGCTCCGTGACATACAGCGCTGACAGCAGCTCCGTGACATACAGCGCTGACAGCAGCTCCGTGACATACAGCGCTGACAGCAGCTCCGTGACATACAGCGCTGACAGCAGCACCGTAAGCAGCCCCAGGAGGAAGTCAGCACAGCACAGGGATGGTGTGATCCCCTCATAATAAGAACCCCCAGGAGGAAGTCAGCACAGCACAGGGATGGTGGGAGCCCCTCATAATAAGAACACCCAGGAGGAAGTCAGCACAGCACAGGGATGGTGGGAACCCCTCATAATAAGCAGCCCCAGTAGAAATATGACACCGCTCAACCTCTTCAAAGAGGAGGGTAGGGGCATATAGTACGGTGTGCTTTTTTGGGTCAGGGAAGTGAGCCAAATGAATTAAGAAGGTCTGTGTGCTTGATTCCAAAAATTGTTTATAGACATATACATGGTCTACTGATCACATGTGTTGAATTCCTCCGAGATCCATGCCTCATTCATTTTTAGAAATGTGAGGTAGTTAACACTGTGGTGAGCTAGGCGAGTACGCTTATCGGTCACAATCCCCCCTGCTGCGCTGAACGTCCTTTCGGACAGGACACTGGATGAGGGGCAAGCCAACAGTTCGATTGCAAATTGGGCAAGCTCTGGCCAGAGGTCAAGCCTGCCCACCCAGTAGTCTAGGGGTTCATCACTCCTCAGAGCGTCCACATCGGCCGTTAACCCAATGTAGTCGGACACCTGACGGTCTAGGCGTTCCCTGATGCTGGATCCGGATGACACCTGTCGATGGGTCGGCTGAAAGAATGACCTCATATCCGAAGTCACCAACACATCTTCAAACCGGCCTCTTCTTGCAGGCGCTGTTGGATTGGTACCCGCAAATCCTTCTCTGGGAGTGGGAATTGCTCCTCTGCCAGCGCACGCAAAAGCAGAATGCAGCATTTCTCGAAGCAAGGCCTGGAAGTGCTGCATTCTGACAGCCCTCTGCGACGGCGGTAACATTTCCGCCATTTTGTGTTTGTACCGGGGGTCTAAGTACGTTGCCACCCAGTACTGGTCCTTGACCCTCATGCTTTTTATACGGGGGTCCCTATTAAAACACTGGAGCATGAAGGCCCCCATTTGCACTAAAGTGGAAGCGGTGTGGTGGCCTGGCTCCTGCTCATCATCCAGGATAATGTCGTCCTCTTCATTCTCCTCTCCCCATCCTCGCACAACAGGGATCCCAGAAAGGTTTAAAGCATGCTCTTCTTGCTCCTGCTCATCCGCCCCGGCACCATCCTCCTCTGACTCCTCATCAGACTCCTGTTGTTGACTTGTCTCAGATAGAGTAGCCCCCCCTGGGAATTCATCCAGCATTGCGACTTCCTCATCTTCCCGCTCCTGCTCCTCCACAGCCTGATCAATGACACGACGCAATGCACACTCCAGAAAGAAGGCATAAGGTACCATGTCACTGATGGCGCCATGGCTGCGACTGACCAGTTTGGTGATCTCCTCAAATGGCCGCAGAAGTCTGCATGTGTCGCGCATGAGCAGCCACTGGCGCGGTGAAAAAAAACCCAGCTCCCCAGAACCGTTTCTTTCGCAGAGTTCATACAGGTAGACGTTAACTGCACGTTTCTGCTGGAGCAGCCTATCAAGCATATAGAAGGTTGAGTTCCATCGCGTCGGGCAATCGCAAATAAGACGTCTGACCGGCAGATGGTGTCGCCGCTGAATGTCAGCAAGGCGAGCCATGGCCGTGTAAGATCTTCTGAAATGGGCCGAGATTTTCCTTGCCTGCCGCAAGATGTCCTGGACCCCAGGGTATTTGACAAGGAATCGCTGCACGACCAAGTTTAAGACGTGTGCCATGCACGGCACGTGCGTGATTTTGCCCTGTTTCAATGCGCTAAGCAGATTGGCACCGTTGTCACACACCACTTTACCAACTGTCAAATTGAGCGGTGTTAGCCACTCATCTGCCTGTGAACGCAAAGCTGAAAGGAGTGCCGGGCCAGTGTGGCTCTTTGCTTCCAGGCACAACAGACGCAGCACGGCATGGCAACGTCTCACCTGGCATGTGGAATAGGTTCTGGGGAGCTTGGGCGGTGCAGTGGAAGAGACGCTAGCAGCGGAAAAGGAGGAGGCAGCTGAGGAGGAGAGGGAGGAGGATGGAGTAGGAGGAGGAGAAGAAGAGTCAGGCCTGCATGCAATCCGTGGCGGTAAAACCAAATCTACACGGGTGCCACGGGTTACATGCTTGACGGCCGTCAGAAGGTTCACCCAGTGGGCAGTAAAACTGATATACCTTCCCTGCCCGTGTTTGCTAGACCACGTGTCTGTGGTCAGATGTATCTTGGCACCGACACTGTGTGCCAGAGATACATTCACTTGCCGCTGAACATGGCCATATAGCTCTGGGATGCCCTTCTCTGAGAAATACTTCCTTCCTGGGACCTTCCATTGTGGTGTTCCAATGGCCACAAATTTGCGAAAGGCCTCCGAGTCCACCAGTTTATATGGCAGTAGTTGGCGGGCTATGAGTTCTGACAAGCCAGCCGCCAACCGTTGGGCAAGAGGGTTATCCGGCGTCATCATTTTTTTACGCTCAAACATTAGGCCCACGGAAGCCTGCCTTTTTGCAGAAAAATGTGAGCTTGGCGTGATGGAAGGTGGAGTGGAGGACAATTGTGAGGAGAGAGGAGAAGGAGAAGTAGAAGACGAGGCTGGACGGTGAGAGCCTGCAGTGTGGCTTTGTGTGTTCCGTTGCTCCCACTGGGCTCGGTGATGGCTGCTCATGTGCCTTCTTAAGGCGGTCGTCCCTAGGTGAGTATTGGGCTTACCGCGACTAACGCGTTGACTGCAAAGATTGCAGATGGCAACGCTATTGTCAGCAGCGGACACGTTAAAAAAAGCCCACACTGCGGAGCCATGTGCCGGTGTCCTGGGAGCGCCAGATGTGACCGTACATGGTCGATGACTCGCTCCTGATACATTTGCAGTCTGCTTTGTCCCTGCTGTGCAATGTAAGTCATTGCTGCTTCTCCTCCCTATCTGCTGGTCCATATCTCCCTCTGAACTCCCCTCCTCTTCCTCTCTTGTGGGCACCCACGTGACATCACTAGACACGTCATCATCAACGTCACCTTCCCCACCGCTATAAGTAGAGTAGGCAGCAACACCGGGGACCAACCTCCTCCTTGGGCTGATCTGGGTACTGGCGTCAGACTGCTGAGTAGCGCTTGTTGCTACCTCCTCTTCCTGATCCAATACCAAGAGTGGCTGCGCATCAGAAATGTCCTCTTGATATGGATCGGAAAATAATTCCAGTGACTCAAGCGGAAGGTATGTGGTGGTGGTGGTGGTGGTCGTGTTGTTGGTGGTAGTGTCTTTGGGGGTGCACATAGCAGAGAGTGAAGAAGAGGGTGCAGATCGAGAGGATGAGGAGGGTGCAGAAGAGTAAGGCTGAGCGAGCCACTCAACCAAGTCTGGTGCATCCTTTAAAGTAATTGAACGCACCTTCTGCAACTTCCCACTTTGGCTCAAGCCTGTTGCTCCTGCCCTACCCCTACCACCCCTGCGGAAGGGCCTGCCTCTTCCTCTGCATGTCATTTTTTAAATGACCCTGTGACAAAACTCTTAGTCCCTATACCGCTGAAGGACTGCTGCAGTATAGGTGAGCGGTCAGCAGTGGTGCACGTCAACCCTATCTATTGTGGACCTATAGCGGTCCTTACAGAACAGCAGACTGTACCGCACTCAAGCCTATGTACCGTAGCACCCTATACCAAGTTACCAGTCCTTATAAGAACTTTTGTGGACCAAGCAGGTTGTGTATTAGTGTTTAGCAGACTGTACGTCAGTCCCTATACCGCTGAAGGACTGCTGCAGTATAGGGCAGCGGTCAGCAGTGGTGCACGTCAACCCTATCTATTGTGGACCGATAGCGGTCCTTACAGAACAGCAGACTGTACCGCACTCAAGCCTATGTACCGTAGCACCCTATACCAAGTTACCAGTCCTTATAAGAACTTTTGTGGAACAAGCAGGTTGTGTGTTAGTGATTAGCAGACTGTACGTCAGTCCCTATACCAATGAAGGACTGCTGCAGTATAGGGCAGCGGTCAGCAGTAGTGCACGGCAACCCTATGTATTGTGGACCGATAGCGGTCCTTACAGAACAGCAGACTGTACTGCACTCAGGCCTATGTACCGTAGCACCCTATACCAAGTTACCAGTCCTTATAAAAACTTTTGTGGACCAAGCAGGTTGTGTGTTAGTGTTTAGCAGACTGTGCGTCAGTCCCTATACCGCTGAAGGACTGCTGCAGTATAGGGCAGCGGTCAGCAGTAGTGCACGGCAACCCTATGTATTGTGGACCGATAGCGGTCCTTACAGAACAGCAGACTGTAACGCACTCAGGCCTATGTACCGTAGCACCCTATACCAAGTTACCAGTCCTTATAAGAACTTTTGTGGACCAAGCAGGTTGTGTGTTAGTGATTAGCAGACTGTACGTCAGTCCCTATACCAATGAAGGACTGCTGCAGTATAGGGCAGCGGTCAGCAGTAGTGCACGGCAACCCTATGTATTGTGGACCGATAGCGGTCCTTACAGAACAGCAGACTGTAACGCACTCAGGCCTATGTACCGTAGCACCCTATACCAAGTTACCAGTCCTTATAAAAACTTTTGTGGACCAAGCAGGTTGTGTGTTAGTGTTTAGCAGACTGTGCGTCAGTCCCTATACCGCTGAAGGACTGCTGCAGTATAGGGCAGCGGTCAGCAGTGGTGCACGTCAACCCTATCTATTGTGGACCGATAGCGGTCCTTACAGAACAGCAGACTGTACCGCACTCAAGCCTATGTACCGTAGCACCCTATACCAAGTTACCAGTCCTTATAAGAACTTTTGTGGACCAAGCAGGTTGTGTATTAGTGTTTAGCAGACTGTACGTCAGTCCCTATACCGCTGAAGGACTGCTGCAGTATAGGGCAGCGGTCAGCAGTGGTGCACGTCAACCCTATCTATTGTGGACCGATAGCGGTCCTTACAGAACAGCAGACTGTACCGCACTCAAGCCTATGTACCGTAGCACCCTATACCAAGTTACCAGTCCTTATAAGAACTTTTGTGGAACAAGCAGGTTGTGTGTTAGTGATTAGCAGACTGTACGTCAGTCCCTATACCAATGAAGGACTGCTGCAGTATAGGGCAGCGGTCAGCAGTAGTGCACGGCAACCCTATGTATTGTGGACCGATAGCGGTCCTTACAGAACAGCAGACTGTAACGCACTCAGGCCTATGTACCGTAGCACCCTATACCAAGTTACCAGTCCTTATAAGAACTTTTGTGGAACAAGCAGGTTGTGTGTTAGTGATTAGCAGACTGTACGTCAGTCCCTATACCAATGAAGGACTGCTGCAGTATAGGGCAGCGGTCAGCAGTAGTGCACGGCAACCCTATGTATTGTGGACCGATAGCGGTCCTTACAGAACAGCAGACTGTAACGCACTCAGGCCTATGTACCGTAGCACCCTATACCAAGTTACCAGTCCTTATAAAAACTTTTGTGGACCAAGCAGGTTGTGTGTTAGTGTTTAGCAGACTGTGCGTCAGTCCCTATACCGCTGAAGGACTGCTGCAGTATAGGGCAGCGGTCAGCAGTAGTGCACGGCAACCCTATGTATTGTGGACCGATAGCGGTCCTTACAGAACAGCAGACTGTAACGCACTCAGGCCTATGTACCGTAGCACCCTATACCAAGTTACCAGTCCTTATAAGAACTTTTGTGGACCAAGCAGGTTGTGTGTTAGTGATTAGCAGACTGTACGTCAGTCCCTATACCAATGAAGGACTGCTGCAGTATAGGGCAGCGGTCAGCAGTAGTGCACGGCAACCCTATGTATTGTGGACCGATAGCGGTCCTTACAGAACAGCAGACTGTAACGCACTCAGGCCTATGTACCGTAGCACCCTATACCAAGTTACCAGTCCTTATAAGAACTTTTGTGGAACAAGCAGGTTGTGTGTTAGTGATTAGCAGACTGTACGTCAGTCCCTATACCAATGAAGGACTGCTGCAGTATAGGGCAGCGGTCAGCAGTAGTGCACGGCAACCCTATGTATTGTGGACCGATAGCGGTCCTTACAGAACAGCAGACTGTAACGCACTCAGGCCTATGTACCGTAGCACCCTATACCAAGTTACCAGTCCTTATAAGAACTTTTGTGGACCAAGCAGGTTGTGTGTTAGTGATTAGCAGACTGTACGTCAGTCCCTATACCAATGAAGGACTGCTGCAGTATAGGGCAGCGGTCAGCAGTAGTGCACGGCAACCCTATGTATTGTGGACCGATAGCGGTCCTTACAGAACAGCAGACTGTACTGCACTCAGGCCTATGTACCGTAGCACCCTATACCAAGTTACCAGTCCTTATAAAAACTTTTGTGGACCAAGCAGGTTGTGTGTTAGTGTTTAGCAGACTGTGCGTCAGTCCCTATACCGCTGAAGGACTGCTGCAGTATAGGGCAGCGGTCAGCAGTAGTGCACGGCAACCCTATGTATTGTGGACCGATAGCGGTCCTTACAGAACAGCAGACTGTAACGCACTCAGGCCTATGTACCGTAGCACCCTATACCAAGTTACCAGTCCTTATAAGAACTTTTGTGGACCAAGCAGGTTGTGTGTTAGTGATTAGCAGACTGTACGTCAGTCCCTATACCAATGAAGGACTGCTGCAGTATAGGGCAGCGGTCAGCAGTAGTGCACGGCAACCCTATGTATTGTGGACCGATAGCGGTCCTTACAGAACAGCAGACTGTACCGCACCCAAGCCTATGTACCGTAGCACCCTAGACAGACCAAGTTACCAGTCCTGATAAAGAGCTTTGTGGAACAAGTGAGTTGTGAATGATTAGCAGACTGCAGCAGAAGGGCAGCAGTCAAGTATAATATTCTTTCTATATTTGGAAGAAAGAATATTATACGTGTACAAGCCTATTACCGTACCACTGATACCAGTCCTGAAAAGAACCTTTGTGGAACTAATAGTAACAGCAAGTCTTTAAAATTATCCTCACTGCCTGACACACTGCTTCCTGCCTGTCCCTATACAAATTGGCAAAAAAGAGTAGGCTGGAACGATTAGCTGGAACAGCTCTTTTGTGGACCTGATAGTAACAGCTAATGATGATGATGATGATGATGATGAAGAAAGACTAATCTGGCTGAGCTGTCCCTAAAATAGCAGCATACAGCGCTCTGTCCCTTTATCTAAACTGACAAAAGAAACTCAGGCTGCTGACCTAACACCTATACCAGTCCTGAAAAGAACTTTTGTGTACCAAATAGCTAGCGTTTTCTCTGTCCCTACTCCACACAGGATCCTTTCCCTACAGTGACAGAAGAAAGAATGTAAAATGGCCACCGGATCGGGTGTATTTATAGGTTAGGGGGAATGTCCAAGTGTCCATGAGCTGTCATGTCTCAATTGGTTGTCCTGTAACACATGATAAACGTGTCACGAAAGGTTAAAGTTCTTGTATACATTAAACACGTAAGTCCGCCGGGGCGAACGACGGAAAAAGGCGTTCGAACCCGCGGACGGCGAAAGTCGGAAATTCGCCGCGAAACGACCGCCGGGCGAACCGTTCGGCCATCACTAGTTGTGAATACAGTGACTGTGAGGTTTATAATACTAGTGCAAGCAGACGTCCAAGTCGTTTTTGCAATTTAGAAAAAATAAGCAATTTTACTAATTATTCACAATACTGGGATAGTAAAAAGGGTATTACTGTGTGTTATAAAGACAGAATCATAGACTTTATAAACAGTCACAAAGTTCAGTAAAAAATGTAATTTAGAGGCGACAAAACTGCATCAGTTATCTAATGCAACTGCTTCTGCACTTACATTTTCTACATTACCCTTACTGGTACATTGTACTCTTACTACTACAGCATTTGTCCACACTTCACCCTGCACACAATTTATAAATGTCATCCAATGTCTGCCGCTGGCCAGAAGCAAAGGATCACCCTTTGGTAACAGGATAATGGATTGCAACCTCAATGTTAGCGGCCAGGGGGCTAGCCACAGGATACCCAAGAGAACAAGAAAACCAAGAAGCTATTACCTTTAAATCAATAAAAAGCATAATTTCTTACATTACGCTATATATAATTGTCAGTCTTTAGATTTCTCTAATGATTTGCTTCATGTTCACATTAACTCTTTGACTTTGTATCATAATTCAAAGCTGTGCCCCAATTCTATGTACAGTATCCAATGATTTATGGAAGTCTCTATGTCCCTGATCCCTATCCACTGCACATAGGGGAGACATCAGGGGTCTGTTAGGTTCCTCATGTCTCCTTAAAGGGGACCTCTCTCCACCTGTATATACTATCACACAGGGGGCCTGTCAGTCAGGCGGCAGTAATACCATGAAGTGCAAACAAATTTTCAAAACGAATAAAACAAAATCCAAAGCAAAACAAAAAAAACACTTGTACATACATACATATATACTGTACATACATAGTGTATTCATAATAGACCCCAATTGCACTATATATGATATCTCAGTGCAATATCGATGTTTAAGAATAACTTTAGCATAACTGTAAATGGATGAAGTAGCAAATGTGTTTAGTGTAAGTTGCTCAGGCCTCCAGTGGCTGATTTGGTCTCCAGTGAGGTGGGCAGAGCAGCTGCAGAGAGAGAGAAAGAGCCAGAAGGACACTTGCTAAGGCTGTGTTTTCAGCCACAGTGAGCTGGAGGAGAGCCCTCCCACCACCCCATGGTACGGAGTAAACTGATTGGCTGCTCTAAAGTCTGGGAGGAACTATGGGAGATGTAGTCCTCAGGAGGCATCAATTATCCATCAGTTATCCATCAATTCAAGGACTGGATGGGGCTACAAGTCCCAGGAGGACTCTGAGACAGTGTAGTCAGAAAAAAGGAAAGAAGCCCAAGCTCATGGGAAAAGTGAAGGGTGACCACTGGGGAGAGTTCCTGTGTTGGAGAGCTGTCTGCTTATCTGTTCAGCACAGTATTGAAGATCACAGAGGTCACAGCTTCCAGAGAGCATCACTGGTTCTGTAGGAGATCGCCATTACCAGGTCTTGGAGCATTGCTGACCTCACCGGTTCTGTAAGTGATCACTATTGCTGGGAAGTGAGTCGTTTCCAATATCATCAGTTCCAGGAGCTGGAAAGCAGGGGTCTTATTCCCAACTTCCCTGCCCACTTCCTACAATTATTTTGTGTATGTGTGACAGTGCTGGACTGATAAAAGGCTTGGTATTTGTGGAAGCTCTGTGGAGTGAGTTTTCCTTATGTTGGGCTAGTACCCATAAAGGTGCAATGTAAATGAACCTAGTTATGGAAGCTTCTACCACTCTGAAAGCAATGGAGAGGATGCTCAGTTAGGGTTGTCACCTGTCTGGGATTCTCCCGGACAGTCCAGGTTTTGAATCATGTGTCCGGGTTTCAGTCCACCTGAAACCTGGACACATACCTCCCAATAATCCCCGCAATTTCTTATGAATATGTCCTGCAGATCTGGACTGGAGTCCTGGAGCCAGTGCAGAAGCAAGTTCTGGCACTGGGCTCCACTCAGTAAGATATCCCTAATGAGTGCAACATGTGCTCTCATACAGTGCACCAAGTGAGGATTCCTGTTTGCAGTGCCTGCCTGCGCTCTGGCTTCTCCTCCACCTTCTATATCCTTTTGAATGTATTCTCCCCCACCTTTTCCACCTTTGCAGTCATTGTTTGCTTGGACCGCTGGCATTCTAGCAACCAATGATGCACTTTGCCACTGTGCAAAATAGCACTTTGTAGAGTTGCTCCACCTCCCAGCTCCATCCCCCAACTCCGGCTCCCACTTCCTGGCTTGCAGTGGCTACCACATGGTAAGACAATCTTTAGGGGCAGGGTCACTGATATAAGGGGGTCTCTAATCTAAAGGGTAGTTTCTAATGGGGGGGCTGATCTAATAGTAAGGCTCTATGGAGGGGGATTCTTATATAAGGGGACTATGATCTAATGGGGGTCTGCAAGGGGGTGCTTATATAAGGTGACTCTGATATAATAGGGGGTCTCTAAGGCTACATTCACAATGGCAAATAGGGCCAGTGCGAACAATGGCTAGCATCAGGAATTAGAGATTCCTGCTGTGGCTCTCAGCAGCTAGGTGCTGTTGTCAGCCCTGTTAACTATAAATGTAATCGCTGGCTGGGCAGACTGAAGTGAATAGCGGAGGCCGCTGGTGACCTGTTATTATAATGAATGGGGCTGGCGCGCCTAACTACTATTCTGACTGGTCATAATCTCCAGTGTGAATGTAGCCTTGAGGGGTGTTGATATAAGTAGACTCTGATCTAATGGGGGGTCTCTAAGTGTGGGGAGCTTATATAAGAGGACCCTGATCTAATGGTGGTACTCTAAGGGAAGGGGGGGTAAAAAATGTTTTGATAATGAGTCGATAAAGTACTCGGGTTTGGCTTAAAGAAAAGGTGGCAAGCCTTTTCTCAGTGGACAAAATTTTGGATGGGAATAGAGGCAAACCCTGTACAAAAGTTCTTTACATTTGAGAGTCTATTTAAGAAGTTTATTGAAAATAACAGTTCAGCCATGAAGCAAACCATTGTGGTCATGGCATGTGTACACCACAAGGAATTAAAACCCTTGTCCGATCTGGACCCATTCAAGTGAATGGGGGCCTGCTGCAACTGCCTCACAGTTGCAGTAAAAGTGGCATTTAGGGGGTTAAAACAGGTAGTTAAGCGATATGCCGCCTCCTCACCACCAGTCAAATGTCTCTGAAAAGTGATCTGCTTTTCAGAAGAGCTGAAGCCCTTGTCTAAAAGAGCCCTTGTCTAAAAGAGCCCTAGGTGTCTGCATGATTGTTATATCTACAAACTGTAAAACTAAACTAAACTCTTTTAAAATTTTTGACTTAGCCAAAATAAGTGTGGGACTCCACCATGGCTATTTAAAAACAAGTCCGAAATGACAGCTCCTGTACTTTTAACCCATATATTTAATTACCTTACATAGCAGATCAATTCTGCAGAAGTTTACAGAGTACATAAAACATTGACACCATTGACACCTGGAGGAATAGCCTGCATCAGCCTGTGTTTTGCGCTCACTAGCCCCTCATCATGATTGCAATACAAAAAAATTATAAATGCACTTTTTTATTTTTTGCATTATGGGCGGATCATGCCTATAATGAAGTGATTGTTTATGTGCGCAAAGATGTAAAGTAACACTGTACTGCTAATTCTGCAGAGCATGTCTCCACCATACCCACAGCATGTTAATGACAAAACTGTGACAAATATCTATGTAATTAGTGATAATTGGCGATAATTAGAAAGCTAATGAGTTAATTCTTAAAAGGATGATTTGTCTATACATCATTCCTAAAGTATATACTATAGAAGTACAGTACTGCCATCTGCTGGTATATTTGCAAAAAGCACAAGCAAATTAAATAGGAGTTCAAGATATGGATTTTTGTAGCAGTTATATAGGTCCAGCTTGGCCCAATGTAAGTATGTGTATTCCATAGCTGAGGGATTCCTATGAAAGTTGGAAATCACTGTAGACTTCTACAGCTTCTTTAAAGTGGAAGTCCATGCTAAAACTAAAATCCCTGCATCTATAGCCACCAACATTCTAACACTAACCTATCGAGCCCTGCAAAGAAAAAATTAGTATACATACCCTTTCTGCAGGCAATCCGATCCGGTCTTCAGCAGTGGAAGCTCTGCGGGAGGACACGGCCAACAACAGCTGTGAAATGAATGGGAAGTGACGTCACCCATAGAGTTACTATGGGGCTTCTGCTGTCGGACATGTCCTCTGCCCCCGCCTACACAGAGAAGCGGATGACAGCTCAGCGTTGAAACAGAACTTCAGAGCTGGAGATCGGGTCGGATCGCTTGCAGAAAAGCTATGTATACAAATTTTTTGTTTACAGGTCTAGATAGGTTACTGTTATGCCGCGTACACACGATCGGACTATACGGCGGACTTAATACGGTGGACCTAGTCGGACTTTGCAGCTGAGGTCCGCCGGACTTTACGAACCACGGACCTGCCCACACACGACCGGACTTTTGAAATGAACGGACTTGCCCACACACGGAGGAAAGTCCGTTCATTTTGAACGCGGCTCCGGGTAGACGGGACTAGAGAAGGAGGTCCTATTGTCCCTATATAAGTCCCCGCACAACGCGTCCCTGTCATTGCAGCCAGAGAGAGCGTCGAGTCAACATCTCGAGGAAGAAGAAGAGAAGGCAGTGATGGCAACAGAAGACTGGGCCACCGCTAGTAAAAGAGCTACAGGAAGAAAGCGGAGGCCCTGCAAGAAGAACCGAAGAGGGGGGCAAGACCCCGAAGTCAGGAGAAGAGGCGGTCGGTGACAGAAGACCGGGCCACCGCTAGTAAAAGAGCTGGGAGAAGAAAGCGGAGGCCTGGCAAGAAGAACCGAAGAGGGGTACAAGACCCCCGAAGTCGGAAGAAGACCTTTGGGTGGCGGCGACGAAAAAGAAGAAAGCCGGGCTCCTCCTCTAGTAAAAGAGCTAGCAGAAGATAGCGGAGAAGTCCAGCGAGAAGACCCCCTCAAGATGGAAGACCACCGGAGCTGTGCAATAAATTATTTTAAAACCTTGTGTTGTGTTTTATTTACACTTTTTTCACCAGGTGAATGGGTAGGGGTACATTGTACCCCATACTCATTCACATAGGGTGGGGGCCCCTATATGGGGGGCCCTTTATTAAAGGGGGCTCCCGGATTCCGATAAGCCCCCCGCCCGCAGACCCAGACAACCAACGGCCAGGGTTGTCGGGAAGAGGCCCTTGCCCTCATCAACATGGGGACAAGGTGCTTTGGGGTGGGGGGTCCACAGGGCCCCCCCTTCTCCAAACCATCCCCCATGTTGAGGGCACGTGGCCTGGTACGGCTCAGGAGGGGGGGGGGGGGCGCTCGTTCGTCCCCATCCCCTTTCCCGACCGGCTGGGCTACGTGCTCGGATAAGGGTCTGATATGGACTTTGGGGGGGACCCAACGCTGTTTTTTCGGCCTAGGATCTCCTTTAAGTCCATACCAGGTGATGGGACCAGCGACGTGTCAATCTCGCCAATGGGGGTGGCAACATTGACCTCCTTCGCTAGTCCCGTCTACCTGGAGCCGCGTTCAAAATGAACTGACTTTTCTCTGTGTGCGGGAAAGTCCGTTCATTTCAAAAGTCCGGTGGACTAGCACACACACGGCCGCATTGTCCGCTGGACTGCCGAGATCAGCGGACAATTTTGAGTCAAAACTTCTTTCTAAGTCTGCCGGACTTTTGGTAAAAAAAAAGTCAGCCGGAGCCCACACACGTGGACCTAGTCTGCCAGTCCGATCGTGTGTACGGGGCATTAGAGTGTTGGTGGATATAGATGCAGGGATTTTAGTTTTAGCATGGACTTCCACTTTAAAAGAGAAGTAAAGATTTTTTATTTTTTCAGTTTCATACTTACCTAGGTGGATGCAGCATGGGTCTGATGCTGCATCTGTTCCCCCGGCGCCTCTACACTGAGAAACAAGCGATCGAACATAACCGATGACTCGGTTCTCACAGCTCCCTGAGCAGAGAGCTGGTGACTGTTAATCAGCAGCTCTCCATTCTGCTCCTCCTCGATAATTGAAGTGCTGAGCTGTGGAGGGGCAGGGAACGGCTGTCTCAGGCTCTCAGCGGCTCACTGAATGGCTGAGACGGGTGTCAGTCCAGGCACCTGGTGGATCCAGACTCCCATTGTTGGGATGACGCAGTGCCTGGACTGATTTCTGTGACGTCAGCAGAGTGCGGACTTCGAACCACTCTCTGCTGAAAACTGGTCACAAGAGTGCAAAACAAATTGCACTCCTGTGATCCATAGGAGAAGCCCAGCCAAACGAGCTTTGGCTGGACTTCTCCTTTAAGGATCCTACAGATATGTCATTAGCATACTTACATTGGACCAAACTGGAGCAATGTAACTACTAAAAAATTCATAACTGAAATGTATGTATAAATTGTTTGATACATTGTTTCAAAGCACTGTAACTAAATGATTGGTTTGTATTTCATCTGATGTTTTCATATTCCGTCCTTTGAGTGGTAAAATGCTGGGATATCTGGTACCCAATTAGAACTGAAACTGTACAATAATAAGACTTTTCCAAACAAACATTTCCAAAATCAGGGTTAACTCTAGTGATAAATAAGTGTGAGCAGCCTTTACTTTGCAGTCCAACCAAAACCTTGTTTTTTGGTGTTATAAAGAACTTGGTTGTGGTCCTGTTCGAAAGATTTACTCTCACTTCCTGTATCAGTGACAACATTGTCTCAAGTTCAAACAGGGACACAGACAACAAGAAAAAGCCGAAAACAGAAACAAACCATAAGGAGAAAGTTTTGTAATGAAATTCCCTTTATGGCCTCGTACACACTGGGTGTGTGCCCAGCTCTCCTGTACGCCTTTCTCCTGGCAAGAGAAAAGCAGAGCCAAAAAAGGCCCCTAAAACTGCATTTTCGAAAATGCATTTAGGTGAACCAAGTGATTGATCGATAATTCATTTAATTGGCCAGAATAATAATTTATTCTGGCCACTGAAATTAGTCAGCACTCAAATGTTAAACATGTCTAGCGTTAACCACATTTAGACACGTTTACACGCGTTTAGGCACGTGTTTTTTCTGCCAAAGCGCTGCTGCTCCCAAATGGCAGTGGGATATCCTTTCTGCCTCTAAACGCCTGTAAATGCCTATGTGTGCATGAACACATAGGCTAGCACTGAGGGGTGATTAACGTCAGAAAAAAAAGTTTCTAACACCTAGTGTGCATGGGACACCACAAGGGCTGACCACAACAGATGGATCACCAGGGATGCCACCCTAGCCCGCCAGAGATGCCAGTAAGTGCCCAAATAATGCCAATCAGTGCCTGCCAGATGTCTCCTCATCAGTGATGCCCAGCAGTCCCATCTATCAGTGTCCATCAGTACCACCCATCGGTGTCCATCAGTGCCACCTATCAGTGCCCATCCATGCCCATCAGTGCCCACCTATCAGTGTCAATCAGTACCCACCCGTGCCACCTATCAGTGTCACCCATAAGTACCCATCAGTGCCGCCTATCAGTACCCATCAATGCTGCCTGTCAGTGCCCATCAGTGCTGCATACCAGTGCTCCCTATCAGTTCCCATCAGTGTCACCTATCAGTGTCCATCAGTGCCACCTCATCAGTGCCAACTCATTGGTGCCACCTCATCAGTGCCCATCAGTGCAGCCTCATTAGTGCTGTCACTGAAGGAGAAAACTTAATTATTTACAAAATTTTATAACAGAGACAAAAAGTAGGTAGAGTCTGCTAGTGCGAGTGCTAGTAACATTTATGGAGGAACCAAAGGCTAACCATTTTACAATTGAGTTTTACTTGTCATTTATCTTATTGGGGACACAAGGACCCAAAGGCTAGTGAAAAATATTGAATTCTCAAATGGACCTGGCCAAAGAGTGGCATATCTGGCATGTACGTGCTGTATAGTGTTTCCATTAAGATCCTGTCCCTCTAGAATTGAAGCTTCACAAACAATTCAGCTTTGATGAGTAGATATGGATTACCATACTTTCTCTGACAATCCATACATAGCTGTACACCTTTAGTGTTTGTTCTTCAGTTTATTTTTAACAAAGACTGGGTACACATGAATCAATTGGAACACAAATCCCGATTTACAGCTTTTTGGTTTGAGTTTCTTTACACAAGGAAATTATATAAAACTTTGCTTGGTTAGAGTAGTATAAAGTTGATAATATATTTTAAATACGGTACTTCAGTCTACAAATACAAAAACCTGAAGTATTTAGTCTTGGCTGCACTGTGGATATACAAAATAGCATGCCATGCATTCAAAATGGCATACAAGCTGTTTGCTATACTGTATATAGCAACTGGTGAAAAATATGCATTCCATATGTTCATCCATATAATCAAACCAATTGCAAAGGTCTGTGCTTTATGAGTTCCTAGTAGAATGTATAAATATATATACAGTATATTAGGTTAACCTCCCTGGCGGTACAATTATTTAGGATTTTAGGTGCTAAAAGCGGTACAATTATTTTGCATGAATATTTGGCGTTTTATATTGTAGTCCTGTAATTCTTAGCAATAACTCACTTAAATCTGTCCAAACCAGAGTCTAGCAGACATCCCGGGTATGATAAAGTTTGAAAAATGAAATCATAAATTATAATATAATAAATAATTATAAATAATTGTACCAAATAATAATATAACAATAATAAAAATTATTCAATAATGTAATCAAATCAAAAACACTGAAATTTGTTCAGTTGCAGAATTGTCACTGTCATTACTTTTCAATATTTCATGACGGATCTCCCCACAAATCGCTATCGCCCAATTCTGCGAGTGATTACAATTTATTATCGCTGTTTTCTAGCTGGTCTAAAATCATTTTTGATGTAAAGGGACAGTTTTGGTTGCTATGGACAATCTCCAGTTTCCAGGCATAAAGAACAGTTTTTATTATATAAAACTGCATGCAGGACACTGGGCAGACCACTAGGGACAAAGGGGATGTGAAATTATTACATACAGCAATGTAATCTGTAAGATTACATTATACTGTATGTATACTGTGTGTTTCTCTTTTTGAATTTGGCGCCGATCTCCATCCCCGTGCGTCGCAATGCTCGCAGGGAATGGAGATCGGCTCTGTGATAGACCGAACGGAGGACGAGTCGCTCGTACAGCGCGGGGACATCGCTGGATCCAGGGGAGAAGGTAAGTAAGCATCCTCCTGGATCCAGCGATGCGGTCCCGAGTCTGGCTCGGGGTTACCGCTTTTGGTATAAAAATTCCACCCCGAACCAGACTCGAGAATACCGTCAGGGGGGTTAATAGAGTTGTGTGTGGTTTATGAACTGATTAACAAATACCATACACATAGGAAGTCAATGTTTATGGTGAGTCCCATCTGGTCTATAGCGTATAACGTATTTTTAATGTATTTTCCACTGGCAGAATAAGCTTCTTTTTTTGGGGTATAACTAAATAGGTGTAATATTTATGTAATTGACACATACACAGATTTTTTACCCCCTGTAATGGCTATGGCAAGTTACTCGAAGTGATTAAATTGGAGAACATAAAATAAACATCCTCTAGTAAACTATTTGTTAAAATTCTTACCAGCACTTCCACTTTACAACTTTCTATGCTGCTGGCTCCTTGCTTTCCTGAACTTACAGCTGTAGGAATCTGCTACCCTTTACTGTCAGTATTTGTAAATGCCTTGGCTGTTTACATATTATTTATGCATTTCCTGTTTTTGGGTTGCTGGGTTGAAAACCCCAGAAGAAGGAAGTGCAGAGAGAGAGAAAGTCTGAGGCCACCTTATACACACACACTAGCTGCTATATTTCACCCAAAGCAGAAGCAGAGACTATTAGGCAAGTATGTTTTAATGGCTTAATTGCTGCTGCCAATAGCTTATTGAGTGTGTATCTAAATCCTTATGACAGAGTATCTCTTTCCCATTGGTATTATCTCACATGCACTGTGCCAGATAGTTAAATCTGTGCAATAGTATATTTGTAGTGGTCACCTTCCAGTATATTAGAAGGCCAACCTGTTTATTGCAATAGAGCTTATATACCGTACAGCTCCTGTTTTTTTTAGTTAACCCTGTCCCTTCTGGTCTTGGATTCTATAGCTAGTTTTAGCTTGGGGCTTAATAACCAGAATAGGCTACAGCCAGGCTAGGCATACAACAGTCACTTCTAGAAGTTAGAGTTCGGTTTGCATGGCAGATTGGAAACTACTAGGAACTAAGACACAGAGTAGATAGGTTAACTCTAAATTTCCAGTGCCATACCACAGGTTCTGATGGGGAAAAGCTGTGTTCAAGGCTGGTTGGACAATGGATGGAGGATCTCCCCATCACTGTTGATCTTGACTTCAGGTCTCTGACACCTGGGTATATGCACATAATTCCACCAGGACTACCAGGACTTCCACCAGGACTATTGTTGGGCCCTTTGCTGATAATACCTGTTTGTACTATTAATAATCCATTCTCATGTAAAGCTTGTATTATTGAATAAATTACTGGTTTAGTTCCCTGGAAGGAAATCCCCTCTGTTTACAGGGAACCTGTCCTGCATGGAGGCTGTGCTGCCCCAACCGGACATAGAATTTATATATATATTGTTTTCCTAACCATTTTTCTATGGACGTTTATATTTAGTTCACATGCTGCCATCTAGTGCCCATTTGTGGTAATGCATTTGTATTTTAAAGTTATTTCCCCTTATATTATGACATACTTCCATTGTATGTAATGCTCCACCCTACTTCCTGTGTTCTGTACTTCCTGTGTCATCAATGGAGTAACAAGCCTCATGTAGCAGAGCACATGTATTCTACATTGTAAGCTACAGACAATATCATCTTTTGGCCGCACAATACCACAACCTGTTCATCTCTTTGTATCCTGTCATCTGCTGTAATCTGATGATCAGAATAAAGCATCTGTGGATGTAAATGGGTATTGGTGAGTTCAAGCTGATGAGGATTGTCCTCAGTGATTATATCTGCTTATACAGGCCAGGCATAGAGGTCTCACAAGGGATAGATCGCTTCACAACAATCAAAGTCAGAATAGAGGCAATGCCAATTTTATTATTAAACCTACTCTCCAGCTTAGCAAAGGTTCTGGTTCTGTTACCTATAGGTTTAGTGCAATAGCCTGTTTAGGGAGTGTCATTTGTCATATCCCCCCTCAAAAGAGGGCTATACAGTCTGCACAGAAAAGAGCTAATAGTGGGCAGTGCAGTCTGAGGTCAGGGAGGGCAAGGAGGGAGGATAAGGGGAGTTCCTTTCCATCCTAGGACTGTGTGTTTCTATTGATGCACACATAAGGGTGACTCCATAGGACACTGCAAGTGAAGGAGTAACCCAGAAACAGAAAACCTGTGAGAGTGATCATGGCACAACTTAAAATGGAACAAAGGCAAGGAATATAATAAAAAGAAGTTGCATACTCAACGGGTGATTAAATCAGTTTCTGAAATTGCTTAAAAGAAATGCGGGGTTAATGTCACTTTAAATGTTTCATAAAACTAATTATGTGAACTAGATGTAGAGTTAAAAGGAATTTGTGGAATTTGAAGCTGCTGTTTCAGAACATACTTAAACCAGTTCTACCATTATTCTATGGTATTTCTAAATTTTAAGTAATACGTTTCCAATAAAGTTGTTACAGCTGATTGTAAGCTTTTGCTTCACTCAGTAATGAAAATGTAAATGTATCACTATGAGATAAATACCTCCCAACATTTTGGGATGACAAAGGACAACACTGCTTAGCTCGAAGTATGTAGTCAAAAGACACACACGTACCATGCCCCCAGTTACATGGCAGAAAATCTTTGGTGGAACAAGGGGATGCACAGATGTTCCATGTATCCCTGTGCCAGCAGTCCCATTGATGTCAGTTGAGACACAGTGGCTGCATGGACACCGAAACTATGTGTATTGACATTTTTTTTGTTTTTCAATTACAATTTAGTTTTTTCGGCCAAAACCAGCTCATTTCTATACTAAGACAGAGCTACATTTTATTCACAATATGATACATCACTCTACCATTATATTTGCTGCAGTCTACAGATTATAATAGTGAGGAATGATATGCAAATTGGTGTAACCCTCGAGTCAATCAAAAAAATCTCTCATTGTCCAGCTAAGAGCAAGAATATGACTGGTTATAATGGGTCTATTATATGGGAAATGTTGGTGTAGCCATTACTGACCCGTAGGTCACTGATCTAAAGTACTTTGAGTCACTGACCTAGAATAGGTTTGCAGATCAAACTAATTCAGGAGATTTTATCTCCATACATGTTCCTTTCTGTGGCTCAAAGTCTTGAAGCTTGAGGGACACTATTCCAGCCAGCAAGCATTTCTAGGAGACATCAGCAGTGATACCCCTTACTTTTCTTATCACAGTTTTCCTTTAATTCACACCACCAATATTTCCTACACCAAAACATATACAGTGGTGCTCATAAGTTTACACACCCTGGCAGAATTTATGATTTGGTTATTTTTCAGAGAATATGAATGACACAAAAACTTTTCTTTCACTCATGGTTACTGTTTGGCTGAAGTCATTTATTATCAGTCAACTGTGTTTATTCTTTTTAAATCATAATCACAACAGAAACTACCCAAATTACCCTGATCAAAAGTTTACATACCTCAGTTCTTAACCACTTCAATACCAGGCACTTAAACACCTTCCTGCCCAGACCAATTTTGAGCTTTCAGCGCTGTCGCACTTTGAATGACAATTGCGCGGTCATGCTACACTGTACCCAAATGAAATTTGTATCATTTTTTTCCCACAAATAGAGCTTTATTTTGGTGGTATTTGATCACCTCTACGGTTTTTATTTTTTGCTAAACAAATAAAAAAATACCGAAAATTTTGAAAAAAATAATGTTTTTTTTTGTTTCAGTTTCAAAACTTTGCAAATAAGTAAGTTTTCTCCTTCACTGATGGGCACTGATGGGCAATGATAAGGCGGCACTGATGGGCACCAATGAGGTGGCACCAATGAAGTGGCACTGATGAGGTGGCATTGATGGACACCGATATGTGGCACTGATAGGCGGCACTGATGGGTGGCACTGATGGGCGACACGGATGAGCACTGATAGGTGGCACAAATTGGCACGGATTGGCATGGATGGGCATGGATAAGTGGCACAGGTGGGCATGGGTAGGCGGCACAGGTGGGCATGGGTAGGCAGCACAGGTGGGCATGGGTAGGCACTGATAGGCGGCACAGATGGGAACTGATAGGCGGCATTGTATTATAATATATTGCACTAATGGATGCCAATCAGTGCCAATCAATAATGCATGCCAATCAGTGATGCCCATTGTGGGCACTGATTGGCATCCATTATGGGCACTGATTGGCATCCATTGTGGCACTGACTAGAATCCCTGGTGGTCTAGGGTGGCATACCTTGTCCTTGGCATCCCTGGTGGTCTGGGGGCGTCCCTGGTGGTCCAGTGTGGGCATCCTCGGGGGGGCTGTGCTGATAATCGATCAGCACAGACCCCCCCTGTCAGAGGAGCAGCCGATCGGCTCTCCTCTACTCGCGTCGCATTTACACTGTGATCAGCCGTGATTGGACATGGCTGATCACGTGGTAAAGAGTCTCCGTCGGAGACTCTTTACCGAGATTGTAGTTGCCGGGTGTCAGACTGACACCCCGCAACAACGATCGCCGCGATGCGCGCCCCCGGGGGCGCGCAGCGGCTCATAATCCTAATCACGTCATATGACGTCCGGTCAGGATTATGAAACCACTTTGCCGCCGTCCATTTGCTATAGGGCGGGCGGCAAGTGGTTAATATCGTGTATTTCCCCCTTTAACATCAATGACAGCTTGAAGTCTTTTGGGGTATTTGTGGATGAGGCTCTTCTCAGACGGTAAAGCCACCCATTCCTCTTGGCAAAAAGCCTCCAGTTCCTGTAAATTCTTGGGTTGTCTTGCATGAACTGCACGTTTGAGATCTCCCCAGAGTGGCTCAATGATATTGAGGTCAGGAGATTGAGATGGCCACTCCAGAACCTTCACTTTATTCTGCTGTAGCCAATGACAAGTCAACTTGGCCTTGTGTTTTGGATCATTGTCATGTTGGAATGTCCAAGTACGTCCCATGCGCAGCTTCCTGGCTGATGAATGCAAATGTTCCTCCAGTATTTTTTGATAACATACTGCATTCATCTTGCCATAAATTTTGACCAAATGTCCTGGGCCTTGTTGACTACTCTCCAAATTAAGCATTTATGGTTGTGGCCAAAAAGCTCAATTTTGGTCTCTAAATTACCCTGTACCAGAAGGTTTGAGGCTTTTCTGTGTGCTGTTTGACGTATTGTAAGCGGGATACTTTGTGACATTTGCGTAGTAATGGCTTTCTTCTGGTGACTCGACCATGCAGCCCATCTTTCTTCAAGTGCCTCCTTATTGTGCATCTTGAAACAGCCACATGACATGTTTTCAGAGAGTCTTGTATTTCACCTGAAGTTATTTGTGGGTTTTTCTTTGCATCCCGAACAATTTTCCTGGCAGTTGTGGCTGAAATGTTAATTGGTTTACCTGACCATTGCTTGGTTTCAACAGAACCTCTCACTTTCCACTTCTTGATTAGCATGATTGGCATTCTAAATTCCTTGGATATCTTTTTATATCCCTTTCCAGTTTTATACAGTTCAACTACCTTTTCCCGCAGATCCTTTGACAATTATTTTGCTTTCCCTATGACTCAAAATTCAGAAATGTCAGTGCAGCACTGGATGAAAGATGCAAGGGTGTGTCAGGAGTCCAGAAACTCATCGACCTTTTATACACACGCACACTAATTACAAGCAAACAGATCACAGATTAAGATGGTTACCTTCAATAGCCATTCAAACCCCTTTGTGTCAACTTTTGTGCATGTTATCAGGCCAAAATTACCAGGGTATGTAAACTTTTGATCAGGGTCATTTGGGTAGTTTCTGTTGCGATTATGATTTAAAAAGAGTAAACACAGTTGAGTGATAATAAATGGCTTCAGCCAAACACTGACCATGCGTGAAAGAAAAGCTTTTGTATTATCATTCATATTCTCTGAAAAATGCCCAAGAAATCATGAATTATGCCAGGGTATGTAAACTTATGAGCACAACTGTATCAGCAAAAAATAAATATGTTTTTATACCCAAATACACCATAACAGCAAAAAAAGAATATACACTCAATGGCCACTTTATTAGGTACACCTTGCTAGTACCTGGGTTGGACCCATTTTGCCTTCAGAACCACCTTAATTCTTGGTGACAGAGATTCTACAAAGTTGTTGGAAACATTCCTCAGAGATTTTGGCTCATGTTGACATGATAGCATCATGCAGTTGCTGCAGATTTGTCAGCTGCACATCCATGATGCAAATCTCCTGTTCCATCACATCCCAAAGGCGCTCTAATGGATTGAGATCCGGTAACTGTGGAGGCCATTGGAGTACAGTGAGCTGATTGTCATGTTCAAGAAACCAGTGGTGAGATGATTTGAGCTTTGTGACATGGTGCATTATCCTGCTGGAAGAAGCCATCAGAAGATGGGTACACTGTAGTCGTAAAGGGATGGACATGGTCAGCAACAATACTCAGGTAGGCCGTGGCCTTTAAACGATGCTCAATTGGTACTAAGGGACCCAAAGTGTGCCAAGAAAATATCCCCCACACCATTACACCACCACCACCAGCCTGAACCATTAATACAAGGCAGGATGGGTCCATGCTTTCATGCTGCTTATGCCAAATTCTGACCCCACCATCTGAATGCAGCAGCTGAAATTAAGATTAATCAGTCCAGGCAATGTTCCAATCTTCTATTGTCCAATTTTGGTGAGCTTGTGTGAATTGTAGCCTCAGTTTCCTGTTCTCAGTTGACAGGAGTGGCACCTTGTGTAGTCTTCTGCTACTGTAGATTCAATTAATTGGGTATTCAGAGATGGTATTCTGCATACCTTGGTTGCATTTGAGTTTCTGCCTTTCTATAATCTCAAAGCAGTCTGCCCATTCTCCTCTGACCTCTGACAATTAACAAGGCATTTTCTTCCACGCAACTGCCACTCACTGGATATTTTCTCTTTTTTGGACCATCCTCTGCAAACCCTAGAGATAGTTGTTCGTGAAAATCCCAGTAGAACAGCAGTTTCTGAAATACCCAGACCAGCCCATCTGGCACCAACAACCATGCCACATTCAAAGTCACTTAAATCCCCTTCCATCCCCATTCTGATGCTCTGTTTCAACATCAGCAAGTCATCTTCACCACATCTAGATGCCTAAATGCATCGAGTTGCTGCTGTGTGATTGGTTGATTAGCAATTTGTGTTACCAGGCAATTGAACCAGTGTACCTAATAAAGTGGTTGGTGAGTGTATGTTTCTAATTAAATAGGACAGTTACATATGAAAACTTTGTATCAGGATTTTTTTGTTTTTGTTTGTGTGTTTTTTGTCAATTACCATTTTTTTAATGCTAAAAAAACATTTAGCTAAGTTCTATACTTTTAGATAGAAATTTCTAGGTACGATTCTTAGATAGCCTTTCTAGGCAGAACACAGAGACTTCAAACAGTTGACTTGCAATTTATTTTCTATAGCAATAGCCAATCACATCGACATCGCCATGGAAACAGCTATGCTCCCTCCAGTTAGTGATGCTGCACACTCACTGACAGGGGATCACAACATTCGGCATAGCCTCACCCATGTGTACTATGAGCCCAGTGATCAGAATATAAATAGAATGTACAATAAGCTGGCAGCTTCTGACTGCAAAGTGAAACAGCAGGTAACCTGATAACACAATGTAGTTAAATGGAGGCGTGGGAGAGATCTTCTTCACCACTAGGAAGTATAAGCAGGTAGAATTCATGTAGATTGCCCTGGAGAAATCTGCACAAATGTTCAATCGTTATTTGATTACAAATGATCACATATCATACAGACATTTAACAAGAAGTTGATATTTTACCTTGAACAAGAACACGGGTCTTCGTAAATGGGTGAGGAAAACTCTTCCAGCATGATTCCACTTGTCTGATACTTGTTTGTTTTTTTTTGACCCGCCCCACTTTAAATCATGATAGACAAGTTTGGAATGCTGTGATTGGGCAGTACTGCAGGGTGCACCTTGGTGGAGGTTTCTCTGTATAGTGATAGTGTGCTGCTTATAAAAAAATTCATAGCAAGGACAGGGGATATTGCGCTGCAATTATCCAGTCTCATTGGCATATTATTATTATACAGGATTTATTTAGCGCCAACAGTTTGCGCAGCGCTTTATAACATGGGAGCAGACAGTACAGTTACAATACAATTCAATACAGAAGGGATCAGAGGGCCCTGCTCGTGCTCGATATATAGCATAAGTTACTAAATGCAAAGTCAGTTCAGTGGAAAATGTTTATCGTAATGCACAATGTAACCAGATACACAAGAAATACAGAATTTCCTTAAATCACTACTATACCCAAAGGCAAATGTTTATTACCCGTATTTGCCGGCGTATAAGGCGACTGGGCGTATAAGAGGACACCCTATTTTTCAAGTGAAAACATAGGTTTTGGGCAATACTCGCGGTATAAGACTACCCCCCTTCTGAGGCAACACCATTTAAAAAAACATTAGAACCATTAAAAAACACAAAGCAAGAATGCCAACTACTCATCCGCCATGCTGTGTTATGTCATAAAGTAAATCAAACAATAATAACACAAACAGATCTATTGAATGCCACAACTCTGGAAAGTAGAATTTTTCACTAACCAAACCTATACCACTTTTGGGTTACATTCTATGGGAATTGTCCACCAAAATGCATTTAATAACCCCCCTGTCATATGTCCCAGATTTACCTGTCCCTCTTGGGTGCCTGGGACCTCAAAGGCAAATAGCAGGATGTATAGTAGTAGGAGTTCAGTGAATGGATTTACCCAGGAAAGTATGGTGAGCGGTGTATTATTATAATGAATACAACGCCTGCTTGGATTGGCAGAGGCTGTAGCATCATCAGCCCTTGCCTCTCTCTCTCTCTCTCAAAGCCTATCCGAGCAGGCTACTCTATGTAGCCTGCTCGGATTGGCAGAGGTTGTTACTCCAATCCAAGCAGGCTCTGTATTCATTAATAGAATACATCGCTCGCTGGGATTGCCTCAACGGTGTTTACTGTTTGTAGCTGAAGCCACATACAGTATTAGCAGACATTTGGGGGCTGACATCCATCGGGCAGCATTGTATACCTGCATACCCGGCGTATAAGACGACCCCCGATTTTTGGGCATTTTTTTTTAAGTGTAAAAGGTAGTCTTATACGCCAGAAAATACAGTATATTGTAGCTTACCAATTCTTAGCCCTTGTACACACGATCGGAGATTCCGACGGAATGTGTCCGATCGGAGCGTTTTGTCAGATATTCCGACTGTGTGTGGTCTGCATCGGCCTGTTTCCGTCGGAATATCCGTCGGACCAAATTTTCCAACTTGACGGAAATATTTTCTGACAAAATGCTCCGATCGGACATACTCCAATCATGTGTAGAGAATTCCGATCGGACAAAGTGCCACGCATGCTCAGATCAAATTCCTACATCAAAGCTATTGGCTACTAGCCTGAACATCCCATCGTAACAAAATAACGTCATCACGTTCTGAACGATCGGATTTTCCAACAACTTCGTCCGACCGTGTGTATGCAACAGTTTCGGACAAGATCCGTCGGACAAAATCCGACGAACAGAATCCAACGGATTTGGTTGTCGGAATCTCCGACCGTGTGTAGAAGGGCTAAGACGTGATGACTGCATTCATTTTCTTTTTTAGGCTTTCTTTTTTAAATTTTTATCTTCGGTAAGTCTGTTGTTTTGTGTTGTGTTGTGTTGTATCGGTTAAAGTAATGTGACAAACCATTTACCACTGACAGGGGTGCTTACAACGATCTGCTTTATTTATAAAACCTTTATCCCAAAGGGGAAAAAAACAAAACAACTTTTGCTGTAATTGATTTTAAAGTAATAGCTGGAGTTTGACTTCAATTTCTTATGCTGCGTACACATGATCAGACTATCCGGTGGACTTAGTCCGGCGGACAATCCGACGGACTTTGCAGCTGAGTTCCACCGGACTTTCAAGCGAATGGACTTGGCCACACTCAATCACTCCAAAAGTCCGGCGAATTCGAACGTGATGATGTAGAATAAGGAAGTTCATAGCCAGTAGCTGCCCTAGCGTCAGTTTTTAGTCTGCCGGACTAGCACACAGACGAACGCTAAAAGCCGAGTCCAGCGGACAATTTTGAAGCAAGTCTTATTTCTAAGTCCGCCAGACTTTTGGGAAGAAAAAATCTGCTGGAGCGCACACACGATCGAATAGTCCGATCGTGTGTACGCGGCATTAGTGTATCTAAACCTGTTGTAGGCAGGTAGATATCAGGTTATAAGTCCTCTTTAACCACTTAAGGGCCAGAAGGATTTGCCCCCTTAATGAACAGAGCACTTTTTACAATTGGGCACTGCGCTGCCTCAACTGGTAATTGTGCGGTCATGCAGTGCTGTACCCAAACAAAATTTGCGTCCTTTTTTTTTTTTTCTTCTGGGATTTCTATTTTTTGCGATGTACAATGAAAAAAAAATGATATTTTCAAATTTTTGTTATAAGAAAAATCCAATAAACTCAATTTTAGTCATACATTTAGGCCAAAATGTATTTAGCCACAAGTCTTGGGTAAAAAAAATTCAATAAACACATATTTATTGGTTTACGCAAAAGTTATAGCGTCTACAAACTAGGGTACATTTTCTGGAATTTACGCAGCTTTTAGTTCATGACTGCCCATCTCATTTCTTGAGGTGCTAAAATGGCAGGAAAGTACAAACCCCCACCCCCAAATGACCCCATTTTGGAAAGTAGACACCCCAAGGAAATTTCTGAGAGACATGTTGAGCCCTGTAAATATAAATTTTTTTTGTCACAAGTGATTGAAAAATAAACAAAATAAAAAATGTATACAATGTTGTCACTAAATGTTATATTGCTCACACATGCCAAGGTTATGTGTGGAATTACACCCCCAAAATACATTCTGCTTCTTCTCCTGAGAACGGGGATACCACATGTGTGGGACTTTTTGGGAGCCTAGTCGTATACAGGACCCCAAAAATCAAGCACCGCCTTCAGGCTTTCTAAGGGCGTAAAATGGTGATTTCACTTCCTCACTACCTATCACAGTTTTGGAGGCCATGAAATATCAAGATAGCACAACCCCCCCAAATGACCCCATTTTTGAAAGTCCATGGAATATTTTATATTTTGCCACAAGTTTCAGGAAAGTGACAATTATTTTTTTACACAAAGTTGTCGCTAAATGATATATTGCTCAAGCATGCCATGGGTATACAGTGGAACCTCAGATTGTGAGTAACGTGATTAACGAGCGTTTTGCAATATGAGCAATTTTTTTTTTTAAACGCGACTCGGTTTGTGAGCATTGTCTCACAAAACAAGCAGGATGTGCAGTACTGCATTTGGCTAGAGGTGCGGCGGTGCACGTGACACTCGGAGCCGTTCGGACCCATTCGGAAATGCTCGGAAACACTCAGAAATACTCAGAAAGCCTTTTGAAGGGTTTCCGAGTGTATCCGAGCAGTCTCCGAGCATTTCCGAGTCTCTCCGCACCCTCCCCCCACCTCTGGCCACATTCGGTATTGCATCCAATAGAAGTCAGTATGGAACGAATTATCTTCGTTTCCATTGCCTTCTATGGGAAAACTCACTTTGATATTACATTACAATTATTATATTATATTACAACCCAAAATATAGTCTGCTGCTTCTTCCGAGTACAGAAATACAGAAATACCAGATGTGTCAGACTTTTGGCAGGCTAGGCGCGTACAGGCCCCCGAAAACCAAGCATCGCCTTCAGGATGTCTAAGGCCATATATTTTTGATTTCACTCCTCACTACCTATGCATAGCACAACCCCCCTCCCCCCGAATTACCTCATTTGGAAAGTAGACACCCCAAGATATTTGCTGAGAGGCATGTTGAGTATTTTGCAGATCTCTCTTTTTGTCACGGTTTTGAAAATTTAAAACAGGAGCTGCAAAATACTCGCCATGCCTCTTTGCAAATACCTTGAGGTGTCTGCATTCCAAAATAGGGTCATTTTTGGGGGGGGGGGGTTCTGCTATATTTACATTTCATGGCCTCCATATTTTTTTTCCTGTGGGCTAAACGAAAAAAAGAGAACCTTACAGATTTCTCCATTCAAATCGATTGATCAATGGTATGCCCACCATTAGAATACTATCCTGCATCCATCCACTTCTAATGACGGACATACAATAAATATAAAAATATATGCCCAAGCATAGGGTCGATTTGCCCCTATGTTCACTCCTACACCTATGCTTCAGCATATATGCTCTTTTTTTAACTGTGGTGGTGAAATTACCTCCTACATCGCTGGAGTCGCTGATTTATGTATTGTGAGAGCAAACCATATTGCTGTCGAAATAAATAAATCAGTGCTGCAGCTGAATGACGTACCTGAAAAGCAAATAATAGTAACAAAAAACAGCTCTTTTAGCTAAAAGTGCCACCCATCGAATCCGCCTGGAAGAGAACAGCTCTTTTAGAGAGAGGGTCAGGCGAATCCCACTAGCAGATCTAGAGGATCTGAGAGAGCAGTTGGCTGAACTGAAGAGAACAGGCATCATTCAGGAGTCTAGAAGCCCATACGCCTCCCCCATAGTAGTGGTGAGAAAGAAAAATGGGTCGTTGCGCCTGTGCATTGACTATAGAACCCTGAATAGAAGGACCATTCCCAACCAGTACACCACCCCCAGGATAGAAGATGCCCTACAGAGTCTGTCGGGGTCCAAGTGGTTCAGTGTGCTGGACCTGAAGAGTGGGTATTACCAGATCCCAATGTGTTCCGAAGACAGGGAGAAGACTGCCTTCATCACCCCAGTGGGGTTCTTCGAGTTTAACTGGATGCCCCAAGGATTGTCTTGGGCCCCAGCAACTTTCTAGAGGCTTATGGAAAAGACAGTGGGCGACATGAACCTGATAGAAGTACTTGTCTACCTGAATGACATAATAGTCTTCGGGAGAACGTTGAAAGAGCATGAAGCACGCCTGGAGAAGGTTCTGAAGGGACTCCACGAGGAGGGCTTGAAGCTTTCCATGGAAAAGTGCCAGTTCTATCAACCCTCAGTGACTTATTTGGGACATATTGTGTCTGAAGAGGGCGTAGCAACTGACCCGAAGAAGCTGGAGGCTGCCACTTCTTGGCCCAGGCCCTCCAATATGACTGAACTCAGGTCATTCTTGGGGATTTGCTCATATTACAGAAGGTTTGTGGAGGGGTTCACAAAAGTCCCCTCACTGAGCTCATGAAGAACCAAGAAGAGGCTGGTGAAGACTCAGGACGGTCCAGGAAGTCGAAAAAGGACCATTTTTTTATACCAGCGTCTGGCTCTATGGGCACTTAAATATGGTGCCACCATCTGGTCATTGAAGTCCACCTCTCCCATATTAAGGTTGTATTCCTGGACACAGAGGGGCTTCTCACCAACACTAGTCGCCGTTGGAATTTCAACTGTCACACCTGCGTGAATGGCAGACAGAACAAAAACATTCCATGTTTCCCTCCACTTCACTGCAAGCAAATTTTTACATTTCAAGCAGGCTCTCTCCCCCTATCTAAGTCGGGACTCTACAAGCCATTGGGGGAAGCCCCAGTGATTAGATCGCACGTTGCCACATGCGCCACTTCCACAATCAAAAAGGTGACTAAAAAGTGTCACGTTTGTGTAATAACTGTCCACGTACAAGTGGTACCCGTTTCCGAATAAGGGTGACATCAAGTCCTAAACAATCTTACCGCTGCTTCCTATGTAGTCTGGGCAGTTGGGGAGTGCTGTCTTTTCCCTCGTAAACCATAAAACTATACGTATAGCCTGTTGCCTTGTCACAGAGCTTATACAACTTGACCCCATATCTGGCAGGCTTGCTGGAGAGATCCGGTTTGAAAGATAGGCGGCCAGAAAACATAATAAAGGCTTATCAACGCAGACTTGATCGGGAATAAACAAGGCTGCAAACTATTGGTTGAAGTGGTTTACGAGGGGCCAATTTTGTGGAGCTGATCGTATCCAGGGACACCCCGAGGACGGCAGAGTTTATTATCATTGCAATGCATGAACTGCAAGATTTGCTCATATCCAGTCCTGGTCATGGAAGCAGAGAACAGGCATATGGTGAATTGGGTCAGTGGACCAATTTTACTGCAACTCAATTTTTCTATTTATGCCCATGAGGAGGGCAAGGCCCAGAAAGTTCTAAAATTCAGGAACCGTTATAGGTTTCCAGACAAATTCTCTGGTAAGGGTCAAATTTGGAACTAAGGCGATAAATTGACCAGCGTATATAAATGATTTTTGTCCACAATAGATCTGTAGAGATCTTCTGTGAAAAACAGCTCGTAAAAGTCAAGGGTACTAAAATCCACTGTTTCCACCTGAATTCCAGGTTGGCCAGTGAATGGGGCTGCCAATCAGGATTAGCAGGTGCAGCAGGAAGGACACTATGGGCTCTACGGGCCTGTGTTCAGACTCTTGGTGGCTGCAGAGCACTACTTGTGCTAGCCACTGCACCAGCTAGAACTGCACTTATGGGACTCACCCCGTCACAAAGTGATAAGGCAGTGCTGGTCTATGACCAGGATGTACTAGGCCGCTGTGCTTGCCAGTTCACCAGAAGGTTGAGCGGCACTAGTACTGGCTCTCTGCTCCATACGAGAACCCTGTGGTTGTTGCACCTCAACAACAGAAGAACGGGGTCGGTTACGCCTGACCTTAGCAGGGAGCACTACTCCGTCTTCAGAGCTATCTGTCAGGGTGCCGCTGCTCTGTATGAGTTTGTATACTGAGCCTGAATCTGACAGTGAGGCTTCCCCTTTGCTCTCATCTGTCATGCTCAGCAACGTGTAGGCCTCTTCACTAGTTTACCTCTGTTTTGACATTTTGGCTACTAAATTTATAGGTACAGCTAGTGAGACTCACAGGCAAAAGAGCAACTGGTTGTCAGTGACCGCTTGAATCTCTACGAAAAAAATTAGCAGGGATCAGGCCTGACTCTTCAGTTTTGTGTGTTGTTTTGTAAGTGACAGTATGCACCGCATACTAGCTCATTATCGAATACTTACCTTAGATTGAAGCGTTGGCATCGCCTCCCCATCACCGCTGAGGGAGCTGACATGTTCCCTCTGTGTTTCTTCCAGGTTCACTGCTCTGGCGCTGTGAGTGGCCGGAGCCGCGATTGCGCCACTCCCATGCATGCACGTGGGAGTCCTTTTTCCGACAAAGAGCTCAGATTTTCTAGCAGCATCCACCGGACCTTCAGAGCGAATGCGCCGCTGACGTTAGGGGCTGCATGCAAGGTGAATTTCTCCTAAACCCTACATTTTTAGGAGATATTACATTACATTTTACCAACAGGTAAGCCTTATTATAGGCTTGCCTGTCTCGGTAAAAATATGAAAGTGGGATGTACAGCCGATTTAACCAGGGATTTAATGTGGACTTGATCATATATCAAAAAGCTATCCTCTTGTGCCTCAATTTGGATATCCAAAAAAGTGATCCTTTTTCTGTCACATTCCATTGTGAATTTCATATTGTAGTTGTGCATGTCATAAAGCCATTTAGCTTGGGACAGGGTCCGTTCGAGATCATGAATACATTATGAATGTACCTGTGACATGACATGGCTGATAATGGCACCATAGAAGAGCTCTCTTTCCCAGCCCCGAGGTACAAGTCGGTGTATGATGGAGCACGCCGTGTCCCCATCATCACCCCTTGCACATGGAGGAAGTGGGAATCCTTAAAAAAACAACAATCTTTTTGGTCAAAATACATTTGATGCTATCCTCATCTATGCCCATTGGGATCGTTCTCTCTCTTTTAAAAATTCAGCCATGACATTTATTCCTTTCTCATGTGGAATTGATCAGAGATCCCAGATATGTGTAGAGACTTGACCTCGCCCTCAAATAATGCAACTAATTAATATTATGTATTATGAAGAATGTGAATACATGTAGTTATTTTAATGAATAAAAATATGAAGGGAGCATGGTACACATGATGTGGTTCTAATGATTATATATTCCAATCCTATTTGCAGTATAATTACTCAATTATTACCCAATTTTGTGTGTTACAAAATAAATGGGAAATTTTAATAGTACTGTACATAGGTCTCTTTTCTCCTGGCAGTTTGCCTGCTCCTGAATAAACTGGTGGGGGAATGAAGAAAATGTATACTTGTATGCTACCGGGGGGAAGGGGGGCTGGGATATTCGTGGATGTGTTGCTTGGCCCTTTGCTTGTAGGCAAGTTTACTATACATTTTTTCGATTCTTTTTTTTTTTTTTTTTTAACCCGATTCCCGCATCCACACATTCGCAGTGGATGGGGGAATCCTCCCTGCTGCGCTATTGCATTCTGACAGTGGGAAATACAGAAGCACAAGTATATTTTATTCTCTAAGGTGCAGTGAATCCCATGTCCAGATCGTAAGATTTTTTTCCTGTTGCAGATTCATTTAGTTGGGTAATCTGTGGTCATCAGCACTGCGGTCAAACATCTGTTGTGAAATCACTGTGTCACATAAGTGGCTGGAGATCAGTCGTTACTAATGCATCGTCCTGGTAAATCCTTCTTTATTTCCTCTACTGATGGTTCCTCTATTGCTGCTCCTGTTGCTCACCTTTTGTCTTGCTGCTCATCAGGTTATTTCCACACTGCAGTACCTTCTGTGCATACACCAGACTTACCTTTATGCATTCAAACATGCCATGCACCTGAACAGGCATGGCTGAGCGCACACTTGCATCAACAGACATTGGGGCAATTCCAGATTGGACTGTACTTTTTTTAAATTTAAATTATTTGATTTGTTTCAAATAAGAAAAACAGGAACATATTTTAATTACAAACAAAATATTCTTACATCCGTTATTATGACATGTAAACCTATTATTTTCTACAATACTAAGTAATGCACAAGCAGTTGGTTATGAAATAAAATGGAAACAACTGGCTGGCTACAAAACAGGTGTAGTGTTCAGATGGCAGAAGCTCCCTGCATCTGTCCCAATATCTGGAATGGCCTGGCAGTCCCCTCCTGTGGATCCCACTGGCTAACTTGTTAATTTTACCTCAAGGCCTATACATACACCCAGGAGGTAAGGCCGCAACGGTGGTGACAATACATCACAACAAGGAGGGCCCATCCTAGTTCCTATACCCCTACTAATCCAACTAGGGGCAGAAGTAACAATTGTAATAGAAGAGGTGGTAGAGGTCACCCTAGGGGGCAATCATTATAATTCCAGCACTTATTATCAAGAACGTGGAAACCATCAGCCGAATGGTTCTCTGGTTAGATATGAGGAATATCTGGGTGCTGACTTTGCTTGTTCCCAACTCTGATTCTTGGATTACCCCATGGATTTACACTGATCTCGTTGCCGACCCTGCCTGTTTCTGACACTGCCTTCTGGTAGACCCCTGGGTACTTCTGCCTTGGTCCACTGTCTTGGACTGTCCTTTCACCCACTGCATTCCTGTCTTTGTCCTCTACTACCGGAGTTATTTATTGGTGGTTCTCCGTTAGGCTGTTAGCACCAACTATTGCGTATTCTGGCTGCAGGATCTCAACCGTTTCTCCACCCGATACTGGGATAACAAGACTACAGGTCAGGAAACTGGAGAGGTGTTGTAATTTCCAGGCAGACCCGATATTATACTAGGGCCAGATGGACCTCAGCGAGCCAGTCTCTACAGCAGGGTAGGGAACCTCGGCTCTCCAGCTGTTTTAAACCTACACATACCATCATGCCTCTGCCTCTAGGAGTCATGCTTGTGATTGTTAGGGTCTTGAAATGTCTCATGGGATTTGTAGTGTCAAAACAGCTGGAGAGGCGAGGTTCCCAACCCCTGCTCTACAGCTGTTGGGTGTGCAGGCCAATTGTGTACAGTTCTTGGAGGAGAAATTGGATGCCATCATGACTGTTATCCTCTGTCTACTGCACATGGTTCTTGTCCTGCCACTTCTAATAACCATGAGTCATGTCTAACCCCCAGGGATCTCCCACTCCAAAGATACCTCTCCCTGATAAGTATGACCTTGGGTTGCAGGGGATTTCTCAACCATTGGCAGCTGAATTTTAGAAATCAACCTTCTGTGTTTGCCTCTGCTCAAGCCAAGGTGACATTTATTATTTCCTTACTAAAGGGCAGAGCTTTGTCCTGGGTGTCTGCTCTTCTTGAGAAAAATGCCCCTATACTTTCTGACTACCCCATGTTTATAAAAACCTTTGAGGAAATATTTGACGTTCTTAGAAGAGTAGCTTCAGTGGAGTCTTGTATTCTCGATTTACTTCAGGGTAAACGCCCAGTAGCATCTTATGTCATTGAATTTCGCATGCTTGCATCAGAGACTACCTAGGATAATTGCGCCCTCAAGGCCGCCTTCCGCAGAGGTCTAGTGGAACGCATTAAGGACAAATTAATCTACCGTGAGGTTCCAGTGGCCCTGGTGGATTTCATAAATTTGTGTATACTGGTGGACACTTATTTCTCTGAACGCCAGGCTGAGGGCACCAGAGACAATTTTTTCCTCACAAATTTGATGCTAAATCCTCCCCTCAGCAATTACTAGCCCCTCCTGTACCTTCTACTGTAGGGTCTGAAGGAGAACCCATGGATGTAGGTGCTGTGCATTCGTAAGACAATGAACATACCAAACGCAGGACTCTAGGCTTCTGTTTTTATTTTGGTGAACCACATCACCCCCTGCATTCTTGTCTGGTAGAGCTGGAAAACTTCCGGGCCTAATAGGTGATCCAGGAGCCCGATTAAGCCATGCTGTTTTGAATCCTCCTCAAGAGAGATTAGTAGTCCCTATATCCTTATCTTGAAATAAGTGATGTTGCCTTTATTGATTCTGGTGCTCGTAGGATATTTATCGATGCAGCACTGGTTAAGTCTTCAGATTCGATTGTTCCTAAAGATCCACCACTCTGTGTGACAACTCTTGGCAGAGACCCTCTTGGGAATGGATTCATCACTCTCGAATCCAAGACTCTTAACTGTCCTGTTGGGTGCTTTGCATTTTGAAGTATTATTGTTTGATATGATTCCGTCTCCTATGTATCCTGTAATTCTCAGTTTCCCTTGGTTACATAAACACAATCTGTCTATTGACAAGTCCTCTGGTCAAATGTCTCCCTACACACATCAATAGTCCTAGACATTAAGGATGGCCAATTGGCTAAAGCACAGGGCAGACTCAGGCCAATTGACATAAGTTGAGGCCTACGCAGACTTTAAGCTGGAGCGAAGGTGAATCATTTTTTGTTTTATGTGGAATAAAGTGCTTGTTCACACAGTTGTATTTAAGCGTACACCTGTAAGAAGGCGGTGTTTGCCCATTTGGGAATGCACAGGTGTTCTGTGCATCACAAAGCAGGCAGCCCCCTTCAAGTCAATTGGAATGCACACTCTATTGATCTGTGCCACTTGGGAGTCTTCCTTTCTGCCCATGGGTTTGGAGTTTATGTGCCTTATGTGAAAACAGTTGGTGATGCTGGCCGAAATGCCATGGAGATATATTGTTTGGTCTTCTTCCATGAGTGGGGTCAAACGATCCAGTAAGCAGTTCTGTGATTCCCCGGTGGTGGAATCACAGATGTGCTTTGAATTTTTAATTCATTAAGGGTGAAATACACATTTCATTGGGAAAGGAACATTGTAATTTAATCCAAATTGTTTGGACTACAGTCTTCCAATCCCGTTTACAATTGTGGTGCTCTATATTTTTTCATTAAAACCTAGTACACACTGCTAGCTTTTTTTTTTAAACCCAGCAGGCTGAATAGAAAAAAAAATAAAAATGGACAGGACAGATCAGAGCCACTGTACTAACAATCCAATGTTAGTAAGCGCCATTGGCCGAGAGCATTGACTAGGAGCCTGTCGGCAGACCTTTTATGGTCATGCCCCTTCCACAGAAGCGGACTTCTGTCGGACAGACTGAAGTGCACACCAGCTGATGTCTCACAACATTCAGCCCGTGTGTACGGACTTTAGCGCAAAAGCACACCTTATACTGACAGATACCTGAACTGTTTGCACTACAAATTTAGAATTGTAAATGAATTTCTATGTTTTTAAAGGTTATTTAAGAATGTTTGCCATTTTCATATATTTAGAAGGTCTATGAAACCATTCTACAACACAGACTGGACTTACTATAAGTATTTATAGTGCCACAATTTGTAGTTTAAGTTTTGTTTTTAAATGGAAGTATATGCCACGATTTTCAGCAGTTTTATATAAAAGCCAGCTCACTGATATCTCTTTGGTCAAAAAGTAAAGGACAAGCCCAGGCTAGGTTCACACTATGCTAGTTTCCCAAATGCCATGTTTACACAGGCACAGCAACCCATTCATTCAAACAGGCTGCTGCACCTATGCAAAACACAGGAAATAGGTCCCTGCCTCTTTTCCAAAATCACAGCTTCAGGAAAACAGCATAGTGCTCTGTGGTTCTCAGCACAGGAGGTTGGGGGGGGGGGGGGGGTGGAAACACACTGGTACCCCAGTAATAGTTGTGTATTTTTGAACTGAGTACAGGAAATTTGTGTAATTACACACAATCCTGAGCCCACATTTAATGTGAAGCTAGGCTTAGGCAAGAAGAAAGTCCTGCGATTCAACACCACCTTGTCCTTGTGGAAGGCCAAAACTTGCTCTTTGCAATATAAGGCCATCAGTACAAGGTATAAACTGAGGTTAGAGACGGGACTGGGATGCAATAGTGCTAGAACCATGAGGATGTCTACCCAGTCAGCAACAACTTAAAAAAAAAAAAAAAAAAAAAAAAAAGGCTGATGTGAGGCCTCTACCAGACAGACACTCAAAACAAGCATAGAGCATGTTTAATTTATCTGAATAATGATGTGATTATTAAATTCTCTAGTCTACTCCGTGATATGCCTCTTAAGATTTCTGTTCAGGAGGTGCGTTTAAGCTTGATAGGAGGCAATGAGAGGAAAGCTGCAGGTCCAGATAACATTCCAGGGTTTTTTTTGTTTTTTTTAAATACAATGCATCCATAAAGTTTCTCACAGCTCTTCACTTTTTCTCACATTTTGGTATGTTACAGCCTTATTCCAAAATGGATCAAATGCATTATTTTCCTCAAAATTCTACAATAATGACAACATGAAAGAAGCTTTTGAAATCTTTGCAAATTTATAAAAAAAAAAAAAAAAAAAAAAATATCACATGTATTCACAGCCTTTGCTTAAAGCGGGAGTCCGCCGGGACTCCGCATTTTTTTTTTTCTTCTTTAAAAGCCAGCAGCTACAAATACTGCAGCTGCTGACTTTTAAAATAGTGACACTTACCTGTCCAGCGCGCCCGCGATGTCGGCACCCGAAGCCGATTTCTCGATCGTCTCTCGGGTGCTGCCGCCACCATCTTGGGTATGGGAATCAGGAAGTGGAGCCTTTCGGCTTCATTTCCCGGTTCCCTACTGCGCATGCGCGAGTCGCGCTGCGCAATAAGGACGGTCCCCGCTGCCTCTGGGATCTGTGCGTTTCCCAGCAGGCAGCGGGGGACTTTCGGAAAAGGGCGTAATCTAAGCCCCTTTCCGCAGAGAGCTATCCCGGAAGTGGGTGCAGATACCTGCATGAGCGGAAGGTCCACTTTAGGGTGGACCTCCGCTTTAATACTTGTTGAAGCACCTTTGGCACCAATTACAGCCTTGAGTCTGAGTATGATGCTACAAGCTTGGCACACCTATTTTTGGGCAATTTCTCCCATTCTTCTTTGCAGGACCTCTCAAGCTCCATCAGGTTTGATGGGGAGCATCTATACACAGCCATTTTAAGATCTCTCCAGAGATGTTCAAATCGGGTTTAAGTCTGGACCAATCAAGGACATTCACAGAGTTGTCCTGTAGGCACTCCTTTGTTATCTTGGCTTTGTGCTCAGAGTCATTGTCCTTTTGGAAGATTAACCTTCACCCCAGTCTGAGGTCCAGAGCACTATGGAGCAAGTTTTCATCAAGGATGTCTTTGTACATTGCTGCATTTGTTTTTTTCCCCCCCTCGATCCTGACTAATCTCCAAGTTCCTGCTGCTGAAAAACATCCCCACAGCATGATGAGCAGTGCCTAGTTTCTTCCTGCCATGACGCCTGCCATTCAGGCCAGAGTTCAATCTTTGTGTCACCAGACCAGAGAACTTTGTTTCTCATGGTCCAAGAGTCATTCAGGTGCCTTTTGGAAAACTCAAGGTAGTCAGTCATGTGCCTTTTACTGAGAAGTGGCTTTCGTCTGGCCACTCTACCATACAGGTCTGATTGGTGAAGGGCTGCAGATATGGTTATTCTTCTGGAAGGTTCTCCTCTCTCCACAGAGAAATGCTGGAGCTTTGACAGAATGACCATCAGGTTCTTGTCACCTCCTTGACTAAGGCCCTTCTCCCCTGATCCTTCAGTTTGGCTGGGCTGCCTGCTCTAGGAAGAGTTCTGGTGGTTACAAACATCTTCCATTTACGGATGATGGAGGCCACTGTGCTCATTGGGACTTTCCATGCTGCAGAATTTCTGTACCCTTCCCCAGATCTGTGAGGTCTACAGACAATTTCTTGGACTTCATGGCTTGGTTTGTGCTCCGACATGCACTGTTAACTGTGGGACCTTATATAGAAAGGTGTGTGCCTTTCCAAATCATGTCCAATCAACTGAATTTACCACAGGTGGACTCCAATCAAGTTGTAGAAACATCTGAAGGATAATCCACGGAGCTCAATTTTGAGTGTCATGGCAAAGGCTGCGAATACTTACGTGCATGTGATTTTTTTATTTTTAATAAATTTGCAAAGATTTCAAACAAACATCTTTCACATTGTCATTATAGGGTATTGTTTGTAGAATTTTGAGGAAAATAAATTTAATCCATGTTGGAATAAGACTGCCACATGACAAAGTGAAGCGCTGTGAATACTATCCGGATGGCATTGTAAACGTGCCCATCAATTGGTAGATGTCTTTATGGCATTCTTTAACCACTTGCTTACTGGACACTTAAATCTCCTTCCTGCCCAGGCAAATTTTCAGCGCTCTCACACTTTGAATGACCATTGCACGGACATGCAACACTGTAACCATATCACTTTTTCCACACAAATAGAGATTTCTTTGTTAGTATTTCATCACCACTGGGCTTTGTATTTTTTGATAGATAAAAAAAAAAAAAAGAAAAAAAAGACCAATAATGTTGAAAACAAAAAACATTTTTCATATTTTGTTATAAAATTCTGCAAACAGGTACTTTCTCTTTCACTGACGGGTGGCACTATTGGGTGGCATGGAGAGGCAGCACTGATAAGTGACAATAATGAGGCACAAATTAGCAGAATTAGTGGGCAGTAAGGGGACATATGTCTCTCTAGCAGAAGCTGGTGAATGGCTTTCTTCTTTTCTTCACGTTAACGGTGATTGGCCCTTTACCTATTTTTTGCCGCAGCAAGGCTTTGGATTCCTCCCTTATGGTTTATGGATGTATACCACCACTTGTGGCATTGTCTAACAGAATCTGAATCAGATGACCTTTTGACAGGTTGGACCGATGCTGCATAGCAGCTAAATTTCCCAAAGCTCCAAAACGTGCCAACAGGGTATTCTGGACATGCCCATTTTCCCAAAGGGGAAGAAACAAGGCCTAAGTCACTCACAAAACCCAAACAGCAGGTAGCAGATGAGCGTCAGTGACTAGAAGGTCGCAATGACCGTAGGTGTAGGTAGGCAATCCTGAAGATTAACATTCCATTGTGCCACACAAGCAATGGTGGGGAAATGCTTCCTCAATGCTGTATGGCAGGATAGAGTGCATAGCACATGCACAACACCACACACAGTAGATTACATCAGTGCTCAGTCCCACAGTGTTAACCCTTCCCACAGGAAAGCCAGTGGGAAATAAAATAAAAATAAGAGTTCTTGATGCATGGGCAAGGGCAAGAGCATAGGCAATGCTAGATTCTCCAGAGCTGAAAAGAACGAAGTCTGGAAATTATCCTATGCAGATTTCAGTGCCCTTAGGGCAACTCCAGGCTAGCCCCGCAAAATTCAGTCCAGTGGGGGTCCCCGATACATACAGTCCAAAAACCAAACTAAGGACTACCATGCTGGATAGCTGCCGATAAGAGGGGAAACTCATTAGTGATGTAAAAAAAAAAAACATTTAAAATGAAGAAGATTCTAAAAAAAAAAAAAAAAAAAAAAAAAAAAAAAAAAAAAAGGCTACCAAAAAAATAAATAAAATAAAGAAGAAGTCTTTACTACAGCAGAGCTCAAATAAAGATGTCCATTTTCCTTGCCAACTAAGAACTAACTTCTGTTAGAGGTGGGTTTGCCAGTGTCCAGTCTATCTGTAGACAGCAGTGTAACCCATGGGTCAAGACTGTGTTCCCCAATAGATTGAGAAAGAAAAGCTGTCTAGTCCAATGAAATCAATGGGCAAAAGAGTTTCAGCGTTTTGCGGGCGCCATTAACCCCTTCAGCGGCCGCTAGCGGGTGGTTAAAGGTGCTACCGCTAGGGGCCGAAAAGCTAAAACGCCGCTAAAAAAAGGGGCGCTTAAACACCGACGCCCACCACCCCAGTGTGAAAATGCCCGAAATCACCATTTGGCCAGTTTTTGGTGACTTGGCGTTAGGTTGCACATCCTGAACCATAAAGTAAAAGGCTTGAGCCCATTATGCAGAAAGGCTGCATTGTAACACATTTTACAATGGTCAGACTATTCCATTTTAGGTTTTCCCAATAATCAAACATTCCAAAAACCTTTAAATTACATTAACAAACATCACTGTTAAAAAATCAAAACATTAACTACATAAAAAATGTTTATTTTTTTTTTCTTTTTAACGTACCCCATTTAACGTGAGGACTTGTTTCGGTGTTGAGGCAACAGTTTTATGGACAAGCAGAGCAACAATACACAGTAGCTGCACACCAGAGTTTAAAAAATAGATCACCAATTTTGTCACCATAACAGCGGATACAGAAATGTTCTGTAACAGGAAAAAATGAGCAGTATGTACTGTCTTATGTGGTTCTACAGCACACACACATATAAACTCTCCATTAGAACCTGTCCTCAATCTGGGTACTTGAGGATATGACTGTTGCCTCTGGAATGTTGGTCACAACATCTGATGCATAGGAGCTATTTACCAGCAAGCGGTCACTGACTAAAGCTTTGAAAAGACTTGTTATAGATAAAGACACTTTTTTTTAAGAAGAAAAAGAATGAGAATGTGGCAAACCACAAAAGCATATAACAGAAATATATATTTTTCTTATAGAATCTCCAATTGCAGTAGTCCTAGCTATCCCTGTGCTGGTCAATGCTCTGTGCTCATTTATAAGTGACAGTCCATTGTTTGACACAGGCATCATGGGATACGGTGACCAACGTGTTCTCATCCAACCAGGACAGTCCAGTCACATGATGTAGCCGATGGGTATCTAAATGAACAAGGCTTATAGTTATCTCAAGGCAAGAAAAAACAAACAAAAAAACAAGATTGTTTTAATCAAGTCTATTGTGACGAGGAGATGTCATCTAATGTCATGGATGGAAAAAAAAAAGTTTCTGCTTCAAGTTAATGTCATAATGTGCTATTATGTATCAAATACTACCTTAAAACAAAATCCTCCAGCAGTGTCCTGTCACCCCTGTCCGGGGCGTCCATCTTCACCTGCTATTTCTTTTGGGTTTGTGGACACCAGTCATTTCAAGCCTTCATGGTCAAGCTGTGATATGGGAGCCTTGATTGCAGCACGTCACTGGCTGCTATGAATGGGACCATCTCCTAAAAGTTGCATGTCTAGGGGATATTCCTACATCCTTTACTATAAGCCTATCTGTAGGTACTAGTGATCAAGCGGCATTTTCCACCACTAAGAATTTCATAGCTGCGTTCATTTGTGCCTTTATATCTGACTGAGGTTCAGCTTTAATGCTTTGAACCAGAGTAAAGTAGGCATATATGGAATTATGACACTTTTTACGGCTTTTCTGATCTGGATATTTAGTGACAAATACATAAAAACAAGAGACAAGGCAAATAGCATTAAGAAGAAAAGGTCACCAATAGCAGTCAGTTGGGGTTCTCTTGTTTTTCCCATAAAAGAAGAAGAATTTCAGGCATGGATATTTTATACACAGTTACTCAGGTCCAACTTAGACCAATGTAACTATGCACAAATATGATATACTATGCTATATCACCGTTAGCCAGAAATCACCAAAGTAGATATTGGCACTCCAGTGATCTCCACTTGCTTTCAGATCCCTTGCCAAGCGGCTGCCCTGCTGCATATTGAGCACGTTGGTTGCTCAGCATGGTCACCATACAGGAGCGCGCTTTGCACTTTCTGAATACATTTTACGCTTTTTCTGATTGGATGAGGTGGAGAAGCAGGGAGATAATGTAACAAACTGACATAACAAATATGACCTTTAGTGAACTTGGTGACAATTTCTCGACACAGCCCCATTACATTTATAAAGATCATGGAGAAAATGACCAGTACCTGGCATCTTAACACGTTTATCTGGATCACTCAAGGTCCAAACAAAAACCATCATATCCATTCCCCCGGAGGCAAAATGTTCATTGTCTGGTGACCAAGCAACACACACAACTTTGGCATGGTGTCCATAGAACTTGTCTTTCTCCTGTTAATAAAGACAAAACAGTTTGTAGGCTACATGTTTTTCTAGGGTACATTCCAGTGCTTGCACAATAAGGCAACATAAGTTAACATTTGGATACATTTCTAGCCAAACCTAGGAGGCGTCAGGTTTTCATTGTGAATCTTTTAAGAGAGGGCACTAACTGCAATCTACTTGCGCTGGTAACCATTGACGGGAAAGAAAGAAGCCAACATTTTACAGTTGTCACCCCATCAGGAAGAGGGGACTTTTTTCAGTCAGAAACCTGTTAGTCACAGCTATCTAAAAAGGTCATTCCTGCTCATTTCCTGCTGTGTCTGGATAGAAAGGGAAAGAAAATCTCTCCAATTGGACAGCAAAACCAAAATTCACAGGACATTAAGGCCGGGTTCATACTAGTGCAACAAACGCTCCGAGCTCAGTCGCATGACGTGTGAAAATCAATGTTTCCCTATGGGAGCAGTCTTAACTGGTCCGGCACAAGTCGGTCAGACTTTGAAAATGCTCCCTGTACTACTTTGGTCCGACTTTGATCCTACTTCAGCCCATTGACTGTTATTGAAGTCGGATCAAACTCGGATCGCCGCCTTTCATGATCTGACTTTGGCATGCGACTTGTGCTCTGATGACCTTGAGGGGGAACTCGACGCCAAATTTTAAATAAAAGCCAGTATGGGTTTCCCCTCCAATAGCAAGCCAGGCCCTTTGGGCTGATATGGATTCCAAGTAGAACCCCCCCTACACCGGAAAAACGGCATGGGGTCCCCCCAAAATCCATACCAGACCCTTATCCAAGAACACAGCCTGGCCGGTCAGGAAAGGGGGTGAGGATGAGTGAGCACCCCCCCTCCTGTACCGTACCAGGGGGTTGGGGGTTGGGTGCTTTGGGGCAGGGGGAGCCCCGTGGCCCCCCCCACCTCAAAGCACCATGCCCCCATGTTGATGAGGACAAGGGCCTCTTCCCAACAGCCCTGCCCGTTGGTTGTCGGGGTCTGTGGGTGGGGGGGCTTATCGGAATCCGGGAGTCCCCTTTAATAACTGACTTGGGGGGGGGGGGGGGGCCTCATCTGCTGGGCTCCTACACCATCTTCTGCCAGCTCTTTTACTAGAGTTGGCCTAGTAGTCTCAATCGTCTTCTTCCCTCTTCTCTCGATGTTGACATGACGATCTCTCCCACTGTAATGCCGTGTGCTCAGCAATTTATATAGCCGTGGTCACCGGGTGATGTCATCTGGTGACCCCGTCCCTTATGACGTCACAGCTCCATCATGCCCGAGTGGTGACGTCATAAGCGGCGGGGTCACCGGATAACATCACCTAGTGACCACGCCCCATGCCTATATAAGTTGGGCACATGGCATTACAGTGGGAGAGAGAGCATAGTGTCAACATTGGAAGAAGAGAGACAAAGGCAATGACAGAAGACCAGGCCAACGCTAGTAAAACAGCTGGAAGAAGATAGCGGAGAAGCCCGGCAGAAGAGGGCGGAGAAAAGGTTGGATAGAGCGGAGAAGTCGGAAAAGACCCCCAAAGTCAGAAGGCGGCCCCTGGAGCTGCCTAATAAATTACTTTAAAAAACTGTTTTTTTTTTTATTGACACTTTTTCCCCAGGTGAATGGGTAGGGGTACCATGTACCTTAAAGGGGGCTCCCGGATTCCGATGAGCCTCCCATCTGCAGGCCCTGACAACCAATGGCCAGGGTTGTCGGGAAGAGGCCTTTGTCCTCATCAACATGGAGACAAGGTGCATTGGGGTGGGGGGGGGGGCACAGGGTGCCCCTCCCCAAAGCACCCACCACCCTATTTTGAGGGAATGCGGCCTGGTATGGTTCGGGGGGAGGGGCCCTCACTTGTCCCCACCCATCTTCCTGGCTGCCCGGGCTGCGGCCAGCCAGGAAGAGGGGTGTGTGTGGTATGATCCTGGAGGGGGAACCCATGCCGGTTTTTTTATTTAAAATTTGGCGTGGAGTTCCCCCTCACGATTCATACCAAACACAGTGCCTGGTACTGGCGTGGATCCAAGTCAGATCCCTGTTTATTGAAGATGGATGTAGGACCAATAATATAGGATCAATGTAGGACTGATGTTGCAGAGCAAAGTAGGATGAAAGTTATACTACTGTCGTGTAGTATAGTGTAAACCCAGCCTAAAAGAATGATGAGACTATACACGTTTAAAAACATCTCAATAGTGTTAATTTAACAAAACTAGATCGCACAAAATCTGGTGCAGCTGTGCATAGAAAACAATCAGCTTCTAACTTCAGTTTGTCCAATTACGTTGACAGAAAAAAAAAAAACTGATTGGTTTCTATGCAGATCTAGACCAGATTTTGCACTCTCCAGTTTTAGTATATCAGTCCCAATTTGTTGGAACAGCCACCAGAGGATTTCGGCTGAAGAGAATGCTATGGTAATTTTCTAAAATTAAGTATGCAACTTGGATGGGGAATTTCTAGGGTAGTTTAGGTCAAGATGAATAGGAAGGGTACTTTTTTTATTTATTTTTTATTAAAAACCAGACACTTTACAACCCCTGTGAGTGATTTTAAATATTGCACAAACTAGTGATGTTAGGTTTCTCAGAGTAACTGCCCACCCCCAGGGCCGCTGATAAGCCAGTACAACTGGCCCTGCTGTACCGGGCCCAGCCAGCAGGGGGGCCCGGCAATCAGAGAATAAAAGAATGCAGAGTAAAAAAAAAAAAAAAAAAAAAAAAGTCTCAGCCAGCATCCGACTTATCTGAGCTTTTTTCATCTTTCTGGGTGCCTCCGTATTCATGTTTTGTTCTTCTGGATGTGAGGTACTATTTTTTCTATTTCGGGAGCATGTCACTTCCGCAGCCACTCCACAACTGGCTCAAGTCCCGCCCTGCACATTCCCTTCCCATGCGGAGTGATTCATCTCCTTCTGCTTAAGGCAGGAGCAGACATATAGGGGTCACCATTGAGCTTGGGCTGCATGCTGCAGGGGGCACGTGTGCCCCCCCCCATGCCTGAATTGTTAGAGAAGTGGCTGCCTGATCCTCAGCTGATGTGTAAATCGGTGATGCAGGAACTCGATCTCACTCTTTACAGTTACACTGAAAGGGAAAGCAAAGGGAGAGCTGGCTTGCAGTGTGTACTGTGCTCTCTGCCTCCCCCTAGAGGTCAGTACCCGGCATGGAGATTGAAGGTATAGTGCTGCTGACAATTAAAACAAAAGCAAACTGTATATGTTTGTAATTATGCATGTGTGTGTGCTCAAAATCAGAGGGCAGGGAAGAGGGATTTAACCGACTATAGTAGATGGTAAATTCTCACAGTATCCCCTCGGGAAAAGAGACAATAGACCCTTCAAATGCACAGATTTTGGATATACAGTAGAAGTGAGGGGCCAATTCTGTTGAGAAAGCATGGCCAGAAATCTGTCATTTTTGTCCCCCTGTCCCAAAAAAAAGTTGCCGGCTGCTATGCAAATCTAGCCTCATGACCTCTGCCATGTGTAACAACAGGTCCTCCTTAGCAGACAGCTACCGTTTAAGAGATGTGTCTGTGTGTGCTTTTATGTGTGTGTATTTACGTGTGTGTGTATGTATATGTGTTTGGATTTATATGTATGTATATGTGTGTGCATTTATATCTGTGTGTATGTATTTATATGCATATTTGTATATGTGCGCGTGTGTGTGTGTATACACTACTTTTAAACTTGACGCCCTTTTTCTGTACGATCAGAGCTGATTTTCTTAGAGCGGTTCATAATACCAAAAAGAAAACACCATTCCTCTGAAAAGCAATCCAGGCTCAGATCGCTTTTCAGAGACAGTTGACAGGCAGTAAAGAGGCAATATATTGTAACATGACTGGTAAAATGTTGATAAACACTGATCTAGAGGAACCGATCTCTCCAATTTCCTCCTGCAGCCGCTGAAAGCCTGGAAGAGGATAAGGGTGGGGCTAAAGGGGGCCCCCAGACAGGTATGCTGTATGGGGCCCCATGATTTCTATCAGCTGCCCTGCCCACCCCATACAGTCGTGCTCTAGTAACCAGGCCGTGTTATCAGAATATGTGCTAAAAGGATTAAATTAGGTGGATAATATGTTGCTACTGTTCAAACGACTTAGTAGGGGATTAGAATCATGTAATATAAATCTGCAGGTTATGTAGACTAAAGGACAGCTTAATGATAAAGGAGCGGAAAACATAAGCTAGCCAAAGATATGAGATGGTGGATAGGAAAATCAATAAAAGAGCTTTTATAAACTTGTACAATCATTCAACAGAGCATGCATGTTTGCCCAAATATACATAAAAAAAAATAATAATAATAATAATAAATATATATACATACACATACATACACACACACACACATATACATACAGTCGTGCTCATAAGTTTACTGGCAGAATTTATAATTTCTTGGCCATTTTTCAGAGAATATGAATGAGAACACAAGAACGTTTTTTCACTCATGGTTAGTGTTTGGCTGAAGCCATTTATTATCAATCAACTGTGTTTACTCTTTAAATGACGACAACAGAAACTGCCCAAATGACCCTGATCAAAAGTTTACATACCCCAGTTCTTAAAGCGGGAGTCCGCCGGGACGCCGCGTTTTTTTTTTTTTTTTTTTTTTAAAAGCCAGCAGCTACAAATACAAGTGACACTTAACTGTCCAGCGCGCCCGCGATGTCGGCACCCGAAGCCGATCTCTCGATCGTCTCTCGGGTGCTGCCGCCGCCATCTTGAGTATGGGAATCAGGAAGTGGAGCCTTTCGGCTTCATTTCCCAGTTCCCTACTGCGCATGCGCGAGTCGCGCTGCGCAATAAGGATGGACCCGCTGCCTCTGGGATCTGTGTGTTTCCCAGCAGGCAGCGGGGGACTTTCGGAAAGGGGCGTAATCTACGCCCCTTTCCGCAGAGAGCTATCCCGGAAGTGGGTGCAGATACCTGTACTGTACAAGTCTCTGCACCCCCCTCCCCCCTGAAAGGTGCCAATTGTGGCGCCGGAGGGGGGGAGGGTTCCGATGAGCAGAAGGTCCACTTTAGGGTGGACCTCCGCTTTAATAACGTGTATTGCCCCCTTTACCATCTAAGAAGATAAAGAACCTCATCCACAAATACCACAAAAGACTTCAAGCTGCCATTGATGTTAAAGCTGCCCATTCCTCTTTGCAAAAAAACCCCAGTTCCTGTAAATTCTTGGGCAGTCTTGCATGAACTGCACATTTGAGATATCCCCAAAGTGGCTTAATGATATTAAGGTCAGGAGACGGAGATACTTTATTCTGCTGTAGCCAATGACAGGTTGACTTGGCCTTGTGTTTTGGATCATTGTCATGTTGGAATGTCCAAGTACGTCCCATGCGCAGCTTCCTTGCTGATGAATGCAAATGATCTCCAGTATTTTTTGATAACATACTGCTTTCATCTTGCCATCAATTTTGACCGAATTTCCTGGACCTTTGTAGCTCACACATCCCCAAAACATCAGCGATCCACCTCTGTGTTTCACATAGGAATGGTGGACCTTTCATCATAGGCCTTGTCGACTCCTCTCCAAATGAAGCGTTTATGGTTGTGGCCAAAAAGCTAAATTTTGGTCTCCTCACGCCAAATGACTGTACCAGAAGGCTTGAGGAGTGTCTCTGCTGCTTGGCAGATTTTAAGCGGGATACTTTGTGGCATTTGCGTAGTAATGGCTTTCTTCTGGCAACCCAACCATGCAGCCCATCTTTCTTCAAGTGCCTCCTTATTGTGCATCTTGAAACAGCCACAACACACGTTTTCAAAGAGTCTTGTATTTCACTTGAAGTTTTGTGTTTTTTTTCTTTGCATCCTGAACAATTTCCTGGCAGTTGTGGCTGAAGTTTTAGCTGTTCTACCCGACCGTGGTTTGGTTTCAACAGAACTCCTCATTTTGTACGTCTTGATTAGAGTTTGAACACTGCTAACTGGTGTTCTCAATTCCTTGGATATCTTTTTAAATCCCTACCCTGTTTTATACAGTTCAACAACCTTTTCCCACAGATCCTTTGACAATTATTTTGCTTTCTCCATGACTCAGAATCCAGAAACATCAATGCAGCACTGGATGAAAGATGCAAGGGTCTGTCCGGAGTCCAGAAACTCATCAACCTTTTACACACACACACACACACACACACACACACACACACACACACACACTAATTACAAGCAAACAGATCACAGGTGAGGGTGGTTACCTTTAAAGTAAACCCTTAACAACTTTATGCCACAGGTAAGCCTATAATAAGGCTTACCTGTAGCTACCCATCGGTTTAGGAGATGCCCTCTGCATGTGCCCATGACATTGACACATGTGCACTGGGGCAAACTGAAGCAATGGCACATATGTGCCGTTGCTTCAGTCTGAGTGCCACTACCGCCACGTCACGCTATAGCGGCTCCGGCCAATCACAGCGCCGGAGCTGCGATACCCGGAAGTAACTCCCGGGAGAGAGGTTGCCGGCTGTAGGGGGAGACTAGGACAGCTGCGGGGGGGCTTCATTCTTGGTAATTCATAATGAGCTAATATGCTATGCATACTAGCTCATTATGCCTTTGTCTTGCAGGGTTTTTTTTTTTTAACCAGAGTTTACAACCACTTTAATAGCCATTCAAACCCCTTTGTGTGCATGTTAACGGGCAAAAATCACCAGGGTATGTACATTTTTGATTAGGGTCTTTTGCATAGTTTCTATTGTCATTATGATTTAAAAAGAGTAAACAGTTGATTGATAATAAATGGCTTCAGCCAAAACACCAACCATGAGTGCAAGAAACGTTTTTGTGTTCTCATATTCTCAGAAAAATGGCCAAGAAATCATAAATTCTGCCAGGGTATGTAAACATAATATATATATATATATATATATATATATATATATATATATATATATATATATATATATATATATATATATATATATATCTTTTTATTTATTATTTTAATGTAACAAATAATTGGCACCAAGACCTCAACATGGAATGGCCGATCTAACCATTTGTCAGTATCCCAGAGATGGGACAGGCTTTAACATTGTCAATACACCTGCAGGGCCCAGACTACTAGAGCTCTCAGTCCAGGGGGCTCCGGCATATACTGTACATAATTATTAGTGCTAACATTTTTCTAATTTCACATGGCCGTTCAGATCCACCTGTCAGTTTTTCAGAAAGCCCAAAGTAAGTTTATGGGTAGGCGGATGTAAATGGAGATCTGATTACCTCAGAGTCTTTCAAAGACAAAAAAATGCACCTAGTTGTGGCAGATCTGGGGTAGTCTGATGTAAATTAAACTTCCATTTACATCCGCCTGCCCACAAACCTAGTATGGGCCCATTAAAATAGTAGTAAAGTCATGGAATGTAAAATCCGCTATCAGGCAGGGTTTTTAATAACAGAAAGGACCTTAGTGGTCTCTGTCATAAACGGCCCCCTGCCTATCAGCATTAAATGTGACCCGAGCCACACATTCGCAGCTCAGATCACATTTAAGGCCAGCTCTCTGTGCCACAGTGATGCGACTCCTGTGCCATGTGCAGGAGCGACGTCACCACAACCCGGCCAATCCAGCGGAAGAAGATACAAAACCTGTAAAGGGACACCGGGCAAAGAAGGAAGTGCTGGGGGAACCATGACAGTGCTGCACTGCAGGGTTCCATTTGCAGGGAAGTCTGTCATAATGTGCTAGTATGTGGTGCATACTAGCACATTATGACTTAAACGTGCAGGGGGAGGCAGCTTATTTTTAACAATACTTTACTACTGCTTCGTTCATCTCCAATTCAGAAGGGGAACTGTTCACTTATCCCCTGTGGATTGTAACACAAATGGCCCATGTGAAGGAGGCCTTAGGCTACATAGCTTAAAAAGCAAAGGCAGCATAACCCCAATCTTCGGTATTCACTTACTGCATATCCATCAGCAACACTGAAAACCGTGACCACACGGTTGGCATCAGTAGCGGCAAGGAAGGCACCATCGTTAGAATAGGCAAGACTGGTTACTGCAGCGTTGACCGGCAGAGACTTTCCCTCGTTCTTTAGAGCATTTCCTTGAATAGAATACATGTGGATGTTGCCATCCTATAAAAGAGGGGAAAAAAATAAAAAAATAAAAAAGCACAGACAAAGGTTAGGGCAGAATTACTTTAGGCGCAGGTCTCAAGCTGCCCTCGGCACCAGAAACCCCCAACCTAAGACTGTTACACCACTAGTATAGTAGTCATAGTATAAGCTGTACAAAATCCCTAAGCTGGTTGCAGTCAAATAACCAACCTATATTTATACACAGCCAAGTGTTTGCCAGCTGATAAACTCAGATGATCCTTCCATCTATGATCCCAGTTAATGACGCTTGCCCAAAAATTTGAGACAATAAGACCACAATATTTTGCAGCTGGCACAAACTTACGATAACACGGTATAGTAATGTAGCAATAATGACAGAATCTTGAAGCATAATACAGATATAATTACAGTTACCGTATATACTCGAGTATAGGCCGACCCGAATATAAGCCGAGGCCCCCAATTTACCCCCAAAAAAACTGGCAAACTTATTGACTCGTGTATAAGCCGAGGGTGAGACATGCCTGTCCATCCCTGTGTGTGTGTCCGTCCATCCCTGTGTGTCCGTCCATCCCTGTGTGTCCGTCCATCCCTGTGTGTGTGTGTGTCCATCCATCCATCCATCCCTGTGTGTGTGTGTCTCCATCCATCCATCCCTGTGTGTGTCTCCATCCATCCATCCATCCATCCCTGTGTGTGTGTGTCTCCATCCATCCATCCATCCCTGTGTGTGTGTGTATCCATCCATCCATCCGTGTGTGTGTCTCCATCCGTGTGTGTGTGTGTGTGTATTGTCAGGGCTGGGCTCAGTATATATAATTTCACCCTCAGAGTATTATTTATTTTTATTTCCTAGAAGGTTTCATCATTCAGTTGTTGCCTGTGGCATTCTTATTCAAGTCTTCTGTAAATTAAAGACAATAAAATGTGTTTTCTGACATAGTTATGATGTTTCATATAAAGATATGAGGCTCAGACCTTCCCACTAAATCTTCGCAAATAAAAGTACAAGGGTGTATTTTCTACAGTGAGATGACCTGTGACTGCACAATGTTCCAGTGATTAAAAGCAACTTCTGCAGAGGACTCAGAGAACCTTTGATGAGAACAAATAGCAATCAGAAAAGCAGCTGGAAGAAAATCTTGAGGTTACTCTAAGTGAAGACATAAGAGTTTTAACAAAAGGTGTGTACAAGCACAAATAAAGCACTTACAAAGCATCAACACTTGGCTGGAAAAAAAAAACTTTTAAATGAGCAACTAGCTATGGGAATGGAGTGTGTCCAGCCTACCTGTGTCCCGAGCCTTTGTCCCGAGCCTCCGTCCCGTGTCGTGCCTTGCCTTCGTCCCGTCCCGTCCCGTCCCGTGCCTTGCCTTGCCTCCGTCCCGTGCCCTCTTCGTCGGCGGCCATTGTAAAATTCAAAAGCTGCGCCTCCTCCTTCGCCTGTGATAGGCGGAACACTGAATTTCCCAGCAGCCTGTGTTCCGCCTATCACGGACGTCGTATCATCCTCGTCCGTAGTACGAGGATGAGACGATGCCCGTGATAGGCGGAACACAGGCTGCTGGGAAATTCAGTGTTCCGCCTATCACAGGCGAAGGCGGAGCCGGAGGCGCGGCTTTTGAATCATAGAATGGCCGCTGTCTGTCTGCTCGACACGCTGATCGAGCGGGCAGACAGCAATGACTGGAGTATAAGCCGAGGGGGGCACTTTCAGCCTCAAAAAAGAGGCTGAAAATCTCGGCTTATACTCGAGTATATACGGTATGTTTGCTTCTTTATATTACTTGAGGACAGAATATGATGTTACAATGCCATCTAGTGGTCTATTATTTCAACAGTGATTCCCCCTCCTTTAAAAAAAAAAAAAAAACTAACATGTTAAAACTAATGGTTTTGCACAAAGGAACCCCCGATCCTCCCACCAAGTGCCCCCATAGCAAACGGCTTGCTTTAGGGGTACTCATGCATTTTCGCAAATTTTCGGCATGCAGAAGGCTTTTTACCTTAATGCAGAGACTAACATTAAGGCAAGCGTTGGACAGCTTTTTTGAGAAGAAAACATTCTGCCTTTACAAACGCTTTAATGGCGATCTGAGCATCATCATGGTCACACAGGAAGGTTGAAGGTATGAAACCTAGGAGGGGTCAGGGAATGAGTCTAGTTTGTAGCCCTGGGACACCATCTCCCACACCCTAGCATCAGATGAAAGCTGTTCAAGCAGCTGCAAAAGTTAAAATAACATTCCCCTGATCCCTCTGAAAAGTTGGATTTAACCTTCATGGCTTGTTTGAGGACTTGGCAGACTGAGTGCCAGTCCTTGCAGGTGGGTGGAGTGCCAAATTGAGGGGGTCAAAAAGAAAAAAAAAAATAGGCTTTTTCTTGATGAGGGGGAAGGCATTTGTAGTTTGTGCCTTACACTTATGCGGAGGAAGATGGGTGCTCTTGCCACCAATAGCATCCTTAATGATGTTGCCAAATGCAGGTCCAGAGAAACTGTTTGTTGGCCATATTGCTCAAATGCTTTATACACAAGGATTCTGCAATCCTAAACTTTAGGCAGCATGCCCTACGCATATGGGACACATGCAAGAAACAAGATATAAGTGCCTAGCAGCAAAGGGCTCATTTCTTCATATGGTCTGGAACTGTAATAGAATACGCCAGGGGTTGACAAATTTGCTTGGAATCTAGGAGCCAGCTAAAAAAGTTAGGAGCCAGGTCCGTGACGGCGATCTGGACCTGTCCCTGGCCTGACATGGAGACGAATGAGGGGAAGATAGCCCCCAGCCCCCCACCTGTCTCCAAGTCATTACCCATAGCTCTTAGAGGGACATTTTATTTTTTTTATTTTTTTCAAATGACACATTTTTTAAAATTGCATTTTAGTGTAAATATGAGATCCGAGGTCTCTCTGACCCCAGATCTCATATACAAGAGGACCTGTCATGCTTTTTTCTATTACAAGGGATTTTTACATTCCTTGTAATAGGAATAAAAGTGACACACTTTTTTTTTTTTTTTTTTTTTTTAAAGAACAGTGAAAAAAATAAAAATAAAAGTTAAAATAAGAAAAAATAATTTTTTAAACGCGCCCTGTCCCGCCAAGCTTGCGTGCAGAAGCGAACGCATATATGAAAGCAGTGTTCAAACCACACATGTGAGGTATCGCTGCGATCGGTAGAGCGAGAGCAATAATTCTACCCCAGAACTCCTCCGTAACTTAAAACGTGCAACCTGTAGAATCTTTTTTAAACGTCACCTATGGAGATTATTAAGGGTAAAAGTTTGTCGCCATTCCATGAGCAGGCGCAATTTTGAAGTATGTCATGTTGGGTATCGATTTACTCGACGTAACATTATCTTTCACAATATAAAAAAAAATAAAAATTGGGCTAACTTTACTGTCGTCTTATTTTTTTGTTATTAAATACATTTTCCCCAAAAAAGTGCGCTTTTAAGTCCGCTGTGCAAATACGGTGTGACAGACAGTATTGCAACGACCACCATTTTATTCTCTAGGGTGTTAGAATAAAATATATATATAATGTTTAGGGGTTCTGAGTAAAGGGAAGGAGATGGAGCTTCCCCTGCCTGCCAGCCTATTAGCATTACTGGTTGTAATTCCAACGGCCACCACAAGAGGGTGCCAGATTCCAGAAGGAACCATAGGATCACAGAAGCCCTCAAAGCTGGGGGCTCAATTACCGGCCACCGGCGGCGCGGCCCGACGCGATCACACCAGGGGGGGGGGGGGGGGGGGGTCCGTGGTGACAGGATACCCCCAGCTGTGATGCCCCAGGCGCCAGGTCGCTAATTCTAGTCGCAAATGCGACCTGGCGCCCGGGTTTTGTCGAGCCCTGGAATACGCCCATTATGGTTACAAGTAACGCAATTCATTGCGGATAAATTTGATCTCCCAAACATTTGTAGCCCGTTGCTGGACCTACTGGGTATCAGAGGATGAAGTTATGAGTAATAACATGAGAACGCTCTTAAAATGACTGCTATACTACATTAGAAAGTTGATTGTCCTTAATTGGATTATGAGAGACTCACACTAACTGCCTGGAAAAGTCTAGTCAATACCAATGTCACACTATATAAAATGACTTACGAGTCAAGGGGCAGTCCTAAGAAATTTAACAAAGTTTGGGGAAGATGGATCAACTAAGGAAACTGTGCAATCTTACACTTAAGAAAAATCTCTAATGACAATGCTGGGGGGGAGAGAACAGGTACATTTTGAACAAATTGACTGCTGGATCATGGTAGTAGGTGGAGAACAGCACCTCCAGTTTGTTAATCTGTTACTGAAATATGGAAAGAATATACTAGTTTATGTATGTGAGCCATATGGTAAGATTGATTTTTTCTTTTTAATCAAAACAAAAGAGATGCCGAATGTATAATAATATCATATAGACTGAAAATAATCTGTATATATTATAAAACACACCCCCATTTCTGTATTATTTGACTTGTAGGCATTTGGCAAATAAAAACCGAAAAGGAAGAAAGAAGAAGGAAGAAGGAAGAAGAAAGAAGACTAAGATAGAAGTCTTCTAGCATCTTGACACTCCTGTGATGTGGCATCCGCGATATAAAGATAGCAGGACAGTCCATCCCCTGGTGAACTTTTGCCTCAATTTAGTAACCTCCATAGTATGCCCCAGCATTACCACTCATGGGTTACAAAACCACAGCTGCAAAGCCACCTGGATAGAGTTGTGCATCTTTCATAGATATCTGTGAGAATATGCAATCATTAAGGCCCAACTCCTGTGTAAACATCTTTTTGTTAGAGTTGGGAAGGCTTACAACCTTTGATTTGTATTGTCATTCCAATCTGGGAGATTTTACTTCACTCCCCACCCTCTGATCACAAAAGGAGGACACAGTAAACGAGGAGGAGATCTCCACAGCAGGGACGCAGACCACAATAAAAATCTGACAGAAGGTTATCGCCCTTCCTTCCTGCCTACTTTTAATAAAATGTTTTAATACTCTCGCAGTTGAAGTGCTAATGATCACTTCCTGTCTTGGACTGGACAGAGGTTCCAGAGCCTGTACAGCAGTGAATCCCAGCTGGTATGAATCCAATTTATATAGAAGGTTAGAGCATGCAACCCTCATTTACTCCGACACCATCTGTACACATGCTCAGTAATTAACTTGTAAAGCACAGCATGAGTGAATACATGTGGGAGTATTAGATTAAATACAGACCAGTTATGCCTTAAAACAACATTTAACTTACCACTCCACCAACAACAACTGTTCCAGAGCCTTTGTGGACAGCGACCGACTCCGGCTCATAATCCAGAGTGTCAACAAAAACTTTCTTCTTGTCTTTTAGGAGGACAACCTGTGAAGGGAATGGAAAGCAGATCTCACAAAAGTAGAATTCAACTCCTTGATAAACCATTCTAACTGGTCTGGTTAAGGTTGGCCATTTGTAGACAGAAAGGGCTGCCTGAAAATTCTGCTTGGCTGCAAGAGGCCTTCTTTGCAACAGATAAGACCATCCACAATGATACCCATATCTCTCAGATTTGGGTATTTGGTACAAGTGCCAAAAGCCCACATGTGTGGGGACCAAGCAATGCATTTATAAGAGCGGCATATACAGTACTGAGCAAATGTTTAAAGGCAGGTTGGAAGAAATGATGTAAAAGTAAGAATGTTTAATAAAAATAAATAATGAAAAAAAAAAAAAAAATGTAGAATTTTTTTTTTTGGTTTATTATTAACAATTTACAAAATGTCTGCAAGTGTACCTAGAATTGATGTTTTGAAGGCAAAGGGTGGTTACACCAAATATCGATTTGGATTTTGCTTCTGTTCATTTACTTTATTTTTATCAATTAACAAAATGGAAACCATTAACACTTTTATTTATAAAATTCTTTATCTACAGCATTTTTTCACACCTGCCAAACTTTTTTTGTACAAACAGATATAGCCCTCATAACTACATTTTCCAACCCGGACATAAATGCTAAAGCATCAGGGCGATTATTATTTCACTTCTAGAACGCCAGCAAAGACCCATACACAAACAACTTCTCAGTTGACACTTAACTAAACAGAATTAGCCTTTTCATAGCCTTCTTAATTCATCAATATCAAAGCGGTGTTCTTTAATCATGGCTCCTTCTTAAAGCAGGGTTCATCAGCACTGGCAGTGGGAGAGATGAGCATTAAAGTGTAACTAAACCAAGACTCTGCATTCACTATCTCTGGTCTCCCACAGTACACAGAAATGGAATTATTTTACTAAATATAAACTGCTAAAATACCTTTTCTCAATAGCAGTATATAGCAGTTTTGTGACTTCTAGCAGTATCCAGCCGAGCACTGGTGAAAGGATAAAGTTCACTTTTTGGGGGGGGAAAAAAAAAAAAAAAATGAATAAATGCAATTTTTTTTGCAGGGGAAGAAGAAGAAGAAGAAGAAGAAGAAGAAGAAGAAGAGAAGAAGAAGAAGAAGAAGAAGAAGAAGAAGAAGAAGAAGAAGAAGAAGAAGAAGAAGAAGAAGAAGAAGAAGAAGAAGAAGAAGAAGAAGAAGAAGAAGAAGAAGAAGAAGAAGAAGAAGAAGAAGAAAAGAAGAAGAAGAAGAAGAGAAGAAAGAAGAAGAAGAAGAAGAAGAAGAAGAAAGAAGAAGAAGAAGAAGAAGAAGAAGAAGAAGAAGAAGAAGAAGAAGAAGAAGAAGAAGAAGAAGAAGAAGAAGAAGAAGAAGAAGAAGAAGAAGAAGAAGAAGAAGAAGAAGAAGAAGAAGAAGAAGAAGAAGAAGAAGAAGAAGAAGAAGAAGAAGAAGAAGAAGAAGAAGAAGAAGAAGAAGAAGAAGAAGAAGAAGAAGAAGAAGAAGAAGAAGAAGAAGAAGAAGAAGAAGAAGAAGAAGAAGAAGAAGAAGAAGAAGAAGAAGAAGAAGAAGAAGAAGAAGAAGAAGAAGAAGAAGAAGAAGAAGAAGAAGAAGAAGAAGAAGAAGAAGAAGAAGAAGAAGAAGAAGAAGAAGAAGAAGAAGAAGAAGAAGAAGAAGAAGAAGAAGAAGAAGAAGAAGAAGAAGAAGAAGAAGAAGAAGAAGAAGAAGAAGAAGAAGAAGAAGAAGAAGAAGAAGAAGAAGAAGAAGAAGAAGAAGAAGAAGAAGAAAGAAGAAGAAGAAGAAGAAGAAGAAGAAGAAGAAGAAGAAGAAGAAGAAGAAGAAGAAGGAAGAAGAAGAAGAAGAAGAAGAAGAAGAAGAAGAAGAAGAAGAAGAAGAAGAAGAAGAAGAAGAAGAAGAAGAAGAAGAAGAAGAAGAAGAAGAAGAAGAAGAAGAAGAAGAAGAAGAAGAAGAAGAAGAAGAAGAAGAAGAAGAAGAAGAAGAAGAAGAAGAAGAAGAGAAGAAGAAGAAGAAGAAGAAGAAGAAGAAGAAGAAGAAGAAGAAGAAGAAGAAGAAGAAGAAGAAGAAGAAGAAGAAGAAGAAGAAGAAGAAGAAGAAGAAGAAGAAGAAGAAGAAGAAGAAGAAGAAGAAGAAGAAGAAGAAGAAGAAGAAGAAGAAGAAGAAGAAGAAGAAGAAGAAGAAGAAGAAGAAGAAGAAGAAGAAGAAGAAGAAGAAGAGAAGAAGAAGAAGAAGAAGAAGAAGAAGAAGAAGAAGAAGAAGAAGAAGAAGAAGAAGAAGAAGAAGAAGAAGAAGAAGAAGAAGAGAAGAAGAAGAAGAAGAAGAAGAAGAAGAAGAAGAAGAAGAAGAAAGAAGAAGAAGAAGAAGAAGAAGAAGAAGAAGAAGAAGAAGAAGAAGAAGTGCATTGTTTTATCTTTTTTGGAGTCTGTAAAGCATTGCACCAGCAATCAGATCGCTGGAGCCATGCAGGTCTACAGCAGATCTGCCAGTGTATCTGCTTGCCCATACAGTGAAGAAGATACAATCTGATAAGCTACAAAGGCTGCTGGACCTTGTAGTTTTCCATGCACAGAGCGCTTAAAATTGTGACCGTTAGCAGGGTACTTCTCCCTCCACCTAACGGTCATGGCAGGGAGTGGGGAGTGAGGGGGCTGGTCCGTTGGTAACATGTTACACCCTGAACATGGAAAGTTAGCATTTACAGGTATAGCTGGGTTTAAGATGAGTATTATAGCACTAGGGGTCATGTATAAAAATTAGAGAATTCATGCAGTCCTACTACTCACTACAGTCCTAGCATTCACCATAACCTGTGCAATTTGACAGAATATTTTAAGCCATAAGATCGTTATTTTCAGAACGATCGTTATGGCAAAAAAATTATAAACTTGGTAGGTTGGAGCATTTCGGCTAATATTGTGTGCTCTAGTAAAACCACTCTCCTCATTCCATGCCATGGAAACACACATAACCCACCACTATGTACCTGGTTACTGTTGATTAATACAACATATCCATTAGATCCTACAGCAATGCTCTTTGGCTGGACATCCAACTTCACGGTATCCTGAGCACTGAAAAAAGTAAAAATAAAGAAAGAAAAAAGTTACACCGCCAGGTATAAAAAGTATTATATGACAGATTTTTAGTAAGTGGAGCAAAAAATGAACACAATAGAACTGATAGAAAACAATCCGATTTATTTTTTTCTTAAAACAAACCAGGTGAAACCTTGTTATTTGCTACTAAAAAGCTCTACTTCTGTTCTGATCATTTTTTCCACATATTTTTCCAGGTATTTCTTTTGTGAATGAATAGAACACTTAATATAGTGTCGATGACCAACCATGGTGACTTTGCAGAGCCCACAGAGAAAAATATAAAATTATAATATACATATATATATATACATACATACATATATATATATATATATATATATATATATATATATATATATATATATATATATATATATATATATATATATATATATATATATATATATATATATATATATATATATATATATATATATATATTTATTTATATTACACACACACACACACACACACACACACACATATATATATATATATACACACATACATATACACACACAAAAGTAAAACAAAGAAACAAGATTTGGGGGCAATAAAAGTTCACTCACTGAAAAATTGTTAGATATGTTCACCTTTACAAAAAATAATAATTAGTAGTTACACTGATAGTACGCATGAATGAAATACCACGGCGCTCAGTATTGTGGTAGTTCATTGAGAACTACAAGCTGACAGCCTTTGTAGTTTCCTATTCACAGAACTTGTGTTGTTAAAGATTGTGACAGCTAGCGAGGGGGATATTCCCCTGCTAGCTGTCAGAACAGGGGAGCGGGGACATAATTACATGTTACACCCACATTCAGGATGTAACAGGTTACAAAAAGGTGAGCTTATCCTTTAAAGCAAGTCAAAGAAAGGCCAAAGAAAGTTGCTCGATTCTCCCATCAACACAGTCAGTTTTGATGGGGGAATCCCTCCTGCCACGCTATTATGTTCTGCCAGCAGGGAGACTTTTCTGCTGGCAGAACACAATGATTAGTTTTGCAGACTTTTAGCCAGCAGCACTAATTGTTCAGGAAAAACCTGACAGGCTGGTTCTACACAACTCAAATAGACTTGGACTGACTTGTGTACAACCAGGGTGCCCATATATAAAATCAAAATGTGTCCGGTACCTGAAGAACAAGCCAAAATTGTGATCCACATATGGTCGTCTTAAATTGTGGTGTGGCAAGTCACTGCCCTTTTCTCATTACTGAATTCAAGCATATATTGAGAGCTCTAATGAAAGATCAGGCCCTATAAATCATCACAGAAGGATATAATGAGTGGTTTTGAGGGGGGGGGGGGGGGGGGACACACCTGTGTGATAAAACCTGTACATTTCTCTCTTGAAAACAGCATCAGTTATAGGAACCAGGTAGAAACAGCCTCTATCCAGTAAGACACACTGACAAATACAGTACAGGCAGAATCACATCATAATCAAGCAAAGGAATCAGCAATATTCACCTGTAGGCCTTGTTGATGATATCAGTATAGCGCAAAGTGTCATCCATGCTGCAAGTAACAAGCTGGTTGGAGCCGTCAATGGCCATGCTGGACACTTGGTTTGTGTGGCCCTTTCCAGAGAAAGTGTCATTGTCACCTGACGCAGCATCAAAGTAATGTGCACAAGTTGATTAAGGAAAGCACACCGAAAAAAATTACTGAAAAAAAATCTACAACCAATATGCATTGGGGGGGGGGGGATTTCATTCACTATTAATGCCACTATAGATTCAATCTTCATGGCTAAGCAATTAAAAGAAGCAGCTCTTTGCTTATAGGATTCCCACCTCAGAAGGTGACACTGTACCAGTTCTCTAAGGTTTCTTGCACCAGACTTTAAGTGGTTCTATACCCCCCCCCCCCCATAAGGCAAAGTCTTAATGTGCTAGTATGCATCGCATACTAGCACATTATGTGAAACTTAACTTTGATGTAAACCCTCAAGGTTTTTCACCTTAATACATTCTATGCATTAAGGTGAAAAACCTCTTGCAGTGCAGCAGTCTCCCAGAGCCTTTTACTTACCGAAACCCGATCGTTCCAGCGACGGGGACGATCAGAGCAACACCAGCCGCTGTCACGGGTCTTCACTGGCTGGATTTATAGCAGCAGGAGCATTGGCTTGTGCTGCTGTCAAAGCCAGCGACACAGTAGCCAGGGACGGGGCCGAATCCTACTGTCTGTGTCAATGTACGCAGCAGGACTTGGGAGCGTGTCTGCACAAGTGCCCCCAGGAAATGCGGCTCTTCTAAAGATGAGGAGCCAGAAGCACCACTGAGGGACCCCAGGAGGGGAGGATCTGGGCTCCTCTGTGCAAAACTCTTGCATAAAAAAGGGACAGAAAGTCTTTTTTTAAATGAACACCCACAAACCTTTACAACAAAGCAATTTCAGTGCTGCGATGTCAGCGCTATAACCGCTTCCATCTTCACGCGTCTTGCTTCCAGGTTTGCGGGCTCCGGCTCTGACTGGCTAAAGCCATGAGCATGCGCTTGGGAGCCGCCATTGGAGGCACGGGTTACAGGAACATCACAAACTTAGAATGCAATTATGTCTTACAATTTTCAAAGGTGCCATTTTTGTGTCATACCAATACAAACAAAAGAAACACGAGACTGCCTAAACCGTTGTAATTGCAACAATTTTCTGGGCGAAGTGGCGCATTATCTGAAAAATTTAGGGGTGCCAATATTTTTGGCCATGACTGTATCTGCAAATGTTGTGCAATTAAAAAAAACTTTTGTTTTTAAGACAACAAATTGTTAGATAGAGGTGCCAAAAGTCATCGTAGGCAGGCAGGAGGAACTGATCAAAGATCAACATTTTTATGCAGCTCTATTAAAAGCAGAAGCAGCAGGGAGATGCCTCCTTGAAACTGTACGACAGGAAAAAGTTCGGAAAACATGCGACACTTCACCCAGAGGAGGACTTCGGCACTCCATCCCACAGCATTAATCTTTCTACAGCAAAAGGTAGCAGGGGTGGGAAACAAAAGGCTCCTAGTTAACTATGCCCAGAGCTCTGCCTGATCGGCCTCCTAAGCAAGTGTATAGAGACAGTTCAAGCACTGAGGCAATGCCAACAGTTCCAGACCTAAAAAATGCTTTGTAGCAAACGTTACCCATAACAGAGTCTAGAATGGGCAATATGCAGACGCCAATGACTGAACGCCTTTTCTGGCCTATGAAGCCCAGCAGAGTCCAGCCTCCATTTTAAAAGCCAGGTTGAGGAAGGCTGCATTGGAAAGTTGCAATCAAAAGACACAACGCTCTAGCAGCAATGTAGAGAAGATTCTTGAAGGTCAAAGACTCACCGTGTCCCTCAATGGATGAGGAAAAAAATAAATTACATGAATGTCTTTGAAAAACATTAAAAGAGCCGTTTACCCAAATGGATGCACGTAAGGTGTGCAATGTCAAGCTTAACAAACACAAAGTATACAAAGACACAGAAAAGGATATTAATATGCCCATCGTGGCTGCCAGTATAAATCGTTGATCGGCCATCAAGGTTGTGGACAGTCATGCACTGGATAGACTTGTTGTGTCCCTGCAGAATATAAACAAAACCTAATAAGCAATACACAATTTTACACCAACTAGATATAGCTAGATATTTTTGTACAGATTTTGGTCTTTTTAGCGTGAACAAATTGGGAGCACACTGCGTTTCTGGTAGATCAATGGGTATTGTTCTGTATATACAGCATTTAAAAAAAAAGGGATAACACATGGGAAGTGAATATATAAATGTATATTGCAGAGTTGTACAGTTTATGGTTTGCACAAACATACTTTTGGGACAGGTTAGAAAAATTGTGTTTATTCTGGAATGAGTATTTGTGCCTCCCGCACACAAACACAGGAGGCCATGCAATGTAAATTGTGGGCTTATTTGGAGACACAGCTGCAGTGTACAGCCATCCTTAGTAATAAATGGCTGTACACAAGTATACGCAGCACTTGCATAAACTCAGGGGGGCGTAAATCCCTAAACGCGGCTTGTGTGCCTTCATGGATTTATGGCTATGCACAGGTTTATGCAAGTAAACCTTTTTTTTTTGCATGTTTGTCATACTTCAGATCAAAACTAAATTTTAATATTACATGATAACCCAAGTAAATACACAATGCAGTTTTTAAACGACAATTTCACTTAAGGAAACCTGCTTGGCCATATTTGAAAAAAATAATTACCCCCCAAACCTAAATAACTGGTTGTGCCACCTTGGCGGCAGCAACTGCAATCAACCATTTGCGATAACTGGCAATGGGTTTTTTCACACCAATATGGAGGAGTTTTGGCCCACTCTTTTCAGAATGGTCTTAATTCAACCACATTGGAGGGTTTCCAGCATGAACTGCCTGTGTGAGGTCATGATACAGAATTTCAATTTGATTTAGGTCCGAATTTTAATTAGGTCACTTCAAAACCCTAGTTTTTTTTTTTTTTGAGCCAAGCATAACCAAGTGCGCTTGAGCTCAGGCACTAATGGCTGGACATTCTCCTTCAGGATTTTCTGGTAGAGCTCACAATTCATGGTTCCATCAAATATGGCAAGTCGTCCAGGTCCTGAAGAGCTGCAAAGCAGCCCCAGACCATCACGCTACCATCATGTCTGACTGCTGGTATGATGTTCGTTTTACTCCAGATGTAACAGGATGCACACCTTCTGAAAAGTTAAACTCGGTCCATCCCCAGAATAATTTGCCCAAAAGTCTTGCGGATAATCAAGATGTTTATTTCAAATGTGAGATGAGCCTTTGTGTTCTTTTTTGATCAGCAGTGGCTTTCGCCTTGGAACTCTCCTATTTTAGCCCAGTCTCTTTCTTATTGTTGATTTATGAACGTTAACCTTAAAGGTTCACCACTGATCCAAGTTGTCTCCATTTATGGGCAATGGCTCTCACTCTGGTTCACTGGAGTCCCAAAACATTAGAAATGGCTTTGTAACCATTTCCAGACCCATACAAGTCAATTAATTGGTTTCTTATCCGTTCTTGAACTTCTTAGATCACGGCATGTGTTGGTTTTTTAGCGTGCTTAACTTTTTCAGGTAGCTTTTATTTAAGCGATTTCTTGATTCAACAGAACTGGCAGTAATCAGGCCTTGGTATGGTAAGTGCAATTTAACTTCGCTTTCCAAAAAAAAAAAAAAAAAGTGTTTTTTGCATTTACTCAGGTTATTGTGTAATATTCAAAATGGTTTGATGATCTGAATCATAGGTGTGACAAATAAAAAAAAAAAAAAAAAAAAAAAAACACAGAAAGAGGGGCAAATACTTTTTCACTTTTGGGTATACGCATGTACAGCCATTACAAAGGACGGGCTGCTCGCAATTTTATGTTGTATTGCCCCATGTGCATGAGCCCCTAGAGCCGAGACATACACTCATCAGCCACATTATTATTAGGTACTTGCTAGTATTGGGTTGGACCTCCTTTTTCCTTCAGAGCCACCTTAATTCATTGTGGCAGAGATTCAACAAGGTTTTGGAAACATTCCTCAGAGATTTTGGTCCATACTGACACAATAGCACCACACAGTTGCTACAGATTTGTCGGCTGCAAATCCATAATACAAATCTCCCGTTCCACCACATCCCGAGTGTGGAGGCCATTGGAGTACAATGAATTCATGGTCACGATCAAGAAACCAGTGGTGAGAGGATTTGAGCTGTGTGGCATGGTGCATTATCCTTCTGGAATTAGCCATCAGAAGATGAGTACACTGTAGTCATAAAAGGATGGACATGGTCAGCAACAAAATTCAGGTAGGCCGTGGCGTTTAAATGATACCCAATCGGTACTAAGGGGCTGAGACAATATCCCCCACACCATTATACCACCAGCTTGAACCATTGCTACAAGGCAGGATGGATCCATGCTTTCATGTTTATGCCAATTCCTGACCCTAGCATCTGAAATCAAGACTCAGATGAAGCAACGTTTTTCCAATCTTCCAATGTTCAATTTTGGCGAGCCTGTGTGAATTGTAGCCTCAGTTTCCTGTTCTAAGCTGACAGGTGTGGCACCCGGTTTGGTCTTCTGCTGCTGTAGCCCGTCTGCTTCAAGGTTCAATGTGTTGTACGTTCAGAGATGGTATTCTGCATTCCTTGGTTGTAACGCGTGGTTATTATGGTTAGTTACTGTTGCCTTTCTATTATCTATTAACCAGTCTGCCCATTCTCCTCCAACATCAACAAGGCATTTTTGTCCACACAACTGCTGCTCACTGGATATTTTCTCTTTTTCTGACCATTCTCTGTAAACCCTAGAGATGGTTGTGTGTGAAAATCCCAGTAGTTCAGCCCATCTGACATCAATAACTATGCCACGTTCAAAGTCACTTAAATGCCCTTTCTTCCCCATTCTGATTCTCAGTTTGAACTTCAGCAAGACGTCTGCACCCAGTCTAGATGCCTAAATGCACTGTTATTGACGAATTAGCATTTTGTGTTACCAAGCACTTGAACAGGTGTGCCTAATAAAGTGGCCAGATAGTATATATTAATAATTCATGTTAAATATAAAAAAAAAAAAAATAAAAAAAAAAAGGTCTGCCAGACAAGCTTTTCTACCTATGTACTTAGCCAAGAGGAGACACGGTTTTACAGATACTTTAAAGAAGGAGTTCTTTACAGTAAGAGTAATTTAGGATTTATCTTCTACAGAAAAAATAAAATTAATATTCTCCTAGAGAGGGGATATCAGTCATAGCTGCCTAGGGTGTTTGCTTTCACCAAGTGTTAGGAGTTTGTGAGGCTTAACCTTCCTCCTTCTCTCAAAGTAAAGAATAAGGTTACGACACAATGCAATCGCCATTTCTAATGCATACACATTTACAAGGCATGCAATTTCAATGCCATAGGCAGAGTTTCAAAGACTAAAATATTTTACACCTTTGTTGACCAGTCTAAGTGCACCAAAGATAGAACATAAAACTAGGTATACATGCAAAAAGAGTTTTATAGTTCAAAATGAACATTTAAAGAAAAAAAAAAAAAAAAAAAAGAGCTTTGTCGTTTACCTTGACCACACGTAAAGGTTTGCTTGGATTATTTTTGTCCAGATAATTGATAAAGCCAGACAAAGAAACACTCAGCAAGTAATCCCTCTGCCACAAGCATCCCAACTGCTGATCCAGCGTATCTGTGCCGAGACTGAATGTGGTGACTGCTGAGTTAGCCGCAACATCCCAGATTTTTGCCGTTTTGTCCCCAGATGCAGACAGAAGTTGAGTGCTGTCAGCATTCCAACTAATCTGTGGTAGAGGTAGAAACAGAATTGTTACAGCTCACCGTACCATCCAGACATACAACCTTGTTGAATGGAAGAAGATCAGAAAAGTAAAAAAACTGCGCAGTCTTGTCAATGTGAAAATAAATTACTGTAAAGCGTATTTAAACCAATAACTAAAATGTAATATTCTGAAATTCAGAAGTCCATATATGTGATGGCTGCATTCCTTTTCTTAATTCAGGCTCTTTTCCCTTTAAGCTATTTCCACACACTGGGCCATTGGGGGCATTTGGCGGTAAAACGCCGCTGTTTTAAGCGGTGCTTTACCATCGTTTTTTCAGAGGTTTTAAAAAGGTGCTTTTAACCCCTGCTAGCAGCTGGAAAAAGGGTTAAAACCGCCTACAAAGTGCCGCTGCCCATTGATTTCAATGGGCAGGGGTGCTTTAGGAGCGGCGTATACACTGCTTCTACAGCGCTGCAATGATGCAGCTTGCAGGACTTTTTTTTACCATCCTGCCAGCGCACTGCTCCAGTGTCAAAGCACATTGACTTTCACATTGGAGTGAGTGGAGAGGCTCTTTCAAGGCGCTTTGTAGGCGCTATTTTTAGCGTTATAGCACCTCAGTGTGAAAGTAGCCCAACTTTCACCTGAAATCTTGTAAGCAAAACCCTTAATTTTCCCCCGATACCTATGACTTTGTTTTCACTAGGAGTGGAGGTGAGGGAGGGGGTACAGTGTGCAGAGGTGTTTGTGGGGAGGAACAGTGCTGGCAGTAATGTGTTGTTGGGTTCTCAATCTCCTCCTTCCTTTGGCAGCTGTCACCTCTGCCACCATGTCTTTCCCGCTTCCAACTCCTCCGACCCCACCAGCCTCCATCCCTCCAACATTGTCCTCAACTCCTACTCTTATCCACTGCTGCAAATTAATAACTGTCTGACCATACATTCCTTTATTATGTTCACAGCCACCAAACATAGCCCATGTCCTATCCTCTACCACCTCAATTTAAAAACACGCCAGAGGTCCCACCCAGCCATCTCCCAGTGACCTTCCCATCCTAACCACCCCAGCCCCCCCACCCCACAACCCCTATCCCAAACCACTCAACTACCCTGCCCTAAGCCCCTACTCCCCTCCCCCCAAATCATCCCTCTACCTACCCTTCCTAGGCAATAAAGGACATATGCCTTGCAGTGCACTAATCTAGAGAGGAGCAGCTTTGTAGGGACAGCACTACAGAACACATCACCCCCTTCCCCATAACATAGATAGATGGAAACCATGCTAACCGATACTGGTCATCAGAGACAGAACACAAGTTGTGATCATCTCAATAGATTTCTGTAGGATCAAAAAGGTATTTTTTGCACTTGCCAAACAACTCTAAAGTGGGGTGCATACTAAGAAAATTGGGCGAACAATCGTCCGATTTTCCTCGCTGTTTCACAGCAAATTCAAACCGATGACCAAAAAAAAATTCTCGTATGACAAAAGGCTTTTTTTGTTTGTTTATACGATTATACGCAGTCTTTCAGATTTTTCTAGTACGAAAACAGTACACAAACTAAAATCGTTCTGTTCCCATACAAGAAACATTTTGCAGTTTGTCCGTTTGATAGTTTTTGTACAAAAATTTGGAATGGTCTGCCCAAAGATGTATACGCTATACGAAAATTCTATGGACGAAAAGGTTTGTCCGATCGTATAGCGTACATGAGCCTTAACAAACACTTTCAATGGTGACAAAAAAAAAAAAAAAAGAAGAAGGGGAGCAAATATTGTTAGGATTTACATAAACCTTAAAGTAGAGCTATAGGCAAAAGTCCCCCCCCCAATTTGAATAGAGCAAGGGAGGGTTATACCCAGTCAGATCCCCATTCCCCCCCATATCACCTATAGGTTATTGAGATTTACCTTCACTTCCTATCCTATAGCCAAACAGGAAGTGAGAGGAAATCACTGAAAACTAAGGGAATTTGGGGACCTCCATGTCACCAGAACTAGTTTCCCCATTGTAAAAATGTCCACTCTATTACTTTTTCTGGGGACAGCCCAAAATTTGGGATTCTCTTACTTTTGATAATGGTAAAACAGAACTGAGGGTGAATCTCAACAAAGACAGCAATAAAAACCGACAGGTGCTCTAATCCCTCTCCAGGCTAAAAAAAAATAAAAATAAAACCCTGCGATTAGAACATTATGCCCATTATTACTGGCTTAGTTTAGTTATATATTAAAAAAAAAAAAAAAAAAAAAAAAAAAAAAAAAGCAAGCTTCAGGGCTGTCTTGGCTCCAACTACGCTCCACTAAATAAGCAAACTTTTGGAAAGTATTTGCATTAGTTTATGTAAACCTCCATATAGGACAATGGCCTGTTTAGCAACCCATCCTGGTACTCTACTTTTCCAAATAGGCTGCCCATACATTAACTTACAATATCTGTATGGATCTCATATTTTGCTTAATGATACTAGAAATGTTACCAGTGTGTAATCATACAAAGAGAAAGCAAAAAAAAAAAAAAAAAAAACTTAAGAAACAGCCTTAAAAAGGGAAAGAAAGAAAGTAGTATTATGTATAAAAGAAAATCAGCACTTACAGCATACACTCCTCCATCATGAGCTTTTCCTGCACCAAGCTGGCCGACTTTCTCACCAGTTTTACCATCATATAAATAGATCTGTGAAGAAATGTAATCATTAATAATGGCTGAGCGTTCAGCTAAGGATATGACAGATTTATTCTCTTGTTAAAGAAGTAACAAACTCAGAAGCAAACACTATATTGCAGTTTGCCAATTTTTAGCTGCAATGGCTGTAGAAGTTTCCTTTTTTAGGCTTTTTCTTTTTCATCTTGTGATCCTGCCAGAAAGTCAGTTTTTCAAAATAACAAGCTCGTCTCATCCGCAGTGGATGAATCAGACTATTCAACACTGACAAGAGTGTCTACAATGATCAGCTTTTATTCATTTATGCAAAACCTTTATCGTAAAAGGAAAAAATAAAAAATAAACACCTGTTGTTGTAACCGATTAGCGTTAGCTGAAGTTTAGCTTCAAATTGTTTGTGCATCTAAATCTGCTAGTACTTCTAACACTATCCTCCCCCCAGACTGAGAATGCTGCTGTCCAAATCTGCCCCATGCTCATCATCCAGAGTAGGGATTCCAGAAATACAGGAGGTATGTTACTGGCCAGATCACCAGGTGAAACAGTGGGGGGGGGGGGGGGGGGGGGGGGAAGAAAAAAAATACAGCCATTACGTCCGATTGGTAAGCTGCAATATGTTACATTTGTTTTTTTACATTTAATACCACTTGTGTTGTCCACAAACATCACAACCAGAACGTACAATACCAGGATTGTATTAGAGAGCTTCACAGGTTGTCACTGGAGTCCTCTTCCACTCCTCCATGAGGACATCACAGAGCTGGTGGATGTTAGAGACCTTGCGCTCCTCCACATTCCGCTTGAGGATGCCCCACAGATGCTCAATAGGGTTTAGGTCTGGAGACATGCTTTGCCAGTCCATCACCTTTACTCTCGACTTCTTTAGCAAGGCAGTGGTCATTTTGAACGTGTGTTTGGGGGTCGTTGTATTGGAATACTGCCCTGTGGCCCAGTCTCCAAAGGAAGGGGGATCATACCCTGCTTCAGTATGTCACAATACATGTTGGCACTCAGTGAATCGTAGCTCACCAGCCCATGACACTCCCACCACAATGCTTGACTGTAGGCAAGACACACTTGTCTTTGTACTCCTCACCTGGTTGCCGCCGCACATGCATGACACCATCTGAACTAAATAAGTTAATCTTGGTCTCAACAGACCACAGGACATGGTTCCAGTAATCCATGTTCTTAGTCTGCTTGTCTTCAGAAAGCTGTTTGCAAGCTTGTTGTGCATCATCTTTAGAAGAGGCTTCCTTCTGGGATGACAGCCATGCAGACTAATTTGATGCAGCGTATGGTCTGAGCGCCGACAGGCTGACCCACCCCTTCAACCTCTGCAGCAATGCTGGCAGCACTCATATGTCCTCTGTATAGGACGCTGAGCGCGTGCATTCAACTTCTTTGGTCGACCATGGTGAGGCCCGTTCGAGTGGAACCTGTCCTGTTAAACTGCTGTATGATCTTGGCCACCATACTGCAGCTCAGTTTCAGGGTCTTGGAAATCTTCTTATAGACTAGGCCATCTTTATGTAGAGCAACAATTCTTTTTTTTCAGATCCTCAGAGTTCTTTGCCATGAGGTGTCATGTTGAACTTCCAGGGACCAGTATGAGAGAGTGAGAGGCATAACACCAAACACCTGCTCCCCATTCACACCTGAGACATTGTAACACCAGCAAGTCACATGACACTGGGGAGGGAAAATGGCCCAATTTGGACATTTTCACTAAGGCTTTCACACTGGGGCGGTATTCAGGCGTTACAGCGCTAAAAATAGCGCCTGTGTAGCGCCTGAAAAAAACCGGCCCCTTTCCCTCCAGTGTGAAAGCCGGAGGGCTTTCACACTGGAGCGATGCGCTGGCAGGACGGTGAAAAAAGTCCTGCTAGCCGCATCTTTGGAGCGGTGAAGGAGCGGTGTATTCACCGCTCCTACCCATTGAAATCAATGGGACACCGCAGAAACACCGCCGGCAAAGCGCCGCTGCAGCGGCGCTTTGCGGGCGGGTTTAACCCTTTTTCGGCCGCTAGCGGGGGTTAAAATCACCCCGCTAGCGCCCGCAGACCGCCGCTAAAACGACGGTAAAGCGCCACTAAAAATAGCGGCGCTTTACCGCCGACGCCGCTCGTGCCCCAGTGTGAAAGCAGCCTTAGGGGTGTACTCACTTATGTGAAATAGTGTATAGCTCACATTTGGCGAGTGAAATTATGAGGAGTGAGTGTATGGTCAGGGCTGTGCTGTTCTGGGTATAGCCACTTGGCGATGGGGAGAGGCACTGGCTCACATGCTCGCAGTGAAGAGCATTTCAGGTGGAGCAGTTGACCGCCCTGGCCTGCCCCTCTCCACCTCCCGCTTGTCCCCACCCCTCGCATAGGCTTGCAGAAGGGAGAATTTCAGAAGGAGGAGTCGTCGCCTGGGACCACCCCTCTCCACCTTGCTCCTCCTGCACATCTAAGTGGGGCGATGCAAGTCATCAAGTGGGCAGGCTCAAACCCTCTCGGTCCACCCACTGTGTTAAGACTATGTCTGACCCCCTGGCTGCAGGAGAAAGGTAACAGAACAGTATGTCAGCGTGCTGTGATTGAAAGCAGCACATGGGATGTGTTGAAGAGTGGAACTGAACAAGATGCGTGCTGGGAGGAAAGGGGGGGGGGGGGGTTAATTGGAGGCATAGGTCTGAATCATACTTTTGCCTCCAATCCCCCCCCCCCAAATCATGCCAATGCCTCAAAGTCCAATGGGCTGCATTAATGGGCACTGATCAAGATGTTAATTATTTTTGTAACGCAATTCTCTAAATAAATCATTTAACATTGTTATTTCATGAGATAATTTATGAGGGCGTGTTTAGGGGAGGGGCAGGGGTTGGCAACTGGTGGCGAGTAACTCTTAAGGCCTGGCTAGTAGCTCAGGACTTGAAATTTTTAATATATATTGGCCATACAGGCACAGGGCACTGCATCTTATGGGGAAACATTATTCCCAATACCCACATACAAATATTTCAAGGGTCTCCAACAGATGATGGAGAATGGGGGAAGGTTAATTATGTAAAGCGGAGGTGACAGTATATCCAAATAACCTGTCACTTTGCCCCAAACAGGTACTGGTACATCAAAACATAGGTTAACTGAACCTGAATTTGATGGTAATGGGTGTGACTAAATTTAAAGGCATTTTCATGTACTTGAAAAAAAAAATAAAAAAAAAAAAAAAAGTATATACTAGGATTATTCTTGGTGATGGGGTATGCAAAGTGGGCATTGTGCTCTTGCTCAACAGCAGCCCTTGCCAACATTTGGTTACTAGAGTACAACTACTAGACTTATATTTAGTGTTAAAGCTTAAATTATTTGTTAACTCTACCATATTATTCACTGCCAGCCCCTCTATTAGAGGCCCTCTACTAGACAGGAGAGCAGAGGGGACAACTACGTCTGACGGAGGGACGCACTTTGAACGGTGATCAGGGCAGAGCTGCCTTGGTTATCGTGGTCCGTTTGTTTTTTGTAAGATAGTTTAGAGGGGGGAAGATTACACAGCACAAGCACTGTGCAGTGTAATTTGCTTTAAGGGACCAGAATTTGAATCTTTTTTTTTTGGGGTTAACAAACACTTAAAAAAAAAAGTGTATGTAAATTCACCATTTCATATTCCTGATATATGCCTGCTGTACCATGTACTTGTATGAGAAAGTATCCTGTTCTTTTTGTATTGCTTCCTTTGTGTGAAACCCCTGGTGTTCTATTAAAGGCTGACCACACTAAGCAGAACAAACCATGCTCAGTTCTCATGCTGAGAACTCAGCCTGTCCCCTCCAATGATCAGACTTGTCCTGAAACACTCCCCACAGTCTTTCATGGGGAGGATTTTTGTGCTGCTGTTGGCCTCCCCCAGCTTATATGACACTGAGAATAGAGGGCGGGTGATCACTTTAAAAAGAAAAAATGTTTTCCCTATACACAAATGTTTTGTCTTTCGTTTCCATTTTAAACTGAATAGGTTGTAAACCGCTGGACTATTTGTTTTTTTTTTACCCTGCAAGGTAAAGGCATGTTGTGCTAGTATGCATCGTATATTAGCACATTATGTTAAACTTGCCTTAAAACAAAGCCCTCCCACAGCAAGATGTCAGAGCTTGGAGACCGCTTCTATCTTCACCCATCTTGCTTCCGAGTTTGAGGGCTCCGGCTCGGTGACTGGCCGGAGCCATGATGATATCATTTCCATGCATGCGTGCAGGACCCCGCCCGCTCATGGCACAAGACCCGGAAGGAACAGCATTCCTTCAGAGCGCATGCGCCAGTGATGTCACTGGCTACATGTACAATAAAGCTCTCCCAAACGGTACATGTTTAGGAGATATTTACACTACCTATAGTTAAACCTCATTATAGGCTTACCTATAGGTAAAAGTCAGTGATGGAAGTTGACTTCCACTTTAAAAAAAAAGGTGATAGTTTACAATCACTTTAGGATTTGTTTTGACAAAAATAGAAGACTTTTTTTTAACTCTTGTTATTTGTGTACACACTGACACCGATCAGTTGGTTGCTCTCTATACCTGTGAAATATGAAATCAGTAGTCACAGTTTGGGAATGAAGATTTAGTGAAAAGCAGCTTTTGGTGTTCAACATACCTGACCATCAGCACCTGCAGTTGCAAATCTATTTCCATCGGGTGAAAATCGCACACAATTTACAAAGCGACTATGGTCCTGTGTTTGAAGAGGAGAGAAAAAAAAAAAAATATATATATATTTTTTTTATAATGTACAGGTATATAATTTCTTATCAAGGTATGCCATTTAAGCCATACATTTCTAGCTACTGTAGTTTAAAAACAAAATGTTAGTGACAAAATTTATGAAAATATAAATTTTCACATCCCAAATTACATTTTGCACAATTTTTCTGCGTGGTCGCCCTGGGCATTTTATGTAGCTCTATGAATGTAGTAAAATAGTAAATGCCGTACCATATTGGCTCCTTTCACACATGCGGACCGTATGTCCGTATTTCATCTATCCGTTTGCGGACGAAATACGGACATACATGCACTCCTATGGGATAGCGGGTGTTTGCAGATGAACATCTGCTGACACCCGATATCTTCCATCTCCGCTATGGTCCGATTCTGCAGACGGAGGAAAATCCTATATTTCTACCCGTCTGCAGAGCGGATCAGATGAATACGGACAGACGGTCCGTGTTCATTGGATCCCCCATAGAGGAGAGCAGAGAGCTGACAGGGCAGTCCCTGCACAGTGTGCTGGCACTGCTCTGTCATCCGCCGGGCAAGCGGATCATCACGGATCCGTCCTGTGTGAAAGGGGCTTAACTACTATGGAAGATGGACTTCCAGGAAATTGCACAAAAAATATGCATTCCACGTTCTTTGAAACACAATGGACTCTTGTACATTTTCAGCTTCCCTGGACTTTTAACATTTGAATTAGGAGGTGCACCAAAAATTCAGGAAGCACTTGGCCGAAACCGGAAACCCACTCATTGTCAAATGACAGAGAAGCGGTGCGGCGCTTGTTCTGGGAAGATGTCATGACGGCGCCCCACCGACTGCTCTCATGCAGCCACATCGTGTTCCTAGGACATATCGCAACCCGATCTCTCTTTAACCATGTGATCAGCTGTGTCCAATCACAAGTGGTCACATGTAAATGCAGAAGTGCCGGTAATCAGCTCGCTTCACACTGACCGTGTGAGGGCACTGATTACAGTAAAGCCTCAGCGACACCATTCAGTTTACTTTAGTGACACCCATCTGTGCCACCTATCAGCGTGGCATATTTGTGCCTCAGTCTTTACTTAAAAAAACAAAAACACACCAGCAGCGATTAAATACCACCAAAAGAAAGCTCTATTTGTGTGAAGAAAATGATTAAAAAAAAATATGGGTACAGTGTTGCATGACTGAGCAATTGTCAAAGTGAGACAGCGTTGAAAGCTGAAAAATGGCCTGGGCGGGAAGGGGGTGAAAGTGCCCGCTATTGAAGTGGTTAAGCAAACTCAATTTTCACTTGCTTCATGAATTTAAAAATCATTTGAACGAGTTTTTGAAAAACGAACACATGGCCGTAAGAGCAAACGATTTAGCCATCATGTACTGACCGAAATTTTAAATCGTTCAACCGACAAACAATTTATTTTTTTGTTAGTTTCGTCGCATATGCCTAGGGCAAACTGTTCGGGCGAGAAACACATTAACCTTTCAATTTATCGTCCGTTCGGCCGAAGTTTTCCAAAATTTTACTTTGATTTTTGGGTTCAAAAACATCACAGCCGTTTTGATTTGTGCCCATTAACTGGACGATAAACGAACGGTCCAAATTACAGATTTACGAACGATTTTTCTTCTAGTGTATGGCCACCATTAGCCAAACCTTGTTTTTATTCCATTATTACTATGGCAACCGTGTCCCGGGTATCACACCAGACCCGGTTTGCTCCTGTGTGCCGCACTATGCCGAGGTTTACACTCTAACATTAAAAGTCAAATGGGGTGCATCAGGAACTTTTCAATGGGGCTGTAATCTGTGGTATCTTGGTGCAGTTTTGCAGAGAGGAGATGACAGAGTGACGGCATGGTTATGTATGGACTGATGGCACAAAGAGCGTGCTGTAAAAATCGGGGAAATATGTGCATGCGCTGGTGACATTAACAAAATGAATTGAACAGATTACAAGCAAACAGAGCAGATGAGACAACTACACACACAGCTTTGTACAGTTTTTACTGATAATTTAAATGTGGAAAAATTACGGGGGAGAGTTTACTACCCCTTTAAGTGGGTGGAAAGGTCCCCATTTGTGTGAGCCGATCCTTTTTAGACTAAAACAAACCATTTTTCCTTAGAGCAGAAAGGTCTTCTACTACCCATCTTTCTAGATGACTATCACCCAGTGCCCAGCGTCTATTCAGTGGGAGAGCATTGCGGCTTCCAGCGGAAAACAAATGAATAATTGACACAGGATACCTACTCTACTTTTACTGCGAGGATTAGTGGCATCACTTGTCACACTTGGGGGTCAGCTTACAAAAGAAAGTGAATTAAGCAGACACTGTATAACGATATGTCAGATACTTCACACACAAAAAAGCCCTTATAACGACTTCACTAATTTAAAGTTGTACTTACTTTACACAATACAGAAAAATCAGACTTTGGGTAAGGTAGATCCAAGGTTAGTCATACACACATAGAATTTTAACACATCATCACCCACGCTCAACAGCATTGATGGAGGAATCTCTGCTGCCAGCTTCTGTATTCAAGCAGCCACAACACTTGTCTGCTTGAATACCTGAATAGTGACTGCATCTGATAGGATGCAGTCACTGTTGGGGAAACAATATTCCACCCCGCTTCTTTCCTTTTTTTTTTTTTCCAGTCGAAGTTTGTTAAACAGGGCGATGCCCATAGGACCACACCTGGTGCAAATTTCAGCAGATCCAGTAAGCCCAAGGCCCCTCTCACACTGGGGCGCTTTGCAAGCGCTAAAAAAAAAAAAAAAAATAAAAAAAAAAAAAAAAAAGTGTGCATGCAGTTGCTGCTGTGTCTCCAGTGTGAAAGCCTCGAGGCTTTCACACTGGAGCGGTGCGCTTGCAGGGCGTTTAAAAAAAAAAACAAAAAAAACAAACACACACCTTGTGCTAGCAGAATCTTTGGAGCGGTGAAAGAGCGATGTAGACACCGCTCCTGCCCATTGAAATCAATGGGCAGCGGCACTTTGTGGGCAGATTTAACCCTTTTTTGGCCGGGAGGGGGGGGGGGGGGACACATTACACTTGTATTAAAAAAGGTGTGAAATGTTCCCAAACACCTACCTACCTCTACCAGATCATCAACCCCCTACCATAGCAAGCAGGTGTTCCTACCCCCCTCCAACTGCTTTAAAATCATACATCTGAATGTATAAACCACAAGATATACCTGTGCTCAGATCCTTGTACATGCATATAATCTACCAGGTGCTAAAGGGCTTGATTCACATATGAACACCAAAACACTGGACAAACCTTCTGCACACTGCTATATACCCTTTCTAGCAAGCTTTGCAATAAAAAAATAAATAAAAAATAGGGATATTTAGTTAACACATATTGCCATACATGTTTAAGCTTGCCAACTGTGTCTGAAGCCCTTTTATGGTCAGGCCTTCTCAGCCACTGCAAATGCTACTGTGGACACAATACCACCATGGGGCAAACCAACACCAAATGGGGGAGAGCTACAGTTTAGGTCTGGCCACTTACCTGCAATACAACAGAAACAATATATACCTGTGCTCAGATACCAATAGCGTGTACAAGTACATCATCTACCAGGTGCTAAAGGGGTTTGACCACATATTAACACTAACACTAAAAATACTGGGACATAAAACACGAATTGCAATATGTATGAAATAAATGCCTTTTATTGAAAAGTTTGCTTGAAAGGTTATAGCAGTGTGCGGAGGGTTCATCCAATATTTTTAGTGTACAACCTGCAAGTCCAGTCCATCAGCATGGCGGTCATGACTTGTAGTTCTCAAAAGAACCAAGAGTGCAATAGTCCCCACACTCAGTCCATTGACACATCCTCCAGCTTCCCTGGGGGGGGGGGGGGGGGGGAGGACCACACTCACACACACACATTATACATAACATAGGAGATGAGCAAAGTTTGAGCTCCAGCTGATATAATATATATATATATATATATATATATATATATATATATATATATATATATATATATATATATATATATATATATATATATATATACACATATACACATATACACACACACAGGCTCTTATTACAGGTCTGTATATATTCCTACTAAAAAAGAGACAGTGGTCAGACAATAAAAGGAACTGAGTTATTCACTATTCTGAAAACAGGCATTTATAAAGTGTTTAGCTCTGAATGTGCATTTATTTTGTGCAGGTTGTAGTTTTTTTTATGTATTCTTGTGTCACATTTCTAAAGTACTATTGTGTTATACTTTCTTTATAGAAATAGTGCTCTGCAAAGATAACTTTAGCTCTTAGTAAATCTTTACTGAATTATTAATGCGCAGTCATATATACTGAAACCAGACTCTTCCTGAAAATCCCTCCAAATGTCAGCAGTCTACTGAACGATGCTGCACGGAACAGACGGCTTTCCCTGTAACATGCATTCGGCAGTCAGACGGAATCAGGCAGCAAGAGAATCAATTATTAAGGAGGGTCAGCCAGAACTGAATTGCTTGGGACACAAACAGAACACAGAAAGGATAAAACAAAAAACCCTCCGTGTTGTATGTCTGCCCAGGGTTTGCCAGCTGGGAATTAGAACGCATAAAATTAACAATGAAGGAGCGGCACAAACTGCCTAATGAGGCCTGGCCCTGTCACTGCGATGTGTACACCGCTAAGTGACATACTGTGTCTTGTTATAGCAAACACTATATTAGAGACTAGGAGAGGAGGCCTTCCAAACTATACAAAGTTGGAGACATCAATGGACCCCCCGCAGTTGGCAGCTGAGCAGCTATAATCAAAGGGCTAGACTATCTGGAGTTTTAGGGAGTACAGGACAGTTAGGGATATTGGTATTTACAAACTAAAGTAAGTATCTGGCTTACATTCAGCAACCCTGAGTTCTCATAGATGACTGTCGCCATGCAACTAATGTGACACCATTTACATGGGTGCAATATATTTACATAGTAAAGTAAGAGTAACAACTATTTAAAAAAAATAATAATAATTCTCAGCAGGTTGAAAGGGTCTGTATTAGAATTCTCCCAGTAGTCAACAAGATATGACCGAAAAAGTTTTTCTTTCTCTTTCTTCTTGTGCAGCAATAGAGCCGGGATAAAGAGAAGAAATAAATAAATTAAAAAAAATTAAAAAATAAGAAGATGAAGTCAGCTTCAGGACAGATCACTCTTATTGGAGCCTGAGATTGCACCTGACACTGCAATCACTCTAAATCTAAGGGGTAGATCTGAAATGAGGGGAAGCTCTGCTGATTTTATCATCCAATCATGTGCAAGCTAAAATGCTGTTTTTTTACTTTCCTTGCATGTCCCCCTCAAATCTACAGTGACTTTACTTCCAAGTGCATTTGCAGTGCAAAGTGGATTTTCCTTTAGTAAAAAACCCCCAATGTCTGCTTTGTCCTCATGTTTGCGGTGTCTGCCTGGACTACAGGGCAATGTGTAGACAATTGATATGTGTTCACTACTATAGACAAGCTCGTAGCTTGTCTATCACGTGCTGGCCATGCCCAAGGCCCTCCATAAAACTTTAGAATTTCAGCCGGTTCAGCAGGAACCGGCTGAGATACGAACTGTTAATGGACAGGCTGGATGTACCAAGTTGAGCGTTCAACTTGCGTACAACCAGCCTGCTGCATTCTCTTACGGTTGTTGCTAGCAGCTGCTAGTGATAATCACCATCTTCCCCAGGCAGGGGCTGCTTCCATCCTGCCATGACCCCCAGACAAATGGCTTGGCGGGAGGGATTGCCTTGTCAGCACTACCTGTGTTGATGGGGGAAATCAAGCACATTTCTTTCCTGCAACCCATCATGCCTAGTCATGTCTGTGAATGTCAGAGTTTTACAATGCCTCATGGGACGTGTAGTTCCGTACCAGCTGGAGGGCAGTAGTTTGTAGATCCCTACTGTAAAGGAACAGGATCCATTTTTATTATTTTTTTGGGTGTTTTCACCACTTTAAGCCCTTGTACACACGGTCGGAGATTCCGACAATCAAATCCGGAGTAATTCCGACGGATTAATTCCGGAAATGATGTTGCATACACACGGTCGGACAAAGTTGTCGGAAAATCCGATTGTACATAACGTGATGACGTTATTTCGTTACGACGGGACTACGTTCAGGCTAGTAGCCAATAGCTTTAGTCTAGGAATCTGATCTGAGCATGCGTGGCACTTGCGTAGGCTACACATGATCGAAGTATGTCCGATTGAAGCATTTTGTCGGAAAATTTTACCGGCAAGTTGGAAAAGTTGGCCCGTCGGATATTCCGACGGAAACAGTCCGATGGAGACCACACACAGTCGGAATATCCAACAAAACGGTCCGATAGGACACATTCCGTCGGAATCTCCGACCGTGTGTACAAGGGCTAAGTTGTCACTGACCAAACATTTACTGCAGGTGAACCTTTCTGGTTCTTTTGTTTTAAATAACATTGATTCACCAGCAGTGATTATTTGGTTTAAGCCACTCTGAATGCTTTATAAATATTCCCCTGTATGCTGGCTTTAGCGACAACCTGGGAAAGAGAAATTGTGAGATTACAAGTTTGGGAAAAATGATGATCCCACATTAAAGTTCTTATTTGATGGTTTGCGGCGCTCGAACAGATGGATACTGAATACGATGAGCTACATGAAAAATACACTTTACACTTTACTGATTTTAAAACACTGAAGCTGGTGTTTCATTGTTCCACTTTAAAATTAGAAACAACAGATACTGGCTGCCCAGCCCAAGTGTTCCAATTTAAATAGATGGAGCGTGTTTCTTTTCCCAATACTGCCAACTACATATCCTAAACCAGCACCTGATAAGTCATTACATGTTAAAGTCCAAGAAAAAAAACCTGACAACTACTATAAAATACAGGAGGTCTAAAAGGCAATAAAGTCAGATGAATGAGGACATTCCAGCAGAGTTAATATGAGCACAAAACAAGCCTCGCAGCCACTTCCTGTAATTTGCTTAACTCTCGCCTTTCACATCCCATGCTGGGTAAATATGGAAATCAACTCATAATTTATTTAGCATTGTCTGGGTTATTTAAGTAAGCAAAACTGGAGGAATACCAGAGATAAAAAGCCGAAAGTGAAAACGTGACTTGAAGGCGCTTAAAAAAAATGTCCTGTAGTGACAAATCTTGGAATTAAGGAGAGCTGAAAAATCAGGCTTGGCAAAATGCCTAAAAATGATCCCAAATGGTATACAATTCAGCAGGTGGCTCAAGTCTGCCTTTTTGTTACACAAAGCTACGGGTTTCCACTGTACAGCATTACAAACTTGGGCACTGTAAAGGACAGCCATCAGCATGGGTGGGTTGCAGTGACTGTTCACTTTAAGAGCCAATCAGAGGCCATCAAATGTGATCAGGTGACTGGAAACGGGGAGTCCCAGGTGCTGATTGTTGGAGAGCTCAATCTCAAAGACATGTATGCAGATATGCAGCCCCATGGATAAAGACCCAATTATGTGAAGCCACATATCTTTGTACTGTCGGCAGGAAGGGGGTTAAAAACATGGTAATCACAAATTGAATTTATAACCTTTGTGGTTATTGTGGAATATATTTACATTAAGGCTTTTGTGTCTGGAGTTCAGCTTTGAAGCAGAGCTCTAGTAAAAATTAAGATATAAGTGAAAAGCCCTTTAAAAACTTTTGTGGAAATGGTCACCTTCAAAGCAGAGGTTTCCCCCACTTAACCCACTTTCTCTGAGTCCAGGCTGTCCTCGACCAGCAACTGGACAGTGAAAGAAGAAGCAGCAAAGTGATGAGCTCTTCTCTCTGTCACTCCAATTTCTCTTCCTATCAGCATACGAACAGATTGTTCTTACTGCTTCCTCCTCACATTCCAGCCCAGCTGTACAGGTAATGCAAAAAGTGGAAAGTAGGTTGTCTGAAAAAGCATTTAAAAAAAGTTGCATTAATGGTTACAGAGCTGCATTCATTTGTGTCTTCTCTCTGCCCAGGGTTGAGGGAAAAAAAAAAAAAAAAAAAAAAAGAAGAAGGACACCCCACATAAAAACACACAAATATAGGCTTTAAAATCAGCTATGTGCTGTTAGAATGAAGACGACATACAAATGATTCAGTGATCTGTCACAGGAATCCTGGTCACTCAGCTGTTAAGGACTCGTTCTGGGCTGCTCCCCCCCCATCCCACTGCTGACATCACCTCCAAGATGGCAGCGTCCAGCAGCAGCCTCAAGGCTTTTTGATGTGTTCACAAGTGAGGCGCTTTTACAGGTAATTAAAATGGCAATATGGTAAATGTATACACAACTGGAAGCTTTTTTTGAAATTGTCCGGTAACAAAAAATAAAATAAACTTACAGAAGCTGTAAACTTGAATTTGAAAGGTGGTCCCTCAAAGAAAGCAGAGCAGTTGTCATCACTGCCAGTCACAAGCCGATAGGGCCGGGTCTGTTTGATGTCCACAGAGTTGATGACTTTGCTGTGTCCTGTAATGTCACCGACAGATGAGCCGGAATCCCAAAGGAACACGGCACCAAACCTAAAGGGAAGAGCAATGAGAATATTAGTTCTGTATTTTCACATGCAACAAACTGTCTGTTCCTCCCATCCTTACCTAAAGATTTTGGTTAAAAATTTGCATTTGCTTGAAATACACATACATACATATATATATATATATATATATATATATATATATATATATATATACACACACACACACATATATATATATACACACACATATACACATATATATATATATATATATATATATATATATATATATATATATATATATATATATATATATATATATATATATATATATATATATATATATATCCTAAACTGAGTTTGCCGATTAGAGGCAGAAGTTCAGTGGTAACCTCTGCAGTTAGCTTCACTATCCAATCACAGCTTTGAACAAACCGCACTGGTTTTACTGAAGTGTAGGAAATTAAAAGGTTAGGACTCATTTATCATCTGACAGTCTTACAAACTCAAACTTAAGATCTCTCCTCCTGTCAGCATGCTCCTTGAGCTGCAGCATGCCCGACTGGTTCCCTGTGCTGCTTTTACCTCTCTGCACTCTGATGTAGAGTACACAACAAACTGATCCCAAGTGGCACTTATAATCCTTGCATTAATATAGTTTTAGTCAGGTTTAAACTAAATAAAAAAAAAAAAAAAAATAATATATATATGCATCTCATACAGTTCCATATACACAATCCTATACCCACAGTTGACCCAGAGGAAGGCAATGAGCCAATTTGCTACAGCAGGGGGAGAAAAAAAAATTCCTTCCTTATCCCCTGAGAGGCGAATCGGATTTTCTCTGAATTAACGTTACCTATATAAAATGTCAGTACCCAGTTATATTATGTACATTTAGGAAAGAATCTAGGCCTTTTTTAAAGCAATCTACAGAACCAGCTCTTACTCTGAAGAAATCTTTCAGTTTTTTGGAGATGAAATCCCTTTTCCTCCACACGTAAAGCCTGCACCTTGTCCTCTGTGAAGACCTTACAGTGAATAACGCAACACCAAGTTCACTGTATGGACCCCATATGTATTTGTACATGTTGATCATATCTCCCCCCCCCCCTTAAAAAAAGGAGAAGTCCAGCCAAAGAGCATTTGGCTGTACTTCTATGGATCACAGGAGTGCAATTCGTTTCTCACTCCTGTGGCCCATTTTCAGCAAAGAGCGGACTCCCGCCGACTCTGCTGACGTCTAGGCACCGCATCATTGCGACAGTCTGGATCCGCCAGGTGCCTGGACCAACACTCATCTCAGCGAGCCACTAAGAGCCAGAGACAGCCCACTCCTGCCCCCATCCACAGCTCAGTGCTCCAATGAACATGGAGAGAGATGAGCAGAGAGCTGCGATTGAGTCTACAGCTCTGCTCATGGAACTGTGAAAACCAATCGGCAGTGTTCAATTGCTCGGTTTTCAGTGCAGAGGCACCGGGGGACAGATGTAGACCCCCCCCCTCTCCCCCCCAAATGTAGGTAGGTAGAATGCTGGAGAAAAAAAGGAAACCCATACTTCTCTTTTAAAACTCCTCTTAAGAGAGAATGAATTCAGTTCTCTAATCTTTCCTCATAGCTGAGCTCCTCCATGCCTCTTATTAGCTTGGTTGCTCTTCTCTGCACTCTCTCGAGTTTCCCGATATCCTTTTTGAGAACTGGTGCCCAAAACTGAACTGCATATTCCAGATGAGGTCTTACTAATGATTTGTACAGGGGAACAAAAAAAATAATTCTCTCTCTCTGAAGTCCATACCTCTTAATACAAAAAACTACTTTGCTCACTTTGAAAAAAACAGCTTGGCATTGCATGCCATTAAGCTTATGATCTACCAAAATACCCAGATAGATACACACACCCCATTTTATATTCTCTCTAACTAATTTAGAATAATGACAGCTTTCTATCTGCTTGCGTTTAACAACTATATTTCAGCTAAGCAGTTTGCCCACACTTTGAAAATATGCAAGACCCAATTATAAATATATTACATAACAAATATAAAAGTTTTAGTTTCCTGGCAACAATGAAGCAAACGTCCTTTCCACAGCTAAAGCAGAGATGACAAGATGGAGAATGGGACTAGATAGAGAAACACGCTCTATGTGCCAAGAGCTCTTCACTCTCATGGTAACCACACATCTAAGCTTCACCAACTGACACCCGGTCATCTTAGAAGTTTATTTTAGGTATGTAGTGCCGGCACTTTACATACTCTGTACTCATATTAGTGCCTGGCCTCAAGGAGATTACAATCTAAGGTCTTTATCTTATGAAGCCCCCATAGAGCCATTGTTCTTGTCAATTTCAGTTTTTGGACTGCCTGTATTTAGAATCCTGGTTTGATTAGTGAGGTCTGCACTGAAGGTTTGGGCTTCCCCCATCTCCCAGGGGATCCTGGGACATAAAGCAGGGGGGTCATATTCTCCGACCTACTATGGCCAATCTCTGGTCACTAAGGTAGGTAACCAGCAGGGGGCTGTGGGATATAAACGGGCTAGGGCCCAGAGAAGAAGTCTCTTGTTCTTGGGGAGGCAAGACCCAGCCTCATGGCTGCATCCCTGGGAGTTTCACCTTGGACTGCAGCATTTTGTGGGGTCCCAGCTACCACTTGGCTGGGGGACCTCAGCTCCTATCCTTCCTGGAGTATTTTCCTAAACACCTCTGCAAGATCTTTAAATACCATTTCCTGCATTCAGGACTGCAACTCTATTGGAATTACAAATGTCAAAGTGGGTGTCTTTAACTAAGTTTGGATCAGATTTGAGTCCTCATTGCCAAGTTATAGTTCTTGGTTTGAGTATCCCTAGGCTCACCCCTACCCAGAGGCGTATCTGGCCCTGGTGCAAGAAACTATGAAAGGCCCCCCTCATCCCTGAGAGCCCCACGGCCCTTTCCCCATTTACTCTGGGGCTCATTACTCCCACGGTGGGTCCCCACAGCGGGTAGCCTACCTGTCATCTTGAATCGGGTTGCCACCTTTTCTTCAAGTCAAACCAAAACACTTAATCGGTGTATAGCAACTTTTTTTAGTAGTATACACTAGACATATTTTGTGATTACATAACATTTCTAATATGAATTTAATCACAATAGTTCTCCTTTACATCTGAATCCACCAAGTTTCCTTACACTGTAAAGGGTGACACTGCAGCCTATGTAAAAGGAGAACTTAAGAACTTAGAATACTGAAAACTCTAATGTAAGTAGAGAACTTTGATGCAAGAAGGAACACTGCAGACTCTGGTGTAAAAGGGAAATTGTGATATAAGGGGGTCTCTTAACCAGAGTCGCCACAGAGTCTGCAAAGTTTTCCCTTACATCAGAGTCGGCAGAGTTTTCTTACAGCAAACAACACCACTGAGGAGACACACAGTCTGAGCTTCTGGGGCTCTCTGCTGGAACTCCAGGGCCCGGAAAAAATAAAATAAAATTAAAAAAGGGGGGGGGGGGGGGGAATGAGAGCTGCACGGCCTGTTCAGTCTCATTTAAAAAAAATAAAAAAAATTTAAAAAAAGTGCCGAACAGGGAATAGAAGCTGGGACCAGACAGTCAAACCAATTTGATCTGCGTGCTACACTTACATGCATCAATAAAAAAAAAAAAAAAAAAAAAACACACTAAGGTCAATACGGACAGGAGCCAATTAACCAATCAGAATGTCTTTGGAGTGCGGGAGTAAGCAGGAGTGCCCTGGAGGAAACACATGCAGGCACAGGGAGACCATGCAAACCCAGCTAGGGCGCATGATGCCAAGAGCATGGTGAAAGGGGAAATGGCTCAAAGGCTCAATCAGCCATCAAAGGCAGCTTCTGCATATCAACGCCTCTTGTACAATATGTGAAGCCAAGCAACTGACCAGCAGCAGCTTCCAACCACAGATTCCAACTGCTGCTCTGATATAAGCAGAACCCTGAAATATGTACCTTTTTGCTTACAATTCCTCCTAAAATAACAGTGCACTTTCTGGAGAGCTCACAGTGTACATTGAAATCAGAGCCAAGCTGGCCCGTACACTGAACGGAATGACGCTGATCAGCAGGGACTGACCGAAGTGTGATCAGTGTGTGGCTGTCCTGCTTGACAGGCATCCCCCTCAACACACGTTGATGGTTAGATGTACTTCTGTCGATGTGATACGTTGGGAAAAAAAAAAAAAAAAAAAAAAACACACCAAAACACACACAAAAAAAAAAAAAAAAAAACCACACCTACACAACATATGTATGACAGAAGGTGAGGCTGGAGTTCAACTTTAAAAATCAGAAAGCACTTACGAGCAATAATTTATACACCCATTCTCTGCTAGCACATGTATGCTGCTAGCTGCATGAAAGAAAAATCTGTATACGTATTCTAATAATTCTTCCCACCTACATTAGTAGGAGTGAGCCGAGTTATATTCTATTACTGTCAAGTAAATTCCTGACATCTTCATGGAAACCAAACTCTTGACAGTCATTACATCTGTCAGAGACGTGTATTGCCTTTAAAATGCATCTTGTCAGATCTGTATTCCTGCGTTCTATAAGGAGATGGTAAATAAAAGTTCTACATCGCGTTTCCAGGTTAATAAATACAATCACTAACGTAAGCATGTGAATTATGAACACAAAGCTGCTGCACAATGCAGTAAACACAGATAGAACCGCCAAATGGCAACTCTGACAAATGAAGGAATGAGGCCTTATATAAAATGTGTCCCAATAAAAAAATAAAAAAAAAAGATTTATAGGATCGGAAATAAAATTAAAATATTGCTGACCTTCTGCTCCCACAGCAGTTGAGTTTTGCACATTATTATAAGCATTAGCCTGTATATAGTACTTTGTAGATGATATATAGCAGCATTAGACACACAACCACTGAGCTGAGCTGACTAACCCCCACAGTGATATGGGGGTTTGTCAGCTCAGAAGTGGTGAGCGTTTTTAAAGCGAGCCCACATCAGTCAGACCTGTATTTAAAATCGCTTGCCGACTGTATAACCTACATTCAAGGCGGCGAGGTTGTGCCAGATCACATACCTATGACGTGAGCCGACACTCCTGGCAAGGAGGCGTGTACCGCTAGCAACACACCTTACTGCGATTAAAACACAGCAGATGATCACCGGGGTGCGGGTCAATTAATCACTGTCGACACCCGGCGATCATCCTGAATTTACACAGTGCAGAGCCCTGTCCGGTCAGTGGGAAAGTAATAGATTTTCTTTCCCCACAAAGGCAATAACATCCATTACATCCCCTAGTAAAAAGCACGGGAAGGAAGGAAACTCCGCAAGAGCAGAGATGATCAAAATACCACCAAAAGAAAGCTCTACTTCTGGGGGATTGTCACACAATCGTGCAATTGTCAGTTCAATCAACAGTGCCGTATCGCAAAAAATGGCCTGGTCATGAAGGGGTGTAAATCTCCTGGAGAGCAAGTGGCCAAGGGCACAGCAGCCCACATTTATTGATACAAAACAAAGTCTTAACACTAAGTCCTTGTACACACCGTCGGAGATTCCCACAGAATGGTTCCTATCGGACCGTTTTGTCGGATATTCCGACTGTGTGTGGTCTGCATCGGACTGTTTTCCGTCGGAAAATATCCATCGGACCAACTTTTCCAACTTGCCGGTAAAATTTGCCGACAAAATGCTCCGATTGGACATACTCCGATGGACAAAGTGCCACGCATGCTCAGATCAAATTCCTAGACCAAAGCTATTGGCTAGTAGCCTGAACGTAGTCCCGTCTAACGAAATAACGTCATCACGTTATGTACAATCGGATTTTCCGACAACTGAGTCCGACCGTGTGTATGCAACATCACTTCCGGAATTAATCCGACGGATTTGGTTGCTGGAATCTCCAACCATGTGTACAAGGGCTAAGAGTTTTAGCTTTACTCAGAAACTGCATTGCTAGACAATGTTAAGCCACCTGAATCTCCCATCAAATGCGCAGTCTCCCAGACCATGAGTTCTTCAGCCTTACAGAATAACCAAAAAAATAAAAATCCAGAAAAGCGCATTTCAAAAGTTATAAATTGATTTGCATTTTAATTAGTGAAATAAAGTATTTGACCCCGTCGCAAAACATGACTTAGTACTTGGTTGCAAAACCCTTGTTGGCAATTCCAGAGGTCAGACTTTTTGTAGTTGGTCACCGGGTTGGCACAAATCTCAGGAGGCATTTTGTCCCACTCCTCTTTGCAGATCCTCTTTAAGTCATTAACCACTTCCTTACTGGGCACTTAAACCCCCCTCCTGCCCAGACCAATTTTCAGCTTTCGGCGCTGATGCACTTTGAATGACAATTGCACGGTCATACAACACTGTACCCAAATAAAAATGTTATCATTTTTTTCCCCACAAATAGAGCTTTCTTTTGGTGGTATTTAATTACAGCTGGGAGTTTTATTTTTTGCTAAACAAAAAAAGATGCAAAATAAATAAAAAAAATTAAAAAAAATTCAGTCATGTTTAATAGTTTGTTATAAAATTTTGCAAACGGGTCATTTTTCTCCTTCATTGAAATGCGCTGATGAGGCGGCACTGGTGGGCACGGATAAGGCGGCACGGATAGATGACACTGATGGGCACGGATATGTGGCATATGAGGTGCAGCACTGTTGAGGCAGATTGTGGGCACTGATAGGTGGCACTTTTACTATATGTATGTTGCACTGGCAGGGGGCAAGTGAGCACTGATGACTTGGCCGTGATCGGGACTGAAGTCCCTCTCACGGCCGCCGGTGATTGGCTTTTTTTTTCTCCTCGTGCTCTCAGCGCGAGGAGGAAAATAGACGATTACCGGCTCTGTTGCGATCACATGATCAGCTGTCATTGGCTGACAGCTGATCAGGTTGTAAGGGGTTGGGATCGACCCCTTGCTTCGATCCGTGATCAGGCGAGTCTCAGACTCGCTGATCACAGAGCGCGCCGTGCGCGCCCCTTGTGCACAGGACGACATCAATTGACGTAGTCACGACAAAGCAGGTCCACGCTGTAGCCGTCATTCGGCTATAGCGCGGATCTCAAGCTTTTAAAGCGGGGTTCCACCCTAAAGAACTTCTGCTCATCGGAACAACGCCCCCCCCCCCCCTCCAGTGTCACAGTTGCCACCTTTCAGAGGGGAGTGTCTTAGACAGGTATTTGCACCCACTTCCGGGCATAGACTCCCACGGGAGTCCATGCTTCTTCCTGACCCTGCGCGCGCTGTCTGCTGGGACAAACACTGGTCCCAGAGACAGCGCGGACCATTCCCATTGCTCTGCACGACTCGTTGTAGGGAGCTGAAGCCACAACGCTTCACTTCCTGATTCCCTCACCGAGAATGGCGGCAGCAGCAGCCGAGAGATCAATCGGCCTCGGCTGCCAACATCGCTGGACCCTGGAACAGGTGAGTGTCCATTTATTAAAAAAGTCAGCAGCTGTAGTATTTATAGCTACTGGCTTTTAATATATATTTTTTTTTCCAGTGGACTCCCTCTTTAAGGTTTCGAATCTGACATTTGGTAACTTGAACCATCAGCTCCCTCCACTTTTCTATGGGATTAAGGTCTGGAGACTGGCTAGGCCTCTCCAGGACCTTAATGTGTTTCTTAAGCCACTCCTTTGTTGCCTAGACCATGTGTTTTGGGTCTCTCTCATGCTGGAATACTCATCCACGACCCATTTTCAATGCCCTTAACAAGTTGAGCTGATGCCAAAGAGCTTGATTTTGGTCCCATCTAACCACAGCACTTTCTCCCAGTTCTCCTATGAATCATTCAGATGTTCATTAGCAAACTTCAGACGGGCCTGTACATGTGCTTTGAGCAGGGGGGCCTTGCGGGCGCTGCAGGATTTCAGTTCTTCACAGCGTAGTGGGTTACCAATTGTTTTCTTGGCGACTATGGTCCCAGTTGCCTTGAGATCATTGCCAAAAGTGTCCCATGTAGTTCTGGGTTGATGCCTCACCGGTCTCATGATCATTGAAACTCCACCAGGTGAGATCTTGCATGGAGCCCCAGACTGAGGGAGAGTGACCGTTTTGTGTTATCGCACCAACTGCTCTCACCCTCTCTTGGCAATGGTCTTGTAGCCCATTCCAGCCTTGTGCAAGTCTACAATCTTGTCTCTGACATCAATGGACAGCCCTTTGATGTTGTAGCTTAAAATTAAGAGATATGAGAATAAGGATGTCAACATTAAAAATTAGACTGGAAATTTCTTCGCCAGTGGGCAAACGTACCAAATCAACAGGGTATAATCCCTGTACATCCCTTTCCTAATCTCACACCCTGGCAGGGCCTCACGCTGTCGCAGCATTTGCATCACTCAGTCTGCTCAAAATGGGCATACGATGAAAGATGCCCATCTGTAGCTGGATAATGTGCTAAAGGGTCAGTCCACCAAATTGGATTTTTAGTATAAAGGGCCCATCAGATATATTTTTATGTTAAGCTTGCACATGTAGAAGGTATTTATTACTGCTCAAAGAGGTTGCAGTGATAATGCCTTTGCTTTTCTTCAGGCATTATCCAGGACCACAGTAAAACCCTGCAGTTAAGCCGTGCAGAATGCAACCCATACAAGTTTAACAGCGCCACTATGCAACCACATGCAATGTGCATAGTTGCAGCGCACTTGTGTGGGGTTAAAGCAGATGGAAGAGGTGATCCAATGAAAAAAAGGTGAGCAGCTCTTCAGAGAGCAAAGGCAAACAGCCCTAATATAATAAAAAGGTACAGCATTTTTTTTTTTTTAAACAATTACTGTATATGGTGGTATATTGAGAATTTATTCATGTCCACTTTAACAGATCTAAAACAATTTCTTCCTTGATCCATCATCTTAGAAGACATCACATGCTAGCTACTCTTCATTCTTAATGTCCTCCAATGTGGTCATGGTAACACAAGGAAAATAGGAATTGAGACCAATACACACAGAGCTCTAACTTGAACTTTAAAAATGTACAATATCCTTCACAACTTCCAAATCAGGCCCAAGTCTCACATCCTCCCTTCTAAGTCAGCAATAGAGTGGTGTAATGTCTTCATTCACTAAGGGGGGTTGGTTCATATGAGGCCTGGTTATTAAAAAGAAATGGCTCAAACGATAGAAGTTACATTAGCATTAGCGTGTTTTCCTTCCACCACATTGGACCCAGCCTGAGATTACACTTCAATTATAAATGAGCTCTGAGCATACATTAATAGGCTTTCAGCCATCACACCAGGAACATATATGCTGCTTATGTTGTGTCAGAGCACATAGCTGAACGGTCGGTATAGGATACAGAACCTCAGTCTATATTGCCGTCTCCATTCCCCAAACTTAAAGGGCGACTATTGCAAAAACCATTCAGCCATAATTCATTACAAATAAATGTAAATTTACAATTTCAAAATAGTTTTGTTCCACCCAGTATAGACAGTGTGGGAAAATCAGAACATCTGTGTGTTTTTTTGTTTTTTTTTATAAATAAATGTTCTAGAATACTATTACTGATTGAAAAATAAGTAGCATTTTTCATATGCTTCCCAAAGCAAAACTTATGTTTGATAGAAGTGGAGAGGAGTTAGAAACCTGTCAGATTTCCACCTGTGTCCCCACTGGGGAGATGCATCCTTTCTATTGGTCCTATTTACTATTGTCCCCAACACAGAAAACAAAACGGAGATTCAAATATGTTACAGCCGTCACCAACACAGGAGAGATTAAAACCCGGACACGTTTCCATTAAAGAACAATTTTCACTGCAGAGGCAGTAATGTAAAGTGTTCTACAAGTTCCATACTCTGCAACCCCCCCCCTGTTTAAGCTGCAGCCCAATGGCCACATTCCCCCTTTTGGACAAATCGCTCCGACTTCGGAGGACTTGTCGCATGAGAAGTCAAACCCCATTCTGTGAAATGGAACTGTTCTAATTGGTGTGGCTTGAGTTGCTCAGACTCAGAAAAAGGTTCCTGCACTACTTTTGGTCCCACTTGCATTGCCTTCTGTTAAAGTCGTTGCTCTGGGGTCAGACTTCAAAGATGGTTGGAAGTCGCAGGCAGTGTGAACCTGGGCTTATGCAGCAAGATTCCAATCTCCAACGCCTGTAGCCAGTACAGGGACAGGTTCATCCAGCACCTACAAATGAACTGCACCCTACTCCTAATACATGATGTAGAATGAGCTCAGAGCGGTAAGCACCATTCTGTCCCTTTGCGGTTTATGAATAGCATGGGGGGGTGTACTGCATATACGGCCAATTAATTGCTTTTTTTTTTTTCATGTTTTATTTAAAGAAGTGCAGAACATAACAATAAAAGGTAATTGTCAGAGTAAACTTGGCAGTTATGTACAAGACAGTAACATGTGTGGTGAATGTGTGATAGCAGCCAAACATAACTTAAACCACCGGTATAACGTGGAGATCTGGCCTCTAACATTAAGATAAAGGATTACACCCCCGGAACTCTCCGTCAAGGATGGAACAAGATTGAGTAAGGTAGCTTAAAATAAGAGATATGAGAATAAGGATGTCAACTGCAACCAGAGTCTGAACACTAAATTTTGGAAAAGAGAGCGGAAAAGGGACAGGACAAAAAAGAGGGGAAAAAAAAAAAAAAGTAGAAAAGCAAATGAAATAAAAAACAGAGGGGGGGGGGGGGGGGGGGACTGGGGTGGTGTGTGTGTGTAAGGGGAGATAGTTTTCAACATCGAGGGAGTGGCAGGGGTCATTGGAGAAGAAGGATCCCAACAGAGGTTTTAGGTTCCTCAAAGAATTACTTGCTTTCTAGCAGCTAGAAAGCAGTTGCACATGCTTGGTGTGTTTTTGAGTCAGTTCTGTACAAACAGGGTGGAGAGTGGGTACATTGGGGCATAGAAAGGTCAGACGTAGCTGTTAAAGCGCACATCAAGCTGTGATCCTGGTCCCGTTTACTAGCCACTGATCTGGAGCTTGAGTGTAGTAAGAAGTTAAACACCCCCCCCCCCCCCTACTAAATCCTGGGTGTCTGCTCTTCCTGCCCACCCCTTGTCTCTGGCCCTGACTGTAGCATATCTGTAGTATTTCACCATTTCTTGGGTCAAATAATTGCAAAACAAAATATTATAGGTGGCCCTTTAGCGCTTTCAAGGGCTATAGCTTAGCTGGGGCACCTCTATACTACTATGTATATACTCTACACCTGAATGCATACAAGCATAGGAAACCATAATGTAGACCCACTGCGAGGCCTCATCCTAGTACGCTTTATTTATATACCCAACAGTGAGCTTTGTACAGTACAGAGAAGAACAATCTGATCATGATGCTGGAATTGACAGAAATGCACAAAGACTATAGGGAAAAAAAAAAAAAAAAAAAAAAAAAAAAAAAAAAAAAAAAAAAAAAGCTGCTGCCAACTGCTATACAAACTTCTAAAATAAATGCTTTGTTTTCTCTGGCACTGGAATACCCAAGTGTTTTACTCCAAGGAAACAAAACACTGTTATTTAAAATAAATAAAAAAAACACTGATTGTAAGCCTGCTAAACAAATAAGTAAAAATGACTGCTAAAGCTCCATTTGCACTTTTTAAAAAATGTTCACATTATTAAAAGAAGATTCATATCATGTTCAATGCATTGCGACTGTTTTTTTGTGCATTTTTGGATGCATCTCAACATATAAAGCACAAAATGAAAACCTAAAACATAAATAGGATGTAACACAAGCTAATCAACGATTTTCAGGACCTTTACAAATAAGCCAAACATTTACCATGGTTGCTCACTAAAGATGCTTCAGATGCCCACATGTGTAGTACCCATGGAAGTCAAGTGAAATTGTGTACCACACACAGGCCTGCCAAGCCTTACTGAACTGATTGACATCCAACTACCAGAACATTTCTGTATTTTTCTATAAAGAATGGCGGCATCACTTACGAGTCTCTTCCTTCACCGACCACTGCGATTCTCTTGCTGTCTTCTGTCCAGGCAATGTCTTTAACAACCCCAGAGAATGGCTGGTATTCATATTTCAGCAAGTGTTCCTTCTGTGTGGTGTCCCAAATTCTTATTTTACCAGTAACATCTAGCAAAGAAGAAACTTCAGTTTATCCCCAAACACAACATTAGATGAGATTTCTTTCATCAAGCTCATAATTGTAGCTCATTTCACTTTTGCGGAGTGCAAATTAAGGAATGTGGTCTAACAATCACAGAATGTAATCAACCATCCAAGTTTTCCCATCAATGTAGATTACTTGGGTGACTCCGGCAGGGCTAGTCATGGTTGGCTACTTTTAGGCAGCATGAAGAAATGGGCTCTTTCACACCAGCCTTCAGTTCCGATTAGCGGGGGACCTGTGAGCCGATCCCCTGCTGGTAGGAGTAGAGCAGGGCAGATAACAGGTCCATGTCACCTCAGTTTAAGCAGAGCAGATGACAGAAACCACTCAGCTCTTTGGACGTCAGTAAACCGGATTCCACTGTCCGTTTACAACCAGCAGCCTCTGATCTGGTCCAC